>NC_092340.1:139055000-139685000 GCF_046630445.1 Rutidosis leptorrhynchoides
ATATCACTTGTAAATAGAACAATTGCAACTAAAAGCTTGTCTTTCTTGAGGAATAATGCTATGAAATATATGTTCGTTTTTAGCATTATCAATCATAAAGCATAAGCACACTATATTACATATATTACACCACACGAATACAACTATCTTATTCCAACTCGCTTGTTTCTTCTTCTTCGGTTTTGGTTCGTTTTGCCAAGTTTCTAGGGATATATGATGTTCCCCTAATACGAGCCGTCGTTTTCCACATTGGTTTAGAAAAACCTGGTGGTTTAGAGGTTCCCGGGTCATTGTTACAACTTAAGGACTTCGGGGGTTGACGATACATATAAAGTTCATCGGGGTTGGAATTAGATTTCTCTATTTTTATGCCCTTTCCCTTATTATTTTCTTTTGCCTTTTTAAATTCAGTTGGGGTAATTTCTATAACATCATCGGAATTCTCGTCGGAATCCGATTCATCGGAGAATTGGTAATCCTCCCAATATTTTGCTTCCTTGGCGGAAACACCATTGACCATAATTAACCTTGGTCGGTTGGTTGAGGATTTTCTTTTACTTAACCGTTTTATTATTTCCCCCACCGGTTCTATTTCTTCATCCGGTTCCGATTCTTCTTCTGGTTCCGATTCTTCTTCCGGTTCCGACTCTTCTTCCGGTTCCTCTTCGGGAACTTGTGAATCAGTCCACGAATCATTCCAATTTACATTTGACTCTTCATTATTATTAGGTGAGTCAATGGGACTTGTTCTAGAGGTAGACATCTATCACATAATATCAAACGCGTTAAGAGATTAATATATCACATAATATTCACATGTTAAAAATATATAGTTTCCAACAAAATTTGTTAAGCAATCATTTTTCAAGTAAACACGGTCGAAGTCCAGACTCATTAATGCATCCTAACAAACTCGATAAGACACACTAATGCAAAATTCTGGTTCTCTAAGACCAACTCTCGGATACCAACTGAAATGTCCCGTTCTTATTGATTAAAAACGTTCCATATTAATTGATTTCGTTGCGAGGTTTTGACCTCTATATGAGACGTTTTTCAAAGACTGCATTCATTTTAAAACAAACCATAACCTTTATTTCATCAATAAAGGTTTAAAAAGCTTTACGTAGATAATTAAATAATGATAATCTAAAATATCCTGTTTACACACGACCATTACATAATGGTTTACAATACAAATATGTTATAACAAAATAAGTTTCTTGAATGCAGTTTTTACACAATATCATACAAGCATGGACTCCAAATCTCGTCCTTATTTAAGTATGCGACAGTGGAAGCTCTTAATAATCACCTGAGAATAAACATGCTTAAAACGTCAACAAAAATGTTGGTGAGTTATAGGTTTAACCTATATATATCAAATCGTAACAATAGACCACAAGATTTCATATTTCAATACACATCCCATACATAGAGATAAAAATCATTCATATGGTGAACACCTGGTAACCGACATTAACAAGATGCATATATAAGAATATCCCCATCATTCCGGGACACCCTTCGGATATGATATAAATTTCGAAGTACTAAAGCATCCGGTACTTTGGATGGGGCTTGTTGGGCCCAATAGATCTATCTTTAGGATTCGCGTCAATTAGGGTGTCTGTTCCCTAATTCTTAGATTACCAGACTTAATAAAAAGGGGCATATTCGATTTCGATAATTCAACCATAGAATGTAGTTTCTTGTACTTGTGTCTATTTTGTAAATCATTTATAAAACCTGCATGTATTCTCATCCCAAAAATATTAGATTTTAAAAGTGGGACTATAACTCACTTTCACAGATTTTTACTTCATCAGGAAGTAAGACTTGGCCACTGGTTGATTCACGAACCTATAACAATATATACATATATATCAAAGTATGTTCAAAATATATTTACAACACTTTTAATATATTTTGATGTTTTAAGTTTATTAAGTCAGCTGTCCTCGTTAGTAACCTACAACTAGTTGTCCACAGTTAGATGTACAGAAATAAATCAATAAATATTATCTTGAATCAATCCATAACCCAGTGTATACGTATCTCAGTATTGATCACAACTCAAACTATATATATTTTGGAATCAACCTCAACCCTGTATAGCTAACTCCAACATTCACATATAGAGTGTCTATGGTTGTTCCGAAATATATATAGATGTGTCGACATGATAGGTCGAAACATTGTATACGTGTCTATGGTATCTCAAGATTACATAATATACAATACAAGTTGATTAAGTTATGGTTGGAATAGATTTGTTACCAATTTTCACGTAGCTAAAATGAGAAAAATTATCCAATCTTGTTTTACCCATAAATTCTTCATTTTAAATCCGTTTTGAGTGAATCAAATTGCTATGGTTTCATATTGAACTCTATTTTATGAATCTAAACAGAAAAAGTATAGGTTTATAGTCGGAAAAATAAGTTACAAGTCGTTTTTGTAAAGGTAGTCATTTCAGTCGAAAGAACGACGTCTAGATGACCATTTTAGAAAACATACTTTCACTTTGAGTTTAACCATAATTTTTGGATATAGTTTCATGTTCATAATAAAAATCATTTTTTCAGAATAACAACTTTTAAATCAAAGTTTATCATAGTTTTTAATTAACTAACCCAAAACAGCCCGCGGTGTTACTACGACGGCGTAAATCCGGTTTTACGGTGTTTTTCGTGTTTCCAGGTTTTAAATCATTAAGTTAGCATATCATATAGATATAGAACATGTGTTTAGTTGATTTTAAAAGTCAAGTTAGAAGGATTAACTTTTGTTTGCGAACAAGTTTAGAATTAACTAAACTATGTTCTAGTGATTACAAGTTTAAACCTTCGAATAAGATAGCTTTATATGTATGAATCGAATGATGTTATGAACATCATTACTACCTTAAGTTCCTTGGATAAACCTACTGGAAAATAGAAAAATGGATCTAGCTTCAACGGATCCTTGGATGGCTCGAAGTTCTTGAAGCAGAATCATGACACGAAAACAAGTTCAAGTAAGATCATCACTTGAAATAAGATTGTTATTGTTATAGAAATTGAACCAAAGTTTGAATATGATTATTACCTTGTATTAGAATGATAACCTACTGTAAGAAACAAAGATTTCTTGAGGTTGGATGATCACCTTACAAGATTGGAAGTGAGCTAGCAAACTTGAAAGTATTCTTGATTTTATGTAACTAGAACTTGTAGAATTTATGAAGAACACTTAGAACTTGAAGATAGAACTTGAGAGAGATCAATTAGATGAATAAAATTGAAGAATGAAAGTGTTTGTAGGTGTTTTTGGTCGTTGGTGTATGGATTAGATATAAAGGATATGTAATTTTGTTTTCATGTAAATAAGTCATGAATGATTACTCATATTTTTGTAATTTTATGAGATATTTCATGCTAGTTGCCAAATGATGGTTCCAACATGTGTTAGGTGACTCACATGGGCTGCTAAGATCTGATCATTGGAGTGTATATACCAATAGTACATACATCTAAAAGCTGTGTATTGTACGAGTACGAATACGGATGCATACGAGTAGAATTGTTGATGAAACTGAACGAGGATGTAATTGTAAGCATTTTTGTTAAGTAGAAGTATTTTGATAAGTGTATTGAAGTCTTTCAAAAGTGTATAAATACATATTAAAACACTACATGTATATACATTTTAACTGAGTCGTTAAGTCATCGTTAGTCGTTACATGTAAGTGTTGTTTTGAAACCTTTAGGTTAACGATCTTGTTAAATGTTGTTAACCCAATGTTTATAATATCAAATGAGATTTTAAATTATTATATTATCATGATATTATCATGTATGAATATCTCTTAATATGATATATATACATTAAATGTCTTTACAACGATAATCGTTACATATATGTCTCGTTTAAAAATTATTAAGTTAGTAGTCTTGTTTTTACATATGTAGTTCATTGTTAATATACTTAATGATATGTTTACTTATCATAGTATCATGTTAACTATATATATTTCCATATATATGTCATCATATAATTTTTACAAGTTTTAAGTTTCGTGAATCACCGGTCAACTTGGGTGGTCAATTGTCTATATGAAACATATTTCAATTAATCAAGTCTTAACAAGTTTGATTGCTTAACATATTGGAAACATTTACTCATGTAAATATCAATCTCAATTAATATATATAAACATGGAAAAGTTCGGGTCACTACAATGGACAGGTTGAGGTGTAACTTCTTTTGGATGGTCAAAAGGAGTCTAAAAGGATGTCATGGATTAAATGGACGTCAATTCTTGCTTCATTTGAAAAAGAGGTGTGGGTGTTGGTAGTTTGGAGTCCTTTAATTTGGCCATTCTGTTCAAATGGATATGGAGGTTCTATAGACACTCACATTCTATATGGAAACAAGTTATATGCTCAATTCATGGGTCTCAAGCTGCTTTAGATAATTTGATTCAGAACAAAAGCAACAGGTGGAATAATATGGTTAAGGTTCACAAAAATACACAAGTTAGCAACCTTATCCATCATAATTCTATTAGATATAAACTTGGCAAGGTAACTCTATTCATTTATGGTTGGATAATTGGATAGAAGGTGAACCTCTCAATGTACGATTCAATCAATTATTTCATTTGGTTGCGAATAAGAATGCCGGTATCTCTAATAAACTTGTAAATGGAGTGTGGAATTGGAGTTGGATCAGAAATCAGTTAGGTAGCAAGAATGAAGATTATCTAAGTTCGTTATCTAACCTTGTTCAACAAGTAACAATTAATGATTTTGATGGCTCATTCGTTTGGTGTATTGGAGATCAAAATGACTATGTTGTTAGTAACACTAGAAATATACTGATCATCGTGTTTTACGATCAATTCACCCAATCAAGATTAATATGCACATATGGAGAGTTTCTATTGATCGGTTTCCGACTCATCTCAACTTATATAAGTGTAAAATTTTGGATATAGGTTTTCCCAACTGTTCTTACGTTGTGGAATCCCTCAACCATCTTTTGTTTTCGCTCAATATTACTAAAGAGATTTGGAGTAGATTACATTTATGGATTGGTTTTGATACTCCATATTTCGATAGTTGGGCTGATTGGGCTATTTGGTACGACAACTTGGCCAAATTAAGATTTAATAAGTTTCGGGTTTATGCTATTATAGCGTCCTACTTATGATTTTACCGAGATATTGCAATGGAGTAGTGTTCTTGTGTGGCAAAATTATAAAAGGAGACTTGTTGACTTTATTCGTTATACTTATTTCTTTTGACTTTTTCATAGATAACGTAATAAGAACATTTGGCTTTCTAAGTCTTTGTAATTGTTGTACTTTGTTTATTTGTCTTATAGTTCTTTACTAGAAGCTTAATAAACTTGCTATGTTGTTCAAAAAATAAAATGAAATGTTAAGACAAAATCATTAGTAAAATTAAATACTTAAGTATAAAATGTTAAGTCTTTGTAATTGTTGTACTTTGTTTATTTGTCTTATAGTTCTTTAGAATTTAATCTTTAAATACTTAAGAAACTCTATATTATTGACTGTATATACTAACAAGTAAAATTAAATCACTGTTCAAATTGGTCTAAATTGGCCCTATAAACTAATGTAAAATGTAAAATTAAGTTACCGTTCAAATTGGCCTAAATAGTCATCTTACCTCCTTTTTTTCAATTTAATGTAATTTTTTCGTAAACAACTGGAAGCCTAATTCCAGATTAACTTCTTGACAACATTCTCCACAACACTTAGGAAATATGTTAAATATTACCATAAAAAATACCTAATCGTAACAAATTTCTTAAAAAAGATATTTTTTTCCCTAACTATTAGTTTTCTCTTTTTTTACTTAATTGTTGAGTTAAATTATCAAATATACTAAAACTTCAAACTTGGAATAAACATGAAGAAATAAATGATACTTCTTTCTCTTTTGAATTGTTTGTATGGATCAGTCACTCGAAATCTTTGATCTCTACCCCGACCTGATAAAAAAATATGTGAAACGACTCTCAAAGCGGCCCCAAGAGATGCACGAGCCGAGTGCCCGTCACAACACGAGAGACAATCGCCCCTCGGAAGCTAAAGCAGTGGACTAATCGGATATCTTCAGGTTTACAACTAAAACCATGGTGGGAGATATTAGTTAGCTTATAAGGAACTAAGATATTCTTTTTCTATCCGATGTGTGACGGGGTATTACAAACTCCCCTACTTAAATTCCTGACGTCCTATGAGATGCACGAGCATTGTACACATCAAACCCCGTGAGGATACCTAAGGAGATGCATGAACCAAGTGTTCATCACACATCGAGAGGCCTATAGCTCTGATATCAGATGAAACGACCCTCAAAGCGGTCCCAAGAGATGCACGATACAAGTGCCAACACAACCCGAGAGACGATCGCCCCCAGAAGCTAAAGTAGTGGTCTAATCAGATATCTCCATGTTAACAACTAATACCATGGTGGGAGATATTAGTTAGCCACATTCTTATGCTTATAAAGAACCAATACACTCTTTGTTGGAAAATCGTGTGTACTTTTAAATCAGATTAACGCAGCGGATAGTTAAAATAATAGTCAATTATTATTTTATAAACCATTTACAAAATTAAATATTCATATATTTAAATTTAATAAAACATGCACATGATTAACGATTCTAAAGATCCAGTTACATCACTAATAATTGTCAAAATATGTAATTCACAAAGTGAGTAAACGATATACCTTTCTTGAAGAAACTGATTGAAGGAGAAAAACCTACGATCAAAAATATGACCGTCTCTTAGGATAGTCCACATTACACTTCAAACGACCGTCAATGGATGCTAGTCCAAATCCATGTAACTTATTATAATAATCAAATTATTATAATAAAACAATATATAATACTCCGTATAACTCTTGTTTGCAAGAACACTTAAGCATCTCTTCATGCTAATTAATTTCACGAATTAAAGAGCCAAGGATGAGATAAAAGGGTTCATTTGATTTGCGATGTATGTGTTTTCTTTTCCTTTTTCTGACTTACTCATCCAAAAACCAATCAATGCTTATATTTATAATATATGTGTAAAAGTAAACATTGAATTGTGAAGTCCGTGAAACAAAACGCGTACAAAGTTATTTTGTTTCTTGATTCCCAAAATCTCATATTTCGTTTGATTTGGTTTTAAAAAGTCGTATTTCTCAAATACTTTAGGGGTATGTTATGTAACTTATAATTAATAATTTCTATCATGTCGCTTTCATGTGAATAGTAAATTAATTAATTTCGTTTCATTTACTATTCATGTGAATAGTAAATGAATTAATTTCGATTTACTATTTTGTTACTTGAGTGATATATATACATCATATATATATTTTATTTGACGTCTCGGTGTATATGTGTGTGACCCCGAAGGCTCAAATGAAGTTGGCCATATAGTTATATGTTGTACCTTGCACATTAATCCTACAGACTCCCACTTGTGCATGGCACAACATAAGTAACTATACAAACAATGGTAAGCATCTAGCAACACGTCATTGTCCCCAAATTCATGTGAGGGTAGTTTCTCGAAACTGTTTATGGTAAGTTTTAAATGTCATTCGTCCTTTTGTTTCAGATACTTTAGTTAAACTTGAGATATGGATCATCGGTCATTCTCATTTGTTTAACAATTTTGTTTCTCGATCTTAGAACTGAATTAGATCACCAAATTAATTAAGTATCATCTTAATTACATCTGGGTGCGGCCACACAAATATCTTATTCATTCATTGAGGAGCTCAAAAAGTATCTAACTCCAAACATTTTAGAGGAACAAATCCTATATTGCATACACGTGTCTATCACGAGCTTTACATTATATCCAATAATGGCCTTTATAACAGCCTTATTCAGGACAGCGTTTAACCATATCAAAGTACAATGCTACACTCACCAAGACGAGCGTGCATCTCAAGTCTAAGGACACAAAGACATAATCACTAAAAGATTCACTACTGACTACGATCCATGTAGTGACATCTCATGGTTGGGTCATTCCAATATTCATCATCAATGAATACATATGAATTTTGGTCTCAACAAGTTAACTATTCATCATCAATGAATATAACCAAAATTTCACATTAATCTTAATTCATGTTATTCCCATAACATGACCGATTATGGAGATTTTGAATAATCAACAATTATTCATGGATTAAACATGCTAATATAGAATACAGTGATATAAATGAAAACGATCATACCAACTATATATCAATTCATTAATATAAAACTGCTTAATGTTCCAAAAATATCCAAATACTAAATTACAAATGAAAAAGATCAGCGGCATAATGAAGTCCAGTATTACTAGAATGATCATCATGCTTGTTGTGCATCATGGGCTTCATGAACGGGTCAGCCACATTATCATTTGTATGAACCTTCAAGAATACTAATATCATTCCTCTTAATGACTTAATGAATGTAGTCAAACTTTTGAAGAATGTGCTAGATACTTTTATGTATATGTGATTCTTTCGAAAGTATATTAACACTCGAACTATCACGGTACATATTATAGAAGATTAAATGTTGTGTACTACTCTGAGTATAACAACAAACTTCCTTATCCAGACAGCTTTCTGAGCAGCTTCTCAGTCAACAATGTATTCTGCTTTTGTTGTAGATTGTTCAATAGTGCTCTGCCTAGAGCTCTTCCAGTCAACTGTCTTGCCCATCATGACAAAGAAAAAACGTGACTGGATCGAGAATCATCTTGATCAGTTTGGAAACTAGAATCAGTATAAAACTTAATACTTAAATCTTCTTCCAAACCACCGTAAACCAAGAACATATCATTAGTACTCTGCAAATACTAAAGAATATTCTTAACAATAATCCAATGTACTTCACCTGGATTATGTTGACAATGACTCGTCAAACTCAAAACTAACGAAACATCGAGTATAGTACATATCATGGCATACATAATGGATCATATAGCCAAAGCATATGTGATACATTTCATTTGTCTCATCTCATCTGCTATGATAGGACTTTTGAGACTTTCTCATGATTATGCCTTTTTGCATTGGCAAAGCTCCATGCTTGGAGTTTTGCATGCTAAATCTCTACAACATAATGTATGTACTTTGATTCAAACCAATAAGCCAATTGGATCTATTGTATAGATCCTCATTCCAATAATATAAGTAGCTTCATCAAGATCTTTTATGGAAATACATTTTCCAAGCCAAGACTTGACATCTTGCAAGTTGGAATGTTATTTCTAATAAGTAATATGTCATCAACATATAAGATCAAGAAGACTGATAATGCTAAAAAGGAACATATATTTCATAGCATTATCCCTCAAGAAAGACAAGCTTTTAGTTGCAATTGTTCTATTTACAAGTGATATTCGTTTAAATAATAAAAGGTAAAGACAAAAGACAGATTCGACGAATTGAAGACGCAAACGACCAAAAAGCTCAAAAGTACAAAGTACAATCAAAGAGGTTCCAATTATTGTTAAGAAACGTCTCAAAATTACAAGAGTACAAGATTCAAAATTACAAAAGTACAAGATATTAAATTATACACAAGGACGTTCGAAAATCCAGAACCGGGACCAGAGTCAACTCTCAACGCTCGACGCAACGAACTAAAAATTACAAGTCAACGGAGTACAAGAATATAATATAATATATATATATAATTAAATTTAATTATATATATTATATTATATAATAAATAAATAAGCAGCTCATGTTTTTGTAGACTTTTGAGCCTCCCCAGCTGGCCATGCGATCGCATGACCTTGAAGGGCAAAGCTCATGCGATCGCATGAGCTCATTTTCCAGCCCACATGCCTATAAAAATTCGCATTCTGGTGAACATCAAACATCCATCAATCTCTCTATCTATATGTAAACGTATATATATATATATATATATTTATATTTTAATTTTAATTTTAATTTTAATTTCTAATAATAAGGGTATGTTAGCGCATATTGTAAGGGTGTAAGTCGAAATTCTGTTCGTGTAACGCTACGCTATTTTTAATCATTGTAAGTTATGTTCAACCTTTTTACATTAATGTCTCGTAGCTAAATTATTATTATGCTTATTTAATCTGAAGTAATCATGATGTTGGGCTAAAAATACTAAAATTGGGTAATTGGGCTTTGTACCATAATTGGAGTTTGGACAAAAGAACGACACTTGTGGAAATTAGACTATGGGCTATTAATGGGCTTTATATTTGTTTAACTAAATGATAGTTTGTTAATTTTAATATAAAGATTTACAATTGGACATCCCTATAAATAACCATATACACTCGATCGGACACGATGGGCGGGGTATTTATATGTACGAATAATCGTTCATTTAACCGGACACGGGAATGAATTAATAGTCTATGAAATTATTAAAACAGGGGTAAAATTATGTACAAGGACACTTGGCATAATTAAAAACAAAGTATTAAAACCTTGTTACAGTTTAAGTCCCCAATTAGTTGGAATATTTGACTTCGGGTATAAGGATAATTTGACGAGGACACTCGCACTTTATATTTATGACTGATGGACTGTTATGGATAAAAACTAGACGGACATATTAAATAATCCAGGACAAAGGACAATTAACCCATGGGCATAAAACTAAAATCAACACGTCAAACATCATGATTACGGAAGTTTAAATAAGCATAATTCTTTTATTTCATATTTAATTTCCTTTATTTTACATTTAATTGCACTTCTAATTATCGCACTTTTATTTATTGTCATTGTATTTAATTGCACTTTTAATTATCGTACTTTTTAATTATCGCAATTTTATTTTATCACATTTTTATTTATCGCAATTTCCTTATCGTTATTTACTTTACGCTTTAAATTAAGTTATATTTATTTTTATTATTTTACATTAGGTTTTAACTGCGACTAAAGTTTTTTAAAATCGACAAACCGGTCATTAAACGGTAAAAACCCCCCTTTTATAATAATAATATTACTTATTTATATATTTGTATTTTTATAAATTAAAACTAATATAGCGTTAAGCTTTGGTTAAAGATTTTTCTCTGTGGAACGAACCGGACTTACTAAAAACTATACTACTGTACGATTATGTACACTGCCTATAAGTGTTGTAGCAAGGTTTAAGTATATCCATTCTTTAAATAAATAAATATCTTGTGTAAAATTGTATCTTATTTAATAGTATTTCCTAGTAAAATATACACTATTTCATATACGCCTCGCATAACATCAAAGACTATTTTGCTCCCACTAGCTCTAATATAAACTCAAGGCTTATCTTGGTTTTGAGAAAAATTAAACACTTTGATTTTCTCATTAAACTTAAGATTCTAGCTCCCGGATGCTTGCTTTAATCCATAAATAGATTTTAGAAGCTTGCATACTTTATTAAGATGCTTAGGATTCATAAACCCATCCGGCTGAAACATATATATGTCCTCGCTTAGGTCGCCATTTAGGAAAGCGGTTTTGACATCCATTAGCCATATTTTATTATCATGAAAAGTAACCATGGCAATAAGTATCCTAATTGTTTCAAGGCCCGCGACTGGTGAAAAACTTTCATCATAACTTTTTGTTACTAATAGAGCTTTAAAAGTGTTTACATTATCGTCCATATCAATCTTCCTTTGAAGACCCATTTTTACCTCATTGTCTTACAATTGGGTAGATGATCAATCAAGTCTCATACTTGATTATCCTTCATGGACTGCATATCCGTATTCATAGAATCTAGTCATTTTCAGATTCAGGATCTGATATGGCCTCACGCAGCTAGAGGGTTCATCATAATCCCTTAGTTGAGGTTTATCTGAATTAATCAGATAATTAAACCTCATAAGCCGACGAGTTCTACTAGATCTATAAAGTGCAGGTGTAACACGTTCTGGCTCACCAACAGTGCGCTCAGTTTCAACGTGTGGATTGCTAGTGCTTACTGAAGGTATGTTACTTTAAAGTACTTGAATTTCTTCAAGATCTACTTTACTCCCACTGACTTCTTGTAAGAGAAGATCTCTTTCAAGGAATTCAGCAGACCGAGCAGAAAACACATTGTCTTCAGCTTGGTAGTAAAAGTAGTAACCCATTGTTTCCTTTATGTATCGTATAAAGTAACATTAGATAGTTCTGGGTTCTAATTTGTTTGAAGTGTCATGCTTCAAGTACGCTTTACAACCCCAGACTTTCAGATAAGACAACTTGGGATTCTTCCTATGCCATAATTCATATGGTGTCTTTTCTACCTTCATAGTTGGAATCACATTGAGTATGCTTGCAGCAGACTCTCATGCATATCCCTAAAAGACGGTAGTAGAGAAATTAGACTCATCATAAATCAAACTATATCAAGTAAAGTTCGATTCCTCTTACTCAGACACACCATCGTGTTGTGGTGTGTAAGGTAGAGTGAACTATGAGACAATCCCACAATTCTTTAGGTGGTCCAAAAAACTCTTGATTCATAAACTTACTTACACCATCAGAGCGAAGTGCTTTAATGGTCTTTCCAAGCTAATTATCTACTTCATTTTGGAATACTTTTGAATGTTAAAATAGCTTTATGTTTATGTTTCAGCAAGTGAACATAATCATAGCTACTTTACTCATCAGTAAATGTAATGAAGTAAAATTAACTAGATCTATACATTGTTCTTAAAGGGCTACATACAACAGTATGTATTAGTCCTAAAAGATCTTTAGCTCTTTTACCTAAATCGGAAAAAGAAGCATTTGTCATCTTTACACATAAACATGACTCGCATACATCAAATGACTCAGAGTCAATTGATTCCAAAAGTCCATTAGATTGGAGTTTTGCAATGCATTGTTTATTTATATGACCAATATGACAATGTCATAAATAGGTCTTATTCAAGTCTTGCTTGAAGACTTTGGCGATATAGGTATACACAAAATTCTCATTTGAAATTACACTATGCATATCAATTTCAAAAATACCATCACGTGGATAGGTATTAAGATAAATATATTATCCTTAGAAACTGAAATACCTAAGTGTGTAAATTTAAGTTCAATACTAACATCTTTCAAACTATGTCGCTCGCAGTATTGAGAGCATAATGCTATTGTTCCAACAAAACAATAAGACCACTTATAGAAGTAAGTTCAGAGGTACCAATAGCTTTAACAAAAGCTTGATCCCCTTTGCCTACTTGAAAATCCAGTGTGTCTTTCTTCAGTCTATTACTTCTTCTCATTCCCTTCATATTGTTACAGGTGTGAAGGCCACAACCAGTTAACAAAGATCTAGGAATCACTAGAAGAAGTATATAACTATATATGGAATATACCTGATTTGTTAGTCTCACCAGCATTGCCTTTTCTCAGCTCAGATTGGAAGATAGGACAACTTCCTTCTCCAATTGCCAACCTTTCCACAATGGAAACATTCGGCGTCTTTTGTTGGGCTTTCCTTCTTGGAAGGTGGAATATTTTTCCTAGCAAATGATTTGTCATTTTCCTTCCACAAAGTATTCGGCTTATTCTTTTTCACCCTTCAATCTTATTTCTTCCTGATCATCGAACAACATTTGATAATCATTTTGCTGAGCAGCAGCAACTGCCACAACAGGAAGAAATGATATGGGTTCTAAACTTTATTCAACTTCCAATTATGCTTGAGAACAATTCTCAGGTTGCAGTGAACTTTATTCAACTTCCAATTATGCTTGAGAACAATTCTCAGGTTGCAGTGCCAGTCTAGGAAGTTTGAACATTAAGTTTATCCTTCTCCAACAAAGAAGGAAGTGTGTTTTGGTTTACGTTTTGATTATTTGACATCTACAACAGATATAAGATTCAATTTAGTATTTTCGATATTGAGCTTTAATAAATTAACTACCCAAGTTTTTATAATATTAAAAAAACAATTAATTTACGAAAGCCTAAGATCCACATAGAGGTTCCATAGCCACATATATTGATCAGCTAGCAGTTATAGAGTCTATTGGTAGGTAGCGGGTACCAATTACATTACAAGTACAACTCTTAGATCTTTATAGGACCTAGAGATATATGTAGTCCAACAAACCACTATTATCTAATGGCATGTTTGTCCCATCATTGCCTCGAACTCAGGTCTCGTCGTAAATACGATTAAGTCGTCCAATTTGAAAATAGTGAAAATTCACGCTAGTCTCACTAGATCGAAAAATCCACCTCGTGGCTATAATTCAGCCTAGTCTCACTAGATTAGAAAAATAAAGAGGAGTGTTTGCAAGCTTATTGGATGGCATGACTTAAATTTGACGGGTATTTTGAAAAAAGTTTGTGTCAACGAATAATGCATGCACACAAGATTCGCTACACTATTAGTTAAATTTTTTTTAACCAATTGTATATGTCGATTATGTTTGTGATCTAATTTGTTATTTAATTTCTAGGATATAAAAATAACAAATACACAAACGTGTATCGTTTTAAAACAGTTTTAAAAGATGTCGTCCATATATATTATTTGACTTTCAAAATCATTTAACATTAAACTCGTTAGAGTTTAACTTATTTTAAAATCATCAATTTTAATTTTTGAAACTCGTTTAGAGTTTTATTTAATGTTTCCATCAAAAACATATGTAATTTAAGTCTCAAAATTATTTAACTTTAAACTCGTTAGAGTTTAACTTTTTTAAAATCATCAATTTTAATATTTGAAACTCATTACCGGTTTTATTTAATGTTTTCATCAAAAACATTTAGCATATATTATAATCAACAATTAAATATAAATGCGTAAAATAAAACACAATCATGCATCACACACACATAGCCTAGCCCAAAAATCCTATGCTTGATCCCATGAGCCGACATGGGATCAAGAGGTCAAACTAAGGGTAATATCGTAGCTCCCACTTAATTCAAGAATCAAGTGAAACCTGACAAACGTCATCGTTGTCAACTTGACATGTTCGCCATCTTCTAGGTCAAAATCCACGTTGCATCTTTATCTTTAATCTTCATCTTATTACATTTATTTAAAATTAAAAAGTACAACTAATCTAATATTTTTACAATTAAGAATAAACTTAAATACAATACTATGAAAATGTAAAATAAATATAATACAACTTTGGCTTCAAAATGGCTTTTCTAATAAAATAAATAATCAACATGACATAATATTGTCGTAATCAACAATCACATATAATCAAACACATAGGTCGGGACATTACGGGCTATGTATGCAATCACAATTTTAATAACTACATTATTAAAATCTATATATGACTTGTCCATGGTTATAATGCATGTGTATAACCATGGAATATAACAATCAATAATTATAATAAATATTCAAGCCATAACAATTAAATCTATAATTTAAAATAGTGATATTCTTTCAATCATATTTGTGCGTCATGAGGTTAAGTCTAAATCAACCGCGTTGACTTTAATAACCAAAAAGGTTTCGACTTTTACCCATTCACCACAAAGCTAAATCTAAAGAAAATCACGCGACAATTAAGATGGTGTAAAAGTGGCTCGGATACCACTGTAGAAAAATCGTGTGTACTTTTAAATCAGATTAACGTAGTGGATAGTTAAAATAATAGTCAATTATTATTTTATAAACCATTTACAAAATTAAATATTCATATATTTAAATTTAATAAAACAAGCACATGATTAATGATTCCAAAGATCTAGTTACACCACTAATAATTGTCAAAATATGTAATTCACAAAGTGAGTAAACGATATACTTTTCTTGAAGAAACTGATTGAAGAAGAGAAACCTACGATCAAAAATATGACCGTCTCTTAGGATAGTCCACACTACACTTTAAACGACCGTCAATGCATGCTAGTCCAAATCCAAGTAATTTATTATAATAATCAAATTATTATAATAAAATAATATATAATACTCCGTATAACTCTTGTTTGCAATAACACTTAAGTATCTCTTCATGCTAATTAATTTCACGAATTAAAGAGCCAAGGATGAGATAAAAGGGTTCATTTGATTTGCGATGTATGTGTTTTCTTTTCCTTTTTTCTGACTTACTCATCCAAAAACCAATCAATGCTTATATTTATAATATATGTGTAAAAGTAAACATTGAATTGTGAAGTCCGTGAAATAAAACGCGTACAAAGTTATTTTGTTTCTTGATTCCCAAAATCTCATATTTCGTTTGATTTGGTTTTAAAAAGTCGTATTTTTCAAATACTTTAGGGGTATGTTATGTAACTTATAATTAATAATTTCAATTATGTCGCTTTCATGTGAATAGTAAATTAATTAATTTCGTTTCATTTACTATTCATATGAATAGTAAATGAATTAATTTCGATTTACTATTTTGTTACTTGAGTGATATATATACATCATATATATATTTTATTTGACGTCTCGGTGTATATGTGTGTGACCCCGAAGGCTCAAATGAAGTTGGTCATATAGTTATATATTGTACCTTGCACATTAATCCTACACTCTTTCTCTATCCAATGTGGGATGGGGTATTACAACATGGTTCACATCTTTAATATTTATTTTTACTAAATGCGTATTCTAATTATAAATTACTAAAACATTTTATAATGTATAAAGCAAAACTATGTATTATTGTAAACTATTTCTCGTCGCAACACGTGGTACATATTTAACTCGCTAAATACTTAACAAAAACCTGTATTATTAGATACTTAAAGAAAAAATTACAAAAAGGTTGTCACGTCATACAGCTTCAGGATTGGGTCAGGTCGGGTTAGGTCGGGTTGGGTCGCACTGAAGATCTGCGTGTCTTCTTGCCTTTAAAGTTGAGAGTATTAATGGCATTTGATGAACCACCACTAACTTTGCATGGTTAGTAGTAGTAGTAGTATTTATATAAAAAAATAAAAAATATATGAAATGACTATTTAAAGGGAATAATAACCTTTTGTCTTTTAGTCATTTTGTTTTTTATAATATATATTGTGAATCAAATAATATTATGAACATTGAATATAATCTTTTAATATTATTATAAATTATAACTAGTGAGAAAAACACGTACTAAGCACCTCATTATATTTTAATATTTTACTATCAACTTATGTTTGTTTTATTACTCCTTGTTCAAATTTAATTTGGGATTTTTTGAAGTTTTGTAACCATAAAACCTAAGGTATAAATAAATTGTGCTTTAAATCCGAATTTATGTAGTTTGATAATGTTGTTATTGTTAGAAATGGCGTTTTTAACTACTTTGAAACCCTAATTCGAATAAAGGTTTATGTGTCAAAGTTAGAAAATTGTTGATTTTGTAAAAAGTTGAACTTGTAGTTGAAAAGCTTGTTAGATGGAGTCAAAAGTCTGACTTTGACTATGTTTGACTATGTAAATTAAGTTATGTAAGTTAGATATGGGATGATATGAATAATGGGTTAGAAAGTTTGAAGTTGTAAGTCTTAAATTTGTTAAAATTAAGGCTTGTATGTATTTTGAGGGTCAAAGTAGCAAACTCTAAATTTAATTGGTCTTGTTGACCAAAGATGGATGAATTGTGATGAATGTGTTTATATACTTAATGTTTAGGTGATTGTGCTTAAGAAGCTTGTGTGTCGATATTTATTGGAAAGTGTGTGAATTCTTGCTTGGATTTAAGGTGAGTAAGATATGTGTTTATTAGGTGATAAAGTTGATATTGATATGCAATTGTATGTTACTGAATTGGTATGGAGAAGCTTGCTTCACGCTGGAAACGCAACAAGATCCTAAGTAAGCACGGGTGTGCAGTTATGATTGTTTGGATGACATTATGGGAACTTGCTTCACATTGGGAACACAGCAAGAATCTAAAATTACCTTGAATGTATACTTGTGTTTGGTTTGTGATATATGTATACTTGTGTTTGGTTTGTGATATATGCAAATTGACTATCTATATGAATTTTGTTGACTAGTATGCATATATAGTATTCACTAAGCATTCACTTACTCGTTGTTGTTAACTATTTTATAGGATTGCAAGAAAATAAATGAAAGGGTAACAATGTGGAATACCTCGAGTAGCTTGTAGATGGTTTTTTGGGACTTAGAAATTCGAATGGTGCTTTTAGTGATGACTTATATTTTTGTACGGGCTAGATATATCCTAAAGATGCATGCTCATGATACTTGTTGGTCTTTAAGTCATAGATTATGTAATGGGCCGTTTAAAATTAGTTTGTATTTGTGAATCTTGAAACTTGTAGAAAGGTGGATTGAATGTAAATGAAGTGGTTTATGTTGTGTTGTTGTGTGATGTTGTCGAAATGGGTTAAAATTGAAATGGGTCAGGGTGTAAAAATTTGACCAAAGTTCATGTTTTTACTGAATCCTTGATAGGGATCGTTTGGGATCCCTGATGGGGATCAACTGATATTTTTACAGATTTTGATCAGAACAAAATCCTTGATAAGAATCATTTGGGAGCCCTGGTAGGGATTGTTAAAAAAATGTAGTTTTTTCATAATTGAGTCGAGGTCGTTTCAACAATAAATCAATTTGAACTGGTAGTACTTCAATGGACTATATTTTGTTAACATTAGTGTTCATGTAGATTTGGATTTGAATGTAGATGACTTCACTTAACATTACACACATACTAATAGCAGCCGAATTTGCTGCCTTCCCATTGGTCCACGTTTCACTCTCCTCTCACAACATATTACTGCTCACGGTTTACACTCCTTCTCAGCCACACAAATTTTCAACCGACACTTCTTCTGTTGAACCATGCTCTCTCCCTTACCTTCAACCTCACCTCCTTTCTTCATTTGTTGAACACGCCATCTGACCTCTCACTTCTTTCTCACTCGATCTACAAAATATTTCTCATCCTCTCCAAAAAAACAATTTAGGGTTCTTCAAAATCGGATGCAAACAATTTAGGGTTCTTCAAAATCGGATCGATGTGGTTGATCAGAAGCGTAGTAGAGAACAAGTGGGTACTTATATGTTTGATTTAATTTTTTACCCTTATAATTGGTTTGATTACTTGTGATTGTTTTCGGTGTTCTTTTTCCGAGCCAGTGGAGATTATTAGCAAAAATCCAGAAAGTAGGTTTAAAGAAGTCATTCAGGTACCTAAAGAGGTATGTTATGCTCTGAAGTATAGTCTTTAATTAACATACTAAATCTTAAATATTTTGAAGCCTTCAAGCTTAATAATTTCGTATTTTGATATTCGTTCATTCACCTGATTGTCACTGAACATGGCTTAAGGTGAGTTAAATCGCTCTTGATTTTATTGTTTATAACTTACATGTAATTACTCATCTATTTTTTTTTTTTTTTGCTGAATTGAATTTTTTGTTTTTTTTTTGCAAAATATAGTTAGGGTTTTAAGGATTCAAGTCGTGTCACTTCAAAGGTTTGTGCTATCACCCTTGTCCTTAAAGTCTGCTTATTTAGTTGTTTGATTTTATGATGCAAGTTGTGCATGTATATATCCAAGGCATAAACGAGTTAATCTTGAGACTTAGAGGTAGCAAATTGATTGGGTCAAATATAGGCTGTTAATTTTTGGGAGGTGGTTAAATGTTTGAGTCATTTGTGCCACTGTCTAATTTTAACGACCCTTTTGTTATTGCGGTTTGCTAATCAGGAACTGATGCTAGTCATCTATTATACAGATTCTGTCTTCTGAATTAAATTAGGTTCATCAATTCTTATAACTGCAAATATATAATAAGGCTCATTCAACTTGAATCGCTATTTTGATAGGTAAATTAGTGGTTTTGAGCCATAACAATTAGTGATATTATAGCCTAAATGTGTAACATAATCCAAATAATTTTTACCTTGCAAGCATTCTGTTGTAAGTATTTTTTTAGACAAGTTTTGACCGTTCATTGAAATGCATAATTTTTTTTTTGACAGTAATGATCCTAAGATTGAACAACTATTGGATAATTTTAGCTGTTAAATCAGTAGCCAATTTCATAGAAAATCCGTTTAGATATTTGAAACTTTTGATCTGTTTAATTATTATTGAAAGTATAATTGATAGTACTTCTAAGCTGTCTCTTTATCAGTTTAATATGTTTGAATTATTGAGTAATTAAGGTTGAAGTGAATTCTTTGTTTGTTTAATATTAGAGCAAGGATGCTGACGTAACAAGCGGGAACAATATTGATTGATGAGAAATGCAATGGAAAAAGGTTTATTAGAATCACACACGGTTCGATAGTAGGCGGTGTTCGACTTGGTATGTTTATAGCTGCGTTTTACGGTTTGCAAAATATTGTAGCTGATAAAAGATGAGTTCACGACGTTTATAATATTGTTAGAGCTGGTTCTGCAACCGCAGCCACATTCGTTCTGATTAGTAAGAATTAAAAAAAAGAACACGCATTTTATAACCCTTTTTATGTCATATAATTATATGCAAATCGAAAACCTTTATGTATATCAAACTAATGTGTTTAATATGCTGCTTTTTAGTGGTTGGCTCACTTGCATGGCGTGGCAGGAACGTACTGTTGAGTTCAGTATTGGGCGCAACGTTCTTCTTCCCTTTAAGTTAGTTGTCTGATAATTAAATTAGAACTGTCAATGAAGTTAAAAGTATGAATCAATTGATCATCTAAATTCATAATATAGGTTTATTTGACCGACTATCTAAACCTATTGCTAATTTGTTGAGCCCAAATAGAACACCCTAAACTTAAGCTAAGATCATGTTTGGCTTGAACTTACCTTGCATTTGATTAGAGGTGACAAGATGGGTGGGTTGGTTGGTTATCTACAAGTCTTTTTCTTTGAAACTAAATATGTATTATAATAATTCGTGTTTCTACAATTTCAATGGTGTGTTGGTATAATTGTTTCAGAATCTTATTCTAGATTTGATTTTCATACTAACTTTTATTTTTCTCATCTAAATCTTTGTGTGATTTTGCATAATGAAGATGCAGTAGATTATGGACACAAAAAGAAGGGATCTTAACCTTTTGCTCTTTGGTTACACTTAGATCTCATTTGGTATTGTTCGTGTGTCTCCAATTTTTAAAATTGAAAATTAATACTAAAATAAGGATGTTGAGCTTGGTTTAAGTTCTTTCCTCATGTGACGCCTATTGCGATTACATTTCATAATATTATTGTTCTTACAATTAGGTTCTCTTTTTCATGAAAAGCAAAATGTATCATATTTTGTAGGTTCACGGTTTCAGGTTGGCTACAATGCTTTTGGATGGTAAAAGACCTCCAGAATCTACCATGGTAAGTAAGAGCTTTCTATGATCAGAATTGTGTGCTTTAGGTACGTGTCCTACACTTACCCCTCTTTTTTTATGTCATTTAAAGTTGTTGACTGTTGTCTTATAGGGTTTGAATTGGATTTGGGACTTGGGCAGTCTATTTAAGCAAAGTCATTTTCAATCAGCTGGCTGAAATGAGTGAGCTACCTGAAACATATTGTTAAATATTAGATGTTGAGCCTGAAATGGTTCAATGTGTTTGATGCATAATGGAAGTGTATGAAAGCCGTTTGATGAAATGTCCAACAGAAGTGTCTCTTCAAATTACTAATATGATTATTAGATGTATGAAAGGCGTTTGTTGAAATGTCCACGATTTATGTTATATTTACTTCTGCTATAATTTTTTTTATAGGATATTCAATCGTCTCTCGAAGAAAATGGTATCGGTGCTTATGTTGCTTTACAAAAGCTAAACTACTAAAACTCACTTTAAGGTTTGTTACTTTGCTCTTTAATTCGTTACTTTGTTACTTTGATCCTAAATTTTAGATTTAGATTTAAATTATTTATAGACTCTGTATATTTCTGTGTGGCAATATGCTAATGGCAATTAAACTTTGAATGTATATGTTTCATTTTTAGTTCTGTCTATAAGTAAAGTATTGGGGTATTTTAGTATAATCTTTATTAAATAATCATTTTTTCAGACATGGGGAATGGATATAGTCGATTTTCAGATGGGGAGTCGCCTTTGATAATGGGATTGTTTGAGATTATTTTCACAATATCACTCACTACCTGCTAGGATCAACGTGTCCATACACAATGAAAGTTATAAGTTTTAGGGCTTCGTCCTGATAATTTTGATATTATTGTTTTTACATGCTGTCTACCGTACTGCATGCGGACATTACCTGTTTGTAAGATCCTGAAATTTTATGCATCAGGAAGTGTTCCTGAAAGAGTCAGTAAATATGTGCATCAGAAAGCGCCACTAAAAGTATACCTAACACTTATGCATTTTCAGAATTTACATCAAAATCAGACTCAGACAATTTCAGTCCCTGAAAGTAGTTGCTGTTCTGTTTCAGTTATAGTGGACGCCGTCCAGATTTTTGGACGTCGTCCAATAAAGAAAGGGTGGACGCCGTCCAGCCATTTTGGACGCCGTCCAAATGGTCTGCGGGCAGCTGTTGGAATTTTAATAAATTAAAGGGTATTATGGTAAATTCACTTGTGGGACGTTTTGGAGGCCACAAAAGATGATCCAATCTCATTTGGATATTATCTTCCACCTTCTCACTAACACTCCAAACCCTAGTGAGAGAGAAATAAGGTTTAGAGAGAGAAGGCTTAGTTTTGAGAGGAAGATGAGCGAATCAGGTCAAGTCGCGTGAGTCAAAGTTGTTCACCTCGTTCTTGGCTACGTTTTGATTGTTATGGTAAAGGCTTGCTCGGTTGCGTTTGGATGAGAATTACATACATGACTTGTGCGGGCAATCCAAGGTGAGTGGAATAATTATGCGTGTATGTATATAATGTATTTATTTGTGTAGCGTGGAATGTGGAATTGTCGCGGTGTTCAAGACACCACATTCTATGTAACGAGTGGAATTGTAACGGTGTTTAAGACACCACTCATTTGGTTTGATTGACATGTGGAATTGTCGCGGTGTTCAAGACACCACATTGTCATGGGAGTGGAATTTTCGCGGTGTTTAAGACACCACTCATTTGGTTTGATTGACATGTGGAATTGTCGCGGTGTTCAAGACACTACTCATTGTTTTGATTGACATGTGGAATCGTCGCGGTGTTCAAGATGCCACATTGTCATGGGGGTGAGATTGTCACGGTGTTCAAGACATCACATTGTCATGGGGGTGAGATTGTCGCGGTGTTCAAGACATCACCCGGGGGATTAGTGTTTACGGGGTGATTAAGTAACACTAATGGATGTTATGAACTCTGACGGTCTTTTACGAGTACCGTTCCCTTGTACGATTGGTTAACCATGGTTATGTGAATTTTGTATTAGGATATTAAATTGTGAACTTATGCTATTGGTGTTGCTAGCTTATTGTGAATTGTGGATATTAGTTTTATGTATAATGTTTGCATGGTTGTCGAATTGCTAGCTTGTATGCGGTATTGTGTAAGTGATTGCAAGTAAGTAGATTATATATGTATATGTATAATTATTGCATTCACTAAGCCTAGGCTTACCCCTCTCGTTGTTTACTTTTTTACAGGTATTGTGTTATTGATGCTAGCTAGTTGTTAGACTAGACATGCAGGAGCGTTCGGGCTTGATGGGGTAGCTTTTGGATAATTGGACGCGGATGGGGGATTTGGTAGTCTCCGGGATTATGCTCATGGTATCGGGTTGGGTTGTAGAGTCCTAATCCGTCAATATATATAATTGGGTCGAAATGGTCACTTTGTCGTAATTTGGGTCGATGTGGGCCCGGTGTTGTAAAACTCGATTTTTATTGTGGAAATCTCTTAATTATAATTATACTAGCGTGTTATGAAAACCGTTTCGTTTAAAAGTGTTGGGAAGCGGCTTTTTCGCCCGCGTGAATTTGAAAACTGAGCAGAAACTTTTAGTTCATTTGGACGCCATCCAAAAGGCTTGGACGCCTTCCTGGTCTTCACTACTAGACGCCGTCCACTTAACTGGACGCCGTCCAGGTTGTCTGTAAAAAAATAAGTCGTGTTTTCGGGAAAATGAAGTTGGGTCGTTACAAGTGGTATCAGAGCATAGTCTAAGGGAATTAGGTGACCTTGGAATAGGTGCCTAGTCTTAGACTTATTGACGATTATACATTATTTGTGGGACTTGTAGGAATACGGGTCGGATTGAGATTTGTTAGTGCCTTAGAGTAGGTGACTAACTAGGACTTGCGTTTGTCCAAAGTGTGATTATGTGGGGCCTTATTTCGTGTGTAAATTAGTGCCTTAGATAACTAGTGCCTAATGTAAGTAGGCGAACTTGGACGTTGTCTTAGTGGTAGTCACCTAGGTTGTAGGTTGACTTGTTGTTGTGGTGTACTTGTGTACATTTATTATTATATTGTATATTGGTGTATATATACAGGTATCTTTTGGTTTGGTGTCCTAGAGATGAATCTATTGGAGAGATTCGCATGTTTGGCAGTTTGAGTGATCAAGTTCACGGTAAGGACTTGGTCATTCGGGTACTAGGATTTATCGCGTGTTATTTTGTGTGGATGTCGTGTTAGTCCGGGTAAAGTACTTTACGTGACCATGCAAAAATGGTAAGGTACGCAATTGTAATAGTGACCGATCACCATTATTACAACCGTGTATCTTGACACCAAGCATGACATGACGAGTACCGAGCGGATGAAACGTGGCATGGTTGGGGTAGAATCGGGACGAGTTAGGAATCTTTTATTTGGTTCCTAGGATATAGTGGTCTCGGGTGATGTGCTTGTTGTCACATCGGATTCGTTGTGGGTGGAAAATTGTTACGGTGGATTTGGTTAGTCAAGTTGAGTGAGCAAACTCACGAGTTCGGCGTGACTTAGTCACCCTAAGTAGTGGGTGCACTATTGAGATTGTTAGTGGTTGTAGTTACCCATCGTAACTAGGATAACCCATAGTGGTGTGCGTGTGTGTACGACGAAGACTTGAATTCCGTAATGGAATGCGACAAGTCTAATGATTGTAGTTCTGAGTTACACTCGGTAGAGTGTGTGGTTAGAGAATTGTGTTAGGGTCCTAGTTGTGATTCGCCTTGGAATTGGCGAGTCGAGGAGTCTTTTGGTTGTTAAACTCATGTGAGTGGGACCCGTATGACGATGATTGTGTTAGTTGTTGTGGATTATAGGGTAACATTCCTAACAGAATGCCCCTAATAGTAGTGGTAGATGTGTTGATGTGCGGAAGGGTGTAAGACTTGGTGTTTTCAAGCATCTCTTTAGTGTTAGATGAAAGGTTTCATGAGGCTATATCGTTGGCCTTACAGAAATTGCGGGTAGCGTGTGATTGCTAGGAACTTTCGATAAGACAATAAACCGCGAGGTTTATCGGTTAGGTATGACTTCGGGTCATTATTATGGAGAGATGGGTGACATCGGGTGTATGGAACCTAAAGATCGAGTTTCTAAAATTCTGTTGATTGTGGTGGGAGTCTGCATGACACTGCGTCAGGTGCCTTTTTATACCTGCTAGTGTAATGTTCAACTCCAGTAGTGGTGTGATCACTTTGTGCTTAGGGTTCCCGTGAGATACCCTTGGAAGCAGCGGAGATTACAATAGTGATCGACGGGTGATTGTAATTCAACGGTTGCGAAAGTCGAAGTCTAAGAGCATTGCGGTAAACACTTCTTATGAAGTGAGGGATGAGCGAATCTTGTTGCTCTTAAGTGATAGACGGGTAAAGATGACCAGTGAACCGGTGGTGGACTTAATGGTCAGTTAGGCCTAAGGTTATGATGAAGTGTTGATATTGTGGTCAACGCAATTATTGTATCGGATTGGCCACTCTTCTCCATGAGAGTGAGCAATTACGGATAATGGTTCGTTGAGTGGAAGGTCGGGTGATCTCGACTGCGATGCACGACTAATTAAGCGGAGGCATATGTCAAGGCTTAGAGGCGTATGTAGTGCTTTGGTGAAGTTCGCTTTGCGAATGATGAAAGGTTGTTAATTGTGATTGTAGTATGAAGGTACGATGTCGTCGCGTGTATGACATCTCAAGTGATTGTGTATGTTGGCTCTGAGAGCCTGAAGTGAATTAGCAGTGATTTGGCGTATATGATCAACGCTGAGAATGGTCATGTGTGTCGTGGAGTGACAATTCCGCGGAATGTTATCATCTTGGCGGTGAGAATGTGGAGCCGAATCCTAAGTGGGGGAGTTTCTACTGCCACCCGAGGAAGCTCCGGTGGTATAATGGATTGTGAAGTATCAGAGGGTACCATGCTAAGCCTCGATAGGTATTCGGAGTTCCTAACGAGGAAGAGTGACGGGTTGTTGATGATGACTCGAGATCGTGCGTTACGATTGTGAGTTACGATTCCGAAATGTTATGTGTGGAGTTGTGATGACGGGATCAAATGAAGCGTAAGACTTCTTAAGAAAAGTGGTCGTGTGGTACAAATGTGCGGTATGAGACCAAATGTGAAGTTTGAGATCCCGGAGTCAGAGAATGAAACCATCGTTGTGGGTGCTCTCGTGATGTAAGATTGGGTTGGTGCAAAACCCGGATAGTACTGTTGCGTAGGTACGAGTTCGATTTTGGTATGGATACTATATTTTCCCTTTCGGGAAACGTGATCGTGGAAATCGTCAGTGGATTATTCCATTTTATGGACGATTGTGAGGCGCGGAGTGTCGGTTCAGATTGTCTCACATAGAGACGCGCGGATGTTGTTTATTTGTGAGGATGTTTGCCCTAGTGATGTGACCCGTTAGTTGCATTGAAATGTCGAGGCCATCCTTAATGGACGGTCTAGGCAGGAGGATTCACCCGGCGTTGGTGAATATTTTGTGGGTCGTGTGGCGAATTGTGAATTTGTTGTGATGATAATTCACTGTTGACGGGATTCTAATACGCGAATAGTTTCCATGCTAGTACTAGGGGGTCGTCTTGTGTGGTTGTGTTGTAGGGTTTGGAGGAGAAACCCTGTGTCGATGTGTTGATGTTTCGTCTGACTCGTGGTGTATTATTTTCGTCCTGGATTAATCCAGTGACGGATAGTCGTGTGCAGATCGATCAGTGGATCGCGTCGGGTGATGTAGTTATTGATGTAGCTTGTTGCGAGTTGTAGCCGAGAGGACTTGAAGAGATATGTGGTGTTTTTAGTATTTTTCTAAGTGGAAATTCTAGACGTTGAGTGTATGAGATATCGCTCGCTACGGTAGTGCACGCTAGTGATTATTAGCGTGTGGTGAGATCTTAGAATTTGCAGAAAGATGTTATGGATGTCAGGCTTGGTTGTGTTTCGTAGGATCGTGAGGCGTGACGACAATGATTGTCGGTAAATTGTTCTACCTTTAGGACGATTGTGAAGTGTATGGTACAAGTTTGGAGACTCAGCGTAGGAGCAAACAGTTGCGGTTGTTTTGTCTCGTGGGTTGATTACCCGATATCGTTGAAATGGGAGTGTGGGGTACGGTTGTTGTAATATGATGCGTTAATGCACAAAGCGAGAAATTCAGATGCTTGATTACTACATGTGTGACTCCGCGTAGGAATCAGAAATGTTCGAGGGAGAAGTGCTTAACTTCTAGTGCAGGTGCGGATCACAAGGACGTGATCCAATTTAAGTGGGGGAGAGTTGTAAGATCCTGAAATTTTATGCATCAGGAAGTGTTCCTGAAAGAGTCAGTAAATATGTGCATCAGAAAGTGCCACTAAAAGTATACCTAACACTTATGCATTTTTAGAATTTACATCAGAATCAGACTCAGACAATTTCAGTCCCTGAAAGTAGTTGCTGTTCTGTTTCAGTTATAGTGGACGCAGTCCAGATTTTTGGACGCCGTCCAATAAAGAAAGGGTGGACGCCGTCCAGCCATTTTGGATGCCGTCCAAATGCTCTGGTGGGCAGCTGTTGGAATTTTAAAAAATTAAAAGGGTATTATGGTAAATTCACTTGTGGGACATTTTGGAGGCCACAAAAGCTGATCCAATCTCATTTGGATCTTATCTTCCACCTTCTCACTAACACTCCAAATCCTAGTGAGAGAGAAACAAGGTTTAGAGAGAGAAGGCTTAGTTTGGAGAAGAAGATGAGCGAATCGGGTCAAGTCGCGTGAGTCAAAGTTGTTCACCTCGTTCTCGGCTACATTTTGATTGTTATGCTAAAGGCTTGCTCGGTTGCGTTTGGATGAGAATTACATACATGACTTGTGCGGGCAATCCAAGGTGAGTGGAATATTTATGCGTGTATGTATATAATGTATTTATTTGTGTAGCGTGGAATGTGGAATTGTCGCGGTGTTCAAGACACCACATTCTATGTAACGAGTGGAATTGTCGTGGTGTTTAAGACACCACTTATTTGGTTTGATTGACATGTGGAATTGTCACGGTGTTCAAGACACCACATTGTCATGGGAGTGGAATTATCGCGGTGTTTAAGACACCACTCATTTGGTTTGATTGACATGTGGAATTGTCGCGGTTTTCAAGACACCACATTTTCATGGGAGAGGAATTGTCACGGTGTTCAAGACACCACTCATTGTTTTGATTGACATGTGGAATCGTCGCGGTGTTCAAGACTCCACATTGTCATTGGTGTGAGATTGTCGCGGTGTTCAAGACATCACCTGGGGGATTAGTGATTACGCGGTGATTAAGTAACACTAATGGATGTTATGAACTCCGACGGTCTTTTACGAGTATCGTTCCCTTGTACTATTGGTTAACCATGGTTATGTGAATTTTGTATTAGCATATTAAATTGTGAACTTATGCTATTGGTGTTGCTAGCTTATTGTGAATTGCGGATATTAGTTTTATGCATAATGTTTGCATGGTTGTCGAATTGCTAGCTTGTATGCGGTATTGTGTAAGTGATTGCAAGTAAGTAGATTATATATGTATATGTATAATTATTGCATTCACTAAGCCTAGGCTTACCCCTCTCGTTGTTTACCTTTTTACAGGTATTGTGTTATTGATGCTAGCTAGTTGTTAGACTAGATGTGCTGGAGCGTTCGGGCTTGATGGGGTAGCTTTTGGATAATTGGACGCGGATGGGGGATTTGGTAGTCTCCGGAATTATGCTCATGGTATCAGGTTGGGATGTAGAGTCCTAATCCGTCAATATATATATAATTGGGTCGAAATGGTCACTTTGTCGTAATTTGGATCGATGTGGGCCCGGTGTTGTAAAACTCAATTTTTATTATGGAAATCTCTTAATTATAATTATACTAGTGTGTTATGAAAACCGTTTCGTTTATAAGTGTTGGAAAGCAGGTTTTCCGCCCGTGTGAATTTGAAAACTGAGCAGAAACTTTTAGTTCATTTGGATGCCGTCCAAAAGGCTTGGACGTCGTCCTGGTCTTCACTACTGGACGCCGTCCACATAACTGGACGCCGTCCAGGTTGTCTGTAAAAAAAAAAAAATAAGTCGTGTTTTCGGGAAAACGAAGTTGGGTCGTTACACTGTTCATAAAAAAGGAGGAAAATCAACTACCTTGGGATATCATGTTGAGTAGCAACGAAGAAGACGAATTACTAGGGTTTAGGGTTTAGTAACGTTGAGGATTCAGAGTTACGAACTGTATTTTCAGGTAGTAATAGTTATTATTTGGGCCTACGATCTATTAATTTCGAAAACGTGAGTGAACGAAGACGGATCGCTCGTGATGTTGATAACAATGCGGACAATAAGAAACAGTTTCAGCTCGAATCCTCATGGAATTGGTAATGGGGAAGATACTCGAACAACTTTAATCATTAAAAACATTCCTAAAAGTAAAAAAAAAAAAACTCATTTTTTCATTATCGATCAAATCAGCAATTAAAGTGTTACTAACTTCAATTTGTTTCCTATATCTTTTAGGTATACTTCAAAGATGTTGCTAGCCGCCATTGATGAAAATCATAGTGGAACTTACGATTTTCTTTACTTGTCGATCGCTACCGCATATTTGGATTGTTTTTCTATAACCTAAATGGTATGGTATTTTATCTTACAAATTTAATTACATTCAATAATGCTGCTGATTTTTGTTTGATTTATCATTTCTGGCTCATATTTAGTATGTGTCTTGATTTAAAATTGTAGATAGCATATATCAATTATCAATGTGCAGCTTTATGTTTTTATGTGTATGTATATTATGTCTATGTATATATACATCTATTGGAGATTTTAGATCTTAGCAAGAGTTAAAACAGGGGATGCTTTAGCTATAGATAGATATTTACTGTATTCTATCTTTTTTTCATTTTTTTCAGTCCTTTTGGATGCTTTTGCTAACTTACACAATTTCATTATGCCTTTTGCAGATAGAAAGAACAGATCATCACTTGTGAACTCAATTTCACAAATGGCAGCTATTCAAAGACCAACAAAAGCAGCAGATTCGATGGAACCATTTTCAAATGATCAAAAGATACAAAATGCCATGAGATTGTTAGGGATAACTTCTGAAGATATGGTACCGATCCTTTTAAAACTTCCAGAACTATGTAATGGCAATTGGGAGCTAATTGAGGAAGATAATTATTGAACTCTTACAGATGCTATATTTGAATCACTGATGTGTAGTGATTACATCTAATATTTTTGATTGTAAATATTAAGAACATGTGTGATTTAACTCCTGATACAGAGCTGCTAGTGGAACTGCCCGAAGAGTGCACATTTGAGAGCGCATTGGCTGATTTGATTGTGAGTGATAACTATTAAACGCGCGTCATTACTCACAATCAAATTAGCCAGTCCAGTCTCAAATGTGCACTCTTCATGCAGTTCCATGAGTAGTTCTGTGTCACGAGTTAAATCCCACATGTTCTTAATATTTCCAATCAAAAATATTATATGTAATCACTACACATCGGTGATTCACATATAGCATCTGCAAGAGTTCGATAATTATCTTTCTCACTTAATTCGATAACTATTAATCGTTCCTACGGACCAGATAATACCTTTCAGATTCCAAAGATATAATATATCCATTGTCGTTTTACCTTGCAATGACCATAAGTAAAAGTCACGGACAATCACTGGAGCATGTTGGTTTATTTCTACCAAAAACTAACTTTAGTCATGGGCAACTATATTGTTTAGCTATCGTTATTGTTAGTGTAATTTGACGGTTATGTTACATTAGTTTACTTTATGTAGAGTTTTATGTTTGAAGCATGTAAAGTGCTCAACTCGGTCATCTTATCATTTTTGTAGACTGGGTGATTGATACTGATAGCTTTATTTATGGTGTTATTTTAAAATTTGCTTATCGTTATACATATTGCCGGGTTTTACCATTTAATATTCTGTTTTATGACATAAACTGCTATATTGTGTTGTATTCAAGTGACACGTAGTTTTTTTTTACTTACCATAAACATTCATTTGGAGTAAAGGTTATAAGATTGTTTTTCTGTATCCAAGTGGCATGTAGTTTTTCATTTAAACTATATTCATTTTGTTAATCTCATTACATGTGATTGTAAAATGTATAGTCTAAATCGATAGCTTGCGTTAAAATCGCATAAACCTTAGAGCAGCAACGCGCGAACCCTCAATTCTTGTTATGTTATAATAACAGTTTGATGAATAGCAAATATGCAAACATGTATTTTGTGCTAAATATTATATTTGTAATTATTCGAAGTTCGTAAACATGTATTTTCTGTTAACATTGTTTTATAGTAGCAGTTTCAAGACTCATTCGAAGTTACCTAGTGGATACAAATTTTGCAAGAGAGGTTCGTCAAAAGGATGATCACGTGAATACATTATGCAGGTTCAAAAATTTTGCATGTTCAATAAGAGTGTTATTTTATTGATATGGGGTAAAGTTGTCATTTTGATCATTTAAACTGTTTATTCAGCACAATAAAGTAGACAAGGTTATTCATTCACCGATTAATGGATATAGTTATGCTATATCCAGACTGCCATCTTCATCCACTAAGAACTTAATGAAAAAAAGTAAACAAGCCCTTAGTCTTTTCTTTGATCTTTGATTGTACTTTCGATTGTAGACCTTGACAATCCTTGGCGTTAAAATAATGCCAAAATATCTTTGAGCCTAATCCCATTGCACATGTTAGTCGAAATTGGTAACATCTAATAAAGAACATTTACACTTAAACAAATACATGAGATCGAATAGCTTAATAATACATCACACAACTGACAGGAGAAAGAAAGAACACAAAAGATATAGGTAGTTCACCTTTCAAAGAATCAAAGATTAATTCACAACAATATTTCACTAGAACAAGTTGATTACACGAACGGAGACACTCATTATCAATAATCTTAAAAATCCTCACGAAGATTCCTCTCAAAGTTTTTCACTCTTCTTACTCTAAAATTTAAACTTTAAGTCCTACATATAAAGGTAACACAACTTGATCCAACAGGGCCCACCACTTATAACTTACACATTTAGAATATTTAAATAATACCTAATAAATCCTCCATTACTTCAAATTTCCTAACACTTCATCTTCTCTCGTGGAATGCACTCTCTTATCGGTCTTCTTCACCTTAGTACTTTCACTTTTCTCGCGCAATGATCTTGGGAGCAAGAGCCAACCTAATTGTACTCGAAGCCTTCTTTTGCATCGTCTCCCACACATACTCTTTTATAGCTTCCAACCGTGCTTCTGCAAAAGATTCATCAATATCTTGTTTAACTAACACATCTTCAATCATCATTTTTCAAACCATAGAATCCATCTTTCCATCAAATATGTGGATAGAGAACTTTGATGTACCGCTAGTCATCTCAAACAACATAATCAAAAACTTTGAACACTTGTATCTTTTCGTAAAAACCTTTAATGCCAATACCTTTGGTCAGAACGTAGATATATGAATCTTAAATCACATATCCAAAATACACAAGAATCTAACAGTTAACAAACTCAGTAAATTTACTTTTTTAGAGTTGCACTGAAAATGATGAAAGTCTGGAAGCAAAATAACTTTGAAACGACAACTCACATCACATATCCAAATTGTACATCTGTTATTTACGTACCTACACTGAATATATCACAATGATCCAACGGTTAATGAACCCACAATATTTGTTATTGACAGTTGAGTCAGAACTGATGAAAGATCGGCAATGACCTTTAACACCAAATAACTCTGAAACGGTAACTCCAATTAGAGATCGCAACGGTGAACACCTTTAATCTATGAGTTATGGACTTATAGTACAAATTTCACATAGATCCAACAGTTGACAAAGTCAAAACGTCATTTGTTAGAGTATTACGTAGACAATGCGCAATAATCAACTAAAATGGGGTTATAACGAAAAAACCAGAGATAGTGGCTTAGTGGTTCACTAAGACCACCGCTCTGATACCAACTGTGAAGACCCGTCCTAATCCATCCGGACGAAGTCCATATCGATTATAAACGATTCACAATAGTTGATTACATCGCGAGGTACTTGACCTCTATATGATACATTTTACAAACATTGCATTCGTTTTTAAAAGACAAACTTTCATTACTTCAAAAATTGACAGGCATGCATCCCATTTCATAAAATATCAAACTATCAACGACTTAATAATAATCTTGATGAACTCAATGACTCGAATGCAACGTCTTTTGAAATATGTCATGAATGACTTCAAGTAATATCTCTAAAATGAGCAATTTCACAGCGGAAGACTTCTTTCATACCTGAGAATAAACATGCTTTAAAGTGTCAACCAAAAGGTTGGTGAGTTCATTAGTTTAACATAAATAATCATTTCATAATTTTAATAGACCACAAGATTTCATATTTCTATTTCTCATAAACATACGTCCCATGCATAGAGACAAAAATATCATTCATATGGATTGAACACCTGGTAACCGACATTCACAATATACATATAAGAATATCCCCATCATTCCGGGATCCTCCTTCGGACATGATATAAATTTCGAAGTACTAAAACATCCGGTACTTTGGATGGGGCTTGTTGGGCCCGATAGATCTATCTTTAGAGTTCGCATCAATTAGGGTGTCTGTTCCCTAATTCTTAGATTACCAGACTTAATAAAAAGGGGCATATTCGATTTCGATCATTCAACCATATAATGTAGTTTCGATTACTTGTGTCTATTTCGTAAAACTTTTATAAAAGCGCATGCATTCTCAGTCCTAAAAATATATATTGCAAAATCATTTAAAAAGAGAGCAAATGAAACTCACGCATATAAATATTGTAAAACAGTTAATAAAGCATTTGCATGTATTCTCAGCCCAAAAATGTAAAGAGTAAAAAGGGCAAATGAAACTCACTTAATGTATTTTGTAGTAAAAATACATAAGATGACATCTAACAATGCAGGGATGGCCTCGGATTCACGAACCTATATCATTTGTATATATATTAACACATATAATCGTAATCGAGCAGATTTATATATATTTAGTTATGTATTAAGATCAATATTTATATATACTTTATTAATACTTATATTATAATACTTATTTGATATATATAATTTAGTTAACGTTATATCAATATCAATAATATTATTTCGTAATGTTTAGTGATATTAGTATAATTATGTAACAACTATATTTGTATATAAATTTCTTTCGTTTACAAAATAATAGTTATAGTCATAATAATACTAGAATAAAGATAATAATAATAATTAATATACTAATATCAATAATGTTAGTGATAATAATAATTTTAAATAAAAAGATAATAATGATGAGATAAAAATGATAGTTTTTAATAAAATGATATTTTTTAATAATAATAATAGTAATACTAAAATGGTAACATTAGTAATAATAATAATACTAATAATACTTATAATATTAATAATGATAATTATAATACTTATAGATATAATGATAATAATAATATTTATAACCTTAATAATAACAATAATATTAAATGATCATAAATCTTGTATTAGTAATAATAACAATAATAATAATAATTATAATAATAATAATAACAACCATAATAATAATAATAATAATAGAAGTAAAACAAATAACAAGATATACCCTTTAAATCTTTGAGTAAAAATAAAGGCTGCAGATGGGACTCGAACCCGAGACCTCTCGGTTTAACACAACACACCCAACCGTTCCTCTGTATCAACGTTTCTGTTTTAATTTACATCCCATATATTTTTAACTTATATTTCTATTCTTCAAAACCCACATATAAGTTCCTAATTTTATTAAGGCCCAATTGGAGAACATAAGGACCTCGGCCCAACTTGAAACGGACGGCCCAACTTGAAACAGAATTGTAGCAGCCCAATTAGAGTGATCCTAGTAGCCCATATATACCCTAATCTAGTTACGAACTCGCCAGGAGAAAAGAGGAAAAAAAATAAATAAATAAAAAGGAATCAGTCTTCGGTTGGCAACAACATCATTCATTACCAATCATGATTCACCATCAATTATCATAAAATAGAAAGTGTTGAGTACGCTTTGGGTTCGATGGTGATGATGAAGAGGTGGTTTGCATAATCGAAGGTGGTGGTTATGATTCTTGAAGTCCGACAGGAAACACTAGCTGGGCTTCAATGGACTGCAGTGAAAACAAAACCAAAGACGAACAGTAGTAATCGACCTTAAATATAAGTGGGTTTTGTGGTTTTTGAAATCGAATAATAGTGAGAAGGTAAAATATATTAACGATGGTTTAAGGGAAACAACTTGGGTGGTCTTGGTGATCGAATAGCTGTACAGTAGCTGGATCACTTGTAGGTGGTCACGAAAATGGTTCTTGGTGGTTTGATATTGGTTAAATGCGACAACAGCAGGTTGTTTTTTCTCCGGTTTACTCGAATATAAACAGAAATATATTAGTGGCAGTAGGATGGTTTACAAAGGTGAGATTGTAGGTGTTCACGATGGGTGGTGGTGATTAAGAGTGAAGATGGTGGTTCGGTTAATAGCAACCACGAACAAGAAACGAAGAAAACATTGGGTTTCAAGTGAATATCAAATGGGTGCTTGATTATGGTATGCAAAGGTGGTGTTTTGGTTTCGTCATTAAAATAGAATCGAAAAGTAACAGCAGGCAGAAACAACCTACGCAAAACGTGTAATTTCTTTCATCATCACTATACATTGCCTTCATCCTTTTGCTGTTCGAGCAGAAACAGAAATATTAATAGGGTCGTAGCAGTGTTTGATGGTGTTTAGCTTAGGTATTTGACGACCGTGACCACAACAGTAAAAGTTCATAGGTGACTGTTACTCGTTGATTGCAGGTGTGTACAGTAGCAGCAAGCATGTTAATAGTTTGAGGTGTTTGAAAAAAAATACAAAAGATATCTAACGAATGGAACATATTTATTCATGATAAACTAGTGGAAACTTTCATCATATGATGGGACCTAGTAAAATTAAAGCTAAAAGACTTGCAATGAACACTATGTTCACTTGATGACGTGTGGAAACATAGTAAATAAATCCACTAGGAAATATTTTAATCAATCCATTACTTAAATTAGGAATCTTAAACTTAATTTAATTAGATATGACAGTGATTACCATTTATCTTAAGAGGTAAGCAACGAAGTACACGTCCAAACTTGATTGGCCTAAATCAATTAATAACTCGACAAGCAAGTAGGAAACAAAGACATTTGAGTGCAGGAAGTAGTATAGTGAAGTTGGTGAGGTGTGGATAGGATCCAAAAACTAGATTCATAATGTTATATATATTATATATATGTATATAAAGCATATACAGCACACACTTATATATATATATATATATATATATATATATATATATATATATATATATATATATATATATATATATATATATAAAATCTATTCTTACAACTTGACAATAATTAGAAAGTTAAATATGTTAAAAGAATAGTATAGCCACCTACTATGTCGACATATATATTAACAGATTTTATATCGCGGTCCGTTGTTAAATTAGTGGCGGATAAAAGTCTTTCGAAAAATCCCAAATTTTTAATTTAACCATATTTATTTATTTTGATCATTATGGTATAAAATTCGATCATTTATTATTAAATAAAAATTACATTAATTATTTACTCCCAACCCCAAGTAAAATATAAGAATTTTTAAAATTAAACAAATAGTTCCTAATTATATATATATATATATATATATATATATATATATATATATATATATATATATATATATATATATATATATATATATATATATATATATATATATATATATATATATATATATATATATATATATTAGCCTATAGTTTATATAACTCATTTTCGGATCACCGTTTATTTTAAAATCATATAAGTTTGAATTTAATTTATTTAATATCAATCGGAACATCAAACGAGTATTATAATCATTAAGTATTTATTTTTAATATACTTTATATATATGTATTTATTTTAGTAATAATATTTTATTTTATTTTTATTTTACATAGTTAACTAAAGCATATAGTATTTTAAATTTAGACTTCAAATATATACATATGTATATATATTGAAATATATATTTATCTATTTACAATTAGTTGTTCGTGAATCGTTGGGAACAGTCAAAGGTTTACTGAATCCATATAAATAGTTCAAAGGTCAAATGTATTTATGATAAATAGTTCCAACATTTTCAGACTCGGTTAAATAGACTTTGCTTATCATGTCGAAACTATATAAGATTTAAGTTTAAATTTGATCGGAAATTCCCGGGTCGTCACAGTACCTACCCGTTAAAGAAATTTTGTCCCGAAATTTGAGTGAGGTGGTCATGGCTAACAATAAAAATGTTTTCATGACGAATATGAATTGATAAATAGAGTTTTATCATCATTGAGTAATATGGATAAAACAATTCAATTACTCGAACAGTACGAATGAAGCTATCACAAAATAATGGAATGAGAAAGACAAGTTTCATCATAACTTTTGACTAGTCATGGTTGAATTCCGGAATTCATGAGATTAAAGAAAATCTTGGAAATCTATAAGATCTGATTTCTTCGAGATTTAAGGAAAATTAGGATCTCTTTAATTAAATGCGATGATCTGCCTCGATTACTCTGTCTGTCTGATATTTCCATTATAAATTAAACTCTTCCGTTTCATTATTCTCACCATTCATATACTTTCTTTCTTAGTTCATACATCCAAAAGATAGTGATAATGCTTAATCCAGTTCTAATCCTTGATATTTTCCTAATTATCATTTCTGTCATCCTTCTTTTCAATCTTCCACCAGAAAAATCTGTTTACTTTTACTATTACCTTGACACTATTCTTAATTCCACCGTATCTTTATATTGATATTCGTGTTAATATCCATGGTTTGTAACCTCCGTGTTATTATTAGGTTTTATATTTTCTCTTATATTTTGGAGCTCTTTGCCTTTTTATTCTCTTCTCGTCCTCTAGTAAAGCGAGTATCGGTCCAGAATTCGTAAGTACGGAGTTTTGAATGAACTTAATGGTCTAACCAAGAAAGAACGAAATCGTACAATTTGATTTGTCAAATTATTAGAATAATTGAGAATAGAACTATCAAGAATATACTTTCTTGATATGTTCAGAATTTAAGCAGAATGAAAGAGTCATGTAACATAACACATGATGACGTTATAATCTGTGAATCATCATGTTCTATTTAGAAACTCAGCATGACTTACTGTAATATAATCACGTTGATCAAGTGTCATTATATTATACTAACTCATGTATCAGTTCCCAACATTACTTCAATAACATTCAAATTTTAAGCTCGAAAGTTTATAGAATATAGAAACTAACAGTTTCTATATGATGTAACACTGATAGCACGAAGAGATTAATGATTTCAGATAAGAATAGTTATAAAAATATCTTCAGAAATATGGAGGATATTTATAATGAAAGATACGATGATATCTTGGAATTTCTAATATCGAAGGATGGTGAACAAAAATTTGTCCGCAAGAGTTTGGAGTCCGAAGCAAGGTATTCGCTAAAGATTTCATCAGAAACAGAATCATCAGGATTCTTAATGTACAAGTTTAGTCCTTGTGATTTGTTCAGAGACTCCTTCGTGGTTAGCTCAATCCGTTTTCCAGTTCCAACATTTCTGAGCTTGCCAACATACTATTCTTTATCGTCAAACTTTTGACTGTTAAGGTCGTTTACGTTTTTGTTGTTTCATTCAACTTTTTCAGCATTTCGAGTATTGATTCGTAGACTGGGTGCTTTTCAAAATGGAAAATCATAATTCTAAGAGGTAAATGTTATATATATCGGTTGATTAGAAATGCTGCGAGATTCAAAATACGGATTGCCGATTTCTGGCAATTAGTATGGCAACTCTCGTTACAAGGTGTGGATGGGTATATGATAAGACTTCAATAGATACATATAGTGATTTTTCGGAGAGATTTAAACCAAGGAGCAACGAGGTTACTGGTACGTCTACTGATAATATGGTGGGATATAAAACGTTCCCCGGTAACAACAAAAGAGCACGCATATATATCAAGATTATAATAAGGTTAATCCAAATGAAAAATTGAAGTTGACTTGCTGGAGCTGTGACAAAATTGGCTAATCTGGAAAGGAATTGCAAAGTTATTTTCGGTAATAACAACGCCAAAAGAGCTAGCACAGATACGTGTTAAACGTTTACTCAGGTTCCGAGTGTTTTCAGGTGCATAACTATATGTATCAATCTTTTCTTCCGTAGATGAAGTGCGGTTGGTTCATCCTCTCGATTGAGGTGTTTTCAAGAATCATGAAAGGTTTGAACATGGATTGGAATCGTCAAGATTTAAATGAGGTTTAAGATGAAACCAAGTGGCAAACTTGAAGAATTGTTTAGTTTCATATGTTATAATCAATATTTTAATTCATTTTAATTGTCCAATGTCGGCAGTCCAAAGTTGATAGTCCACAGTTGACAGTCCAATAATTCATATATAGTTTAATATATAATATTCGAATTAATTAATACGTGTCGTGACCCGTATACGTCTCAGACTCGATCACAACTCAAAGTATATATATTATTGTAGAATCAACCTCAACCCTGTATAGCTAACTCCCGCATTACTGTATATAGAGTGTCTATAGTTATTCCAAATAATATATATATATATATGCGTCGATATGATATGTCAAAACCTTGTATACGTGTCCCGATATTTAAAGTGCCTAAAACAAATAACAGAAATTAAATGACGATAAATAAAATTGCGAGAATATAAATTGCGATAAATAAACTGCGATAAAATAAAATGTAATACGGAATTAACAGTTAGCTAGGATTTTGTTAGCGTGGTTTCTTAACAAAATTTCATATTGTTAATTAGTCTGTTTCTAATCGATTTTTATTGTGTCCATTATTTCTTCATTATGCCACTTGTTGAATTCTGATAAATCAAAATTCAAATATCAATTTGAATTTGAATGAAAATAGTTATTCTTTGATGAAAGGATACGTACATCGGTGGTTGTAAGTAGGATAGTAAATGACTGTTGAATCAGCTTCGTTGAATGTACAGTTTAACTTATTAAAGTGAAATCTAATTATTCCTCGGGTATTACCTACCCGTTAAAACATTTTCACTATTAACAGTTTGTACGAAAGAATTTTTAATTACAATCTTTATGAAAATATACTTGTATATATATTTTCTTCAGATGCAATCATGGATTTAATGAGTTAATATAGCATTAAGCTCATTTGGTTTACAGTCAAAGCTAGAATACATAATCTCTATAACATTAGAGATTACATAATTGCCATGAAGAACGAAGATAATTGATGTAGAACGATACGTAGAACGATGATTATACTCGAGGTACAGAATGAGATGTCGAAGCTGGTGACGCGGAAGTTGTTGTTGGTGGTATTAGTGCTGTTGGTGCTGAGGCTGGTGATGTTACTGGTGTTGGTGATACAGCTGGTGTTTGCAAATTGTGTATCGTGTTCTCTAAAGTTAACACTTGAGCTCGGAGTTCTTTAACTTCTTCTACTAACCCTGGTTGGTTATCAGTGTGAGGTAGAGGTCGGATATCTTCTCTAGTTCCGTTAATGGTAGTCTCAAGACGAAAAATTCTGGCAAAAAGGGTATAAACGGTGTTGCGAACAGGTTCGCCGGTGAGCGGGTCGAGTACTCCAAGGTTAGGTGGTAGATTCGGTTCATGATATGGAGTGCCTTCTTCCCTTTTCCATAGGGTGAGTATGTTGCGAACCCACCCCCCATTTTCTCCAGTAATCACGGTAGTTGATTGGTTGGTGTGCTCCTGTCACGCTGTCTTCGGAGTCAGAGGAACTTGGTCGATTCGTAGAGGCCATCTTACGCGATCTCAGGAAAGATTTTTGGCGTGAAGAGTTTAGTGACAGCAATTGATAGTTGGATGACATTCTCAATGCATAATTTGCATAGATATATATAGTACCAGGATCCCTTAAATTAAGGAGAAATTTACGAGAGATATCAGACAAGGTCTACAGTAACAGATACGCTAAGATATGAATTGTCAGATACGCTAAGGCATGAATTTTATCTATACACTATTCATGCAGTCAATGCAGTAAAACGTGTCTAGACTAAGAATAATGAGTAAGTGATTTCCTAAGGATGATAAACAGATGATTTCTGACAAAAATGGTAAGCAAAACTTTTGACATGCAGACATGGTCGAAGTCCAGACTCACTAATGCATCCTAACGACTATCAGTTAGACATACTAATGCAAGACCTGGTTCACTAAGACCACCGCTCTGATACCAACTGTGAAGACCCGTCCTAATCCATCCGGACGAAGTCTATATCGATTATAAACGATTCACAATAGTTGATTACATCGCGAGGTACTTGACCTCTATATGATACATTTTACAAACATTGCATTCGTTTTTAAAAGACAAACTTTTATTACTTCGAAAATTGACAGGCATGCATCCCATTTCATAAAATATCAAACTATCAACGACTTAATAATAATCTTGATGAACTCAATGACTCAAATGCAACGTCTTTTGAAATATGTCATGAATGACTTCAAGTAATATCTCTAAAATGAGCAATTTCACAGCGGAAGACTTCTTTCATACCTGAGAATAAACATGCTTTAAAGTGTCAACCAAAAGGTTGGTGAGTTCATTAGTTTAACATAAATAATCATTTCATAATTTTAATAGACCACAAGATTTCATATTTCCATTTCTCATAAACATACGTCCCATGCATAGAGACAAAAATATCATTCATATGGATTGAACACCTGGTAACCGACATTCACAATATACATATAAGAATATCCCCATCATTCGGGATCCTCCTTCGAACATGATATAAATTTCGAAGTACTAAAGCATCCGGTACTTTGGATGGAGCTTGTTGGGCCCGATAGATCTATCTTTAGAGTTCGCGTCAATTAGGGTGTCTGTTCCCTAATTCTTAGATTACCAGACTTAATAAAAAGGGGCATATTCGATTTCGATCATTCAACCATATAATGTAGTTTCGATTACTTGTGTCTATTTCGTAAAACATTTATAAAAGCGCATGCATTCTCAGTCCTAAAAATATATATTGCAAAAGCATTTAAAAAGGGAGCAAATGAAACTCACGCATATAAATATTGTAAAACAGTTAATAAAGCATTTTCATGTATTCTCAGCCCAAAAATGTAAAGAGTAAAAAGGGCAAATGAAACTCACCTAATGTATTTTGTAGTAAAAATACATAAGATGACATCTAACAATGCAGGGATGGCCTCGGATTCACGAACCTATATCATTTGTATATATATTAACACATATAATCGTAATCGAGCAGATTTATATATATTTAGTTATGTATTAAGATCAATATTTATATATACTTTATTAATACTTATATTATAATACTTATTTGATATATATAATTTAGTTAACGTTATATCAATATCAATAATATTATTTCGTAATGTTTAGTGATATTAGTATAATTATGTAACAACTATATTTGTATATAAATTTCTTTTGTTTACAAAATAATAGTTATAGTCATAATAATACTAGAATAAAGATAATAATAATAATAATAATAATTAATATACTAATATCAATAATGTTAGTGATAATAATAATTTTAAATAAAAAGATAATAATGATGAGATAAAAATGATAGTTTTTAATAAAATGATATTTTTTAATAATAATAATAGTAATACTAAAATGGTAACATTAGTAATAATAATAATACTAATAATACTTATAATATTAATAATGATAATTATAATACTTATAGATATAATGATAATAATAGTATTTATAACCTTAATAATAACAATAATATTAAATGATCATAAATCTTGTATTAGTAATAATAACAATAATAATAATAATTATAATAATAATAATAACAACCATAATAATAATAATAATAGAAGTAAAACAAATAACAAGATATACCCTTTAAATCTTTGAGTAAAAATAAAGGCTGCAGATGGGACTCGAACCCGAGACCTCTCGGTTTAACACAACACACCCAACCGTTCCTCTGTATCAACGTTTCTGTTTTAATTTACATCCCATATATTTTTAACTTATATTTCTATTCTTCAAAACCCACATATAAGTTCCTAATTTTATTAAGGCCCAATTGGAGAACATAAGGACCTCGGCCCAACTTGAAACGGACGGCCCAACTTGAAACAGAATTGTAGCAGCCCAATTAGAGTGATCTTAGTAACCCGTATATACCCTAATCTAGTTACGAACTCGCTAGGAGAAAAGAGGAAAAAATAAATAAATAAATAAAAAGGAATCAGTCTTCGGTTGTCAACAACATCATTCATTACCAATCGTGATTCACCATCAATTATCATAAAACAGAAAGTGTTGAGTATGCTTTGGGTTCGATGGTGATGATGAAGAGGTGGTTTGCATAATCGAAGGTGGTGGTTATGATTCTTGAAGTCCGACAGGAAACACTAGCTGGGCTTCAATGGACTGCAGTGAAAACAAAACCAAAGACGAACAGTAGTAATCGACCTTAAATACAAGTGGGTTTTGTGGTTTTTGAAATCGAATAATAGTGAGAAGGTAAAATATATTAACGATGGTTTAAGGGAAACAACTTGGGTGGTCTTGGTGATCGAATAGCTGTACAGAAGCTGATCACTTGTAGGTGGTCACGAAAATGGTTCTTGGTGGTTTGATATTGGTTAAATGCGATAACAGCAGGTTGTTGTTTCTCCGGTTCACTCGAATATAAACAGAAATATATTAGTGGCAGTAGGATGGTTTACAAAGGTGAGATTGTAGGTGTTCATGATGGGTGGTGGTGATTAAGAGTGAAGATGGTGGTTCGGTTAATAGCAACCACGAACAAGAAACGAAGAAAACAGTGGGTTTTAAGTGAATATCAAATGGGTGCTTGATTATGGTATGCAAAGGTGGTGTTTTGGTTTCGTCATTAAAACAGAATCGAAAAGTAACAGCAGGCAGAAACAACCTACGCAAAACGTGTAATTTCTTTCATCATCACTATACATTGCCTTCATCCTTTTGCTGTTCGAGCAGAAACAGAAATATTAATAGGGTCGTAGCAGTGTTTGATGGTGTTTAGCTTGGGTATTTGACGACCGTGACCACAACAGTAAAAGTTCATAGGTGACTGTTACTCGTTGATTGCAGGTGTGTACAGTAGCAGCAAGCATGTTAATAGTTTGAGGTGTTTGAAAAAAAATACAAAAGATATCTAACGAATGGAACATATTTATTCATGATAAACTAGTGGAAACTTTCATCATATGATGGGACCTAGTAAAATTAAAGCTCGAAGACTTGCAATGAACACTATGTTCACTTGATGACGTGTGGAAACATAGTAAATAAATCCACTAGGAAATATTTTAATCAATCCATTACTTAAATTAGGAATCTTAAACTTAATTTAATTAGATATGATAGTGATTACCATTTATCTTAAGAGGTAAGCAACGAAGTACACGTCCAAACTTGATTGGCCTAAATCAATTAATAACTCGACAAGCAAGTAGGAAACAAAGACATTTGAGTGCAGGAAGTAGTATAGTGAAGTTGGTGAGGTGTGGATAGGATCCAAAAACTAGATTCATAATGTTATATATATTATATATATGTATATAAAGCATATACAGCACACACTTATATATATATATATATATATATATATATATATATATATATATATATATATATATATATATATATATATATATATAATCTATTCTTACAACTTGACAATAATTAGAAAGTTAAATATGTTAAAAGAATAGTATAGCCACCTACTATGTCGACATATATATTAACAGATTTTATATCGCGGTCCGTTGTTAAATTAGTGGCGGATAAAAGTCTTTCGAAAAATCCCAAATTTTTAATTTAACCATATTTATTTATTTTGATCATTATGGTATAAAATTCGATCATTTATTATTAAATAAAAATTACATTAATTATTTACTCCCAACCCCAAGTAAAATATAAGAATTTTTAAAATTAAATAAATAGTTCCTAATTATATATATATATATATATATATATATATATATATATATATATATATATATATATATATATATATATATATATATATATATATATATATATAGCCTATAGTTTATATAACTCATTTTCGGATCACCGTTTATTTTAAAATCATATAAGTTTGAATTTAATTTATTTAATATCAATCGGAACATCAAACGAGTATTACAATCATTAAGTATTTATTTTTAATATACTTTATATATATGTATTTATTTTAGTAATAATATTTTATTTTATTTTTATTTTACATAGTTAACTAAAGCATATAGTATTTTAAATTTAGACTTCAAATATATACATATCTATATATATTGAAATATATATTTATCTATTTACAATTAGTTGTTCGTGAATCGTTGGGAACAGTTAAAGGTTTACTGAATTCATATAAATAGTTCAAAGGTCAAATGTATTTATGATAAATAGTTCCAACATTTTGAGACTCGGTTAAATAGACTTTGCTTATCATGTCGAAACTATATAAGATTTAAGTTTAAATTTGATAGGAAATTCCCGGGTCGTCACACGCTACCCAATCCTAATCAATCCAAAAGCAAGCCTTCTAAAGCAACTACGCAAGTCCACTAGTCCCACGCTTAACCGAGCCACCGCATCCAAGCTAATCTATAAAAATATAAACAACGAGAGGGTAAGCTAACGCTTAGTGAGTGAGAATATACTACATACATATATATGCATAAAATGGACACGCCACACAAATAATCAAATACCGCATACCGGAGCATCCAAGCATAAAGGCAAGCTAAGCTAAGCATACCGTATAATCACTAAGCAACAAGCTAGTAACAACAACCATAAAGTAAGTCACCAACGACGATGTGAAAAACGCCAATAAGCTACACCCGGAGGGTTAGCTACATCACAACAATACATTAATATATATATAACAGAGCGTAAAACCGCCCAAGGTTAACCAATTGCACAAAGGAATGGTACTCGAATTTTCCATCGGTGTTTGTAACAACCGTTAGTGTACAACACATATATCGCTAACCCTTGGACAACACATAACCGTTCATGAAACCGTTAGCGTACAATGCATATATCACTAACTTGGACAACACATATCCATTCATAAAGTCGTTAGCATACAACACATATATCACTAACTTGGACAACACATATCCATTCATAAAGTCGTTAGCGTACAACACATATATCACTAACTTGGACAACACATATCCATTCATAAAGTCGTTAGCGTACAACACATATATCACTAACTTGGACAACACATATCCATTCATAAAGTCGTTAGCGCACAACACATATATCACTAACTTGGACAACACATATCCATTCGTAAAACCGTTAGCGTACAACACATATATCACTAACTTGGACAACACATATCCATTCATAAAAATAAACACATCACAATTCAATATCAACCCTTCGCCATTGGGGTTATCCAATTCACAATCACGTGTGATAATGTACACACAAAACGTGTACCTCGCCAAAGGTGGTCAACCAAAACGCACATCCGTGCTAATTGGACCTATACACAAGTCCATCAAATCCACCTATATGTGAAGTGAGCTCTATAACCGAGAACCATTTCACCCGACCCGCACCCATCCTACACATACATATGCACATAGGATATTAACACTCACCTTGTCGCCTTGAGGAATGCCACCGAATAATCCGCAATCGTCAATGGAAAGTACCTATTCCATTATCACAAATATAACAACACACTTAGAGTGGATTTACAAACCAACCCAAAACAACACCTAGTGCAATTTCGACCCAAATGCACTTTCAAGCACAAACCGTGCCCAAACTAACCAACATTCACTAACGCAAGTGAAAATGGTCCTAATAAGCTAATTAAACCCAAACACAAGTGTTAAACACTTATCGTTCTCAAAATCGTCCATAAACCCTAATTTTGACCCATAAAGTCAAAATCTCACCAATTTAAGTTTTGACACCAAAACATAGTTAACTCGGTTTTATACTTCAACTTAATCCATTTTAAGTTTATAAACCTCATCGAATCGACATTCGGGTCATAATCATCAACAACCCTAATTTTGACTCTAGTCAAAATTAGTCAACCACAAGAACCCTAAAGGTCTCCAAATCATCAATAATCACTAATACTAGTGATTATACACCATTCTCAAGTCTTAAACATGGTTAAATCATTAACCAACCCAAAACCCGCCTTTAATACTTATAAACCCGAATCTTGGTGTTAATCTTCAATTAACAACTAAATGGGTTCCATCTATGAATCATACAATCAAAAGCCCCAAATTTGAATGATGAACACAAAAACGAAATTCGGAGTTAGAGCTTACCACTAGTATCACCGTGTAGCTAAGAACGAGGAGAACAAACTTGTCTACTACGCCAAAGATCAATACCCGCTTCTTTCTTTCCAAAAATCCCTTTGAATCAAATGGGTGTTTGAGTTCTTGAGAGAAATATGAAAAGAAAAGGAAAAAGAAATGAATAAATGAAATGGGTGGATGAGGTTAAGTCCACAAATCTGGCTCAAACGCGAAAAGACCGAAATGCCCTTTTTAAAACTCTAAAATAACAAAGGAGTCTGCTAGTGACCATTTGCGCGGCGCGCCATGACCCCGCATGGCGCGCGACTGGGCAGAATCAGAATCCAGGGTCTTACAACTCTCCCCCACTTAAAATCGATCACGTCCTCGTGATCTTCACCACTTAACCAAACGGACCACACTCCACGGTCCTCAAACATAAGTCCCAACCGAATTTCCTAAGCAATTCTTCCCAATGAATCGCCTTTAGCAACTAAATCGTCACCCGCGATTTATCAAATCCACAATCCGAGCACTAAAGCCTGCTCATTTCCCCATATCGGGAAAAACTCAACCAATCTCGTACCGAGATATCAATTCCTTAGCGTACCTTTACCAAGGACAACGCTAAAAGCCACCATGTCTCAACCTAAAGTCAACAATCCGAACTTTGAGGATCGAACCACATGAATCCTTACGGATTACACTTACCACTAAACATCCTTTGTAGTGCGCAATACAACCAATACGCCACTATCCTAACATCATAAGCAACGGCTAAAACCAAAAGCGCCCAAAACGACTATGGCAACGCTAATCCTAAGGTGTACAAAATCGACTATTGTCACACCCGTAACAACATGTGAGCGAAACACGGCTATCGCATCACTAATCACACAACATGGTCCTCACGATCCCACCATCGGTGTATAAAACAATCGATAGATCACACCACACGGTCCTTACGACCCCACCATCGGTGTATAAAACAACCGATAGATCACTCAACACCGGATGAAGTCAGCGGACCCCGTCAAAGGTCATGCTTCACCGATATATCACTACTCCCAAGATGAAGTCAGCGGACCCCCGAAGGTCATGCTCCGCCAATCAACGATCCCATGATGAAGTCAGCGGACCCCGAAGGTCATGCTTCACCAATCAACGATCTCATGATGAAGTCAGCGGACCCCGAGAGTCATACTTCATCAATCACATACGCACTTTTGGCCTCAAACAACGAGTAGTGCAACATCGCGCTCTGCTACACTATAGTGAACCCTAACGGATACCACTAACCATCCACACAATCGAGCAAGAACCACCTATATCGAACATAGGCACAAAACAATAATTCTCTATAAGAGAATCCACCACGCACATCCCTTAACCGAGGGATTCCACCTTGCTTGCCATACCCATCCATTATCTCTCAACGAGATTTACCACATTACCACCTTGGTGATAATTCAAATCCAAAATCATAGGTACAATTTAACCGAAATTGTACTCTTCCACAAATCGACCAAATCTAGGTCCCGACATAAATTTTGGATCTACCATAAGCATTGTCCGAAATCTCACACTAAAACCTCCTCGTGCGGGAGTGTAACTCCCCCACTTGGAATTACGTTCCATAACCGCATCTCGTACACCCGTACAATGCTACCAAAGGTAGACTTTACCAATAATTGGGTTCACACGGCCCATCACCATGTCTTGCTCCAACTTTGAGCATACCAAGGATCCTAACCTATCCTTAAACACTTCGAACGAAAAGTGTACCACAAATTACACGACTATACACTCGCAATCATCCAATTGCTTTAGTTTATCGAATTTCACCCGATCACTCATGAACCTAAGGGTTTCACTTCGGTACCCTAAGTACAATGTAACCGCAACACAATCGGAGTCGAACACCACGCTAGTAGGTATAAAAAGGCACCTAATGTCGCGTCACGTAGACTCCTTTACCAACATGCATCGAGATCAACACTCGATTTCAAGAGTTTCAATCCACCCGACGAACCTCATGGTTCATCAACTTCAACACGAAAGCGAACACGCGCTTAACGACCGAACACCAAAATCCATTTCCGTGGTTTGGTAGAAACATTTCCCAAATACTAAGGAATGCTTAGTTGCACCAAGGCTTACGCCCTTCGCCCGGCAATCAAACGTCACCATAGGGTACTTCCATTAGGAACGTCACCCATATCAATAACATGCACAACACCATTGAGACTTTAAGGGTCTCACTCAAACGAGCTTAACGACCCGATACCAACCAAAATGCTTAAGCACCCAAGGATTCGCACCATAGGATCAAGGCACAACACACCATTTATACACTCTACTGAGAGCAAACCGGAACCATAAGCGTAAACCGCCCGCTTGCTACGAATTATCTCCAACGGAGAATAAAGTTTAGCTAAGACTTACGCACATACCGCATGTTATTACAAACGAACAACATATAATTTCGTACTAAAGGTACCTGATGTAGCGCTGTTGGGCTTCCGTGCTCCACTACCCATCATGTATTCGCGCTCTAACCTCCTAACCCGATCGTCATGCGATTCGGAACACTCTGACTTCCGGTGTCCCTCCATTCGGCAAATGAAACACCTGATTGAGCCTAAAGGCACTACCGTACAATCTTGTGCCAAATGACCCCGTTCCCCACACTTAAAGCACGTGAGCTTGTAACCCTTCTTACTCTTCTTCTTCACATTCCCGACGCCTTCAGGCGTACTTCGTGCCCTCTTACCATGAGCACCATGTAATCCTAACCTTGCAAGTACATCTTCATCATCGCTACCTGGAGGTTTGGGAAACCTCTTTTCAAACTCTTCCTTTACAACTTTAGTCACTTGGTCTCGGACCATTTCCGTCATTTGTCCTTCGACCAACTCCTTGGTTACTTCTCTAACTTTGCCGGTAAAAACCGAGACATATTGTTCAAACCCGGCCTCAATCTTTAACGTTAACTCATCCTTCCCTTCGTGAATAGGCTCACTCGTTCCGCATCCATCTTCTGTTTTCATTCTAAGGGATGCAAACGATTAGATCACGAACGTAAAGACCACACGCACAACACCGTCCCATCTTGCTAAACACTTGTCGAACATCACTTGTTAGACATGATTTGCACCCATAATAAGGTTTGCAAGTCCTTATTATGCATACACGCCGTATCAACTTGTTAGTACAACGACCGCCTCGCTTGATGATATTAACAAACACAAACAAAATTCTACGCGATATAAACACACGCGAGAATTATTATCACAACACAAAAGTATATTAATAATATCCGCATTACTAATATAAACGTTAGTCCACCTACAAACAAGGCACTAACTATAACCTATTCCGACCCGTACTCCTACAAGTCCCGCAACAAAATTAAGCACACACAAAAGTCTAAGTCTAGGCACCTATCTCAAGTCACCTAAATCCTTTAGACCATGCTCTGATACCACTTGTAACAACCCAAACCAAACCACGTTCGAACCCGCTTAAAATATCACAAAAAAAAAAAATTCTGTTGCACAGCTATTGGCGCGGCGCGCCAAGACCCCGCGCGGCGCGCAGAAGGGCCTGGACAGACTGCTGTCCCAAAAAGTTAAAAACATGAAAATGTTTGACCACTTCCCGACGTATTTAGGCAAAACGCTTTTAACAACACATTCATATATGTAAAACTAACACGTTCCATTAATAAAAAGGGTTTTACGAAGCGGGGCCCACATCGACCCAAATTACCCTTTAAGTACAAAATACAAGTTTTCGACCACGAGAGTTTTAATACAAAAATAAAGCCGAGCATGGAGACTGGGGATACGCTACCCAATCCTAATCAATCCAAAAGCAAGCCTTCTAAAGCAACTACGCAAGTCCACTAGTCCCACGCTTACCCGAGCCACCGCATCCAAGCAAATCTATAAAAATGTAAACAACGAGAGGGTAAGCTAACGCTTAGTGAGTGAGAATATACTACATACATATATATGCATAAAATGGACACGCCACACAAATAATCAAATACTGCATACCGGAGCATCCAAGCATAAAGGCAAGCTAAGCTAAGCATACCGTATAATCACTAAGCAACAAGCTAGTAACAACAACCATAAAGTAAGTCACCAACGACGATGTGAACAACGCCAATAAGCTACACCCGGAGGGTTAGCTACATCACAACAATACATTAATATATATATATATATATAACAGAGCGTAAAACCGCCCAAGGTTAACCAATCGCACAAAGGAATGGTACTCGAATTTTCCATCGGTGTTCGTAACAACCGTTAGTGTACAACACATATATCGCTAACCCTTGGACAACACATAACCGTTCATGAAACCGTTAGCGTACAACGCATATATCACTAACTTGGACAACACATATCCATTCATAAAGTCGTTAGCATACAACACATATATCACTAACTTGGACAACACATACCCATTCATAAAGTCGTTAGCGTACAACACATATATCACTAACTTGGACAACACATATCCATTCATAAAGTCGTTAGCGTACAACACATATATCACTAACTTGGACAACACATATCCATTTATAAAGTCGTTAGCGCACAACACATATATCACTAACTTGGACAACACATATCCATTCGTAAAACCGTTAGCGTACAACACATATATCACTAACTTGGACAACACATATCCATTCATAAAAATAAACACATCACAATTCAATATCAACCCTTCGCCATTGGGGTTATCCAATTCACAATCACGTGTGATAATGTACACACAAAACGTGTACCTCGCCAAAGGTGGTCAACCAAAACGCACATCCGTGCTAATTGGACCTATACACAAGTCCATCAAATCCACCTATATGTGAAGTGAGCTCTATAACCGAGAACCATTTCACCCGACCCGCACCCATCCTACACATACATATGCACATAGGATATTAACACTCACCTTGTCGCCTTGAGGAATGCCACCGAATAATCCGCAATCGTCAATGGAAAGTACCTATTCCATTATCACAAATATAACAACACACTTAGAGTGGATTTACAAACCAACCCAAAACAACACCTAGTGCAATTTCGACCCAAATGCACTTTCAAGCACAAACCATGCCCAAACTAACCAACATTCACTAACGCAAGTGAAAATGGTCCTAATAAGCTAATTAAACCCAAACACAAGTGTTAAACACTTATCGTTCTCAAAATCGTCCATAAACCCTAATTTTGACCCATAAAGTCAAAATCTCACCAATTTAAGTTTTGACACCAAAACATAGTTAACTCGGTTTTATACTTCAACTTAATCCATTTTAAGTTTATAAACCTCATCGAATCGACATTCGGGTCATAATCATCAACAAACCCTAATTTTGACTCTAGTCAAAATTAGTCAACCACAAGAACCCTAAAGGTCTCCAAATCATCAATAATCACTAATACTAGTGATTATACACCATTCTCAAGTCTTAAACATGGTTAAATCATTAACCAACCCAAAACCCGCCTTTAACACTTATAAACCCGAATCTTGGTGTTAATCTTCAATTAACAACTAAATGGGTTCCATCTATGAATCATGCAATCAAAAGCCCCAAATTTGAATGATGAACACAAAAACGAAATTCGGAGTTAGAGCTTACCACTAGTATCACCGTGTAGCTAAGAACGAGGAGAACAAACTTGTCTACTACGCCAAAGATCAATACCCGCTTCTTCCTTTCCAAAAATCCCTTTGAATCAAATGGATGTTTGAGTTCTTGAGAGAAATATGAAAAGAAAAGGAAAAAGAAATGAATAAATGAAATGGGTAGATAAGGTTAAGTCCACAAATCTGACTCAAACGCAAAAAGACCGAAATGCCCTTTTTAAAACTCTAAAATAACAAAGGAGTCTGCCAGCGACCATTTGCGCGGCGCGCCATGACCCCGCGCGGCGCGCGACTGGGTAGAATCAGAATCCAGGGTCTTACACTTTTTTGATAAAACCGGTCTCGATGCATTTTATTTTTGGGCGGGAAACGAAAATGTTAAAAATTCATTTAGATATCATTACTTATAGTACCGAAAACCAAAAGCTTATTTCATCCTTCATCTTCACTATATCTTCTGCTTTTACTCTCCCACATTTGCTTCTATTTTAAGGTACACCCTTTAATTATTCTGTCTTTTATACAATGACTTCATCTTCTAATATTTTGACTTCTCTTGTTAATACAATATAACCTATTTAAGTTTTAAAGTATAAATGATTTTCATATGTTGCACGTGATGATGAAAAAAGAAAAATAGATTATAAATCTGAACTAAGAGATCAGTTAAATTTCGTATGACAATGATGAATCATCGCTAGCAAGTTGGGTTTCAGAGATACATATAAAGAGATGAAGATGCTATCTGCATAAAAATATAAAGAATTATGAACCAGATGAAACTTGCAACTTGCACTAAATCTTTAATTTCATGAAGTGATGAACATATATAATAATCATAAAACATGTCTAGAACCAGATAAAAACTCGCAACTAGCACTATATTACATTGTGACTAAGAAAGTATATTGTTATTAACAAGAACAAAAAAAAAAAAAAAGGTTTGGAAACCGGTTTTTATTAAAAAAGAGGTTTCTATTGTCAAGAATAGGAACCTGTTTTTTAGAAAAAACCGGTTCCAAAAGTCGAGTTTAGGCACCGGTTTTAAAACCGGTCTCCACTTTAGAAACCCCTATACATAGAAACCGGTTTTAAAACCGGTTTCTAAAGCCTTAAAAACCGGTTTCCTTTCTCTTTTTTTGTAGTAGTGCACGGAGCCGGTTAAATCTCGGAACCAGACCAAGCTCAAGTATTTTAACCAACTAGAGAAGCTCTCAACTTATTATCATATAAATGGACCTTTACTGTTGGACACTTCAGTGTGTTCTAATTGTGAGGAGGTTTTTAGCATGATATCGGTTCCAGGTCAGAATTCAACATTATATTAGCCGACGTGATATTATCCTTTGTGGAGCCAACCGATGTTTCATTACTCACGTATAACGTGTTGGCTTTCGAATACAGCGAGGCTACAACTAACCCTAAGTTCACTTGGTCCTTACTCCGCGCCGCCGAGATTCATCACGTGGCTTTATCTGTCATAAGTCGTGTGATTGGCCTTGATATCGCATCAAAAGTCATGTTTTTGCCCAGGACATCTTCCGTATTTTAACCAGATAATTCACTTTAATACATGAGTTTCACTATATATATTTATTATATAGTGTCAACAAGATTAAAAAATATAGACAATGCATCCAACATTAAACGAGTTAATTAAAAAATATAGACAATGCATCAAATATTCTAAAAGCAACTTAAAACAAGAAAATAAGTATTTTGATTCTGAAGTATCCGTCGCTGCGATAGGCGATTCACTCACGTTTTAACTATCCTTTTTATTTTAATTGATCTTAAATTAAATTTCAAGTGATTACGATGAGTCGATTTAAGAATCGTTTAAAACGGAAGAAAATGAAGACTTTAGAGCGTAAACAAAAGCCAAACGAAGTAGGATCTCGCACACGATTCCACGGACCTGGGCTAAAACGACTCGATTGAGCCATAAAGGCTTGTGCAAGCCATTTTGGCCTTTAAAACACAGCTGGTTCATTTTGCAATCATTTTATTGTAAAAAACATTATCCGTAATTACGGCCTTATATGTTGTAATCAAGGTTGCAAAAGACGTGAGACGAGGTCGAGACGGTCGAGTCCTAAAAAGGTCGAGACGTTCGAGACGGGGGTTGAGACGGACCTTAACCAAAGTTGGCTTTTAAATATATAAGTATATAAATATAAATGTATATATGTGTACTTTTTAAAGCCAAAAACTATAATTGACTAATTTATACCCATAACCGCTATTACCGTTAATTTAATACTAGAAAATTCAAACTAAAATACGACAAATTTGATCGATTTTACCGACTTTCTGGCTTTTCCGAATTTTGACAGACTGACCTGATTTTTTTCAACGTTGACCCGAATTTTGACCGTTAACTGTCATATTAGACGGTTTTCTTCGAAACGGGACGGACTAGTTAGCAAACCGTCGCAACGGGTGTCACAACGGCTCGAGACGGGGTCTTTTGCAACAGTGGTTGTAACACATCATAGGGTTATCTTTCTTGGTAGTTATCATCATTTATCAACCGGATAAATAATAATTTGGTTTAGTACACTTGTTAGTTAACAAATTATACTTATGAATCTAGTCTTTGGTTTGGTCTGAAAACTTAAAACGCAAAGTAACTAGCAAGTTTAGGACATCTGAGCATTTCTAAAAATGCATTAACACACAAATAAGAAAATAAAAATGCCCCTTTGTGTTAATTTATAGTTTGTTACAGGTGCATGATATTTTCCACTTCAAATGTAACCACTTCAAATGTAACTACAAGACATTGTTGTAGATGAAATACATAGAACATAAAATAATGCCGCTAAAAAAACATAAAATAATGAATTTGAAGGTCAAAGTAAGAGCATCCACAACAAGATATAAAGTATATATTTCCTTTTTCTTTTTTAGTTTGTATTGTTTCTCTATGAAGAAAATGCTGCAAATAGATGTGACTAGAGGTAAATTTTAAGTGCTATAAGTATGGCAAATGAAATTTTAGAAGCTGCAAATTTTAAAGTGTAATTCTAACCAATAAAGGGTAACAGTGATCCTTGTCGTAGTTAGGCCAAGCGGCATCGTTATCAATGAAGTTCTGATGACGCTTCCAAACTTCAGCGTTGTAAATTTCGTCTACTGTGAATTTCAAGCCACTCTGTTTGACCTCCATTAAAAATTCATCCAACGAGTCGCCTCGTTTAGGACCCAAAAATATGGCTTCTGAGGGTCCTTCCTTCTTCAGCAAATATTTAATAGTCTGAACAAGGCCTTTGTGAAATTCTTTGAAGAAAGTGCTGCAAAGTGACGTACAAAGATGGGATTCTAACGTTATTTCCCACGCGAGCACAAGAAATAAAGCAAAGGTGGCAATCTTGACCCGTTAGCTTATGGATGGGTCCGACTTGGGTTCCGTTTTATCTCAGTTGGGTGAATTAGGAAAGTTTGAAATCAGAGTTGACAGGTTGATTATTGATTAAAATGAAAACGTGGACAAATAGTGTTTGGAAGTTAACACACCACGACCCATGCGCTTTACGGTTCATACTTATAATGACCCATTATAACCCAAACTCATTTTAACTCGAAACCAGACCCTCCTATAGTCCTATCTCGCCATATTTAAAATATTCAAAAGCAGTAAAATTACCAGTCACTAGCAACAATGATATCAAAGCTGTTGGAAATTTCTGAGAGCTCTTCCTGATTCCAGTGCAGCATCATTGGATTCACTTTTGTACTTCCAAATACACTTGCATTGGAATTTATGTTACGCTGAATATCTAAATGTTAAAAAAATTATTAGAAAATAATTAAATTTAATCAAATATACATTTTATAATGACCGATTATTGGAAAAAGGAGAATACAATCAACTACTTGAGGATTTCCATCTGATATCACAACTTCTAATGCTTCTGTAACAGCTGCAATAAGCAACCCCGCTAAACCGTATCCTGATCCAAGTTCAATGACTCTTTTAGCCCTGAATTAGTAGTACGAAAGGTGAATCAAAGAATCAAAATAAGCTTATATATATAAGTACTTTATTAAGTAAAAGAAAAAAAAATTAATTATATTGAGACAAAACTTATGTAGTAACCTGAATAAGTCTAGATGTGATAAACAATAATAGGCAAGGACTTCCTCGGATGGCCACGAACCTGTTTAAATGCGACTGTACATAAATAACATGTATAACGAAACTAAATGACATAAATTATATATAACTCAAACAAATAATTGCTTCAACTTCTCCAAAACCTGGTAAAATTGGATAGTTCAGTTAATTAGTATCTATCAAATAACTACCTTATATGAGTAGGAAATGTTGACTAACTTCATTTCTCTTATGTATACAGATTTCTATCACGTACCACATATTAACTTCATTTCTCTAAGGAGTAGGAAATGTTGACTAACTTCATAGAACAACGGTTGCATTTGCAGCAATACTCTAAGTATAATAACTATAAATCTAAACATTTGTATCAGTCAGTGTTACATGCAGATAACTAAAAAGAAATATGTTCCTAGATTCCAACATGGTCAGTTAGTAAATGGAGGATAATGAAGGTAACTATAATACTACTACATAGATATCATGCTACAAAAAAATTACATAGACTACGTTTATCAATGGATTATAGTTATTGCAAAACATGTGTATACCGGAGTAAGAATCAATATATCCCTATTACGATGTTTCGAGTCCAAGTAGAACTTACAAACAAGACCCGTGTTGTCAATGTCGTACGCATTACAAATCCTAAAATCATTTAGGTTTGCACAACATTCCACTCTCTGACTGCATATATAAAATTACATAAGTTAGCCATAATCATTCCTTAACATCAAACATTTATCAAATATCTAGCAAACAAAAGTATAACGTAATACTCCCCTCCGTCGTCCCAAATTAAGTACACACATTTCCATATTAGTTTGTCCCAAAATAAGTGTCCATGTTTTTGAATAAAAACAATTAACTTCACCTTTTTATCATTAACTCACATTCTGTCTCAAGAGTGTATACGTAAAGGGCAAAAGTGACATTTGAACAATTATTTTGAGACGGATGAAGTAATAGTTGACTATGAACAAGTTCATTACAAAAAAGGTAAAGTGAGTTGATAAATGTGATCTTACTAAAGATAAAGATTGGTAGCAGAGTGATTAGGTGGCAATGTGTAGCAGACACAAGCTTCTTTTTGTTGAGGTTTGTTGCTGTTGTTATGATCATCATCAACAACAATATGAAAGGGGATTAAGCTGAACCCTAGATGACTACTAGGGTTTCTAGATATACTTGCTCCATTTTCTGATTTCTTATCATCTGAAATCCAGTATAAGATTTATTTTATTTACTAGGTAATAAACAAGTAACAAATCTCAAGTTATTAACGATATTATTAGTACTAGTAGAGTACTAATTGAGAAAATGAATAAGAACCTGGTAAACGATTGGAAGAAATTAGGGCTCGACGAAGGATTCCCCACCTTAAAGATGATGCCTTTTTACCATTTTCCATATCTATTCGATCTGTTTTCACTAATTCCTTCACTGAGTGCAGGATTGCATATATGCTTAAAGTTTCAAAAAGCGAATTGATATTTCCAAACTTCATTCGATAGATGCATTTAAATTGACTAACATAACCTTAAAATATGTATTGCACAATTTTTTTGATAGAATTTATTGGAGGGTCTTCTTGGATCTATTAAAAATTAGTTTAGATATATCACTACCCTTTCAAAAAAATAGGGGAAATGATCCTCTGTTTTATATAAAATGAATTTAATTTTAAATATGTTTTAATTATATAAATTTTATTTATTAAATATTATATACTACGGATAACAATAAATAATTATGTTTTTTTTAAACAATAAAGACTTTTTAACAAGTCAAAAGGGACACCTATTTTGCGACGAGAGTAAACACACTAAATAATTATGTGGTGAAAAAACTTTATAATTGTTATAATTCAGTAGGCTTATAACTACTTTTATGGCTGATCTTAGCAACAAGTCTTCTTATAAATATATATGAGCAGAGAAAAAAAATAGAAGAAGAAAATTTTCTATATGAGTGTATCTTACAAGGCTAACACATATGATATATTTATATTACAAATTTTACTATGCAAAGTTCTATTCATATGCATGCGTATGGATTATTAAATTGTCAGCCACATGTTTTTTAACTTTTAGTATCATAACACTCCCCCTTGGATGACAATTTATTAGAGATCAATTAGTACTGCCTCGTTAAAAACATTGCTAAAGAAAATCCAGTGGGAAAAAACTTTAGCTAAGGGAAAAAGAGTGCAGCATAGAATTGACTCCCCCTCAAGTAGACATCACTGATCTGTTGCATCTTTTGAACATGCCTCATGCCAATATTGTGAACGTGTGTTCTGAAAATAGCAGTTGAGAGTGCTTTGGTGAAAAGATCAGCAGAGTTTTCGCTGGATTGAACATATCTCATTTCAATCTGGTTGTCCTTAATGAGATCTTGAGTATATGAGAAGAATTTAGGAGGTATGTGTTTTGTTCAGTCACTTTTGATATACCCTTCTTTCATCTGTGCTATGCAAGCTGTATTATCTTCATAGATAGTTGTTTGACTTATCTCGCGTTCTAGTCCACAAGAATCAGTAATGAGTTGTGTCATTGATCTCAACCAAAAACATTCCCGAGTAGCTTCATATAATACAATCACTTCGACATGATTTGATGATGTTGCAACAAGTGTTTGTTTTTGAGAACGCCATGATATTGCAGTATCTCCATTTAGGAATACATATCCATTTTGAGATTTAGCTTTATGTGGATCAGATAAATAACCTGCATCTGCATAACCAACAAATCTTGTTTTGATTCGTTAGAATAAAATAATCCTATATCAGTAGTTCCTCGAAGGTATCGAAATATGTGTTTGATCCCATTCCAGTGTCTTTTGGTAGGAGCTGAGCTGAACCTTGCCAACAAATTAACTGTAAAAGAAATGTCAGGTCTTGTACAATTTGTAAGATATATAAGAGCTCCAATTGCACTAAGATATGATACTTCTGGTCCCAGGATATCTTCATGATCTTCACAGGGACGAAATGGATCAGTGTCAACATTAAGTGATCTAACAACCATAGGAGTACTTAATGGTTTTGCCTTGTCCATATTGAAACGTTTTAAAATCTTTTCCGTATAAGTTGTTTGATGTACAAGTAAACCATTAGGCATATGCTCAATCTGCAAACCACGGCAATACTTGGTTTTTCCGAGATCTGTCATTTCAAATTCTTTCTTTAGAAGTTGAATGGCTTCATAGATATCTTTATTTGTACCTATGATGTTAAGATCATCAACATAAACGGCTATGATCACATATCCAGATTTTGTTTTCTTAATGAATACACATGGGCAAATAAGATTATTGGTATACCCTTTGCTTATCAAGTAATCACTTAATCGTTTATACCACATGCGACCCGATTGTTTCAAACCATATAAAGACCTTTGTAACTTGATTGAGCACATTTCTTTGGGTTTTGCATTGGTTGCTTCTGATACCTTAAATCCTTCAGGTATCTTCATATATATATCACTATCAAGTGATCCATATAGATAAGCAGTCACAACATCCATGAGATACATTTTTAAATTTTTAGAAACTGACAGGCTGATTAAGTATCTAAAAGTAATTGCATCTATAACAGGGGAATAAGTTTCATCATAATCAATTCTCGGTCTTTGAGAAAAATCTTGAACTACAAGTCTAGTTTTATACCTTGTAACTTCATTTTTCTCATTTCTTTTTCGCACAAAAACCCATCTATATCCCACAGGTTTCACATCTTTAGGTGTGAGAACGATGAAAATCCGAAAACTTTTCTTTTATTGAGCGATTCAAATTCAGCTCGTATTGCTCCTTTCCAATAATCCCAATCATGTCTATTTTGACATTCCATGATAGATTTTGGTTCTGGATCATCATCATCATTCATGATGTCATATGCAACATTATATGAAAATATCTCATCAAGATTTTTCATTTCATTTCGGTTCCATAATATTTTTGAATGTGCATAATTAATTGAAAATTTCGTATTGACATCATCAATCTCTTCTGCAGAAGGAGTATTGATTTGTAGTTCTTCTTGAACACTTTATTTTACCTCATTATCAGCTGATTTTCTTTTTCGATGATTTTTATCTTTGGAATGTAACGACCCAACCCGTTATCCTTCCAAAAACGTGCCATAAAAAAAAATTTCTGGGACAGTTCATCTGGACGGCGTCCAGCTATCTGGACGGCGTCCAGCTATCTGGACGGCGTCCAGATCTGAAAGACTGGACGGCGTCCAAGCCTTTTGGACGGCGTCCAAATGCACTAAAAAGTCCTGATCAGTTTTTCTTATACACGCGGGCGAAAAACCCGCTTCCCGATACTTTTAAACCAAAACACTTTCACAATATGTTATAATAATTAAAACTAAGAATTTTCCATAATAAAACAGAGTTTTACAACCCCGGGCCCACATCGACCAAAATTACAACTAAGTGACCATTTCGACCCATTTAGTTAAATTCAAAACATAGACCGAGCATGGGATTGGGGAATACGCTACCAAATCCTAATCAAATCCAAAAGCAAGCCTTCTAAAGCAAATACGCAAGTCCACTAGTTCCCACGCTTACCCGAGCCACCGCATCCATGCAATCTATAAAAATGTAAACAACGAGAGGGTAAGCTAACGCTTAGTGAGTGAAAATATACTACATACATATATATGCATAAAATGGACACGCCACACAAATAATCAAATAGCGCATACCGGAACATCCAAGTATAGGGCAAGCTAAACTAAGCATACTGTACGTTCACTAAGCAACAAGCTAACATCATCAACAAATAAAGTTAGTTCACCAACGACGATGTGAACAACGCCAAATGAGCTACACCCGGAGGGTTAGCTACATCGCAACAATACAACAATATATATATATATATATATATATATATATATATATATATATATATATATATATATATATATATATATATATATATATATATATATAAACATCCAAGGTTAACCCCTTAACCTAATACCGAAAACCAAATACCACAATGAAGATTGGCCGAACTACACGAGCCTTAGTAAATCCGCATCCACACGAGACTACTATCTTCACTATCACAACAACATCGAGGTTGGCAGAACTACACGAGCCTTAGTGAATCCGAACTACACGAGATCACTACCTCAATAAGATGACCGAACTACACGCGTCACCGTGAATCTGAACTACACGAGACTCACTTCCGATAAGATGACCGAACTACACGCTTCATCGTGAATCCGCATCCACACGTGATCCACTTCTCCAACTCAAAACCCACGGTCACGGGATTATAAAATCCACCACATCGGGGTTATCCACATCACAACAATATCAACCCTTCTCCATTGGGGTTATATACTCCACATCACAAACACGTGTGATAACGTACACACAAAACGTGTACCTCGCCAAAGGTGGTCAACCAAAACGCACAACCGTGCCAATTGGACCTAAACGCAAGTCCATCAAATCCACCTATATGTGAAGTGAGCTCTATAACCGAGAAACACTTCACCCGACCCGCACCCATCCTACACATACATATGCACATAGGATATTAACACTCACCTTGTCGTCTTTGATGAATGCATCCGAAATCCGCAACGTGCCAATGGAAGGTACCTATTCCATTATCACAATACAAACAACACAATTAGGGTTGACTTACAAACCAACCCAATCGACACTTAGTGCAATTTCGACCCAAATGCACTTCCAAGCACAAACCGCGCCCATACTAACCAACATTCACTAACACGAGTGAATATGGTCCTAACACACTGATTAAACCCGAACACAAGTGTTAAACACGTGTCTTACCCATTTTGACACCAAAACCCTAATTCGACCCATTTCAAAATTAGGTAACCAAACACACCCAAAAGTGTTCCAACACTTCCATAATCACTAAACCTAGTGATTAAACTCATTAACAAAGCCTAATCAAGGCCAAATCGTCAACCAACCCAAAACCCACCAAGTGACAAGAATAACTAGTCACCATAAACCCATTTCATCATCTAAGAGGGTTTCACAACAAACTAGCTCAAAACCCTAACTTGAATATCAAATCTAACAATTGAAATTCGGAGTTTGAGCTTACCAATACTACCACAACGTAGCCGTGAACGAGATGAACAACTTTAAAACCAGAACCTTGGTGAGAATCTGACTCCTTCTTCTCCAAATCAAGCCCCCTCTCTCTAACTCTTACTCTCTCACTAGATATGGATGAGAGTGTTTGTGTGGGTGTTAGTGGAGCAATGAGGCTCCTAGAACTGATCTTGTGGCCTTAACTCGTTCCATAAGTGAAAATACCATTTTTCCCATCTAAATATCTTAAAGTATAGCAGCTGGCCCGTCAGACAAGTTGGACGGCGTCCAACAATCTGGACGGCGTCCCACCTTTCAATACTGGACGGCGTCCCACTTCTTGGACGGCGTCCCACATAGCTGAAACAGAAACAGGGTGTTACAACTCTCCCCCACTTAGAATCGATCACGTCCTCGTGATCTTCGTCACTTAACCGCACGGACCACACTCAAGGGTCCTCAACATAAGTCCCAATCCGACTTTCCTAGGCAACTCTTCCCAAATGAATCGCCTTTAACAACTAAATCGTCACCCGCGATTTATCAAATCCACAATCCGAGCACTAAAACCATGCTCATTCCTTATCATCGGGAAAACTCAACCAATCTCTAACCGAGATATCAACCCCTAGCATACCATACCAATTACATCGCTAGTAACAACCGCACATCGAACTAAAGTCAACCATCTAAACCGACGAAGACCGAATAGAAGCGAATCCTTACGGATAACACTCACCACTTAGCATCCTTTGTAGTGCGCAACACGACCAATACGCAACTACCGTAACATCCTAAACAACGGCTAAAACCGATAGCGCCCAAAACGACTATGGCAACGCTAATCCAAAGGTGTACAAAATCGGCTATCGTCACACCCGTGACAACATGTGAGCGAAACACGGCTATCGCATCACTATCCACACAACATGGTCCTCGCGACCCCACCATCAGTGTATAAAACAACCGATAGATCAACATCACGGTCCTTACGACCCCACCATCGGTGTATAAAACAACCGACAGATCACACAACACGAAGGCTGGCCGAAAACACACGCGCCTTAGTGAATCATAACTACACGCGACTCACTACCTTCACCACAACAACAATAGGGATTGGCCGAACTACACGCGCCTTAGTGAATCCGAACTACACGAGAGTCACTATCCCAAAGGAATGACCGAACTACACGAGTCATTTGTGAATCCGAACTACACGAGACTCACTTCTCAATATAATGACCGAATCCACACGAGTCATTGGTGAATCCGAACTACACGCGATTCACTTCCACAATAAGATGACCGAACTACACGCGTCATCGTGAATCCGAACTACATGAGATTCACAACTCAACATCAGATAAAGTCAGCGGACCCCGAAAGTCATGCTTCACCGATATAACACATACGCCCATGATGAAGTCAGCGGACCCCGAAGGTCATGCTTCACCAATCACATAATCCCATGATGAAGTCAGCGGACCCCGAAGGTCATGCTTCACCAATCAACAATCCCATGATGAAGTCAGCGGACCTCGAAGGTCATGCTTCATCAATCAACATACGCACTTTTGGCCTCAAACAACGAGTAGTGCAACATCGCGCTCTGCTACACTATAGTGAACCTTAACGGATACCACTAACCATCTACACAATCGAGCAAGAACCACCTATATCAATCATAGGTACCAAACAATAATTCCCTAAAAGAGAATCCGATACGTACATCCCTTAACCGAGGGATTTCACCTTGCTCGCCAAACACGTCCATCATCTCTCAATGAGATTTACCAAATTACCACCTCGGTGATAATTCAAATCCAAAATCATAAGTACAATTTAACCGAAATTGTACTCTACCACAAATCGACCAAAACTAGGTCCCAACTCAAGTTTCGGATCTACCATAAGCATTATCCGAATTCTCACCCTAAGGTCACCTCGTGCGGGAGTGTAACTCCCCCACTTGGAACTACGTTCCATATCCACAACTCGTACAACCGTACAATGCTACCAAAGGTAGACTTTACCCACAATTTGGGTTCACACGACCCATCACCAAATCTTGCTCCAACCTTGAGCACACGAAGGATTTTAACCAATCCTTAAACACTTCGAACGAAAAGTTCATCACAAACTACACAAACTTTACTCTCGCAATCATCCAATTGCTATAGTTTGTCAACTTCCACCTAGTCACTCATGTACCTAAAGGTTTCACTTCGGTACCCTAAGTACAATGTAACCACAACATAATCGGAGTCGAACACCACGCTAGTAGGTATAAAAGAGGCACCTAATGTCGCGTCACGTAGACTCCTTTACCAACATACATCGAGATCTAAAACACTTGATTTCAAGGGTTTCATCCCACCCGTCGAACCTCATGGTTCATCAACTTTAACACACAAGCGAACACGCGCTTAACAATCGAACACCAAAACCCATTTCCATGGCTTGGTAAAAACATTTCCCAAATACTAAGGAATGCTTGGTTGCACCAAGTCTTACGCCCTTCGCCCGACAATCAAACGTCACCATAGGGTACTTCCATTAGGAACGTCACCCATAACAACAATATGCACAACACAAGGCATTTAATCAACTCAAAATTCAAACGGCACTTAATAAATAATCAAAGGACATATTTATTAAAACGAAACGTACCTTAACGTCTCCTTGCCGCACCCGTCCCCGCTAACTTGGGACATTCTGACTTACGATGTCCTTCTTCTTGGCAATTGAAGCACACCATGCCATCACCCTTTGGTACCGGACATTCCCAAGACTTGTGACCCCTCATGCCACAATTGTAACACCTAGACGTACTAGCATCCGATATACCCGTCCGTGTACCACACGTGCTCACACTCGGACCCTTAGTCCTCTTACTTGGAGCACCATAAGAAACAACCCTTCTTTCACTTGAAGGTTCACCCTTCTTGGATTGTGAATACGACTTGAAACCTCTAGCCAAGGCGAATAATTCCGCAAACGATTTTGCTTGACCCCGGCTAATTTTACTCTTCAAGTCATCGTTCAAGGTCCGATAGAAATCCCCCATCAACAAACGGTCATTCCCCAAATACTCCGGACAAAAACGAGCCTTGGCCATAAAGGTCGTCTTGAGAGTATTCAAATCCATAGAACCCTGTTGCAAATTTCGCAACTCATTACGCAATTCCGACAAATCGGCTGAAGTCCGAAATTCCTCGAAGAATTCCTCCTTAAACTCGTCCTACGATAGAGCCATAAACGGCTCACCACTGACAAGATCAATCTTACCATCCAACCAATCCTTCGCCCTACCCCGCAACAAACTAGTAGCGAGTCTTGTCCTCTTCTCAGGAGGGCATTCAATAGTATGAAAATGCCCTTCGACATCCGAGACCCAAGTTGTGCTTACCAAAGGATCCGGTTTCCCGTCATACATCGGGGGTTTAGTCCTCATGAAGCTCTTAAGACAACGCTCCATTCCACTACTACCTTGAAGTTCGGAATACTTCCTATTCATTTCTTCTCGAAACGCACTCATTTGCTCCGCAACGGCGGCCGCAACTCTAGCGTTAAACTCCAAATCGTTCGTCTCGATCCCATTTCCCGTCGCCATTTTAAGGAATGCAAAGCGATTAGATCACGAACGTATAAAGCACACACACAATACCACTCCATCTTGCTAAACACTCATCGTACATCACTTGCTGGACACGATTTGCACCGATAATAAGGTTTGCAAGTCCTTATTACGCATACACACCGTATCAACTCGTTAGTACAATGACCGCCTCGCTCGATGATATAAACAACACTAACAAAATTCTACGCGATATAAACACACGCGAGAATTATTATCACAACACAATATTATATTAATAATATCCGCATTACTAATATAACGTTAGTCCACCTACAAAGAAGGCACTAACTATAACCCATTCCGACCCGTAATCCTACAAGTCCCGCAATAATTAAGCACACACAAAAGTCTAAGTCTAGGCACCTATCTCAAGTCACCTAAATCCCTTAGACCATGCTCTGATACCACTTGTAACGACCCAACCAGTTATCCTTCCAAAAACGTGCCATAAAAAAAAAAAATTCTGGGACAGTTCATCTGGACGGCGTCCAGCTATCTGGACGGCGTCCAGCTATCTGGACGGCGTCCAGATCTGAAAGACTGGACGGCGTCCAAGTCTTTTGGACGGCGTCCAAATGCACTAAAAAGTCCTGATCAGTTTTTCTTATACACGCGGGCGAAAAACCCGCTTCCCGACACTTTTAAACCAAAACACTTTCATATGTTATAATAATTAAAACTAAGAGTTTTCCATAATAAAACCGAGTTTTACAACCCCGGGCCCACATCAACTCAAATTACAACCAAGTGACCATTTCGACCCATTTAGTTAAATTCAAAACATAGACCGAGCATGGGATTGGGGAATACGCTACCCAATCCTAATCAAATCTAAAAGCAAGCCTTCTAAAGCAAATACGCAAGTCCACTAGTTCCCACGCTTACCCGAGCCACCGCATCCATGCAATCTATAAAAATGTAAACAATGAGAGGGTAAGCTAACGCTTGGTGAGTGAAAATATACTACATACATATATATGCATAAAATGGACACGCCACACAAATAATCAAATAGCGCATACCGGAGCATCCAAGTATAGGGCAAGCTAAACAAAGCATACCGTACATTCACTAAGCAACAATCTAACATCATCAACAAATAAAGTTAGTTCACCAATGACGATGTGAACAACGCCAAATGAGCTACACCCGGAGGGTTAGCTACATCACAACAATACAACAATATATATACAACGATATATATATAAACATCCAAGGTTAACCCCTTAACCCAATACCGAAAACCAAATACCACAATGAAGATTGGCCGAACTACACGAGCCTTAGTAAATCCGCATCCACACGAGACTACTATCTTCACTATCACAACAACATCGAGGTTGGCCGAACTACACGAGCCTTAGTGAATCCGAACTACACGAGATCACTACCTCAATAAGATGACCGAACTACACTCGTCACCGTGAATCCGAACTACACGAGACTCACTTCCGATAAGATGACCGAACTACACGCGTCATCGTGAATCCGAATCCACACGTGATCCACTTCTCCAACTCAAAACCCACGGTCACGGGATTATAAAATCCACCACATCGGGGTTATCCACATCACAACAATATCAACCCTTCGCCATTGGGGTTACATACTCCACATCACAAACACGTGTGATAACGTACACACAAAATGTGTACCTTGCCAAAGGTGGTCAACCAAAACGCACAACCGTGCCAATTGGACCTAAACGCAAGTCCATCAAATCCACCTATATGTGAAGTGAGCTCTATAACCGAGAACCACTTCACCCGACCCGCACCCATCCTACACATACATATGCACATAGGATATTAACACTCACCTTGTCGTCTTTGATGAATGCAACCGAAATCCGCAACGCGCCAATGGAAGGTACCTATTCCATTATCACAATACAAACAACACAATTAGGGTTGACTTACAAACCAACTCAATCAACACTTAGTGCAATTTCGACCCAAATGCACTTCCAAGCACAAACCGCGCCCATACTAACCAACATTCACTAACACGAGTGAATATGGTCCTAACACACCGATTAAACCCGAACACAAGTGTTAAACACGTATCTTACCCATTTTTGACACCAAAACCCTAATTCAACCCATTTCAAAATTAGGTAACCAAACACACCCAAAAGTGTTCCAACACTTCCATAATCACTAAACCTAGTGATTAAACTTATTAACAAAGCCTAATCAAGGCCAAATCGTCAACCAACCCAAAACCCGCCAAGTGACAAGAATAACTAGTCACCATAAACCTATTTCATCATCTAAGAGGGTTTCACAACAAACTAGCTCAAAACCCTAACTTGAATATCAAATCTAACAATTGAAATTCGGAGTTTGAGCTTACCAATACTACCACAACATAGCCGTGAACGATATGAACAACTTTAAAACCTGAGCCTTGGTGAGAATCCGACTCCTTCTTCTCCAAATCAAGCCCTCTCTCTCTAACTCTTACTCTCTCACTAGATATGGATGAGAGTGTTTGTGTGGGTGTTAGTGGAGCAATGAGGCTCCTAGAACTGATCTTGTGGCCTTAACTCGTTCCATAAGTGAAAATACCATTTTGCCCCTCTAAATATCTTAAAGTATAGCAGCTGGCCCATCAGACAAGTTGGACGGCGTCCAACATTCTGGACGGCGTCCCACCTTTCAATACTGGACGGCGTCCCACTTCTTAGACGGCGTCCCACATAGCTGAAACACAAACAGGGTGTTACATGGAACCAATTGGTCTCCCACGTTTCTAGCGTGGCAAAGACTCAAGAGTGACATTATTGCCAGCTTTTGGAATTTCAATTCGAGCTGGAACATTTGCTGCTAATATATATGATTTAGTTACTCATTTTGTATCTGTAAATGCATCAGGCAATTTATTCGCAAGTTCTTGCATATGCATTATTTTTTTAACTTCGATCTCGCATTCTTTTGTGCCAGAATCAAGATACATTAATTGAGGTTCACACCATGAAACATCATTTTCTTTATTTTTTATTTCTCCCCCTAATCTAGGGAACAATGTTTCATTAAAGTGACAATCAACAAAACGTTCTGTAAAAACATCACCCGTCATGAGTTCAATATATCTTATGATTGAATATGTTTCATATCCAACATATATTCCCATCCTTCTTTGAGGATCCATTTTAGTGCATTGTGGTGGTGCGATAGGAACATAAACTGCACAACCAAATGTTCTAAAGTGTGAAATATTTGGCTGATGGCCAAAAGCAAGTTGCAAGGGAGAATATGTATGACTTACACTTGGTCTAATGCGAATTAATGACGCAGCATGTAAAATTGCATGACCCCATACAGATACTGGGAGTTTTGTTCTCATTATCAATGGTCTAGCTATTAATTGCAATCGTTTGATTAGTGATTCAGCTAAACCATTTTGTGTATGCACATGGGCAACAGGATGTTCAACAACAATCCAAATAGACATGCAAAAATCATTAAATGCTTGAGATGTAAACTCACCAGCATTATCCAATCTTACCCTTTTAATAGTATAATCAGGAAAATGTGCTCTCAATTTAATAATTTGAGCAAGAAATTTTGCAAATGCCATGTTTTGACTTGATAATAGACACACATGAGACCATCTACTAGATGCGTCTATTAGGACCATAAAATATCTAAATAGTCCACATGGTGGATGAATTGGTCCACATATATCACCTTGAATTCTTTCAAGAAACAATGGTGATTCTTTTTCAACCTTAAGAGGTGATGGTCTTATTATCAATTTTTCAAGTGAGCATGATGTACATGGGATAAGTGCATCATGAGGGATCTTTTGATCCATCAATGGATGTCCATGTGTATTTGGAATTATTCTTTTCATCATTGTTGATCCTGGGTGGCCTAATCTTTCATGTCACAGATTGATCATTACAGGATCACATGCCTTTTCATTAACTACCATGTGTGCTTCTGGTACATTTATATATGTATAATGTAAATCAGAACTAAGTCTTGGTAGTTTTTCAATCACATGCTTCTTGTCAGTGATACTTAAGTATTTATCATTTTCTGTAGTCACTGACTGATAATCATATCTATTTTGGTATATGTCAGAGAAGCTTAACAAATTTCTCTTTGACATGGGAGAAAATAAGGAATTTTTTATCAGAAAATTTGTACCATTTGGTAACATGAATTTTGCCTTTCCCATTCCTTTTATTAAATCTGCAGGACCTGATATAGTATGTACCGTTCCTTCTGTTGCTTTAAAATCAATGAAATATTTTTTAGATTTGAGTATAGTGTGTGTGGTACCACTGTCTGCAATACAAAGATCCCTACCATTTGACTGATTTTGCACTCTAGTAGTGTACATCATGAACTTTAAAATGTGGAAAACAAATAATGAGTACATAATTCATCAATATATTACATTCAAAATATGTTATAAATGAAAGTACATAATAAGGAAATATATAGTAAAGTAGATATGGTATAGATCGTAAATCTACATCCATTTATTTGATATGGACATATAATAGAAAATTTATTCATTAAAGTAGTCACTTGTTGGATAAGTGATTTTTGTATCAAGGTCATCGACAAGGTTTGCCTCTTTTCCTTTTCTCTTTAAGGATTCTTGATATTGATTAACAGAATATTGATTTGTTCGGCAGTTCTTAGACCAGTGTCCAATTTTACCACATCGATAACAAGAATCTTCAATATTCTTTGAAGAGCTTCCTTCAACATTATGATTTGTGAGATTGTATGGTAGTTGAAATTTATAATTTTGTGGATTATTATTTCTTTGTCCACGACCACGACCACCATAACCATTACGATCATGACCACCACCACGACCATTACCATAAGGGTGATTTCGAACATAGTTATGATTTTTATTATTGTTATGGTAATTTTCATGATGATGGTTTTGGCTAATATGACCACGACCTCGCTCACGTCCTCGTCCAGGTGCATTTCTTTTTCTATTATTATTATTGTTAATAACATTAGCTTCAGGGAATGCTAGCGCACCCGTAGGACGAGATTCTTGATTCTTCATCAGTAATTCTTTATTCACTTCTGCAACTAAGAGATAAGTTTGAAGTTTGAAAAAAGTTTTGTAATTCTGCAATCTTAAATTTTCTTGTATAGTTATGTTTGCAGAATGCATTGTGGAGAAAGTTTTCTCCACCATATCAGCATCACTTATTTCTTGACCACATATGTAACGACCCTGGATTTTCCAACGTTTATTTATTAATAATTATTATTATTAATACGTGTGATTAAACGAATGTATGTTATTACATTTACATGTTGCCATGACTAAACGTACTTGACTTTAATTACCCGAAATGTCTTTGTGACACCCGAAACTTACACGAATAATATTTTCACATATTATTTACATTCATGATTAGTTTTATTAATCATTTTAATTAACTAAAGTTATTAGTTAATTACTTGGGCTTTAATTGAATTTATTTGTTTAATACTTGAACTTGGGCCTTGTTAGTATTATGGACTCATGATATAGACTTATGAGAGCCCACCCTACATCTTACATAGATTATTAAGCCCATTTCTATGTGTAAGTATTGCTTTCATGTGTAACTAGTTAAGTTTAAGGACTTGGAATCTTGTTACATGTTACTTCCCATAAACAACCCTCTAGTGTCCAACTTTTTCAAACTTTTCATGGAAGTAACCAACAAACATTTCCCTCCCCCCTTGACCCATTCTAGCCATCGGTTATGGGGTAGTAAAAGGGTGGTTTAGTTTCATTTTTTTGTATTACATTTTACTTGCATTTTCTCTCATTCTCAAAACACTCTCAAACTTGCAACTTTCTTTCTCACTTTTCTCTCATTTTGTAAGTAACTTGGACTTCTTTTTCTCTTCTTCTTTCTTGGTAAAACCGAACCACACACATGCATATCATCATCATCTTTGTTCTTTGTTGTTAATTGTTTGTAGTTGTTAGTTGTTGTTATTATTTAATTACTAGTTTCAAGAATCAAACTTACTAGTTTGATTCTTCATTTATCTTGTAATTTCAAGAACACCCAAGAACTAAACTTACTAGTTTATGTTCCACTTTTATTGTTTCAAAGATTGTAAGTTCATGTGTTGAAATCATACTTGTAGTTCTTGAAGTAAACTTAAAGTTTACTTTACTTAAAGATCAAACTTTGGTTGAATCTTTAAAAGTATGAACAACTATGAACCTTTTACTTATTTACTTAGTTTATCTCTTTATATCATGCACTTTAATTTCATGTTTGTTAGTTAAATGGTCAAGTACTACAAGTTAGTCTTGATCTCATTTATCTTGAACTAAAAGTAACTTTAAAAGTTCAAGAACATGCAAATGAAACTTTTTAATTATAACTTTGTACACTTATGTTAGATCTAGACTTTTGAGTCTTGGATCTTCAAGATCTAACTAAGAACTATGTTCTACTACTTAAGATCTTGATTTCATAAGTTTATTTCAAGTTTGTAACTTATTATTAGTTTTAAAGTTCATATATGTGTTAGATCTAAGACTTTGATGTAACTTTGGTTCATCAAACTTCATACAACTCTTAAGTGAGTTGTGCTTCATGTCTTAGACTTGCACTTGGGTTATGATGGTCAAATCTTGGTCAATATGATGCAAACACATCATTGAGTTGTACACTTGAAGCTATAGGCATCAAGGATGAGAACCATGATGAACATCAAGCACCAAACCCACCGGAACCCATTTATCTTTCTGTTTCTGTTTACAGCCTACTGTTCTGCTGTTTCTGAAACAGACCAGTAGACCTGGGCTGTTGTGATTATGATTTTCAAATAAATCTTTTCGAGTAGATAACTTTTCATATAGGACTCGTCTTAATCCGAGTTACGGTTTAGGATTTATGGCCCTCCGATCGTCACTATGTCCTTTTAACGTTGTGCAGAAATTTCTGACCTACTCGGACTTAGACCGTCGCCACGGTCAAACAAAGACGAGTTTGCTTCTGTAAATTTTAACACACTTAAAGGACTCATATACGGAGCCATGGCCACTGGTCTCACCTTAATTCAGTAAGGGTAGAGGCCGTGGTGACTGACTGAAGTCAGCCTTTGTTTTAAACTACTTTCATAAACGAAACTTACTTCACGCCTTTTGTTTGATGATGAATGATGATGACCCTTAAGACCTTATTTACATAATTTTAAACCTTTTTGGACGATTTAATGATTTAGTACTATTTGACTTAGGTTGAGGACTTTCGGACCGATTACTTGCACACTTTTCCCGACTCGACTTTACGACTACTTTATCATTGTGAGTTATAGCATTCCCTTTTTACTTTAACTTGTTTTGGGAACTGAGAATACATGCGGATTTTATGTTTTACATACTAGGCACGAGTACTTAAACTTTATATATGTGTGGGTTATATAACGGCAGAAAGATTCCCTTTAGCTCGGTAACGTTTAATCATTGGTTTTTGAACCGTGAACGCGAATCTTAGATATGGATCCATAGGGTTTGACATCCCCACTCGGGCTAGTCACACTAGCATTTAACGAGTGTTTAATACTTCGTAAACATACGCACTTGCCAAGTGTACTTTCAGGGGGTATTATATTAATAAACGTTAAGTTAGTTACCGAGTGCCCACGGTTGAGCATATACTTAAACATACTGATTTGGATTACTGTTTGAAACGCTCTTTGTAGCACTGAAATCTCGTGGCCTACCTTACATACTGTTATACTTAAAATATAACTCACCAACCTTTGTGTTGACGTTTTTAAGCATGTTTTTCTCAGGTGCTTAAAGTTGCTTCCGCTGTTATACTAGTCTTGCTGTAGACACCCGCTGCTTTAGAGATGTCACTGCATGAACGCTTACTTTTGCATTCAAACTTTAGTACTTTTGAAACGATGATTTGTATCGACCATTGGGGTCACATACACTTATTAATTACTTCTACTTAGTGAAGCATACTTTTGATGTAAAACGTTTGACGTTGGTTATGACGTCACTTTCATTATGAATGCAAACTCTTTTTGAAATCGCATATAGTACTTAACCTTGTAATGATCCTGTTGTTGATGGTCCGTACATGACGATTTAGTACGGGGCATCACATTTGGTATCAGAGCATTGGTTGTAGGGAATTAGGTTGCATTAGTGAGTCTAAGACCGACCCGAGTAGGATTCACTAATAGGACTAATCTACAACTTGCTAGTTTACTTGTTTCCGCTGAACTTACTGCATACTGCTGCTTGCTTTTACTACTATATATCGTATGCTGCTACTTTTTTACACTACTGCATGATATTGTCTACTTTCGATTTCATGCTACCGTATTATATTACTGCATGCTACTATCTGCCTTTAGCATGTTACCTCGGTATGATACTGTTGCTATTGCCATGCTATGTACTGCTGTAAATGATCTAGGCTGCTGTAGTTGATATGCCTGATTACGCTCTTGCTACCTGTCTACTATCCGCTATACCGACTTGGAGAACTTATCCTTCCCGGTTCAGATGTTTTCTTGAACTACCTTCCCGCTCGTCTAACCCTAAGAACTAGTAGTGTAATCCACCTATTACTACTGTTCCACCGTTCCAGAGATCGAAACATTTCTTCACGCAATCTAGAAGATTGTTCAGTTGATACATACCCTGTACGCTTTCATGACCGTCACTTAACTCTTTTTCATTCCTTACCACTGCTCGACGATCTAACAACACTTCTGGACTTAGGTCCTTAACACCCCTAGACATTGGAGAAGTCGGGAGGACATCTCCTTTCACAAGGTCATAGTACCTTCTACTGATGCTCAAACACATCGTATTACTACTTGCTACACGTACAACCCGACGCGAGACCTGGAGTGAATATCTAGAAGGAACCTAACAACGTTACCTGAATCCGAACCTTTGAAGAAACTTCGGGACACTTAGGCATTAATACATGATCTACGGAACCTACACACCCACATCGAGAAACTGTGAGATTAGTTATGTCGATTCTATTTTGAGATGGCATAGATAAAGCACCGTTAGATGAAATTGTGTATAATTGGAAGTGATCACGTTACATTGACCATATGGATTGATATTGGAATGCACATACGATTTAGTACAATATAATGACGCCAGGCCAGCGTGATTATATTGAAGTAAATCATGTAGAAGTTCCAATGTTACTACATGAGGAATATGGGGTGATCCAGGGAAAATTTTATTAGGAATCACTTGAGCATACACATTGTAGCCTGTTAAAGGTAGAGAAAGAGTAACCACGTAACCCAGATACTATACAAGAAGGGCCTTGATTGCAGAATTGATAATCCGAAAATTTGTATTAGAGATCGACACCCGGGACATTTAAGGAAAATGTTCTCAAATAGGAAAAACTTTGTACTAACTTATGGTAGAACAATCATTATCTCAGTTATAGAAACTCGCATGGATCCTGAATTTGGTTAGGGTACGTTTCATCACAACGTTTTTTATTCCGGAGTTGTTTAATACTAGAACGATAGAAACCTTATATCTAAGCACCTTAGCGTTATGAATAATAAGCCATCAACAACCATGAGAGTTAGGTATTCTATAGGACCAGCAAATGGTAAGCTGGCAGAGATAGAGGAATAATTTAAGGTGGTACTTTAAGATTAACAGGTGGGTCATTTGGAGATGACCTCATGTTAACCAAACTTGGGAGTTTTAATGTAGTAGTTGAAAAGGATTAGTTACCTACGTACAGGCATATGTTATTTGAGAAGATTGATAGAACTTTTCACAGTAGTACAGTAAGATTTGATTTGGGGTGAACTTTAAGATTAACCTAATACTCATCGAGCTAGGAAGCTTTGATGAAATAGTTGGAACGAACTGACTTTCAAGGATGAAAGTGGAATTTATTGATAATGGGAAAAATTTATTTGAATACCTTGCAAGAATGGTGAAACTATTATGGGGAGAGATGTAGCCCGAAAACTGAACCTTACTAGTTACATGACAACAACCCGAGATCCTGCAATGGAAATGGGAAGAAATTCATCATTAACTACCAGAGACGGTATGCGGTTAGGACATCATCTGAGTTATTATTGACCATCTCACCAAAACTGCTCACTTTCTAGCCATGAAAGAAACCGATACAATGGACAAATTTGCACAACGATACTTAAAGGAAATTGTATCCCGTCACTTCAGCAATTCAAATTCTATATTAAGGATTACCCAAGAATCTCATTTGATACTCATTCTTACACAACTCTAAATCCTAACTTATTACGAGGAATTTCTTATTCGATGATAACCACACCACCATCCTTTATACTTCGATATTAGTCATAACAGTTCGAAATTTTCCAAAAATCAATGGGTGGTTCATTCTCATCCTCATACTCTTCCATTCGTATCTCACTTATAAGCAACAACTTCACACTTAAGCGTTTTTGGTCAAAGGACATATGCCCTGCTAATAGTCGTCAATCACATATAAATTCAATGGTTTTTATTACCTCAAATATCACTCGAAATTTTAAAAAGTCTTTTACTCGATTCTCATCAATCTTTTCCAACTTGTAACATCCGCAATATGAAAATTTTGTTTGTCAAAATTTTACACACCTTATTTTACTGTGCTATCCTCTCAAGGCTTTATAAAAATAAATTTATTCTGTTTGCCATTCATACAAATCCTTGAAATCGTACCCGTTATATAAAATAAAGTAAATGATTACTTTTGACAAATACATATGAAACTTTACTTTCACTTTTACAAATCAAATCTTTCATTTAAAAGATATTATACTTTGAACGGTACGTGTTGTACATAACCCAAATTTACTAAGAACTTCGTTTCTTCTCTTACATTGTCACCATAAACAATTTCCATAAAACTTTCGTTGCTTATTATATAAAACTTTTCTTGTTATTCGTATCCAAGACATCATAAAGGCTTTATAACCGTCAAAATCAAGAGATTCATGTGTATGTGATAAAGGCACTGACTACCACGTCATGCAAGGCCTTCGGGCATCCGCTAACACCTAAACTGATGTCGAAGCTAAGTGTATAAGAAATAGTTTATATTTTACTAGGAAAAACTATTAAATACGATACAATTTTACACAAGATATTTATTTATTTATAGAATGGATATACTTAAACCTTGCTACAACACTTATAGGCAGTGTACCTAATCGTAAAGTAGTGTAGTTTTTAGTAAGTCCGGTTCGTTCCACAGGGAAATCTTTAAACAAAGCTTAACGCTATATTAGTTTACTTTTATAAAAATACAAACATATATATAAGTAATATTATTATTATAAAGGGGGGTTTTTACCGTTTAATGACCGGTTTGTCGATTTTAAGACTTTAGTCGCTGTTAAAACCTAATGTAAAATATAAAATAAATACAAGACTTAAATTAAAGCGTAAAGTAAATAACGATAATGAAATTGCGAATAATAAAAGTGCGATAAAATAAACTTGCGATAATTAAAAAGTACGATAATTAAAAGTGCGATTAAATAACAATAAATAAAAGTGCGATAATTAGAAGTGCAATTAAATATAAAATAAAGGAAATTAAATATGAAATAAAAGAATTATGCTTATTTAAACTTCTGTAATCATGATGTTTGACGTGTTGATTTTAGTTTTATGCCCATGGGTTAATTGTCCTTTGTCCTGGATTATTTAATCTGTCCGTCTGGTTTTTGTCCATAACAGTCCATCAGTCATAAATATAAAGTGCGAGTGTCCTCGTCAAATTATTATTATACCCGAAGTTAAATATTCCAACTAATTGGGGATTCGAATTGTAACAAGGTTTTAATACTTTGTTTAATGAATACACCAGGTTATCGACTGCGTGTAAACCAAGGTTTTACTACTTTGTTAACAATTACACCAATTACCCTTGAATGTAATTTCACCCCTGTTTTAATTATTCTAGTGGCTATTAATCCATTCCCGTGTTCGGTTAAATGAACGATTATTCGTACATATAAATACCCCGCCCATCGTGTCCGATCGAGTGTATATGGTAATTTATAGGGACGCCCAATTGTAAATCTTTATATTAACATTAACAAACTATCATTTAGTTAAACAAATATAAAGCCCATTAATAGCCCATAGTCTAATTTCCACAAGTGTCGTTCTTTTGTCCAAATCCCAATTATGGTACAAAGCCCAATTACCCAATTTTAGTAATTAGCCCAACATCATGATTACTTCGTTTTAAATAAGCATAATAATAACTTAGCTACGAGACATTAATATAAAAAGATTGAACATAACTTACAATGATTAAAAATAGCGTAGCGTTACACGGACAGAATTTCGACTTACACCCTTACAACATTCGCTAACATACCCTTATTATTAGAATCAAAATTAAAATTAAAATATAAATTATATATATATATATATATCGTTTACGTATGATAAGAAGAAAAAAAAGATTATGAATTGCGATCAGAATTCGGTTGCTTTTATAGGAAAAGTCGAATTTTGGGGCTCCGCGACTCGCGGTGAAAACCTCTTCAAACTCCGCGAGTCGCGGAGGTTACTTTTACAGCTCAGAGGAGTTTGGCTCTTTGTTTACCGACGGTTTATAATATATATAATATATATATAATTAATATAATTAATTATATATTATATTATATTTATATGCATAGTTAACTTGTAATTTTTAGTCCGTTGCGTCGAGCGTTAAGAGTTGACTCTGGTCCCGGTTCCGGATTTTCGAACGTCCTTGCGTACAATTTTATATTTTGTACTTTGCGTTTTGAATCTTGTACTCTTGTGATTTCGAGACGTTTCTTATCAATAATTGGAACCTCTTTGATTGTCTTTTGTTCTTTTGAGCTTTTTGGTCGTTTGCGTCTTCAATTCGTCGAATCTGTCTTTTGTCTTCACCTTTTATTATTTAAACGAATATCACTTGTAAATAGAACAATTGCAACTAAAAGCTTGTCTTTCTTGAGGAATAATGCTATGAAATATATGTTCGTTTTTAGCATTATCAAATATTCCCACACTTGAGCGTTGCTTGTCCTCAAGCAATATCGTCTTGAAATACAAGAATCACTTCTTTATTCTTCACACTTTGTACATCAGTGATTTCTATACGGTGATATAAACAATGGTAGTAACGATATGGTTTACAGTCCCACATGACTATAAAAATTTAGATCCATTAAGGAAATTGGATCTTTATGAAAACATTTGATCTTTTGAAATCTAGTTTTTACCCTAGATAAGTTTTCCGGAAGAACCCTTTACCGGTGTTTGCAAAATATTTTTGTGGGTTTGCTGGGTTTCAGATTTGAAAATTTTAGCTCAAAACTTGCGGTTTTGTGTCACCCACTTGCTAACCTTGTATTTGGAAAGCAACACGTCCAGTTTACTTGTCCCGTATATTACCTTTCGGTAAACTACCGTCCGGTTGTAAAGGAAAGCGTTGAACAAGCAACTGTTAAGGCAATGTCCCCTGACATGCTTTTAATTATGGTCTATAACGTGTCGGACGCAATTACTATCCTTGGTAGGAGCAATAGTAAAGCTCACCCTTATAATTTTTCGGTCTGGCACAAGGTCCTGTCTTTGACCATGCTATGCAACCACCGTTCTTACGGTTGACACCCAATTTAGTTCAGGTGACCTAATGAATTCCAGGTGAATTCCTAGGATTTTACGTTCAATGGTAATGAACGCATTGAAAATAGGGTTTTCAGAAAACAAATCGGTTTGTAATTTTGATCAAAATATTTTCTCGTTCAAGCTCGAGTTTAGATATCATTGAATTCCATGAGTTTGTAATTCTCAATCTTTAAGGTCAATCTCTAGGATTGAGTAATATCAGTCTTAAAAGCTGATTTTTAATCTTTAAGGAGATTATCCTTTCTGGGGATCTGATTCATTAGTCTTATCCAGCTAATTTGCATGGTGCCCCCCCATTGTACGAGATAAATCCTTCTCATGGTTAGGATAAATCTGACCACTTGGCGACCCTGTTTAATGCTGAGGTCCGTGGATTTCCTGCTGATTTTAGTGATGACTTTTCTAGATTTTTCGTCAACCTACAGCTGGTCTGGACGACAACTTCATGACCTAAATCAAGAAGCGCGTGTCTTTTTCGGAAGACTTTACTTCCTTTTAATGATGGAATTGATTCATCATGTAGATCCATCTCTTCTTTTCTTTCATCGGGTAAAAACAGTTTAGTTTAGTCCAAAGCAAAAGTATTTTCAGTTATTTGTTACAGATATATGTGACATATGTTTAAGATAACTTGGTAAATTTTCCCACACTTGGCTTTTATTTTCCTTTTTATCGTCCTCTATTCCATTTTAAATGAATTTTAACATTTTAGTTTGTTTCTTAATTTATGTCCTTTCCGAGGTAACAATAATTTCGGTGTTAAAACCTAGTTTTATCGTTCATAAATATGTATAAACATGATTTTGAATTCATTTAATTGAAAATTTTAAAATTTTTTACTAGAATTGGGTAGTCAGTATATAAGACTAGGGCTGTTCTTTTTTATCAGAGAGCACTAGATTCTAATACAACTACTGCTTTACCAGTATTTTTAATGGCAACCAAGTGTATAAAGTAAAAAATTTTAAAATCCGAAAGAATTTAACCCCTTCCCACACTTAAGATCTTGCAATGCCCTCATTTGCAAGAAATCAGTAACAATTTAAATTATTGAGGGTGATTTGTGTGAAAATGATTAAATTTTACCAAAGTTTCCAAATATATTGGCGTTTGTTTGCTGAATGATAAATGGTGCACATCATTTGTTCATTCCGTCTTGTTGTTATTTCACATATATTTTGCATCTTGTTGTCAAAATTAGTTGCTTTTGCTGAACTTAATGCCAGTCTTTGAAAATGCGTTGTTTTACCCTGTTGTGTACATAAGATAAACTGCAAACATATATACATATTTTTGAAGTTTGGTATATTACCCCACATTCAAAAATTATTAAAATCTAAGAATAAAAGTTAGACAATTATAAAAATGATTACAATATTAACAAAAGTATTAAACGTATCAATAATTACAAATTACAAAAAAAAAAAAAAAAATAAGTAAACTAAGGATGATATTGGTACCAATACGGGTTCCAGGCATAACCATAGGTGCTATAGAATGCTTCGGCAGGGTCATACGTAGGATACGGTGGCTGCATCTCTATAGACCAGGGAGGGAAGATGGGTTTCGGTGTAGGAATATAGTTTCTACCTATATGTTGGCAATGAGCTATGATTTGGTTCTGATGAACTTGCCAATCTTCAAATGCTCTCTGTCTAGCATTTTCGTATTCCTGAGAAGCTATAAACCTATGCATTTCTTACATCTCATTCCCCCCTCCTACATTACCTTGCTGCTGGTTTCTCTCCACATGTGGATGTCTACCATGGTATCGTACTGCGGCGTTATTTCGCCTCTTCAAAACTTTCGCACCATGGTATACATTTAAACCTATAGTATCGCGGGGTTCCGGTTCTTCTACTAATAATCCCCCCCGACTTATATCCACACCGAGATATTCACCAATCAAAGTAATAAAAATACCACCTCCTATTATGCTATGTGGTCGCATCCCCCGAACCATAGCTGATAAATAATAACCCACACAGTACGGTATACTTACAGCGCTTTGTGGGTCTCGAATACACATATGGTAAAACAAATCCTGTTCATTTACTTTTTCCTTGTTCTTACCCCTTTGTGTAATCGAATTAGCTAAAAACCTATGTATCACTCTTAATTCGGCTCTATCTATATCCAAATAAGAGTAATTTCCCCCTTTGAAACGGTGATGGCTTGTCATTTGACTCCACACACCGTGTGTATCAAAATTTTCATCTATCTTTCTACCGTTTAGTATCAATCCTCTACAATCGGCAGACGCTAACTCCTCAGGCGTATATATACGTAAAGCCTGAGCCATGTCCAGTAAAGACATGTGGCGCATCGAACCGCCTAACAAAAATCTAATAAAAGAATGATCGGTTAAACTAGCTACCCGATCATTCAACTCTATACTACATAACAATTCTTCACACCATACTTTATATACAGGTCTACATATGGTGAATAAATGTACCCAGTCATTAAAAGAAGAATTACCATACCTCTGTACAAGTAATTCCCTAATTGGCCCGGCCAATTCTACAGCTTCTAAGGGTCCCCATTCTATGACCCTTGGTACCTCAACAACCTTAGAATGAAGAGTATGCAAACCCCTTTGATATTTTGGATAATCTATCCAAAGTCTGTCAAATCTCAGGTTCGGGTGCAACTCTTCCAAGTGCATATCGGAAAAGGTCATGACTGGATGAGGTATATCCTGCTTGTAGTAGTTATCCACCTCCTGTTGTTCCAAATTCTCAGCAGGAGCATTGCGGGCTTGGGATGAAGATTCACCCCTTTCATTCTGCAAAACACATCAAACACAATTTTTGTGCATCCAAATATGCATTAGTGTCAGCAAAATCATCAATCAAAATAATTACAATGACATTATCAATTTATATCAAACTTAAGCTCATTTTCACATTTTTATCAAATCTACACTTTTTCAAATAAGCATATACGAAAATGTTCGCCAAGTTCATAAGCATTCAACTCAAATAACATGTCAAAATAATCATTACTAGCAATTAAACAAGTCTCAAATGGCATTATCTTTCAAAAATCAAGTTCATGAATTTTAGACTTGAAAAAGTCCACTTTAATTCTCAAAATCATGTTTAGGCTCAAAGTTTGGATCATTTAACTACCTAGACATGTTACACTACTCAATTTAGCAACAATTCATGACAAAAATCGGCCATAACCTGTTTATATCAAAAAGTCCCAAATTTGCTCAAGAACACAAACCCTAGATTACTCAAAATTTGAAGTTTAAGGCTTCTAATCATGTTAAATAGCATCAATCTAGGTTATACAAGCATAATACATAAACAATTTAAGCCTAATTACACTAAAAAGCATCAAAATCAAATTGGGAAAAAAAATTGCTCAAGAACATCAAATTTTGAATTAAATGGTGTTTAGGTGTAGAAATTTACCGTTTTTCTTGAGTAATTCTTAGATAGCATCCTTCTCAACATGATTTTAGCAAAAGATTTGATGATTAACGGTTAAAAATTGTGATTTTTGGGGTGTTTTTGGGTGGTTTTTCGGAGTTTTTTCGCTGTTATTTTTCGCAGTGTTTGAGTTGTGTGGTGCACTGATCGTTCAGCTCTTTTTATTATTTTTTTCTGATTTTCGGTCCCTCCGCGAGTCGCGGAGATTTAAGCTCCAAACTCCGCGAGTCGCGGAGTTTGGTATTTTTTATTTTTTTTTTATAATCATTAACTTATTAAAACAATTAAGTAATTAATTTTAAAATTTTGTTTCCCTTGTTATTTAGGACGAGGTCGTTTCGGATCGATGTCCTAGTCCGTCCTTCGACAAAATTTTAAAATTTGTCTTTTTGTAGCGATTGTTTTAAAAGCTAAGATTTTTGGGTTTTTTCAATGTTTTTGGCATACTCTAATTCAATAAGATTAAAAATAATGATAATAAAAGTTCTCGTCCCTCCCTCGGGTAAAGCAATTTCGGTTCAAAGACCTAGTCTTCAACTTACGACGAATTTTAAAAATCATATTCTTAACTTAATGAGATAAAGTAAATTTTTGTTTTTAAATTCACACAACTTAAATATAAAATTCAAAATTATTATTAAAAATTCACACCAAACTTAAAATTTGAAATGCATAAAATTAAAAATTTATATTTTAAAAATTCACACCAAACTTAATTTAAAAATTCATAAATTCATATCAAACTTATATTAATTTTTCAAATATTTACAATTTTAAATATATTGTTTTTACAAAATTTACAATATTAATTTAAGATTTAAATATTAATTTTAAAAACATGGTAAAAATAAATTTAAAAATCTTTTTGTCTTTTTATCCCACTTTAATCAATCAAATATTATCAAAAATATGCGCCCCTCTTTTCGGTAAAGTAATTTCGGTTCCAAGACCTAATTTAACTCATGACGAATTTTTAAAATATTTTGGTTTGATTGATTAAAGATATTTATACCTTAAGAATAAACGTTAAATTTCGCAGTGATGTAATAAATTTTTGAATGATATCAATAATTTCGGTCGCCAAACCTAATTTTATTCAATACCAATTTAATACTTTTTAGCGAACAAATTAGCGTTTATTATCAAAAGGTTAAAAATAAAAATAAAAATAAAAACTGTACAGACATACCTGTGAAATAGATTTCTTAGTTATATGATCTATCCCCTTCATAAGATAGTCGGTTTAATTGGTTTTCCATGGCTACATAGGCGTAACCTCGAGCATTCAGTATCTTTTCTTCTAAACATATGAACGGTCCGTCTCTGCATAAAGTAACAAATTCGGTATTTGAATAGGTTTGATTATTGGAACATTTACCTCCATGTGACCATTTTCCGCATTTGTGACATCGTTCTAGGTGTCGTGCTCTTCTTTTCGCTGCGGATTTTGATTTTCCTTTACCAAATTGTAACTTATTATCTTCGCATCTGGATTCTTTTCTAACTCCGTCCATTCTTTCTCTGATTACTGATACTATTTCACTCGGTAGTATGTCATTATTTCTTTTAGTGATCAAAGCGTGTAGCATTAGACCATGGTTTAGTTCACAGGCAGTCTTCATTTTGTAAAAACCTAAAAAAAATAAAAATTCAGAATGGGGGGAGAAGACTAGTTCTTTAGGGTCTGCTAGGGAAAGACCATTCGGGTTCTATTTTCGAGAACTACACGAAAACAGACAATCTAACTCTAACAGAAATACATATTATCCTTTAAAGACTTGATTCTCCCCACACTTAGTTAGCTGTGGTGTCGAAATTGTGATTAACTTCGTTGTCGACTTCCATCGGACCATGTATGTAATGTTTAACTCTGTGACCATTAACTTTAAATTCAATCCCATTTGAATTTATTAATTCTATCGTTCCGTATGGGAAAACTCTTTTGACTATGAATGGTCCAGACCATCTTGATTTCAATTTTTCAGGAAATAGCTTGAATCGTGAATTGAAAAGAAGAACTCTGTCTCCTTCTTTAAATTCTTTTGAACTTCTGATTCTTTTATCATGCCATTTCTTCGTTCTTTCTTTATAGATTAACGAATTTTCGTATGCTTCATGTCTTAATTCTTCTAATTCATTTAGTTGACTTAATCGTAGACATCCGGCTTCATGTAAATCAAGATTACATGTCTTCAAAGCCCAAAATGCTTTGTGTTCAATTTTTACTGGAAGATGACATGCTTTTCCATAAACAAGTCTAAAAGGTGTGGTTCCAATTGGAGTTTTGTAGGCTGTTCTAAAAGCCCAGAGTGCATCCTCCAATTTAATGGACCATTCCTTCGAATTTGATCCTACGGTTTTCTCTAGAATACGTTTTAAAGCTCGGTTGGTATTTTCAACTTGTCCACTTGTTTGTGGATGATATGCGGTGGAGATTTTATGAGTTACTCCATATCTTTTAAGAACTTTCTCAAGTTGATTATTACAGAAATGAGTACCCCGATCACTTATTAAGGCTTTCGGTGTTCCAAACCTTGCAAAAAGACGTTTTAAAAAGTTGACTACAACTCGTGCATCGTTAGTTGGGAGAGCTTGTGCTTCCGCCCATTTAGATACATAATCAATGGCTACGAGTATATATAGATTATTATGAGATTTTGGAAATGGACCCATAAAGTCAATACCCCAAATGTCAAATACTTCACATACTTGGATGACATTTTGTGGCATTTCATCACGTTGACTTATTTTTCCGGCCCTTTGACATGCATCACAGGATTTGCAAAGAAGGTGTGCGTCTTTGTAAATTGTAGGCCAATAGAATCCAGCTTCATAAACTTTTCTTGCTGTTAGTTGAGGCCCATAATGCCCTCCTGTTGGTCCTGTGTGACAATGGTTTAAAATTTTACTAGCTTCATCTCCAAATACACATCGGCGTATTATTCCATCGGGACAACTTTTAAACAGATGTGGATCTTCCCAAAAATAATGTTTTATATCACTGAAGAATTTCTTTCGTCTTTGGTACGATAATCCTTTTTCAAGGAATCCACAAACTAAGTAGTTTGCATAGTCTGCAAACCATGGGATTTCTTTATAATCTATCTTCAATAGATATTCATCAGGAAAGTTGTCTTGTATGGCTGATTCATTTAGAACTTCTAATTCGGGATTTTCAAGACGAGAAAGATGATCAGCGGCGAGATTTTCTGCTCCTCTTTTATCTCGGATTTCAATATCAAACTCTTGTAAGAGTAAGATCCAACGGATTAATCTTGGTTTAGCATCTTGTTTTGAAAATAGGTATCTAAGAGCAGAATGGTCGGTATAGACCACCGTTTTTGCTAGAACGAGATATGATCGAAATTTGTCAAAAGCAAAGACAATAGCAAGGAGTTCTTTTTCAGTAGTTGTATAGTTTGTTTGTGCTCCTTGTAACGTCTTACTAGCATAATATATAGGTTGAAATCGTTTTTCAATCCTTTGTCCTAAAACAGCTCCCATTGCAAAATCACTTGCATCGCACATTAGTTCAAATGGTAGATTCCAATTTGGTGTTATCATGATCGGCGCATTAGTGAGTTTCTCTTTAAGAATATTAAAAGATTTGATACACTCATCTGAAAAGATGAATGGCGCATCCTTTTCTAGGAGTTTATTCATAGGAGTGGCAATTTTAGAAAAATCTTTTATGAAACGTCGGTAAAAACCGGCATGCCCTAGAAAACTCCTAACTCCTCTAACATTGGTGGGATGTGGAAGTTTAGCAATTACATCTACTTTAGCTCTATCCACTTCAATTCCTTCTTTTGAAATTTTATGTCCAAGAACGATGCCTTCTTTAACCATGAAATGGCATTTCTCCCAATTAAGTACTAGATTTGATTTTTCGCATCTAATTAGCATTCGTTCCAGATTAACTAGACATGATTTAAATGTATCACCGAAGACTGAAAAGTCATCCATGAATACTTCCATGCATTCTTCTATCATGTCGTGAAAAATCGCCATCATACACCTTTGAAAGGTTGCAGGGGCGTTGCAAAGTCCAAATGGCATGTGTTTGTAAGCAAAAGTACCATAAGGGCACGTGAATGTGGTTTTCTCTTGGTCCTCGGGTGCTATTGGAATTTGAAAATATCCGGAAAATCCATCTAGAAAACAATAGTAACTATTTCCGGCTAATCTTTCCAACATTTGATCTATGAAAGGTAAGGGAAAGTGATCTTTTCTGGTGGCGTCATTTAATTTTCTATAATCAATACATACACGTCATCCTGTTACAGTCCTAGTAGGAATAAGCTCATTTTTCTCATTTGTAATGACAGTCATGCCACCCTTCTTAGGTACGCATTGAACTGGGCTTACCCATGGACTATCAGAAATTGAATATATCAAACCTGCATCTAGCAGTTTAATAATCTCTTTCTTAACTACATCTTGCATATTAGGATTTAGTCTTCGTTGGCGTTGCACATACGTTTTATGACCTTCTTCCATAAGGATTTTATGTGTGCAATACGAAGGACTTATTCCTTTAATATCATGAATCTTCCATGCAATGGCTGGTTTATGAGCTTTCAACACAGAAATGAGTTGTGATTTCTCATTTTCAGTAAGAGAAGACAATATTATTACAGGTAATTCAGATTCACCATGTAAATAAGCGTATTACAAATGGTTTGGAAGTGGCTTTAACTCTAATTTCGGAGGTTCTTCTATCGATGATTTATATCGATATCTGTCTTCTTCTTTTAGCATTTGAATTTCTTCTGTTGTTGGTTCATATCCATTAGCTATAAGTGTAGCTAACATTTCAGCTTCATCAATTGGTTCATTACCTTCCCCTAAAGAACATTCTCCTGTTCCTTGTAATTCTGGAAATTCTTCTAATAATTCTGCATGTGCATCTATAGTTTGAATATAATAACATGTATCATCTGCAGATTGTGGTTGTTGAATTGCTCTATCAACTGAAAAGGTAACACTCTCATCCTCTATACTTAGGGTCAGTTTCTTACCGAACACGTCTATCATTGCTTTAGCCGTGTTTAAGAATGGTCTTCCTAATATGAGAGGAACTTGAGAATCTTCTTCCATGTCCAAAACAACAAAATCTACTGGAAATACTAAAGTACCAACTTTAACTAGCATGTTCTCCATTATCCCTCTAGGATATTTTATTGATCTATCGGCTAGTTGTATGCTTATTCTGGTTGGTTTCAATTCTCCAAGGTCTAGTTTAGCGTATAGTGAATACGGCATTAGATTTATACTAGCACCTAAGTCTGCCAATGCTTCTATTGAACTAAGACTACCCAGAAAACATGGAATTGTGAAACTTCCTGGATCAGATAGTTTTTCTGGTATCTTATTCAACAGCACTGCTGAACAATTAGCATTCATAGTAACAGCCGAGAGTTCTTCCATTTTCTTTCTATTTGAGATTAGATCTTTCAAGAATTTAGCATATCTTGGCATTCCTGAAATCGCATCAATGAAAGGAAGATTTACATTTATCTGTTTAAACATATCCAAGAATTTGGATTGCTCGGCTTCAAGTTTTTCTTTCTTCATTTTACTCGGGTAAGGAAGTGGTGGTTGGTATGGTTTAACATAAGGTTTATCCTTAACTGTGTTATCTTCATTAACTTTTTCAACTACCGGTTCTTTTTCCTTATCTTGATCAGGTTGTGGTTCTTGTGGAGTAGGAATAGTTTCATCAGAAGTTACAGGTATTTCAGGTGGTTTAAGTGTTGTACCACTTCTTGTGGTAATAGCTTTAGCTGTTTCATTCCGGGGGTTAGCATTTGTATCGCTTGGTAAACTTCCCGGTTTTCTTTCACCTATTAATCTTGCTAGGTTACTTACTTCTTGTTCCAGATTTTGAATAGAAGCTTGTTGATTTCTAAATGCTTGAGCATTTTGTTCATTTGTTTGTTTTTGAGATGTGAAAAACTGCGTTTGAGTTTCAACTAGCTTCGTCATCATATCTTCTAAATTCGGCTTTTTATCATCGGTTTGTTGTGGTGGTTTGTTTTGAAAATTAGGTCTTTGCTGATTGTAAGTATTATTGGATACTTGTTGATTGCTAGGACCTTGTTGGTTGTTGTATGGAATATTTCGGTTATAATTCTGGTTTTGATTGTAAATCGGTCTTGGCGGTTGATAATTATTCTGATAATTATTTCCAGGCCTTTGGTTTATGTATGAAATATTCTCTCTTTGTTCCATTGTTAATTCAATACTGAGACAATCTTTTGTCAAATGTGGTCCTCCACACTGCTCACAACTAATTCGTATTGAGTGAATATCCTTAGTCATCTTTTCCATTCGTCTCTCCACAGCATCTATCTTTGCGGAAATGGAATCTAAGTCATGGCTAGAATCGGCTCTAGCTGCTTTATATGATCTAACGATATCTTTTTCTTGGTGCCACTCATGTGAGTGGGAAGCAGTGTTATCAATAATTTTGTAAGCATCAGTTTCGGTTTTCTTCATAATAGAACCACCAGCTGCTATATCTATGTCTTTTCTTGTAGTGATGTCGCATCCTTGGTAGAATATTTGTACTATTTGACAGGTGTCTAAACCATGTTGCGGACATCCTCTTAACAACTTTCCATATCTTGTCCACGCCTCATATAGAGTTTCATTTGGTTTCTGTGTAAACGTAACAATTTCTGCTTGAAGTCTTACGGCTTTAGATGCAGGAAAGAATTGTTTAAGAAATTTGTCAACTAAAACGTCCCATGTATCGATCGCCCCTTCAGGTAACGATTCCAACCAATCTTTGGCTTCTCCCTTTAAAGTCCAGGGAAATAACATGAGATATATCTGTTCATCCTCCACTTCTCGGATTTTAAATAGTGTGCAGATCCTATTAAAGGTACGTAGATGTTCATTTGGATCTTCCTTCGACGCACCACTAAATTGGCATTGATTAGTCACCATGTGTAGAATTTGTCCTTTGATTTCATAATCTGGCGCATTAATGTCTGGATGAATAATTGCGTGACCTTGGCCAGTGCGTTTAGCTCTCATTCGGTCTTCCATACTTAAAGGTTCCAGATTCTCCATAATTGAATTTGTTGAATCGGTATCACTAGATGATTCTGATTTAATGGTTCGTTCCTCAACAATCTATGTTTGAATGATTAGTGGTTCCGGAGGAAGGTTTAGTGGTTCAGGATCTACGAACCGTTCCTGAATATTTTCCGGATTCTCAATTGTGATGTTGGGTTCAAAAAATGGATTATCGGAAATTTGAACTGAAGTACTTGGTCGACTGGATGACGATTCTAAAGAAAAATCAACGGCGGTTATATTTGCTAAATGTCTTGATCTAGTTACAGGTGGTGAACTGATGATGTAGCGTGAGGGTACGAAATAGTATTATTTTTACTAGGAAATACTACAAAATATGACACAAGTTTTATTAATTTACGGATGGGATATACCTAAACCTTGCTACAACACTATAGGCAGTGTACCTAATCGTAGAGTAGTGTAGTTTTTAGTAAGTCCGGTTCGTTCCACAGGGAGCTAGTGATTACGTACTATATTTTTATAAAACTATATTTATGTAAATATATATATATATATATAAGTAGTAATATTATTATAAAAGGGGGATTTTTACCGTTTAATAACCGGTTTGTCGATTTTATATTTTTAAGCGTAAAGATAAATGACAATAATTAAAGTGCGTAAAATAAATAAATGACGATAAATAAAATAACAATAAATAAAATTGCGATAGGATATGAAATAAAAGGATTATGCTTATTTAAACTTCCGTAATCATGATGTTTGACGTTTTGATTTTAATTAATTGTTACTCGGGTTAATTGTCCTTTGTCATGGTTTATTTGATACCTATCTGGTTTTTATCCATAATAGTCCATCGGTCATAAATATAAAGTGCGAGTGTCCTCGTCAAATTACCCTTATACCCGAAGTCAAATATTCTAACTAATTAAGGATTTAAACTGTGACGCAGTTATCACTTCTGTCAACAATTACACCAGTTATCACTGTATGTAATCTACCCCTGTTTTGATTAGATATGAATATTAATTTACCCACTTGATCAGTTTGAATAATCAATTACCCAACCCGAATAATTAATTAAATGATTATAATAGATTCCATATGAACGTCACTAAATAGGACAACCATAATCATTATTAATTATTAGGATAATTAATTTGAAGATAGGTTCGACAGACTCCAATGAGTTGTCACTCAATTAGACAATACCCCCCATCTATTAATAGTCAATAGTCCAATTTCTACAAGTGTCGGTCTTTTGCCCAAACCTTAATTATGGTACAAAGCCCAATTACCCAATTTTAGTAATTAGCCCAACATCATGATTACTTCGTTTTAAATAAGCATAATAATAACTTAGCTACGAGACATTAATGTAAAAAGGTTGAACATAACTTACAATGATTAAAAATAGCGTAGCGTTACACGGACAGAATTTCGACTTATACACTCAAAACACTCCTTAACATAACCTTATTATTATTATTAAAATTAAAATTATAATTAAATTTATTTATGTATTACAAAAGAGAGATAGAAAGATATATTATGATGTTTATGTTGGTGTGTGTAAACGAGCAGAAAACTGGCGCCTTTTATAGACCTGAGCTGAAATTGATCCTCATGCGACTCGCATGGGTTTTGTGCCTTCAGCCATGCGAGTCGCATGGCTATGCTGGCCAGCTCACATTGCTTTGTCACATAGCTCTGCCGACATAATATAAAATAAATATAAATATATAAATAATTAATATAATTATTTATATATTATATTTTATTCTTGTGCATAGTAGACTAGATATTTTTGGTCCGTTGCGTCGGGCGTTTCTTCTAGGCTCGGGTCCCGGTTCCGGATTTTCGGACGTCCTTGCGTACTATTTTATATCGTGTACTTTGCGTTTCGTAACTTGTACTCTTATTATTTTTAGACGTTCCTCATCAATAATTTGAACCATTTTAATTGTATCTTGTACATTTGAGCATTTTGAACCTTTCCGTCTTCAAATCTTCATTTTCGCCTTTTGTCTTCGCACTTATTTAATATAAACGAATATTACTTGAATATGGAACAATTGTAACTAAAATCTTGTCTTTCTTGGGGGATAATGTTATGAAATATATGTTCCTTTTTAGCCTTATCAATATCCCCACACTTGAGCGTTGCTTGTCCTCAAGCAATATAGTCTTGAAACACTTGAATCACTTCTTTATTCTTCACACTTTGTACATAAGTGACTTCAATACAGCGGTATAAACAATGATAGTAACGATGTGGTTTAAAGGTGGGTGTGTCTTTTATAGTTGCCTCGGGTTTAGGTCAACGACACTTGCAATCAAATAGCCGATTTACTTTCGGTTTCCAAAGCAAAGTGCACATTTGAAAGGTGGTTTACAGTCCCACATGACTATAAAAATTTAGATCCTTAAGGAAATTGGATCTTTATGAAAACATTTGATCTTTTGAAAATTCAAGCTAGATTTTACCCTAGACAAGTTTTCTGATTTGATCCATCATCGGTGTTGCAAAATATATCTGTGGATCAATATTTTGGCTAAAACTTTTAGGCTCGTGTAATCCACTGCTATCCCTGTATCGGAAAGCACACATCCAGTTTACTTGTTCCGTATATTACCTTTCGGTAAACTACCGTCCGGTTGTAAAGGAAAGCGATGAACAAGAAACTGTTAAGGCAATGTCCAGTGACATGCAGATGATTATGGTCTTTTTAACGTGTCGGATGCTAGAACTATCCTTGGTAGGAGCAATAGTAAAGATCATCCTATAATTTTTCGGTCTGGCACAAGGTCCTGTCTCCGACCATGCTATGCAACCACCGTTCTTACGGTTGACACCCGATTTGGTTCAGGTGACCTAATGAATTCCAGGTGAATTCCTAGGATTTTACGTTCAATGGTAATGAACGCATTGAAAATGGATTTTCAGAAAACAAATTGGTTTGTAATTTTGATCAAAATATTTTCTCGTTCAAGCTCGAGTTTAGATATCATTGAATTCCATGAGTTTGAATTCTCAATCTTTAAGGTCAATCTCAAGGATTGAGTAATATCAGGCTTAAAAGCTGATTTTTAATCTTTAAGGAGATTATCCTTTCTGGGGATCTGATTCATTAGTCTTATCAAGCTAATTTGCACGGTGCCTCCCCATTGTACGAGATAAATCCTTCTCATGGTTAGGATAAATCTGACCACTTGGCGACCCTGTTTGATGCTGAGGTCCGTGGATTTCCTGCTGATTTTAGTGATGACTTTTCTAGATTTTTCGTCAACCTACAGCTAGTCTGGACGACAACTTCATGACCTAAATCAAGAAGCGCGTGTCTTTTTCTGAAGACTTTACTTCCTTTTAATGATGGAATTGATTCATCGTGTAGATCCATCTTTCTTTCAAATGTATTACAGTAAATCGGGTAAAACTGATTAGTATCGTCCAAAGCAAAAGTACCTGGAATAATCTTGTACAAAAATATGTGATATATGTTTTAAATTGAATAACTTGGTACATTCTTCCCACACTTAGTTTCTTTCTTTGCCTTTTTATTTTCTTCTATTTCATTTTAAATGAATTCAAGCGTTTTAGGGTGTTTCTCAATTTATGTCCTTTTCGAGGTAACGATAATTTCGGTATTATCACCTAGTTTTCATCGTTCATAAATATGTATAAACATGATTTTGAGTTCATTTAATTGAAATTTTTTCAAATTTTCACAAAATTTGGCAAATAAACTAAGTGTAAACCCGAGAGAATTTATAACCCTTCCCCATACTTGAGATCATGCAATGCCCTCATTTGCATGAAATCAGACTATAATTATAAATTCATGAGGGTGATTAGTGTAGAAAAGTGATTAAAAATACCCAGTTTGTAAGCATATTATTTTACATCACATTTGATATTTTGCGCCTTGTCATCAAAATTAGTAGCTTTTTGTTGAACTTAATGACAGTCTTTGAAAGTGCGCTGTTTTACCCTGTTGTGTGCATAACATAAAATACAAACATATATACATATTTTTGAAGTTTGGTATATAACCCCTACGTTCAAAAATTAATATAATATATATATATATATATATATTTTTTTTTTTTGCATACTTTAGATCAATAAAATTAAATGATAACAAAATTTGTCGCCCCGCCCTCGGGTAAAGCAATTTCGGCTCAACGACCTAGTCTTTAACTCACGACGAATTTTAGAAATCATTTTTTAAACTTAATGAATTAAAGTAAATTTTGTTTTTAAAAACTTAAATTAAAATGCATATTAATTTCATAAAAAAAAACCTACAAAATAAAAATTCAGAATGGAGGGAGAAAACTAGTTCTTTAGTGTCTGCTAGCGGAAAAGACCAATCGGGTTCCATTCTCGGAACTACACGAGAACAGAACAACTAACTCTAGATAGCATTTTCTTTTTAGAACATTTGAATCTCCCCACACTTAGGTAGCCGTGGTGTTGAAATTGTGATTAACTTCATTGTCAATTTCTCTTGGTCCATAATCAACTTGCCTATCTGTGACTTTTTCTTTAAGCCAGTGCCCGGCTTCTTCCGTAATATCCCATAATTCAACTAGCTTCGCCCTTTCTTTAGGCGACAGATTGGATACTAACCTGTTACATAACTTAAAGTTCCCCTTACTTCTAGCATCAATAGCCCGTTTAAAAAGTTTCTTCATTGAACTGTTAATAACGGGGTCATTTAATTTCGTATCAATAACGGGGTTCTTTGTTATCATGTCATCATTAGGTGTTACTTCAATTTCCCCACACTTAGGCGTTTTATTATTATTAAGCACTACCGTTGGAGTTGGTAAAACAACATGGTTATTACCAATCATTTTTGTTGGTTCAACGGTTTTGGTTGGTGGAGATTTAGACTTTCGAATCATAAAGGTGATTGATTTGTCATCACTACTAAGTGTCATTCTACCATTTCTTACATCAAATAACGCCCTGGTGGACGCAAAGAATGGTCGACCTAAAATTAGAGGAATGTTTGGGTCCTCTTCTATGTCAATGACAATGAATTCGACTAGAAAGGTTAAATTACCTACTTGAATGGGTAGGTTGTCAGCAATTCCAACTGGGTGCTTAATGGTTTGATCAAGGAGTCGAACACTCATATCCGTTGGAGTTAACTCACCTACACCTAATCTCTTATATAATGAAAGAGGCATAACACTCACACTTGAACCTAAATCTGCTAGTGCATCATACATGACACAGTCACTAAGTAGACAAGGAACAATAAATTCACCCGGATCACCTACCCTAGGTGGAGGTTTTGGTGGAACTGTCTTCACCGGGTTTATATTTACGGCTTTTGTTTCTTGCACTTTCTTATTCTTTTTCTTCTTCTTCTTTCCAGAGGTATCACAATCTTTATTACCTATCACTTGCTCATACTCAACTCCTTTTCTTGGAAACGGGATGGGTGGTTTGTATGGTTCCACCACTGGCTTTACATACTCGGGTGGTGGTGGTGTAACTTCTTCATTGTTACTCTCATCTAAAACCTTCCCATCTTCTGGTGCTGGTTTTTCAGAATTCGTTGAAACCATATTAACATTCTCATTCCGAGGATTTACTTCAGTATTACTCGGTAGCTTTCCTTGTTCCCTCTCACTCATCATGCTAGCAAGAGTACCTACGTGTTTTTCAAGATTCAAAATGGAAGCTTGTTGAGTTCTTAATGACTGATCAAACCTCTCATTCGTTTGGGTTTGAGATGTAATAAATTGTGTTTGAGATTCAACTAGCTTTGCCATCATTTCTTCTAGATTTGGCTTTTTCTCTTCGGGTTGTTGTGGTGGTTTATATAAGCTAGGTCTTTGTTGATTGAAAGTGTTGTTTTGAGTCGGTTGGTTATTCGGACCTTGTTGGTTGTACCAGTTATTTTCGGGTCCTTTTGGATTGTAAAGAATGTTTTGATTTCGATTGAAGTTTAGCTTTGGCGGTTGATAATTATTTTGATAATTATTTCCAGGCCTTTGGTTCATATAGGAAACATTCTCTCGTTGTTCCATCGTTGGTTCAATGTGACAATCTTTCGTTAAGTGTGGTCCACCGCATTGCTCACAACTGATTCGTATTGCGTGAATGTCTTTATTCATCTTTTCCATTCGTCTCTTGAAAGCATCTATTTTTGCGGAAACGGAATCAAAGTTATGGCTAGAATCGGCTCTAGCCGCTTTAGATGAGAGATATATATCTTTCTCTTGGTGCCACTCATGAGAGTGGGAGGCTGTGTTATCAATAATTTTGTAAGCTTCAGTTGCGGTTTTCTTCATAATGGAACCACCAGCTGTTATGTCGATGTCTTTTCGTGTAGCAACGTTGACACCTTGGTAGAATATTTGTACTATTTGGTAAGTGTCTAAATCGTGTTGAGGACATCCTCTCAACATCCTTTCGAATCTTGTCCACGCCTCATATAATGTTTCATTTGGCTTTTGCGCGAACGTAACAATTTCTCCTTGAAGTCTCACGGTTTTAGATGCCGGAAAGAATTGTTTAAGAAATTTCTCAACTAAAACATCCCATGTGTCAATCGCCCCTTCAGGTAACGATTCTAACCAATCTTTGGCTTCTCCCTTTAAAGTCCAGGGAAACAACATGAGATAGATCTGCTCATCTTTCACTTCTCGGATTTTGAATAGTGTACAAATTCTTTTAAACGTACGAAGGTGTTCGTTAGGATCTTCATTCGGTGCACCACTGAATTGGCATTGGTTAGTTACCATGTGTAGGATTTGTCCTTTAATTTCATAATCTGGAGCATTAACTTCTGGTTTAATAATGGCGTGACCTTGGCCAGTGCGTTTAGCTCTCATTCGGTCTTCCATACTTAAAGGTTCCAGATTCTCCATAATTGAATTTGTTGAATCGGTATCACTAGATGATTCTGATTTAATGGTTCGTTCCTCAACAATCTCTGTTTGAATGATTGGTGGCTCCGGAGGAAAGTTTAATGGTTCAGGATCTACGAACCGTTCCTGAATATTCTCCGGATTCTCAATTGTGAGGTCGGGTTCAAAAAATGGATTATCGGAAATTTGAACTGAAGTACTTGGTCGACTGGATGACGATTCTAAAGAAAAATCAACGGCGGTTATATTTGCTAAATGTCTTGATCTAGTTACAGGTGGTGAACGTACAAAAGGTGATGAATGTCTTGCTCGGTGCATTCACTGAATATCCTATTAGTTTTAAAAAGGAAAGAAAAATTATAATAAGTTATCCAACCAATAGACTTTTCTGATTTTGCCCACGTTTTGAATAGCCAAAAGATGCAGCAGAGGGGCAGGATTCGTTTGGTCTCAATATAATTGAGGACTGTTTGGCTCCAATAACCCGGTCCACGTACAAATCCAACTATTACTACGAACCAGAAAATTTTGATGTCTATCAATTTAACCACTTAAAATAAATTTTCGTAATTTTAAGAAATTTAGAGAAGAAGTAGAAAAAAAATCTAAGTCCTAAAAACTAGAATGGCGAGAAATAAGAGAGAAAAAGAGTGCGCGTCGAAAAGTGTCGAAAAATGAAAAAGACGAAGAGTGGTTTGTAAACACGCGGTTAATCCAACCTTATAACGATCACTATCTTAAAATTAAAGCTACAAATGGAGATCACTAATTGGAATTGTAATTGATACATAGGTAAACGCGTCGAAAAATAAAAATAAGAAAATAGCTCGAAAAATGGCGTCGCAAAATTCTAAAGCACCTAAAACTTAGTCTAAGGAATAAGCACTTAAGGGATTTTACGGCAAAGCCTAAAAATCTAAAAATAAAAATAACTATGGCAAAACTAAACTTAATACTAAAAGTTGTGACTGAGTCTAAAAATCTAAAGGTAATAAAACTTAAAATAATTTTTTTTTTTTTACGTTTTTGTTTTTTTTTTTTTTTTTTTTTTTTGCGTTTTTTTTTTTACTTTTTTTTTTTTTTTTTATATTTTTGCAAATATAAATTAAAAATATAGCGTTTTAGTGCTCCCCGGCAGCTGCGCCAAAAACTTGATGATGTAGCGTGAGGGTACGAAATAGTATTATTTTTACTAGGAAATACTACAAAATATGACACAAGTTTTATTAATTTACGGATGGGATATACCTAAACCTTGCTACAACACTATAGGCAGTGTACCTAATCGTAGAGTAGTGTAGTTTTTAGTAAGTCCGGTTCGTTCCACAGGGAGCTAGTGATTACGTACTATATTTTTATAAAACTATATTTATGTAAATATATATATATATATATATATATATATATATAAGTAGTAATATTATTATAAAAGGGGGATTTTTACCGTTTAATAACCGGTTTGTCGATTTTATATTTTTAAGCGTAAAGATAAATGACAATAATTAAAGTGCGTAAAATAAATAAATGACGATAAATAAAATAACAATAAATAAAATTGCGATAGGATATGAAATAAAAGGATTATGCTTATTTAAACTTCCGTAATCATGATGTTTGACGTTTTGATTTTAATTAATTGTTACTCGGGTTAATTGTCCTTTGTCATGGTTTATTTGATACCTATCTGGTTTTTATCCATAATAGTCCATCGGTCATAAATATAAAGTGCGAGTGTCCTCGTCAAATTACCCTTATACCCGAAGTCAAATATTCCAACTAATTAAGGATTTAAACTGTGACGCAGTTATCACTTCTGTCAACAATTACACCAGTTATCACTGTATGTAATCTACCCCTGTTTTGATTAGATATGAATATTAATTTACCCACTTGATCAGTTTGAATAATCAATTACCCAACCCGAATAATTAATTAAATGATTATAATAGATTCCATATGAACGTCACTAAATAGGACAACCATAATCATTATTAATTATTAGGATAATTAATTTGAAGATAGGTTCGACAGACTCCAATGAGTTGTCACTCAATTAGACAATACCCCCCATCTATTAATAGTCAATAGTCCAATTTCCACAAGTGTCGGTCTTTTGCCCAAACCTTAATTATGGTACAAAGCCCAATTACTCAATTTTAGTAATTAGCCCAACATCATGATTACTTCGTTTTAAATAAGCATAATAATAACTTAGCTACGAGACATTAATATAAAAAGGTTGAACATAACTTACAATGATTAAAAATAGCGTAGCGTTACACGGACAGAATTTCGACTTATACACTCAAAACACTCCTTAACATAACCTTATTATTATTATTAAAATTAAAATTATAATTAAATTTATTTATGTATTACAAAAGAGAGATAGAAAGATATATTATGATGTTTATGTTGGTGTGTGTAAACGAGCAGAAAACTGGCGCCTTTTATAGACCTGAGCTGAAATTGATCCTCATGCGACTCGCATGGGTTTTGTGCCTTCAGCCATGCGAGTCGCATGGCTATGCTGGCCAGCTCACATTGCTTTGTCACATAGCTCTGCCGACATAATATAAAATAAATATAAATATATAAATAATTAATATAATTATTTATATTTTATATTTTATTCTTGTGCATAGTAGACTAGATATTTTTGGTCTGTTGCGTCGGGCGTTTCTTCTAGGCTCGGGTCCCGGTTCCGGATTTTCGGACGTCCTTGCGTACTATTTTATATCGTGTACTTTGCGTTTCGTAACTTGTACTCTTATTATTTTTAGACGTTCCTCATCAATAATTTGAACCATTTTAATTGTATCTTGTACATTTGAGCATTTTGAACCTTTCCGTCTTCAAATCTTCATTTTCGCCTTTTGTCTTCGCACTTATTTAATATAAGCGAATATTACTTGAATATGGAACAATTGCAACTAAAATCTTGTCTTTCTTGGGGGATAATGTTATGAAATATATGTTCCTTTTTAGCCTTATCATGAACGTACAAAAGGTGATGAACGTCTTGCTCGGTGCATTCACTGAATATCCTATTAGTTTTAAAAAGGAAAGAAAAATTATAATAAGTTATCCAATCAATAGACTTTTCTGATTTTGCCCACGTTTCGAATAGCCAAAAGATGCAGCAGAGGGGCAGGATTCGTTTGGTCTCAATATAATTGAGGACTGTTTGGCTCCAATAACCCGGTCCACGTACAAATCCAACTATTACTACGAACCAGAAAATTTTGATGTCTATTAATTTAACCACTTAAAATAAATTTTCGTAATTTTAAGAAATTTAGATAAGAAGTAGAAAAAATTCTAAGTCCTAAAAACTAGAATGGCGAGAAATAAGAGAGAAAAAGAGTTCGTCGCAAAAGGTAGAAAAAGAAAAAATGGTTGAAAAAAAGTGACGAAAAAAAATAAAAGAAACTTATCAAAACTTAAAAATACTTAACTAACCTAACCTTATTACTACAACTAACTTAAAATTATAATCGCAAATTGAAATTACTAATTGGAATGATAATTGATACATAGTAAAAGGTGTCTAAAAATATTAAAGCTTACAAGAAAAACTAAATCCCAAATGGAAATAACTTAAAAAGAAACTAAAACTTAAAAAGGCGTCGCAAAATTCTAAAGCACCTAAATCTTAGTCTAAAGAAAAAGCACTTAAGGAATTCTACGGCAAAGCCTAAAAATCTAGGAGTAAAAATAACTATAGCAAAAACTAAGTTTAAAATTAAATATGAGCTAAAAATACAAAAGTTATGCTACAACGATTAAAAAGGGACAAAATATAAAAATATATAAAAAGTTGTAAAAAGTACAATTTTTATAAAAGTATTATTTTTATATTTTTTTATTTAATAAAACTACTAATTTTACAATTTAATAAAACTAATTAATACTAAATACATAAATTAAATAAAAAGTAAAAGTTAAAATAAAATTAATTATAATAATAATAATAATTAGGGTTTAATAATAATTAATTAATAATTACCGTAATAAATGCAGGATTAGGGTTTCTGTTCGTGTGTCAGGTACCCTCCGCGAGTCGCGGTATTTATTGCATCAAACCCCGCGAGTCGCGGGGTTCCAGAATTCAGCTGACAGGTTTAAATATTCGACGCGTTTTTTCTTTATTTTTTTTTTATTTTCTGTTTTCTGTTTTTAAATAAATAAAAGATATTAAAATAAAACTTATATTTTTATAAACTAAAATAAAAATAAAGAAACTTATAAAACTTAAATATTTAACAAAATCTTAAAAATACTTATATTTTTGTTTTTATTTTTATATTTTCGAATATTTAAAACGTATTTTTACAAAAGCGAATTTTAATAAAAGTAAACAAAAAATCCTTTTTTTTTTTTATATTAGCGTTGCGCTTCCGGCGTTTAAGAGTGTTCCCCGGCAGCGGCGCCAAAAATACTTGATGTCGAAGCTAAGTGTATAAGAAATAGTTTATATTTTACTAGGAAAAACTATTAAATACGATACAATTTTACACAAGATATTTATTTATTTATAGAATGGATATACTTAAACCTTGCTACAACACTTATAGGCAGTGTACCTAATCGTAAAGTAGTGTAGTTTTTAGTAAGTCCGGTTCGTTCCACAGGGAAATCTTTAAACAAAGCTTAACGCTATATTAGTTTACTTTTATAAAAATACACACATATATATAAGTAATATTATTATTATAAAGGGGGGGGGGGGGGGGGTTTTACCGTTTAATGACCGGTTTGTCGATTTTAAGACTTTAGTCGCAGTTAAAACCTAATGTAAAATATAAAATAAATACAAGACTTAAATTAAAGCGTAAAGTAAATAACGATAATGAAATTGCGAATAATAAAAGTGCGATAAAATAAACTTGCGATAATTAAAAAGTACGATAATTAAAAGTGCGATTAAATAACAATAAATAAAAGTGCGATAATTAGAAGTGCAATTAAATATAAAATAAAGGAAATTAAATATGAAATAAAAGAATTATACTTATTTAAACTTCCGTAATCATGATGTTTGACGTGTTGATTTTAGTTTTATGCCCATGGGTTAATTGTCCTTTGTCCTGGATTATTTAATCTGTCCGTCTGGTTTTTGTCCATAACAGTCCATCAGTCATAAATATAAAGTGCGAGTGTCCTCGTCAAATTATTATTATACCCGAAGTTAAATATTCCAACTAATTGGGGATTCGAATTGTAACAAGGTTTTAATACTTTGTTTAATGAATACACCAGGTTATCGACTGCGTGTAAACCAAGGTTTTACTACTTTGTTAACAATTACACCAATTACCCTTGAATGTAATTTCACCCCTGTTTTAATTATTCTAGTGGCTATTAATCCATTCCCGTGTCCGGTTAAATGAACGATTATTCGTACATATAAATACCCCGCCCATCGTGTCCGATCGAGTGTATATGGTAATTTATAGGGACGCCCAATTGTAAATCTTTATATTAACATTAACAAACTATCATTTAGTTAAACAAATATAAAGCCCATTAATAGCCCATAGTCTAATTTCCACAAGTGTCGTTCTTTTGTCCAAATCCCAATTATGGTACAAAGCCCAATTACCCAATTTTAGTAATTAGCCCAACATCATGATTACTTCGTTTTAAATAAGCATAATAATAACTTAGCTACGAGACATTAATATAAAAAGGTTGAACATAACTTACAATGATTAAAAATAGCGTAGCGTTACACGGACATAATTTCGACTTACACCCTTACAACATTCGCTAACATACCCTTATTATTAGAATTAAAATTAAAATTAAAATATAAATTATATATATATATATATATATATATATATATATATATATATATATATATATATATATATATATATATATATATCGTTTACGTATGATAAGAAGAAAAAAAAGATTATGAATTGCGATCAGAATTCGGTTGCTTTTATAGGAAAAGTCGAATTTTGGGGCTCCGCGACTCGCGGTGAAAACCTCTTCAAACTCCGCGAGTCGCGGAGGTTACTTTTACAGCTCAGAGGAGTTTGGCTCTTTGTTTACCGACGGTTTATAATATATATATAATTAATATAATTAATTATATATTATATTATATTTATATGCATAGTTAACTTGTAATTTTTAGTCCGTTGCGTCGAGCGTTAAGAGTTGACTCTGGTCCCGGTTCCGGATTTTCGAACGTCCTTGCGTACAATTTTATATTTTGTACTTTGCGTTTTGAATCTTGTACTCTTGTGATTTCGAGACGTTTCTTATCAATAATTGGAACCTCTTTGATTGTCTTTTGTTCTTTTGAGCTTTTTGGTCGTTTGCGTCTTCAATTCGTCGAATCTGTCTTTTGTCTTCACCTTTTATTATTTAAACGAATATCACTTGTAAATAGAACAATTGCAACTAAAAGCTTGTCTTTCTTGAGGAATAATGCTATGAAATATATGTTCGTTTTTAGCATTATCATAAACCATTCAAAACTATTGCGTTACCCCATGGATTTATTTCACCACACCTATTGGAACAATGCTCTTTCTTACATAGCTCTAAGTCCTGACTCATTCCAAGGGATCCTCATTTAGTGGTATTAATACCATCATTATTCCGGCTTTAATACTAGTCATAACCTGTTTGACATTTTGCAAATTCAAGAAGCCATTAACTTCTCATCCTCGTGCTTTATCCTTCGTACCCCACTTTTAGCAACGGCTTCGCACGTAAATATTTTTGACCCAAAGACTTGTATCCTGATAATTACCAAAACTGCATTTATGTTATTAGTTTTCACTACCTAGTAACTGGTCACCCAAGGATTCCAAGCTTCTTCACCCAATCTTTTCAACTCGTAACCTTTGAAATACGAAAAACTATGTTTATAAAAAAAAAACACGTTGTTTATTTGTGCAGTCCTCACAAGATTTACAGACAATGAAAGTACTAGGAACTTTTCAGTCACTTAAACGATTTATAAAATCATATATGTATAAATTTATACTTACTTATTTTGATACTAAGTTATATCTTCAAATTATTTAAAAACTGCTCCTTTACCGAGTTATTCAACTTAAGTCAAATAGTTTTGAGCAAAATGGTACACGTTGTACCTACTTCTAAATTTACTAGGAACTTCGTTCCGTTTACGTTGTCACAACAAGCATTCAAAGGTTTGATTTTCAACACTCCCTTGGTTGATTTTATTAAAGGTTTTCGTATTATACTACACCATGTATGGATCACACTTTTTCTTGCCCCCTGTTAGAGATGAAACTTCCTATTAAGATCTTTGTTAAAAAAAAAAAAAAATCTTGAGCCACTTTGGATGGCGGTTTTATAAAATTTGTTAGAAAAATCTCTGCACCAATAAAATGTTCTTTTAAAGCTAGACATGACAAAACGCGGGCCGATAAATCAGTTTCCAGGGTACACTCAGTGGTCACCCCATTGTAGGACAGGCACTAGGTGAGTTTCTACCCTCAAAATTTCACAGCTAAACGCAACGCCCTCGTAAACATCATCTCTATAAATCAGTATGTTGAGACACAAGAATCATTTTGGAGATTCTTTTCACTCGGAATAAATCATTCTTTAGGACCAAGAGTTCACGTATCTTCTCATCCGCTCGTCCCCTTAAGTACACAGATAAATTCAGAACGAACCACTCGAAGAGTTCACTCTCACGCCTTTCGTACGACTTTCATTTGGAAATGTAAAATAAGATACTTTGAGAACCTATGAATCTCGTTATTCCTTTTGGGAAGAGACTGCTTAAAACATCTACGACACTCAGGTGGATACTCTATATATTTCTTCCTTCATTGGTTGCAACTGTATGTTGCTCTAGTTAAAATTAACCCTAACTTCAACATGTAACTGAAAGGATGAACTTACATTACGGAACTGTGTTTTCATTTCATCCAAGGATAGGTTCACCTGCAGTATGGTAAACTAGGTGATATTCCTCATTGTTCGTTCAGACAGTCCTGAAGACACTATAAATAATCATGGCTTGCAAGTCCGGTTGGTAACTTTCAGCTAAAACTTCGATTCACTTACTCAAATGAAACATTCTTAAATATCGGGTTCCTTATGCCTAGGGTCTCCTTCTGAAATCAAGGGGTTAGTAAAATTCGTGGCAAACACTATCCAGACTTCAAAATGCATGGTTGTGATCACCATGTTTACCATCCTACCTGTCAGACTATTAGTACAACATAAACGCTCGATGTTTTAAACGAGTTTAGAAACATTCATGATGCATTTCATGCATCCAACTTACCAAAGATGCCTGTAAGGCTAAACACCCCATCTTTCCTTCTGTGGATATATATTCAGATAACATACTCATGTTAAGCAGAAATGAAATCAATTTGTTGATCTCTTAGGATAAGAGACTTAATTAATGACATAAACCTATTCTTACTTTCATACACCAAAATACCTTTCAGGGTGAATAACTTACTTCTGAGCCCGTGAGACTCACAGAATTTTGATACGCTCCTTCTTATTCGAATACGGTACCATTGTTTGGTCACTCCTTAAAATTTCGGGACGAAATTTTCTTTAACAGGTGGGTAATGTAACGACCCTGGATTTTCCAACGTTTATTTATTAATAATTATTATTATTAATACGTGTGATTAAACGAATGTATGTTATTACATTTACATGTTGCCATGACTAAACGTACTTGACTTTAATTGCCCGAAACGTCTTTGTGACACCCGAAACTTACACGAATAATATTTTCACATATTATTTACATTCATGATTAGTTTTATTAATCATTTTAATTAACTAAAGTTATTAGTTAATTACTTGGGCTTTAATTGAATTTATTTGTTTAATACTTGAACTTGGGCCTTGTTAGTATTATGGACTCATGATATAGACTTATGAGAGCCCACCCTACATCTTACATAGATTATTAAGCCCATTTCTATGTGTAAGTATTACTTTCATGTGTAACTAGTTAAGTTTAAGGACTTGGAATCTTGTTACATGTTACTTCCCATAAACAACCCTCTAGTGTCCAACTTTTTCAAGCTTTTCATGGAAGTAACCAACAAACATTTCCCTCTCCCCTTGACCCATTCTAGCCGTCGGCTATGGGGTAGTAAAAGGGTGGTTTAGTTTCATTTTTTTGTATTACATTTTACTTGCATTTTCTCTCATTCTCAAAACACTCTCAAACTTGCAACTTTCTTTCTCACTTTTCTCTCATTTTGTAAGTAACTTGGACTTCTTTTTCTCTTATTCTTTCTTGGTAAAACCGAACCACACACATGCATATCATCATCATCTTTGTTCTTTGTTGTTAATTGTTTGTAGTTGTTAGTTGTTGTTATTATTTACTTACTAGTTTCAAGAATCAAACTTACTAGTTTGGTTCTTCATTTATCTTGTAATTTCAAGAACACCCAAGAACTAAACTTACTAGTTTATGTTCTACTTTTATTGTTTCAAAGATTGTAAGTTCATGTGTTGAAATCATACTTGTAGTTCTTGAAGTAAACTTAAAGTTTACTTTACTTAAAGATCAAACTTTGGTTGAATCTTTAAAAGTATGAACAACTATGAATCTTTTACTTATTTACTTAGTTTATCTCTTTATATCACGCACTTTAATTTCATGTTTGTTAGTTAAATGGTCAAGTACTACAAGTTAGTCTTGATCTCATTTATCTTGAACTAAAAGTAACTTTAAAAGTTCAAGAACATGCAAATGAAACTTTTTAATTATAACTTTGTACACTTATGTTAGATCTAGACTTTTGAGTCTCGGATCTTCAAGATCTAACTAAGAACTATGTTCTACTACTTAAGATCTTGATTTCATAAGTTTATTTCAAGTTTGTAACTTATTATTAGTTTTAAAGTTCAAATATGTGTTAGATCTAAGACTTTGATGTAACTTTGGTTCATCAAACTTCATACAACTCTTAAGTGAGTTGTGCTTCATATCTTAGACTTGCACTTGGGTTATGATGGTCAAATCTTGGTCAAGATGATGCAAACACATCATTGAGTTGTACACTTGAAGCTATAGGCATCAAGGATGAGAACCATGATGAACATCAAGCACCAAACCCACCGGAACCCATTTATCTTTCTGTTTCTGTTTACAGCCTACTGTTCTGCTGTTTCTGAAACAGACCAGTAGACCTGGGCTGTTGTGATTATGATTTTCAAATATATCTTTTCGAGTAGATAACTTTTCATATAGGACTCGTCTTAATCCGAGTTACGGTTTAGGATTTATGGCCCTCCGATCGTCACTATGTCCTTTTAACGCTGTGCAGAAATTTCTGACCTACTCGCACTTAGACCGTCGCCACGGTCAAACAAAGACGAGTTTGCTTCTGTAAATTTTACCACACTTAAAGGACTCATATACGGAGCCATGGCCACTGGTCTCACCTTAATTCAGTAAGGGTAGAGGACGTGGTGACTGACTGAAGTCAGCCTTTGTTTTAAACTACTTTCATAAACGAAACTTACTTTACGCCTTTTGTTTGATGATGAATGATGATGACCCTTAAGACCTTATTTACATACTTTTAAACCTTTTCGGACGATTTACTGATTTAGTACTATTTGACTTAGGTTGAGGACTTTCGAACCGATTACTTGCACACTTTTCCCGACTCGACTTTACGACTACTTTATCATTGTGAGTTATAGCATTCCCTTTTTACTTTAACTTGTTTTGGGAACTGAGAATACATGCGGATTTTATGTTTTACATACTAGGCACGAGTACTTAAACTTTATATATGTGTGGGTTATATAACGGCAGAAAGATTCCCTTTAGCTCGGTAACGTTTAATCATTGATTTTTGAACCGTGAACGCGAATCTTAGATATGGATCCATAGGGTTTGACATCCCCACTCGGGCTAGTCGCGCTAGCATTTAACGAGTGTTTAATACTTCGTAAACATACGCACTTGCCAAGTGTACTTTCAGGGGGTATTATATTAATAAACGTTAAGTTAGTTACCGAGTGCCCACAGTTGAGCATATACTTAAACATACTGATTTGGATTACTGTTTGAAACGCTCTTTGTAGCACTGAAATCTCGTGGCCTACCTTACATACTGTTATACTTAAAATATAACTCACCAACCTTTGTGTTGACGTTTTTAAGCATGTTTTTCTCAGGTGCTTAAGGTTGCTTCCGCTGTTATACTAGTCTTGCTGTAGACACCCGCTGCTTTAGAGATGTCACTGCATGAACGATTACTTTTACATTCAAACTTTAGTACTTTTGAAACGATGATTTGTATCGACCATTGGGGTCACATACACTTATTAATTACTTCTACTTAGTGAAGCATACTTTTGATGTAAAACGTTCGACGTTGGTTATGACGTCACTTTCATTATGAATGCAAACTCTTTTTGTAATCGCATATAGTACTTAACCTTGTAATGATCCTGTTGTTGATGGTCCGTACATGACGATTTAGTATGGGGCATCACAACATAATTGAAGCTTTGAACGGATCTTGAACATGGCCGAGCTGTATTCACTTACCTTTTTAAAATCTTGGAACCTTAGATTTCTCCATTCTTCCCTCGCAGCTGGGAGTAATATTTCCTTTTGATTATCGAATCTACTCTTGATACTTTCCCATAAAACATGTGGATCTTTGATAGTGAGATACATATGTTTTAAGGTGATATCAATATGTTTGCGAATAAAAGCAATTGATTTTAATTTATCTTGATCAGAACAAGTATTGTTTTCTTTTAAAGTTTCTAGAATACCCAATGATCCAAGATTTATTTCTACATCAATGACCTATGATGTGTAGTTTGTTCCCGATACGTCTAGGGCATCAAACTCAAGCTTTGATAAGTTTGACATTTTTTATTTTCAGAAAGATGAACAACATAAATTATAATCATAATAAATTTCTAACAACATGAAATTAGAATCATTTTAAATTCATAAGTAGCAATTAACAGAATAATAGTATGATTACAAATAAAAAAACTACAAGGGCATGATAGAATACAGGTTCACCTGGTGGTATATTAGCAACAATGATGATAGTTAATATGACCAATACAATAGGAAAAATCATCCTTGTGTGAATCATCTTTACAAAAACTTTTTGAGAGTGGTAATCTGAGAAAATGAAAATTGATTTGTGAAAATGTGAAAAACAGAGATGTTTATTTTATATTTGAAAAATATAGTCGTTGTAACGTCGTCAGTTGACGTTAACGACTGTTATGTACTCGTTATATTAATAATAATTTTAATAAAAGAATTTTATTAGTATAAATATGATTACTATAAAATACATTTAGTATAAGTATAAATACGAAGATTAAGAGAATAAACATATTATTCATAAATAATAAATTTAAGAATAAACGTTAGTATGCATGAAATAAATAATGATTAATTGCATAAGTAATCATAAATGTTAGATAACATAAATATAAATGTTAGTGAAGTTAATAAGAGTTAGATTACAGAAATATAATTCAGGCGGTATAACCGACCATATATAACATAAATATAAATGATAGTGAAGTTAATAATAGTTAGATTACAGAAATATAATTCAGGCGGTATAACCGACCATATATAACATAAATATAAATGTTAGTTATGATGATAATAATATTTACCTTACTAATAAATAATAGAAGATATCGTTAAAGAATTTCTTACCTTGATTAGTGACTTGTGCTTGCTTAGATAAACCTTGATTATACGGAGCACTTCGTGCTGATAACGTGTTATAATTCAGTAAGCTTATAACTATCTTTATGGCCGATCTTAGCAACAAGGCTTCTTATAAATATATATGAGCAGAGATAAAAAAGAAAAGAATAAATTTTTTTATATGAGTGTATCTTACAAGGCTAACACAGATGATATATTTATATTACAAATTTAACTATGCAAAGTTATTATTAAATTGTCAGCCACATCATTTTTAACTTTTAGTATCATAACAATAATTTCATTGTACAAATTACAAGTACGATTCTTTTTCTTTTAACAAATAAATGAGCTTCTAAGAAGGGTAAATTGTCAAAAAGTAAATGAATTTACGCTGACTTTTGGTAGAATTGCTTAATTTGATTCGGGTTTATGTGACCTCAGATCACATGAATTAGTCGATTAAAATCAGAACCATGATTATCAATAAAGTTTTACTAAAATCAATTAAGTTCGGAGTTGAATTCAATTATTATTTATTAAACGGCAGTGTAATCCAATTATTAATAATTTAAGTTCTTGATTTCTAATCATTAAAATCAATCCATAATCAATAGTTCATTTATTTAAAATAGTTTGACGCGTACTTTAAAAGTAATCGACATCGTGAAGAATTTAAAAGTTTTTGGTTGATTAAACTTGTTAAGCTGATGGAGAACAAGATATATATTGCTGCTGATGATAAAGAATTTTCATATTTGAAATTGGATTCATAGAAGACTTTGTCATGAAAGTGAATACTTTATTACTTAATTACTTATTGTGGTATTTAATCATGCTTCTTTTATCGATTGTCGGAGTATCGCGATAATTATTTTGTGTTATGTTAGAATATTTTTTATGTCTTAGACTATGAGGTCGTAATGTTATTGGTGTCATGTAACGTTGATTAGAGTTGTGTTTGTAGAGGTTGAAATTATCATTAGAATTAGTGTTTGTAGAGGTTGTGTTTGTAGAGGTTGTTAGTTTGTACTGGTTAGTGGTTACTAGTATTATAAAAATTTATAGCATCAGTTGCCGATCACAAAAATAATTGCAAAACAAATCCAAAAAATGATAAATCATTATCAATCAATTAATAAGATAAAAGATATCAAATACTCCGTAAAAAAGAAGATAAAATAAATATTACTAACGGCTGATTCTGTGGGCTGGTAAGTTTAGAAACAGAGGAAGTGAACCAATTAAACAAATTTGTAGGCGCAGCAAGTAACCAATCACACATTGTATCATGTTACTTAAACCCCTAATCACCCCACTAATCCATTTCCTCAATTCAAAAGATTCTTTGCACCATGTCAATATTTACTACCAATAACCAACTTCTCATGAAGACTCAAACAAGGTATACTTTGAACCAGGTTCATAATATCATTCACTGGCTCTAATCTTTTTCGAATTTATTTTTTGTAGTTCACTATCAATGAATCTCACCATTGAAGCCCACAAAGCTAACGCTCGTATCAAGATTAATCATTCTTGTAATTCAATCATCTGCCTACTTCTTATTCTTCTGCTTCAATGTTGTAGCTCAGAATCAAACATTATAACCATTGATGTTCAAAAAGCCAAAAATCTTATTCGCAATGACGAATATCGTTACATTGATGTCAGGTGATTTCAATAGAAAGTATTTTAGTCACATCATATGTTAATTTTTATTTTTTTTTATTTTTTTTTATTTTTCAATTTTCTATTTTCAGATGTACACAATTTAACTAGATTATCCCGAGTCTTTGTATTATGTAAAATGATAAGAGTATACTTTGAATTATCTATTTTAGTTTTGTTTATATGATAGGACTGAAGAAGAGTTCATGAAAGGGCACATTGATTTGGATGATGTTCTTAATATTCCTTATATGATTGATACCCCTCAAGGTATAATAATATTTCAATCAAAACAATTATGATTCGCTAAATATATACTTTACTTTTATCAATATCAAGAAAAATAATAATAAATAAATATATATTCTTTAGTTAATTATTAGTGAAATCAGTAATTCTGCTATTTCAGGTAGGGTGAAGAACGGAAAATTCATGGAACAAGTAATGCAACTGTGTGACAAGGAAGGTCATCTAATTGTGGTAAACTAAATTCTATAACAATATATATTAAATATTTTTCTATTATGTGTGACAAGCAATGCAACTGTGTGACACGGAAGATCATCTAATTGTGGTAAACTAAATTCTATAAACAATATATCTACCATGTGTAGAAGTATACTTGCTGTATATATTTCGGGAAATAAAATGTTGCTGCCTTTAAAAAAAAAAAAAAAATTATATATATATATATATATATATATATATATATATATATATATATATATATATATATATATATATATAAATATATATATTTTTTTTTATTAAAAAATATATATATATATATGCTAATTATATTGGGTGGTGATTCTTATATCATTATTCTAGTTGTACACTGGTAGATGTGTTTAATAGCCTATACTGAGTATAATTAAATTTTTATTGTGTACAATTCAACTCTCTATTTTAGTACGGAGTATTATTTTAGACGAGGAATATTCATTTGAGTCCATAAATTAAGTTGAGATTCAAAGAACCAATGAGAGCGCGACACGTGTCGCGAAAAATCACATGTGATTGAAAAAAAAATTTAAATTTTTTTTTCGAAATTTAAAAAAAAAAAATTTTTAAATTTTTTTTTTTTTTACAATCACATGTGATTGACCTGCACAATCACATGTGATTGAATTGTACAATCACATGTGATTGGATTTGCCATGCATAATCACATGTGATTGGGTTTACAATCACATGTGATTGACATGCATAATCACATATGATTTTTTAAAAAAAAAAATTTCGAAAAAAAATTTTTCGGGAAAAAAATTTGAAAAATAAAATTTTCGAAAAAAAAATTAAAAAAAAAAATTTTCGAATTTTTTTTTTCAATCACATGTGATTTCCGCGCCACATGTCGCCATCTCATTGATCCCTTTGTTTTCAAGCAAATTTATGGATGCAAGTTATTACAACTCTATTTTAGACAAGTGATCACTTGTATGATTTTGGAAATTTATATTTTGTGTGAAGGGTTGTCAATCAGGAGTTCGTTCTCTATATGCAGCTAACATTCTCCTTCAAGCAGTAAGCTTTTTAAGTCTTAAAAATTAGTGTTGATCACTTTTATATTCAAACGTACTTAAATTAAATAATGTAAGATGGGGGCAAATGACTCGAAAAAATAACCTAAATTATTTAATTTGACAATTAAGGTAACCCTCAATTTAGTTAAGTCCAAAAAGGATTGCAATTTAATTTTTACTCATAAAAAGGATTACGTGTTCAAATGTTCTAAAATTGAGGTAATATCCAATGTTTAGAAATTCTAAAATCACGAATTACATTAAATTGAGACTTGGAACAAATTCTAAAGCTTCAATTATCATTTTGTGTGAAGCAATTAGATCCAAAACATCATGAAAAACAATGAATCGAGATGAACAAGTCGTTTGAGCAAGTCGAAATGAACAAGTGGATTCATTGTTTTTCATTATGTTTTTGATCTAGTTGCTTCATAAAAAATTGATAATAGAAGCTCTAGTAATCTGTTTCAAGTCTCAATTTGAAGTAATTCGTGATTTTAGATTTTGTGTTCATTGGATATTACTGCAATTTTAAAAAATTTAAACACACAATCCTTTGGTGAGAAACATTAAATTGCAATCTTTTTTGGGTTTACCAAATTGGGGGTTACCTTGATTGTTACATTGAGTAACTTAAGTTATCTTTTAAAGCCATTTCCCCTATAAGATAATAACGTACGTATTTATTTCAAAAACTTACTGAGTAATTATTTAGGGATTCAAGCACGTATGCAACATGGGAGGTGGCTACCTTGCATGGGTAGAAAATGATATACCTGTGACAGTCACGACGTCTAACGTGGAGCTATAACGAACGTTCATCGTGTGTGACTCGATCGTCTCAGTATGATAGCCGGCAAATGCTAGTGCAGTTTCATAAAAGAAATTAAGAAAGTGTGATCGATGTATTGAGATGTTAAAATATATATCAGATGTGTAGTAGAAATATTAAGGAACTCACCTTTTTTGTTTGTATTATATATTGCACTAGTGAAATGACCCGTGAAATCACAGGTTTTTTTAAACGAAATAGTTTACTTATATGTTTTAGGTATTAAGTGAATGTAAATTCATTTAGTTTAATGAACCGTGAAACCGAAGATTCCGACTAAAAAATTTAGTTAAATCAACTTATATTAGGTATATATATATATATATATATATATATAAAGGAAACTCTCCTATGAACGAGCACATTGGCTCCCCCATAGAAGGTAAAACCTCAAGTATATTAAGTAATAATTCACGGGTTTATTTAAATCAAATATATATAAAACAAAAATTGACATTAGTACATACAGTTTATGAAATAACATATGAAATACAGCGGGCATGTGATAAATACAACAATCCAATAATCCAATAGGTACCCAAATGATCATTAAGATTTGACAACACATGTTACATAAACTAAACTTTAAAAGAACTAATTATATGATTACTAAATACAATTAAAATAAAGATTACACCTTTGAAACACAACACTTATACACCTTTGAAACACAACTTCACAAATGAATCATTCAAAAAGCCTTGAAGCTTCTTAAGGGGTAGAATTGTACTTGGTACCTATAAATTAACAAATACGAATCATTATATCCACCAACATTATCTGGTAAGTCAAATACAATATTAAAAAATTTATACGTGATCAACTTTTTAATCTATAAGATTAGAAAGACGGTCTCTTGAGTAAGATGAATATATAAGATTCAACTAATAAAACATAAACTGGAACAACAAAAATGCATAAAATTTCATTAGGTTACGGCATTAGCAGAACAAATTGTGATATCTGCCTTCAAACAATAGTATTAATCTCATTAACCAATTGAAAAGCATGAACCTACAAAATAAAGCAAAAGTTATATTCAAATTTATTAGAGGTGATAAATGCATAGGGACCCAAGCACACCATCAAAGTAACTTAAAAAAGACTCAAAAATAATTACCCAAATGACATATAGCAAAATGGGCACATGCGAGTTGACTACATACAAAGAAGACATATTAATTACTCGTTTTAAGAATGTTATATTATCATTTCTTAAGACACAACGCATAGTGAATGTATATAAAAATCACAAATCTAGGCTCATCTATGGGTGAAGTCTGGAACATCACTCAAAGTAACTGAGGTATCTATACGCTGCATTTTAGGCTCATCTATGGGTGAAAAAATTTATACGAAGATAGTTATTAAATATTCTTACTTTTATTTCATCCAAAATTCCAATGTCTTTATCATCATAATCACTCATGTTTAATTCGCCTAATACTCTCCTCGATGTCTCAACTGAAATTACCAGCTTTGCTGATGCCCGCCTTACTAAGTTCATCATATCCGTTGCATCTAAGGCCTGCTCGATTTCAACATGTCCAATTTCAACCGACTGTTTTGATGCATCTAAAACTCATATCTTCATCATCACTTTCAATATCCAAATTGTACGCAAACAGATCACATACTTAAAAATACTAAAAGTTCACTGCTTGTTATTAAATCAAGTAACTACCTCTCAAATGCATAAAAAAGATAAATAAAACAATAAAACTTATATACCTCAATAAACAAAAATATCATTTTTCCAACGGAGCTGCTTTTTATCTCCTAAATTTCTTCTTTTAAAGGTGGGTCAGCTGCAATTAGAACATTTGATCAAACAAATTGGGTGTTACGTGTCATTTAAGAGATTAAACACGAACACATAGCATAATAATGGAAGCAATACTAATAAAAGGTGTAATATTTGAAGGTGTAAGATTTGAGCTTACTTTAAGCAACAACGTCATCAGCCAAATAATATTTCAACTTCATACTTAGCTGATATAAAAACTATTAGAATCGGAAACCTAAACTACTCTGTTATACTATTTTTTCTACATGCTAAAGTACCTTGAGATATAAACTCAAAATTTAATTTGATAGAGCTAATGATATCGACCATTTACCATTCATAAGGAAAAAAGACTGATTCATGGATTATGTTTTCATTCTTTCTGCAAGTAAGACCTCTTAAAAAATAACAAAAATAAAAAGCAAGAGTAACTATACTTTTTTAGAAAGTAATTGATAAGCAAAGTGTTCAAGAAAGTCTGACCCATAAAGCTCCTGCAGCCAATCCGAGAATAGGTATATATGGTTCTGGAGATAGGCTAACGTGCCATGGTGGATATGGTAGATCTAGTGACACGAAATCTGCTCAAAGAAACCTTATAAGTTATACGATGATCAACTAACCATATGAAACTTTAAAAGTGATAATTATTGATAAATTTAACCCAAAAGCCCATAGTCGTATCATCACTTTGTGTCACATTGATAAATTTAACCCAAAAGCCCATAGTCGTATCATCACTTTGTGTCACAGTATATTGTCTACCAAATCTTATTCCTTGCTTACTCCAATACCTTCAAACCAAAATCATAAGAACATAGACCTTAGTATTAAAAGATACATCAATTTATTGCAATCAACAATAAGGGTCAACTATAGTAAAGAAAATTCAGCTCTAACAAATGATATATTAAAAATCTTACTTCAATGGTTAGTAAATGTGATTTCTTTGAAAAAGAGACATGTAGGAATTTCATCATACACGTTAGGTGCATTCAAAAAAACTTTCAAAATGTAATAAACAAATTGTATAAGTTACTACTATTTATTACTTTATTACTTTGATTAAATATATACTACCTCCGTCCTAATTAGATAGTCCTGTTTTTCCATTTTGAGATGTCCCAAATTAATAGTCCACTTCCATAAATAGAAAGGAAAGAGGATATTTGATTGATGAATCTGGAGAGAGAAAATATTTCATTAGTGGATAAATGAAGTTAGTGGATTTCCTAAAACTGTGTGCCATTTTGTCTGTGGACTATTAAATTGGGACGGAGGGAGTACCTCTTATATATTCATGTTTGATAAAAATACCTATCTTAAGGGAGTTTTGATATTAGGTCACAGATAAAAAAAGATAATTTGAGTAAGTGATTTACAAACTCAGATATAAGGCAAAAAAAAAAAAACAATATAATAGCTGTTGCAGCAATTAAAATTGTCAACTTACGAATTCAAGCTATTTAAGTAGACCCGATTTCACTTTATTTCTCAACTATTGACATTCTTCCTGTAATTAAATGTTCAAAAACATTTATACTTCTACTAAAATAACATTAAATCATCATCTTACAACTTAAAAAAGTAAGCATATTTTAGATTGTATTATACGAAGAAATTAGGTCTATGGTGAACTAATTTACTTTCTTACATTAGAGAAATCATCATCTGAAAGTGAATCGATGCTGATATCCACATCTAACGCTTGCAGCACAAAATTTTCATTTTCGCCAACTGAACATTTCTTTACACATGAAGAGATGATAGCAAAGATACATTATCATACATTAATAATTAATAATTTAATAATACCATTAAAAGATATCACTTTAAGTTAAATCATACATATATTTATGAACTCGAAAGACAACCTGTTACTTGCATAAGTTGAAACTTCCTTGAAAAGCAACCATTTGAATTATCTGTAACCCTCACAAATCCAGTGACTTAACACACAGTACCCGAACCTAGTGCCTGAACCCTTCAAAAACCATACAAATATGCAACCTTCATCGGGAAAAAAATATATATACATAAGTTGAGATATACATGATCAATGTAAACACAAAAACCCATAAATCAAATTAATAACGGACCATGTTTCTGTTATCAGGAAACCAACTTTCGGAATCAAATGGTTGAGTTTCAACTGCACATTTAGGTAGTTTACAAAACATGTGAAGGGATAGCATTATACCTGATAGATTTGAATTGCTATTGAATGTCCGATTCTTGAATAATCAGATTTGAAACCTATAATTTGTATGTAATCGTATGTTTTTTTGTCATCCGCGATGGTTTAAATTTCTAGGGTTTATGTGAAGAAGACGAAGCAGAGACGATTTAATTTTCTAGGGTTTATCTGGAGGCGATTCCAGTGAAGGACCGAATGAAACTTTTCAATTTCAAGGTTTTCGCGGTTAAAGGGAAATTTGAACATGCAAGTTTCTTGAACTACCCAAGTTATACTCTGTAGTGTTTTTTTGTTAGGGTTTGATAAAATGCCAGCGAGTAGCAGATGAAGAGCATACGGAGATGCATAGCAATTATCAAGAAAGGAGAATATTAAGTTAATAAATTACTCCGTACTTTAATAAATTAATCCTAATTAATTAAGAATTATGACATCATCTACATAGTCTCTAAATTTTTCTTTTTCTTTTTTGATTTTTTTTAATGAAGAAAAAAGCTTATTTATGATGTCATCATTTTAGAAATTTAATAGAAACTATAGACTCCTATTATTATATACAAACTTACATAATGTGTATATATTTGTCTTAATATAATTGAGACTCGAACTCAAGGGCGAGGTGGGATAACTACCCAACACGCCCCCTCACATCGAGACGTACAGCTGAGCTTCCAACATCAATATTTGGCTCGTTTGGCTCTGATACCATAAAGAGTTTTTAATAGACTTGGACTCAAATCAACCTAAAAAGTTAACTCAAATGGATAAGGAAACGAAAGTTATTATAAACTGCTTAATATATAGTTACACTGTCGATGCGGGATAACTACCTAACAGGTTAATGTTATTCAAATACAGCTGAATTTCTTTGGTCAACACTAATTTCAATTTTTATATAAAAAAATAATTTGACGCATACTTTAAAAGTAACCGTCATCGTGAAACATTTGAATGTTATTGTTGGATTACGCTTGTTAAGCTGATGGAGAACAAGAAAGATATTGTTGGTATTGATGATTGAGAATTATCATAGATGAAATTGAATTCTTTGAAGAATTTGTGATGGAAGTCAATACTTATTATAGTATTTAATCATGTTTCTTTTATCGACTATTAAATGACCGATCTTTTATATTTTGAAATGTAAAAATCAATAACACGGCGATATGTGTTTTGATATAGTGAAACAATGATACACTAAGGTTACTAAATTTCGAATGATATGAAGGAAATTGGGGCCATATGGAAGGAAAAAAATAAAAATAAAAGGTCAAATGATATATGTCTCGATCAACAAAATCAACATATATTCTTGGTAAATCAAAATGACCCCTAACATTTCAATTTCAATTTCTATTTCTATTTCTAGTTTTACATATAATAATTATAATGATAAATGATAATGATGAAAAGCTATAGATGTTGGGAAATTACGGCCTCACTAATTCCCAACAAACGCCCAACGAAAAACAGTAAAGAAATAAGAACAATCCACAACACAAGATTTAACGTGGAAACTCCAAAACAGGAGAAAAATCACGGCCTCCAAAGAGAGAAATATACTATATCATAAATTGTTATAATGAAATAGACAACTCTCTTAAGCCAACTAGACTCTCCAAAATATTTAACTAATACAACTCTCAAACAAAGGTAAAAAAGAAAGAAATAATCAAATACTTAAAGTGTATTGATTGGTGCAATTTGAAATAAAGACTTAACCCCTCTTTTATAACCAAGCAAGTCCCCTCCAACTTTTTCCTCCCACCTACGTGGGATAACATCCTTCACAAATACTATGCAACCATATCCAATTCTTCTAACCAAAACTATATCCAACAAATCTCCACCTTTTGGATAAAAGAAGATAACCATGCTTCCATATTACAAGGATAACCCATGTATACGCTTCCTCAACGACAACTTCAAGATCCTCATCTTCATGCCGTTGACATTATCTCTCAAGAGACAAAACTTGCATCTTCATCGAACATTGTCAAGACCCGACAATCATTGTCATAATAGACAATCATAACTCTAAACAGAATTATCATACCCCACCATAAAGTGTATCACACTTAGAATATCACATTCCAATCATTTTACCTCGGCACATGTTGTATAACCAGCTGAACAGTTATGGTGCAACTTCTTGTTTGGCTTTCCCTGGAAGTTCCATCAGCTACAACATCAGTTTCCACCACACAAGCTGCACCAATGCCAAACCAGTGCCCATGTGTAATTGTGGAACCGCTAACGAACATCCCTTTCCATGGTGGCACGAACACACCATGAAGATGACGTGACTTCAGAGGAATTCGTCACTCTTCGTAACAACGGAGACATCATTAGCGTCTTTGGAGCCATTTTCCGAATTAGCTCCACCTGGACAATTAACCCTTACATGCCCAGTCTTCCCGCACTTCCAGCATGTCAGATTCTTTCTAGAGTTTCTCTTCTGCCTATCCGAACACAATAGTACCGTAGCTTCTGATGACGAGACCCCGTTACCTTCCAATCTTTTCTCCTTGGATAGGAGCTTGTTAGTAACATCTTCAAACTTCAACGTTTCTTTCCCGTACATTAGAATAGGTTTCATGTGCTCATAGGATGATGATAAAGATAATACCAGCCTCAAAGCTTTATCTTCATCTTCCACTTTAACTCCAATAGCCTCAATGTAACGACCCGACCAAAACCGTTATTGACGGCGTCGTTAACTTAGGTCCCGTTGCGTGGTCGTAGTCCCTATATGAGACTCGTTTGACCAAAATTATGTCGCGTTCATTTGAAAGGTACAAAGTTTAGTTTAACAAACGGATCGACAATACGTTTAAGTTTACAAAGTTATAAAGTATGAATGAAATAACTTGCGACATAATTAGTTTGAAACCACAGTTGCTATAAATAGCGTAAGTAAGTAGACAAAAGTTTGAATCCAAAAGTGCTATCCCTAGCGTATGCATGCATGGTTGACTCCAATCAAGAAATCAAAGAGTGCGGAAGCATGTATCAAATAGCCATGTATAAACCTGAGAAAACATAGAAGAATCTGTCAACGCAAAAACGTTGGTGAAATCATAGGTTTAAGTAAGTGAGTAAAAGTAAAGTAAGTCGAACCACAAGATTTGCAAAGTTGAAATAATAGTAGTACATTCTAAAAGTTAATATTCACGAGCACCCAATTATCAAAACTTAACATTCCGTCCGTTGAATACCCCATCAATAGTGCTAGAACAAACACTGATTCTCGAAAATATATTTCATCCGTAGACGGTAGCGAACCGTCAAAGATGAGGGTTGTCAAACCCATATGGCCATATAACATAAGTTCTCGCTTACACCATCTGATGTAACTAATGATAATCGAATTGAGGATTTTCGTTCTAAACTCGTATGTAGAATGTTTGTTTTCCCGTTCTTGTGTTCACTTAGTTCAAAAGAATCGTTTATGTTTTCTCATCCCAAAAGTAAGTTCAAAAGAGTAAAAAGTGGGACTATGATCTCACCTCGAGTGCACGAGTATAAAGGTACTTCAACAAGTAAACGTGTGCATGAAAGTTGCTTAGCCTTGACCTAAACAAGTAAGTTGTATCAATTAACCGGTTACGACACAAGGTCGGGTGAAATGTGTTCAATTAGTCCTATGGCTCGTTACGACTCGAATAGTATAGCATGTGAATCACGTTGTCAAGTTTCATGCAAGAATCACGTATAAAAGCATGTTAGAACGTTTGCATAAAAGTTTGGTTAAGTTTGACTAAAAGTCAAACTTGGTCAAAGTCAACGAAAAAGTCAACACGTTCGGGTCGGGTCCCGGACTATTTTTCTATGCTAGTTATTCATATACAAGTATATTAAAACAAGTTTCATGTGAATCGTAGGTCGATAGCTAGTCAAACATTTCACGTGAAATGGGTCCAAGAGGTCAGAATCTGGCCAGGTGATTCTGCGCGCCGCGCGGGTATGTGGCGCGCCGCGCCACTACCTGGGCAGAGAATTCTGGTCAGTTTTTCCAAGTGTGCACGAACCAAAACCTTTTCTAACACAACACTTGACCCGCAAACACTTATAACGCCTATCATACATCGTTGGAAAGGTATTTTGACGAGGAATGCAACTAAGTACATATTATCAATCAAAACATGCATTTAAAATAATCAAATTCTCGTCAAATGTTCAATGAACGTTCATAATCAAAGTTTCAAGTTTGTAAAACGCATTTCATGATTCGGGCAACCAATTTACACATATGATATGCCGTTTTGAAGGTAATGAAGCATACATTACTACTAAACACTAACAATTAACATTTCATGGCATTCAAGCATCAAAAGTCCATTTTAAGAGCTATCAAACCCTAGCCAAGAATCACAAAATCAATAATCATGTTAGTGATGTTTTTCCAAATCAACCTACACACCAAATTGAAGCTAGTGATACTAGTAACACAATTAAAACATGAACTTTAACAATTTAACAACATTAACTCATCCAAAATCAAAGATTAAGCACACCCATTTCAATTGTTCTTACTAGTTACTCAAAACAACAAATCGAGCAAGTAAAACATATATTCATGCTAGACACGAGCCATAGACACTAACTAACACAATTTCTAGTCAAAAACACGAATTTAAAGAAATCTAGAGTTTTAGAAATGTTACCCAAAATCGGTGAATTTGGTACCAAATCGAAGAGGATGATGAGAGGATCACGAATATGTAATTTGTTTTGAAGTTTGCTTCCCGATCCGAATTTAGATGATGATTTTATGAAGTTGGGGTTTGTGTGTGTTCTTGCTAGAGAGAAAGAGAGAGAGAGAGGGAGATGGTTGAACGGTGGTGATTGGGGTGGACTAGTTGACCTAGTCAACTAGTTTGCCCCGTGTCAATTTTAGTCCCTCGAGTTTAGAAGCGGGTGCGGGATTTTACCGAACGAATATTTTGAAAACGCTCGAGTAAATGAGTGATGTTATAATTAAATAACGGAAATATTATGAACGTTAGTCAATGGAAACTACGAATTTAAATAACGAAAGGTATTATTTTTAAAAAAAAAAGACGGTGTTAAAATAAATTTAACGGAAAAACACGGGATGTTACATTATCCACACCTCAAAAGAAATTTCGTCCCGAAATTTAGTTGGAAGTAGTAGTTGTTGAATCTTCCTCGAGATCTTGCGTTGTAAATTCTACGGATAAGTGAAGGTACGTCCTTGGGCATTTCAACGAACTTCGACGGTCGGGATTTTTACGTTGGATTGAAGTTTGGTTTCACGATTGATAATTTCAACCGGTTCTCCTAGGAAGTGGAGTGTACCATCGATAGCAAGCTCATCGAAGGGAATAGCAAGTTACGTCTTCAGGTTCTATGTAGGATGAACGGAGACTCGAAATGAGCCGGAAAATCTAAACGGCTAGCAACGGGTCTAAAACGCCCCAAGATTTCAAAAGGATTAAAAATATCGCGGATTTAGCTTTCTACGTTTCCGAAACGGACTACACCTTTTCAAGGTGCGACTTTTAACGTTAGGCGGTTACCCACTTGGAATTCGAGAGGTTTACGTTTAACCCTTGTATGGCTCTGATGAAGTGCGAGGTGTATATAAAATAGTTATTATTTTTTAGCAGGAAATACTATTAAATACGATACAATTTTACACAAGATATTTATTTATTTATAGAATGGATATACTTAAACCTTGCTACAACACTTATAGGCAGTGTACCTAATCGTACAGTAGTGTAGTTTTTAGTAAGTCCGGTTCGTTCCACAGGGAAATCTTTAAACAAAGCTCAACGCTATATTAGTTTACTTTTATAAAAATACAAATATATATATAAGTAATATTATTATTATAAAGGGGGGTTTTTACCGTTTAATGACCGGTTTGTCGATTTTAAGACTTTAGTCGCAGTTAAAACCTAATGTAAAATATAAAATAAATATAAGACTTTAAATTAAAGCGTAAAGTAAATAACGATAATGAAATTGCGAATAATAAAAATGCGATAAAATTAAATTGCGATAATTAAAAAGTACGATAATTAAAAGTGCGATAAAATAAAATAAATAAAAGTGCGATAATTAGAAGTGCAATTAAATATAAAATAAAGGAAATTAAATATGAAATAAAAGAATTATGCTTATTTAAACTTCCGTAATCATGATGTTTGACGTGTTGATTTTAGTTTTATTCCCATGGGTTAATTGTCCTTTGTCCTGGATTATTCAATATGTCCGTCTGGTTTTTGTCCATAACAGTCCATCAGTCATAAATATAAATTGCAAGTGTCCTTGTCAAATTATTATTATACCCGAAGATAAATATTCCAACTAATTGGGGATTCGAATTGTAACAAGGTTTTAATACTTTGTTTAATGAATACACCAGGTTATCGACTGCGTGTAAACCAAGGTTTTACTACTTTGTTAACAATTACACCAATTACCCTTGAATGTAATTTCACCCCTGTTTTAATTATTCTAGTGGCTATTAATCCATTCCCGTGTCCGGTTAAATGAACGATTATTCGTACATATAAATACCCCGCCCATCGTGTCCGATCGAGTGTATATGGTAATTTATAGGGACGCTCAATTGTAAATCTTTATATTAACATTAACAAACTTTCATTTAGTTAAACAAATATAAAGCCCATTAATAGCCCATAGTCTAGTTTCCACAAGTGTCGTTCTTTTGTCCAAACCCCAATTATGGTACAAAGCCCAATTACCCAATTTTAGTAATTAGCCCAACATCATGATTACTTCGTTTTAAATAAGCATAATAATAACTTAGCTACGAGACATTAATATAAAAAGGTTGAACATAACTTACAATGATTAAAAATAGCGTAGCGTTACACGGACAGAATTTCGACTTACACCCTTACAACATTCGCTAACATACCCTTATTATTAGAATTAAAATTAAAATATAAATTATAAATATAAATATATATTACTTCGTATGAATGAGAAGAAAAAAATGATGATGATTTTGATCAGAATTCGGGTTGATTTATAGCCAGACTTGATTTTTGGGGCTCCGCGACTCGCGGCCAAATACCCTTAAAACTCCGCGAGTCGCGGAGAGGTATTTACATTTTACACCCTTGGAGTTTCCTGCTGCCGACGGTTTTAAATATATATATATAATATATATATAATTAATATAATTAATTATATATTATATTATATTTATATATATAGTTAACTTGTAATTTTTAGTCCGTTGCGTCGAGCGTTAAGAATTGACTCTGGTCCCGGTTCCGGATTTTCGAACGTCCTCGCGTACAATTTAATATCTTGTACTTTGCGTTTTGAATCTTGTACTCTTGTGATTTCGAGACGTTTCTTATCAATAATTGGAACCTTTTTGATTGTCTTTTGTTCTTTTGAGCTTTTTGGTCGTTTGCGTCTTCAATTCGTCGAATCTGTCTTTTGTCTTCACCTTTTATTATTTAAACGAATATCACTTGTAAATAGAACAATTGCAACTAAAAGCTTGTCTTTCTTGAGGAATAATGCTATGAAATATATGTTCGTTTTTAGCATTATCAAATATTCCCACACTTGAGCGTTGCTTGTCCTCAAGCAATATTGTCTTGAAATACTAGAATCACTTCTTTATTCTTCACACTTTGTACATCAGTGATTTCTATATGGCGGTATAAACAATGGTAGTAACGATATGGTTTACAGTCCCACATGACTATAAAAATTTAGATCCATTAAGGAAATTGGATCTTTATGAAAACATTTGATCTTTTGAAATCTAGTTTTTACCCTAGATAAGTTTTCCGGAATAACCCTTTACCGGTGTTTGCAAAATATTTTTGTGGGTTTGGTGGGTTTCAGATTTGAAAATTTTAGCTCAAAACTTGCGGTTTTGTGTCACCCACTTGCTAACCTTGTATTTGGAAAGCAACACGTCCAGTTTACTTGTTCCGTATATTACCTTTCGGCAAACTACCGTCCGGTTGTAAAGGAAAGCGTTGAACAAGCAACTGTTTAAGGCAATGTCCCGTGACATGCTTTTGATTATGGTCTATAACGTGTCGGACGCAATTACTATCCTTGGTAGGAGCAATAGTAAAGCTCACCCTTATAATTTGTCGGTCTGGCACAAGGTCCTGTCTTTGACCATGTTATGCAACCACCGTTCTTACGGTTGACACCCGATTTAGTTCAGGTGACCTAATGAATTCCAGGTGAATTCCTAGGATTTTACGTTCAATGGTAATGAACGCATTGAAAATAGGGTTTTCAGAAAACAAATCGGTTTATAATTTTGATCAAAATATTTTCTCGTTCAAGCTCGAGTTTAGATATCATTGAATTCCATGAGTTTGTAATTCTCAATCTTTAAGGTCAATCTCTAGGATTGAGTAATATCAGTCTTAAAAGCTGATTTTTAATCTTTAAGGAGATTATCCTTTCTGGGGATCTGATTCATTAGTCTTATCCAGCTAATTTGCACGGTGCCTCCCCATTGTACGAGATAAATCCTTCTCATGGTTAGGATAAATCTGACCACTTGGAGACCCTGTTTAATGCTGAGGTCCGTGGATTTCCTGCTGATTTTAGTGATGACTTTTCTAGATTTTTCGTCAACCTACAGCTGGTCTGAACGACAACTTCATGACCTAAATCAAGAAGCGCGTGTCTTTTTCGGAAGACTTTACTTCCTTTTAATGATGGAATTGATTCATCGTGTAGATCCATCTCTTCTTTTCTTTCATTGGGTAAAACAGTTTAGTTTAGTCCAAAGCAAAAGTATTTTCAGTTATTTGTTACAGATATATGTGACATATGTTTAAAATAATTTGGTAAATTTTCCCACACTTGGCTTTTATTTTTCTTTTTATCGTCCTCTATTCCATTTTAAATGAATTATAACATTTTAGTTTGTTTCTCAATTTATGTCCTTTCTGAGGTAACAATAATTTCGGTGTTAAAACCTAGTTTTATCGTTCATAAATATGTATAAACATGATTTTAATTCATTTAATTGAAAATTTTGAAAAATTTTACTAGAATTGGGTAGTCAGTATATAAGACTAGGGCTGCTCTTTTTTATCAGAGAGCACTAGATTCTAATACAACTACTGCTTTACTAGTATTTTTAATGGTAACCAAGTGTTTAATATAAAAATTTTAAAATCCGAAAGAATTTAATCCCTTCCCACACTTAAGATCTTGCAATGCCCTCATTTGCAAGAAATCAGTAACAATTTAAATTATTGAGGGTGATTTGTGTGAAAATGATTAAATTTTTACCAAAGTTTCCAAATATATTGGCGTTTGTTTGCTGAATGATAAATGGTGCACATCATTTGTTCATTCCGTCTTGTTGTTATTTCACGTATATTTTGCATCATTGTCGTCAAAATTAGTTGCTTTTGCTGAACTTAATGCCAGTCTTTGAAAATGCGTTGTTTTACCCTGTTGTGTACATAAGATAAACTGCAAACATATATACATATTTTTGAAGTTTGGTTTATTACCCCACATTCAAAAATTATTAAAATCTAAGAATAAAAGTTAGATAATTATAAAAATGATTACAATATTAACAAAAATATTAAATATATCAATAATTACAAATTACAAAATAATAAAACAAAATAAGTAAACTAAGGATGATATTGGTACCAATAGGGGTTCCACGCATAACCATAAGTGCTATAGAATGCTTCGGCAGGGTCATACGTAGGATATGGTGGCTGCATCTCTATCGACCAAGGAGGGAAGACGGGCTTCGGTGTAGGAATATAGTTTCTACCTATATGTTGGCAATGCGCTATGATCTGGTTCTGATGAACTTGCCAATCTTCAAATGCTCTCTGTCTAGCATTTTCGTATTCCTGAGAAGCTATAAACCTATGCATCTCATTCCCCCCTCCTACATTACCTTGTTCCTGGTTTCTCTCTACCTGTGGATGTCTACCATTGTATCGTACTGCGGCGTTATTTCGCCGCTTCAACACTTTCGCACCATGGTATACATTTAAACCTATAGTGTCGCGGGGTTCCGGCTCTTCTACTAATAATCCCCCCCGACTTATATCCACACCGAGATATTCACCAATCAAAGTAATAAAAATACCACCTCCTATTATGCTATGTGGACGCATCCCTCGAACCATAGCTGATAAATAATAACCCACACAATATGGTATACTTACAGCGCTGTGTGGGTCTCGAATACACATATGGTAAAACAAATCTTGTTCATTTACCTTTTCTTTGTTTTTACCCCTTTGTGTAATCGAATTAGCTAAAAATCTATGTATTACTCTTAATTCGGCTCTATCTATATCCAAATAAGAGTAGTTTCCCCCTTTAAAACGGTGATGGCTTGTCATTTGACTCCACACACCGTGTGTATCAAAATTTTCATCTATTTTCCTACCGTTTAGTATCAATCCTCTACAATCGGCAGACGCTAACTCCTCAGGCGTATATATACGTAAAGCCTGAGCCATGTCTAGTAAAGACATGTGGCGCATCGAACCGCCTAACAAAAATCTAACAAAAGAACGATCGGTTAAACTAGCTACCCGATCATTCAACTCTATACTACATAACAACTCTTCACACCATACTTTATATACAGGTCTGCGTATGGTGAATAAACATATCCAGTCATTAAAAGAAGAATTACCATACCTCTGTACCAGTAATTCCCTAATTGGCCCGGCCAATTCTACAGCTTCCAAGGGTCCCCATTCTATGACCCTCGGTACCTCAACAACCTTAGAGTGAAGAGTATGCAAACCCCGTTGATATTTTGGATAATCTATCCAAAGTCTGTCAAATCGCAGGTTCGGGTGCAACTGTTCCAAGTGCATATCTGAAAAGGTCATGACTGGATGAGGTACATCCTGCTTGTAGTAGTTATCGACCTCCTGTTGTTCCAAGTTCTCAGCAGGAGCATGGCGGGCTTGGGATGAAGATTCACCCCTTTCATTCTGCAAAACACATCAAACACAAATTTTGTGCATCCAAATATGCATTAGTGTCAGCAAAATCATCAATTAAAATAATTACAATGACATTATCAATTTATATCAAACTTAAGCTTATTTTCACATTTTTATCAAATCTATACTTTTTCAAATAAGCATATACGAAAATTTTCGCCAAGTTCATAAGCATTCAACTCAAATAACATGTCAAAATAATCATTACTAGCAAATAAACAAGTCTCAAATGGCATTATCTTTCAAAAATCAAGTTCATGAATTTTGGACTTGAAAAAGTCCACTTTAATTCTCAAAATCATGTTTAGGCTCAAAGTTTGGATCATTTAACTACCTAGACATGTTACACTACTCAATTTAGCAACAATTCATGACAAAAATCGGCCATAACCTGTTTATATCAAAAAGCCCCAAATTTGCTCAAGAACACAAACCCTAGATTATTCAAAATTTGAAGTTTAAGGCTTCTAATCATGTTAAACAGCATCAATCTAGGTTATACAAGCATAATATATAAACAATTTAAGTCTAATTACACTAAAAAGCATCAAAATCAAATTGGGGAAAAATAGCTCAAGAACACTAAAATTCGAATTAAATGGTGTTTAGGTGTAGAAATTTACCGTTTTTCTTGAGTAGTTCCTAGATATCATCCTTCTCAACATGATTTTAGCAAAAAATTTGGTGATTAACGGTTAAAAATTGAGATTTTTGGGGGTGATTTTCGTGGGTTTTCGGGGGTTTTTTTTTCGCTGTTAAAATTGCAGTGTTTTTGTGTGTGGTGTGTACAGATCGTGCAGCTTGTTATATTTTTTTTTCTGTAATTTTGTCCCTCCGCGAGTCGCGGAGGTTTTGAACTGAAAACTCCGCGAGTCGCGGAGTTTACCCATTTTTTTTTTTATTTTATAATCTTTAACTTATAAACAATTAAGAAATTAATTTTAAAATTTTGTTTCCCTTGTTATTTAGGACGAGGTCGTTTCGGATCGATGTCTTAGTCCGTCCCTCGACAAAATTTTAAAATTTGTCTTTTTGTAGCGATTGTTTTAAAAGCTAAGATTTTTGGGTTTTTTAATGTTTTTGGCATACTTTAAATCAATAAGATTAAAAATAATGATAATAAAAGTTCTCGTCCCTCCCTCGGGTAAAGCAATTTCGGTTCAAAGACCTAGTCTTCAACTTACGACGAATTTTAAAAATCATATTCTTAACTTAATGAGATAAAGTAAATTTTTGTTTTTAAATTCACACAACTTAAATATAAAATTCAAAATTAAAAATTAAAAATTCACACCAAACTTAAAATTTAAAATGCATAAAATTAAAATTCATATTTTAAAAATTAAAAATTCACACCAAACTTAATTTAAAAATTCAAATATTTACAATTTTAAATATATTGTTTTTACAAAGTTTACAATATTAATTTAAGATTTAAATATTAATTTTAAAAACATGGTAAAAATAAATTAAAAATCTTTTTGTCTTTTTATCCCACTTTAATCAATCAAATATTATCAAAAATATGCGCCCCTCTTTTCGGTAAAGTAATTTCGGTTCCAAGACCTAATTTAACTCATGACGAATTTTTGAAATATTTTGGGTTGATTGATTAAAGATATTTATACCTTAAGAATAAACGTTAAATTTCGCAGTGATGTAATAAATTTTTGAACGATATCAATAATTTCGGTCGCCAAACCTAATTTTATTTAATACCAATTTAATACTTTTTAGCGAACAAATTAGCGTTTATTATCAAAAGGTTAAAAATAATAAAAATAAAAACTGTACAGACATACCTGTGAAATAGATTTCTTAGTTATATGATCTATTATATTCATAAGATAGTCGGTTTAATTGGTCTTCCATGGCTGCATAGGCGTAACCTCGAGCATTCATTGTCTTTTCTTCTAAACATATGAACGGTCCGTCTCTGCATAAAGTAACAAATTCGGTATTTGAATAGGTTTGATTATTTGAACATTTACCTCCATGTGACCATTTTCCGCATTTGTGACATTTTTCTAGGTGTCGTGCTCTTCTTTTCGCTGCGGATTTTGATTTTCCTTTACCAAATTGTAACTTATTATCTTCGCATCTGGATCCTTTTCTAACTCCGTCCATTCTTCCTCTGATTACTGATACTAATTCACTCGGTAGTATATCATTATTACGTTTAGTGATCAAAGCGTGTAGCATTAGACCATGGTTTAGTTCACAGGCAGTCTTCATTTCGTAAAAACCTAAAAAAAATAAAAATTCAGAATGGGGGGAGAAGACTAGTTCTTTAGGGTCTGCTAGGGAAAGACCATACGTGTTCCATTTTCGAGAATTACACGAAAACAGACAATCTAACTCTAACAGAAATACATATTATCCTTTAAAGACTTGATTCTCCCCACACTTAGTTAGCTGTGGTGTCGAAATTGTGATTAACTTCGTTGTCGACTTCCATCGGACCATGTATGTAATGTTTAACTCTGTGACCATTAACTTTAAATTCAATCCCATTTGAATTTATTAATTCTATCGTTCCGTATGTGAAAACTCTTTTGACTATGAATGGTCCAGACCATCTTGATTTCAATTTTTCAGGAAATAGCTTGAATCGTGAATTGAAAAGAAGAACTCTGTCTCCTTCTTTAAATTCTTTTGATCTTCTGATTCTTTTATCATGCCATTTCTTCGTTCTTTCTTTATAGATTAACGAATTTTCGTATGCTTCATGTCTTAATTCTTCTAATTCGTTTAGTTGACTTAATCGTAGACGTCCGGCTTCATGTAAATCAAGATTACATGTCTTCAAAGCCCAAAATGCTTTGTGTTCAATTTCTACTGGAAGATGACATGCTTTTCCATAAACAAGTCTAAAAGGTGTGGTTCCAATTGGAGTTTTGTAGGCTGTTCTAAAAGCCCAGAGTGCATCCTCCAATTTAATGGACCATTCCTTCGGATTTGATCCTATGGTTTTCTCTAGAATACGTTTTAAAGCTCGGTTGGTATTTTCAACTTGTCCACTCGTTTGTGGATGATATGCGGTGGAGATTTTATGAGTTACTCCATATCTTTTAAGAACTTTCTCAAGTTGATTATTACAGAAATGAGTACCCCGATCACTTATTAAAGCTTTCGGTGTTCCAAACCTTGCAAAAAGACGTTTTAAAAAGTTGACTACAACTCGTGCATCATTTGTTGGGAGAGCTTGTGCTTCCGCCCATTTAGATACATAATCAATGGCTACGAGTATATATAGATTATTATGAGATTTTGGAAATGGACCCATAAAGTCAATACCCCAAATGTCAAATACTTCACATACTTGGATGACATTTTGTGGCATTTCATCACGTTGACTTATTTTTCCGGCCCTTTGACATGCATCACAGGATTTGCAAAGAAGGTGTGCGTCTTTGTAAATTGTAGGCCAATAGAATCCAGCTTCATAAACTTTTCTTGCTGTTAGTTGAGGCCCATAATGCCCTCCTGTTGGTCCTGTGTGACAATGGTTTAATATTTTACTAGCTTCATCTCCAAATACACATCGGCGTATTATTCCATCGGGACAACTTTTAAACAGATGTGGATCTTCCCAGAAATAGTGTTTTATATCACTGAAGAATTTCTTTCGTCTTTGGTACGATAATCCTTTTTCAAGGAATCCACAAACTAAGTAGTTTGCATAGTCTGCAAACCATGGGATTTCTTTATAATCTATCTTCAATAGATATTCATCAGGAAAGTTGTCTTGTATGGCCGATTCATTCAGAACTTCTAATTCGGGATTTTCAAGACGAGAAAGATGATCAGCGGCGAGATTTTCTGCTCCTTTTTTATCTCGGATTTCAATATCAAACTCTTGTAAGAGTAAGATCCAACGGATTAATCTTGGTTTAGCATCTTGTTTTGAAAATAGGTATCTAAGAGCAGAATGGTCGGTATAGACCACCGTTTTTGCTAGAACGAGATATGATCGAAATTTGTCAAAAGCAAAGACAGTAGCAAGGAGTTCTTTTTCAGTAGTTGTATAGTTCGTTTGTGCTCCTTGTAATGTCTTACTAGCATAATATATAGGTTGAAATCGTTTTTCAATCCTTTGTCCTAAAACGGCTCCCATTGCAAAATCACTTGCATCGCACATTAGTTCAAATGGTAGATTCCAATTTGGTGTTATCATGATTGGTGCATTAGTGAGTTTTTCTTTAAGAATATTAAAAGATTTGATACATTCATCTGAAAAGATGAATGGCGCATCCTTTTCTAGGAGTTTATTCATAGGAGTGGCAATTTTAGAAAAATCTTTTATGAAACGTCGGTAAAAACCGGCATGCCCTAGAAAACTCCTAACTCCTCTAACATTGGTGGGATGTGGAAGTTTAGCAATTACATCTACTTTAGCTCTATCCACTTCAATTCCTTCTTTTGAAATTTTATGTCCAAGAACGATGCCTTCTTTAACCATGAAATGGCATTTCTCCCAATTAAGTACTAGATTTGATTTTTCGCATCTAATTAGCATTCGTTCCAGATTAACTAGACATGATTTAAATGTATTACCGAAGACTGAAAAGTCATCCATGAATACTTCCATGCATTCTTCTATCATATCATGAAAAATCGCCATCATACACCTTTGAAAGGTTGCAGGGGCGTTACAAAGTCCAAATGGCATGCGTTTGTAAGCAAAAGTACCATAAGGGCACGTGAATGTTGTTTTCTCTTGATCTTCGGGTGCTATTGGAATTTGAAAATATCCGGAAAATCCATCTAGAAAACAGTAGTAACTATTTCCGGCTAATCTTTCCAACATTTGATCAATGAAAGGTAAGGGAAAATGATCTTTTCTGGTGGCGTCATTTAATTTTCTATAATCAATACATACACGCCATCCTGTTACAGTCCTAGTTGGAATAAGCTCATTTTTCTCATTTGTAATGACAGTCATGCCACCCTTCTTAGGCACGCATTGAACTGGGCTTACCCATGGACTATCAGAAATTGGATATATCAAACCTGCATCTAGCAGTTTAATAATCTCTTTCTTAACTACATCTTGCATATTAGGATTTAGTCTTCGTTGGCGTTGCACATACGTTTTATGACCTTCTTCCATAAGGATTTTATGTGTGCAATACGAAGGACTTATTCCTTTAATATCATGAATCTTCCATGCAATGGCTGGTTTATGAGCTTTCAACACAGAAATGAGCTGTGATTTCTCATTTTCAGTAAGAGAAGACGATATTATTACAGGTAATTCAGATTCACCATGTAAATAAGCGTATTCCAAATGGTTTGGAAGTGGCTTTAACTCTAATTTCGGAGGTTCTTCTATCGATGATTTATATCGATATCTGTCTTCTTCTTTTAGCATTTGAATTTCTTCTGTTGTTGGTTCATATCCATTAGCTATAAGTGTAGCTAACATTTCAGCTTCATCAATTGGTTCATTTCCTTCTCCTAAAGAACATTCTCCTGTTCCTTGTAATTCTGGAAATTCTTCTAATAATTCTGCATGTGCATCTATAGTTTGAATATAATAACATGTATCATCTGCAGATTGTGGTTGTTGCATTGCTCTATCTACTGAAAAGGTAACACTCTCATCCTCTATACTTAGGGTCAATTTCTTACCGAACACGTCTATCATTGCTTTAGCCGTGTTTAAGAATGGTCTTCCTAATATGAGAGGAACTTGATAATCTTCTTCCATGTCCAAAACAACAAAATCTACTGGAAATACTAAAGTACCAACTTTAACTAGCATGTTCTCCATTATCCCTCTAGGATATTTTATTGATCTATCGGCTAGTTGTATGCTTATTCTTGTTGGTTTCAATTCTCCAAGGTCTAGTTTAGCGTATAGTGAATACGGCATTAGATTTATACTAGCACCTAAGTCTGCCAATGCTTCTATTGAACTAAGACTACCCAGAAAACATGGAATTGTGAAACTTCCTGGATCAGATAGTTTTTCTGGTATCTTATTCAACAGTACTGCTGAACAATTAGCATTCATAGTAACAGCCGAGAGTTCTTCCATTTTCTTTCTATTCGTGATTAGATCTTTCAAGAATTTAGCATATCTTGGCATTCCTGAAATTACATCAATGAAAGGAAGATTTACATTTATCTGTTTAAACATATCCAAGAATTTGGATTGCTCGGCTTCAAGTTTCTCTTTCTTCATTTTACTCGGATAAGGAAGTGGTGGTTGATATGGTTTAACATAAGGTTTATCCTTAACTGTGTTATCTTCATTAACCTTTTCAACTACCGGTTCTTTTTCCTTATCTTGATCAGGTTGTGGTTCTTGTGTAGAAGGAATAGTTTCATCAGAAGTTACAGGTATTTCAGGTGGTTTAAGTGTTGTACCACTTCTTGTGGTAATAGCTTTAGCTGTTTCATTCCGGGGGTTAGCATTTGTATCACTAGGTAAACTTCCCGGTTTTCTTTCACCTATTAACCTTGCTAGGTTACTTACTTCTTGTTCCAGATTTTGAATAGAAGCTTGTTGATTTCTAAATGCTTGAGCATTTTGTTCATTGGTTTGTTTTTGAGATGTGAAAAACTGCGTTTGAGTTTCAACTAGCTTCGTCATCATATCTTCTAAATTCGGCTTTTTATCATCGGTTTGTTGTGGTGGTTTGTTTTGAAAATTCGGTCTTTGCTGATTATAAGTATTATTGGATACTTGTTGATTGCTAGGACCTTGTTGGTTGTTGTATGGAATATTTCGGTTATAATTCTGGTTTTGATTGTAAATCGGTCTTGGCGGTTGATAATTATTCTGATAATTATTTCCAGGCCTTTGGTTTATGTATGAAATATTCTCTCTTTGTTCCATTGTTAATTCAATACTGAGACAATCTTTTGTCAAATGTGGTCCTCCACACTGCTCACAACTAATTCGTATTGAGTGAATATCCTTAGTCATCTTTTCCATTCGTCTCTCGAAAGCATCTATCTTTGCGGAAATGGAATCTAAGTCATGGCTAGAATCGGCTCTAGCTGCTTTAGATGATCTAATGATATCTTTTTCTTGGTGCCACTCATGCGAGTGGGAAGCAGTGTTATCAATAATTTTGTAAGCATCAGTTTCGGTTTTCTTCATAATCGAACCACCAGCTGCTATATCTATGTCTTTTCTTGTAGTGATGTCGCATCCTCGGTAGAATATTTGTACTATTTGACAGGTGTCTAAACCATGTTGCGGACATCCTCTTAACAACTTTCCATATCTTGTCCACGCCTCATATAGAGTTTCATTTGGCTTCTGTGTGAACGTAACAATTTCTGCTTGAAGTCTTACGGCTTTAGATGCAGGAAAGAATTGTTTAAGAAATTTATCAATTAAAACATCCCATGTATCGATCGCCCCTTCAGGTAACGATTCCAACCAATCTTTGGCTTCTCCCTTTAAAGTCCAGGGAAATAACATGAGATATATCTGTTCATCCTCCACTTCTCGTATTTTAAATAGTGTGCAGATCCTATTGAAGGTATGTAGATGTTCATTTGGATCTTCCTTCGGCGCACCACTAAATTGGCATTGATTAGTCACCATGTGTAGAATTTGTCCTTTGATTTCATAATCTGGCGCATTAATGTCTGGATGAGTAATTGCGTGACCTTGGCCAGTGCGTTTAGCTCTCATTCGGTCTTCCATACTTAAAGGTTCCAGATTCTCCATAATTGAATTTGTTGATTCGGTATCACTAGATGATTCTGATTTAATGGTTCGTTCCTCAACAATCTCTGTTTGAATGATTGGTGGTTCCGGAGGAAAGTTTAATGGTTCAGGATCTACGAACCGTTCCTGAATATTTTCTGGATTCTCAATTGTGAGGTTTGTTTCAAAAACTGGATTATCGGAAATTTGAACTGAAGTACTTGGTCGACTGGATGACGATTCTAAAGAAAAATCAACGGCGGTTATATTTGTTAAACGATGTCTTGATCGAGTTACAGGTGGTGAACGTACAAAAGGTGATGAACGTCTTGCTCGGTGCATTCACAGAATATCCTATTAGTTTTTAAAAGGAAAGAAAAATTATAATAAGTTATCCAATCAATAGACTTTTCTGATTTTGCCCACGTTTCGAATAGCCAAAAGATGCAGCAGAGGGGCAGGATTCGTTTGGTCTCAATATAATTGAGGACTGTTTGGCTCCAATAACCCGGTCCACGTACAAATCCAACTATTACTACGAACCAGAAAATTTTGATGTCTATCAATTTAACCACTTAAAATAAATTTTCGTAATTTTAAGAAATTTAGATAAGAAGTAGAATAAAAATCTAAGTCCTAAAAACTAGAATGGCGAGAAATAAGAAAGAAAAAAGAGTTCGTCGCAAAAGGTCGAAAAAGAAAAATGGTTGAAAAATAAAAGGTGACGGAAAAATAAAAGGAACTTATCAAAACTTAAAAATACTTAACTAATTTAACCTTATTACTACAACTAACTTAAAATTATAATCGCAAATTGAAATTACTAATTGGAATGATAATTGATACATAGTAAAAGGTCTAAAAATATTAAAGCTTACAAGGAAAAACTAAATCCCAAATGGAAATAACTTAAAAAGAAACTAAAACTTAAAAAGGCGTCGCAAAATTCTAAAGCACCTAAATCTTAGTCTAAAGAAAAAGCACTTAAGGAATTCTACGGCAAAGCCTAAAAATCTAGGAGTAAAAATAACTATAGCTAAAACTAAGTTTAAAATTAAATATGAGCTAAAAATACAAAAGTTACGCTACAACGATTAAAAAGGTACAAAATATCAAAATATATAAAAAGTTGTAAAAAGTACAATTTTTATAAAAATATTATTTTTATATTATTTTAATAAAACTACTAATTTTACAATTTAATAAAAACTTATTTAAACTAAATACATAAATAAAAATAAAACTTAAAACTAATAATAATAATAATAATAATTAGGTTTTAATAATAATAATAATTAAAAATAACCCGTGATTAGGGTTTTTGTCCGTGTGTCAGAGGGTCTCCGCGAGTCGCGGCAAATAAAGAGGAAAACCCCGCGAGTCGCGGGGTTCAGGAATTCAGTTGACAGCTTTTACTTTTTACGCGTTTTTCTTTAATTTTTTTTTTTTTTTTATTTTGTTTTCTGTTTTTTTTAATTAAATAAAGATATTAAAATTAAAACTTATATTTTTATAAACTAAAATAAAAATAAAGAAACTTATAAAACTTAAATATTTAACAAAATCCTAAAAATACTTATATTTTTGTTTTTCTTTTTATATTTTTGAATATTTAAAACGTAATTTTACAAAAACGACTTTTAATAAAAGTAGATAAAAATCTTTTTTTTTTTTTTTTATATATTAGCGTTGCGCTTCCGGCTTTTAAGATAATTCCCCGGCAGCGGCGCCAAAAATACTTGATGAAGTGCGAGGTGTATATAAAATAGTTATTATTTTTTAGCAGGAAATACTATTAAATACGATACAATTTTACACAAGATATTTATTTATTTATAGAATGGATATACTTAAACCTTGCTACAACACTTATAGGCAGTGTACCTAATCGTACAGTAGTGTAGTTTTTAGTAAGTCCGGTTCGTTCCACAGGGAAATCTTTAAACAAAGCTCAACGCTATATTAGTTTACTTTTATAAAAATACAAATATATATATAAGTAATATTATTATTATAAAGGGGGGTTTTTACCGTTTAATGACCGGTTTGTCGATTTTAAGACTTTAGTCGCAGTTAAAACCTAATGTAAAATATAAAATAAATATAAGACTTTAAATTAAAGCGTAAAGTAAATAACGATAATGAAATTGCGAATAATAAAAATGCGATAAAATTAAATTGCGATAATTAAAAAGTACGATAATTAAAAGTGCGATAAAATAAAATAAATAAAAGTGCGATAATTAGAAGTGCAATTAAATATAAAATAAAGGAAATTAAATATGAAATAAAAGAATTATGCTTATTTAGACTTCCGTAATCATGATGTTTGACGTGTTGATTTTAGTTTTATTCCCATGGGTTAATTGTCCTTTGTCCTGGATTATTCAATATGTCCGTCTGGTTTTTGTCCATAACAGTCCATCAGTCATAAATATAAATTGCAAGTGTCCTTGTCAAATTATTATTATACCCGAAGATAAATATTCCAACTAATTGGGGATTCGAATTGTAACAAGGTTTTAATACTTTGTTTAATGAATACACCAGGTTATCGACTGCGTGTAAACCAAGGTTTTACTACTTTGTTAACAATTACACCAATTACCCTTGAATGTAATTTCACCCCTGTTTTAATTATTCTAGTGGCTATTAATCCATTCCCGTGTCCGGTTAAATGAACGATTATTCGTACATATAAATACCCCGCCCATCGTGTCCGATCGAGTGTATATGGTAATTTATAGGGACGCTCAATTGTAAATCTTTATATTAACATTAACAAACTTTCATTTAGTTAAACAAATATAAAGCCCATTAATAGCCCATAGTCTAGTTTCCACAAGTGTCGTTCTTTTGTCCAAACCCCAATTATGGTACAAAGCCCAATTACCCAATTTTAGTAATTAGCCCAACATCATGATTACTTCGTTTTAAATAAGCATAATAATAACTTAGCTACGAGACATTAATATAAAAAGGTTGAACATAACTTACAATGATTAAAAATAGCGTAGCGTTACACGGACAGAATTTCGACTTACACCCTTACAACATTCGCTAACATACCCTTATTATTAGAATTAAAATTAAAATATAAATTATAAATATAAATATATATTACTTCGTATGAATGAGAAGAAAAAAATGATGATGATTTTGATCAGAATTCGGGTTGATTTATAGCCAGACTTGATTTTTGGGGCTCCGCGACTCGCGGCCAAATACCCTTAAAACTCCGCGAGTCGCGGAGAGGTATTTACATTTTACACCCTTGGAGTTTCCTGCTGCCGACGGTTTTAAATATATATATATAATATATATATAATTAATATAATTAATTATATATTATATTATATTTATATATATAGTTAACTTGTAATTTTTAGTCCGTTGCGTCGAGCGTTAAGAATTGACTCTGGTCCCGGTTCCGGATTTTCGAACGTCCTCGCGTACAATTTAATATCTTGTACTTTGCGTTTTGAATCTTGTACTCTTGTGATTTCGAGACGTTTCTTATCAATAATTGGAACCTTTTTGATTGTCTTTTGTTCTTTTGAGCTTTTTGGTCGTTTGCGTCTTCAATTCGTCGAATCTGTCTTTTGTCTTCACCTTTTATTATTTAAACGAATATCACTTGTAAATAGAACAATTGCAACTAAAAGCTTGTCTTTCTTGAGGAATAATGCTATGAAATATATGTTCGTTTTTAGCATTATCAGGCTCTTTTGGCGACTACGGGCCGTCTTGAGCCTTCCCTGGAATTGAAAAATTTTCCGGTTGTTTCATGAATGAGTTCGGGTCCGGTGGTTCGCTTGTCACCTACTTCGGTTCAACAATTTAAGAAAACGACGATTACGGCTATACGGGTCCTCGAAAAGTGTGACGTTAAGACTTGAATGATAACCATCGTTGTAAGAGAATTTGGTTAAAGGCAAAAACTTTTCTCAAGTAAATTTGAAGTTGATAACACAAATTCGTATTACGGTTTCCAAGGTTTGAATCGTATGTTTGCTCGGTCCGTCGGGTTTTGGATGGTACGCGGTACTCATGTCCAAACGTGGTCCCGAGACTTTTTGTGAGGCACTCCAAAATCTAGAAGTGAAACGAGGATCTCGATCCGAAACGGGGTACATTTCCCTAAGGCATATTGAACAAGTTTGCTAGGAATTGAAAACGTTAGCTAGGACAAGTTTCTCAAGAAAATTCGCGTCGCGGAAGATTTATCGGTTTTCAAAAACGTTCGTGGGGGCAAGTTCTTATCGGGTTTTGAAAACGATTGTTAGGACTATCCACCCTCGCGGCGAATACTTGTATGACGTGAAGAGTCGCTCTCCATTGAGAATTTAGAATAAGGACCTCCTGAACCGGAAGTACGAGGGTGATGCAAGAGAAGTTTCCGCCCCGATGTGAGCATAACGAGTAAATTGTAGTTAGTCAATAAGACTGCGCGAGGACGAGCTAGTATACCCGTGTGACATACGGTTGAAGTCGAATGGAATCGGTAATTCATTCGGAAGCATAAATATAATTTGACAATAATTGAAGGTGTGTCCCCGGTATGGTTGTTATAAATATTCTCGGAGTTTTCGGATGTCCAAACCTGAAAAGGTGAAGTCATGTACATGGCACATGGTGGTGTTTAGGTTGATCGAGTCTAACCACCATCACGCGTCACTAGAACTTTGGTATGTCTTACCGTAATATAACTACGTTGATCGAGTGTAGTTATATTACGCTAACTCATACTTCCATTCCGACATCACTCCATAGTTTCATGTTCGTGTCATCGCGAAAATCTAAAATGAACAAAATGTAACGACGTCTCAAACGTGACTCGTATCAAATCGAAAGATTTTTGTGCAACTCTGAAGATGCGTTCCCCGAGGGAAGTGTATAGATGATTGTTCACGTCAATGTGGTTCGAGTCAAACAATAATGTATTTAGGTATGAAAAGAGTAACGAGTCATGATAACGAGTAGTACGCAACCGTAGCGATAAATAGTGATGAGGATACTCATCTAGAGTAGTGACGGTGACTTTACGATACTCATGGATAGTAAGATGAGACGGGGTGAATAACAACCAAGGAGTCCGAGTTCCCGAACCAAAGTGGCGGGATACGAGTTCGTATGATGAAAGTTGGTTATCATTAAAATTTTTCCTATGAATGATTCAAGTATAATGCACAGGTAGTCAAGTAAGTGCTATCTATAGCAAATGTATGTCAGAATGTAATGTCTACTATCCGGTTGTAGTCTAGACTCACTAATGCGTCCTAACGACTCTGTTAGACACACTAATGCACGTCCTAGTTCCCTACAACCAACGCTCTGATACCACTTGTAACGACCCGACCAAAACCGTTATTGACGGCGTCGTTAACTTAGGTCCCGTTGCGTGGTCGTAGTCCCTATATGAGACTCGTTTGACCAAAATTATGTCGCGTTCATTTGAAAGGTACAAAGTTTAGTTTAACAAACGGATCGACAATACGTTTAAGTTTACAAAGTTATAAAGTATGAATGAAATAACTTGCGACATAATTAGTTTGAAACCACAGTTGCTATAAATAGCGTAAGTAAGTAGACAAAAGTTTGAATCCAAAAGTGCTATCCCTAGCGTATGCATGCATGGTTGACTCCAATCAAGAAATCAAAGAGTGCGGAAGCATGTATCAAATAGCCATGTATAAACCTGAGAAAACATAGAAGAATCTGTCAACGCAAAAACGTTGGTGAAATCATAGGTTTAAGTAAGTGAGTAAAAGTAAAGTAAGTCGAACCACAAGATTTGCAAAGTTGAAATAATAGTAGTACATTCTAAAAGTTAATATTCACGAGCACCCAATTATCAAAACTTAACATTCCGTCCGTTGAATACCCCATCAATAGTGCTAGAACAAACACTGATTCTCGAAAATATATTTCATCCGTAGACGGTAGCGAACCGTCAAAGATGAGGGTTGTCAAACCCATATGGCCATATAACATAAGTTCTCGCTTACACCATCTGATGTAACTAATGATAATCGGATTGAGGATTTTCGTTCTAAACTCGTATGTAGAATGTTTGTTTTCCCGTTCTTGTGTTCACTTAGTTCAAAAGAATCGTTTATGTTTTCTCATCCCAAAAGTAAGTTCAAAAGAGTAAAAAGTGGGACTATGATCTCACCTCGAGTGCACGAGTATAAAGGTACTTCAACAAGTAAACGTGTGCATGAAAGTTGCTTAGCCTTGACCTAAACAAGTAAGTTGTATCAATTAACCGGTTACGACACAAGGTCGGGTGAAATGTGTTCAATTAGTCCTATGGCTCGTTACGACTCGAATAGTATAGCATGTGAATCACGTTGTCAAGTTTCATGCAAGAATCACGTATAAAAGCATGTTAGAACGTTTGCATAAAAGTTTGGTTAAGTTTGACTAAAAGTCAAACTTGGTCAAAGTCAACGAAAAAGTCAACACGTTCGGGTCGGGTCCCGGACTATTTTTCTATGCTAGTTATTCATATACAAGTATATTAAAACAAGTTTCATGTGAATCGTAGGTCGATAGCTAGTCAAACATTTCACGTGAAATGGGTCCAAGAGGTCAGAATCTGGCCAGGTGATTCTGCGCGCCGCGCGGGTATGTGGCGCGCCGCGCCACTACCTGGGCAGAGAATTCTGGTCAGTTTTTCCAAGTGTGCACGAACCAAAACCTTTTCTAACACAACACTTGACCCGCAAACACTTATAACGCCTATCATACATCGTTGGAAAGGTATTTTGACGAGGAATGCAACTAAGTACATATTATCAATCAAAACATGCATTTAAAATAATCAAATTCTCGTCAAATGTTCAATGAACGTTCATAATCAAAGTTTCAAGTTTGTAAAACGCATTTCATGATTCGGGCAACCAATTTACACATATGATATGCCGTTTTGAAGGTAATGAAGCATACATTACTACTAAACACTAACAATTAACATTTCATGGCATTCAAGCATCAAAAGTCCATTTTAAGAGCTATCAAACCCTAGCCAAGAATCACAAAATCAATAATCATGTTAGTGATTTTTTTCCAAATCAACCTACACACCAAATTGAAGCTAGTGATACTAGTAACACAATTAAAACATGAACTTTAACAATTTAACAACATTAACTCATCCAAAATCAAAGATTAAGCACACCCATTTCAATTGTTCTTACTAGTTACTCAAAACAACAAATCGAGCAAGTAAAACATATATTCATGCTAGACACGAGCCATAGACACTAACTAACACAATTTCTAGTCAAAAACACGAATTTAAAGAAATCTAGAGTTTTAGAAATGTTACCCAAAATCGGTGAATTTGGTACCAAATCGAAGAGGATGATGAGAGGATCACGAATATGTAATTTGTTTTGAAGTTTGCTTCCCGATCCGGATTTAGATGATGATTTTATGAAGTTGGGGTTTGTGTGTGTTCTTGCTAGAGAGAAAGAGAGAGAGAGGGAGATGGTTGAATGGTGGTGATTGGGGTGGACTAGTTGACCTAGTCAACTAGTTTGCCCCGTGTCAATTTTAGTCCCTCGAGTTTAGAAGCGGGTGCGGGATTTTACCGAACGAATATTTTGAAAACGCTCGAGTAAATGAGTGATGTTATAATTAAATAACGGAAATATTATGAACGTTAGTCAACGGAAACTACGAATTTAAATAACGAAAGGTATTATTTTTAAAAAAAAAAAGACGGTGTTAAAATAAATTTAACGGAAAAACACGGGATGTTACACTCAAGTTCCGAAACAATACCATTAAGAATACTCAGATGATCTGAAATCTTTGAACCCCCATCCATAAGCAAAGTATGGAAGTGTTCTTTAAGACACAACCGGTTTGAGATGCCCTTGCCCTGGTACAACTGCTCCAACTTATCCCAAAGTTCCTTAGCCGTTGATAACCCGTGCACATTTGCAAGAACGTTCTTTGCAAGACACAAACGAATCGCACTTGCCGCCCTCAAATCCATATCATCCCATTCTTCTTCATCGAACTTCTTGCTAGAATCACTGCCAGAAACAAAGGTGGGTTTACCTTTCAAAGTCTTGTATAAACCGGATTGAATCAACACATCCTTGACTTGAACATGCCACAAGCCAAAATTGATCCTACCATCAAATTTCTCTACATCAAACCTCATTGGACTGAACTTTGATATCGTATCCGTATCCTAACAATACTTTCTCTGATTTTGCCTACGTTTCGACTGGCCGGCAGATGTAGTGGAGTGGCGCACATGATTCGTTAAATTGGAAAATCCAACACCCGGTCCACTACAAATTCTTGACACCACTTACTCCGAATCAGAAAAAATATTGTTTAACCAGATACCCTATACGATCAATAGAACTCATTTCTGATGTGGACGATCCACTCCCGTGGCAACCACAGAGCATACTCCGACTCCTATAACCGAGAGCCCCGTCAAACCTGACGTTCTGATACCAGTTGTTGGGAAATTACGGCCTCACTAATTCCCAACAAATGCCTAATGAAAAATAGTAAAGAAATAAGAACAATCCACAACACAAGATTTAACGTGAAAACTCCAAAACAGGAGAAAAACCACGTGCCTCTAAAGAGAGAAATACACTATATCACAAATTGTTACAATGACATAGACAACTCTCTTAAGCTAACTACACTCTCCAAAATATTTAACTAATACAACTCTCAAACAAAGGTAAGAAAGAAAGAAATAATAAAATACTTAAAGTGTATTGATTGGTGCAATTTGAAATGAAGACTTAACCCCTCTTTTATAACCAAGTAAGTCTCTTCCAACTTTTTCCTCCCACCTATGTGGGATAACATCCTTCACAAATACTATGCAACCATATCCAATTCTTCTAACCAAAACTATATCCAACAATAGACGTATAGTGTTGTTCCATAACAACAAAATACATTCTCACGAGGAATAATATGGAAATTTTTGTAATAGTCATTTGATGTGACTTTAATTTTGATTTTGGTCCTTTACGTGAGCTTCACCTGAACTTTAGTATTTTTTTTATTTCAAACTTTTCTTATTTTATTTTTTATTTTAAAACTTTTATAAAAACATATTACTTTTTGTTTATTTTTTACTTTTAGTATTACATTTTAGAATTTTTTTTTATATCAATAACTCAATTTGATATTATTAGCATACATTTTGTACATGATGATTATTATTCACTTAAGTTTATAATTATTGTTTTCTAAAAATATTATAAACAACTAAATTTTGTGAGTTTGATTGGTTAGATTATAATAAATTAAATTATACAAATTTAGTAGGTTTAACATGTTTTTTTGTTAAGCATATAGATATACATTTGTACAACGATGTACGGCTCTAGTTATTGAGTCGACAGCAAGCGTCGATTTATTGGCGACTTGACTGACTCTTAGAGTCTAAATTAATTTTCAGGCAGAATTTAAAATCTATGGAAATTTGATTTTACCATTTTCATGGCGTCTCAATTTTATTTTATTTTTCTTAAAAAAAATTTCCTACCTATTGGTGGAGGTCCACTCGAAAGCAATCTCTCTATCCGTCGAATAGAGAGAGATGACTTAGAATACTTTTACTTTTGAGAGTGTTTTCACTCCGGGTGGAGAAATGACTTGTCTTTATTCTCAGATAGGGGAAAGATTGTCTAAATCTCACCTCCCTCATACACCACTTATGTAATATTGGGTGTTGTTGTTGTTGTTGTACAACGATGACCCTCACGTCAAGCCGAGTGAAGGTGGTATGACCTATTTACTAGTTGATATTTATTGGTGAAAATGTGGGACAAGTCACTACTTTTTATTTTTGGTTTAAAGCTACAAATAGGTCATATACTTTTATTTTTGTCCCATTGTAGACTATATACCCCAAATAATCTCATTGTAGGTTAAACTTTCAAAAAGTATATTAATATAAATGGCTAAACTTTTTAACCTAGAACAAAAACACGTGATGACATCATTCTACTAGGCAATGAGTTGTCATTCCACATAAGATTATGGTTGGTATTTAAAACCCCTACATTGGGATAAAATAGAAATTATATAGCATATATTGGGGAAAAAAAACCTATATACGAGTAGTTTATTTTGTAGCTTTAACCCTTGATTATATCCGTTCATGTCATCTTTAAAAAAATAAAAAATGTCACGTAATTAAATTACCGGTAAAACTGGTAGCAGGTAACGTTGTGTTGACATAAATACATTTTTTGATAGTTTATAACCTACAACGAGATTATTTGAGATATATATATCATACAAATGAGACAAAAATGTAATATATAGCTTACTTATAGCTTTAACCCTATATTTTTTAGAACTCATACATTCTATACGCATTTTTTGCACGAATATTTAGAAGCACCACCTCTCGACGCAAACCCAAAATTTCTACGTTGGAGGGGTTTTTTTGGATATGGCTAGGACAATGGCTCTTTAGTAGGAAAGTGATCACTACTACGTGAAGGATTAATGTGGAAGGTACAACATATAACTATATGGCCAAATTCATTTGAGCCTTCGGGGTCACACACATATACACCGAGACGTCAAATAAAATATATATATGATGTATATATATTACTCAAGTAATAAAATAGTAAATCGAAATTAATTCATTTACTATTCATATGAATAGTAAATGAAACGAAATTAATTAATTTACTATTCACATAAAAGCGACATGATAGAAATTATTAATTATAAGTTACATAACATAACCCTAAAGTATTTGAGAAATACGACTTTTTAAAACCTCAATAATGTTTACGCGTTTTATAATCAAGTGGTTCACTTTTATATATATATATATATATATATATATGTTGAGCTGGTAACGAAATGAACCACCACAATTGTAATTCATATTATTCTATTATCACACGTAAACCGAGAGCAAACACCTTTTGTTTTCTCTTTTGCAAATCTTGAATACGGAGTATTATCATTTTAATTAATCAAGGGTGGATTAATTTGTTACTTGGGTTTGGACTAGCATCCATTGACGTTGTTTGAAGTGTAGTGTGGACTATCCAAAGAGACGGTCATACTTTTGACCGTAGGTTTCTCTCCGTTCGCCAGTTTCTTCAAGAAAGGTATATCGTTAACTCATCTTATGATTTAATATTCATGACAATTATTATGGTGTAACTGGATCTTTGGGATCGTTAATCATGTGCATGTTTTATTAAATTTAAATATATTAATATTTAATTTTGTAAGTGGTTTATAAAATAATAATTGATTATTATTTTAACTATCCGTTGCGTTAATCTGATTTAAAAGTACACACGATTTTCTATCACTACGATGGTATTGTGGGTGTAAAGAAGTCTATTTTAATTCGATCTTGGCTAGTTTAAATTCAAAGATCTCAAATTGAGTTCTAACTTGCATTTCATTTCGAACCTAGTACATTAAGCTCAAACTCATGTTGATATTCTACAATTAAGTTCAAGTTTGGTTTGAGTTCGATTCGCTTATATATAATATAGGTTTATTATATGTTTACATATTAGTATTATATTTAAAAATAATAAATAATATATATAGTTAGGACTCGTTTACCCTCACGAGTGTCTTCAAGCTCAATATTTGTGCTCAAACTCATTTACTAAATGATCATCAAAATATGTTTAAATTCGGACTCAAACTCATTTAAGCTCGCCTCAAATTACGCTCGTGTAAGATTTGATAGAGTAATTCTCCCCACAATAATGTGGGTCGATACATTCATTAATATATAGGAGGATTGCAGATAATTACAGAATATATGAATTAGGAATTAATACAAAGTATAACAAACAAATATAAAATTCTTAATATATCTCGATATCTGACTTGTTTACCAAGAACGTGATTGTAGTTACGTAATCTTGTCTCCAATATCCCCCCTCCTCCTCAAATCAAAGAGGTGGTGACCCAACATGAAGCTTGGCTCGAAAAATCTCAAACTGTGGTCGAGGAAGACTTTTCATGAGGATATCTGCAACGTGTAGTGTAGTAGGTACGGAATGCGTGTACAACTTTCCGGATAAGACGGGCTCTATGATAAAATGATAGTCAGTATCTGTGTGCTTTGATCGCTTGTTTAAGACCGGGTTTTGAATAAGGAATAAAGCACTCTTGTTATCACAAAGAATAGTAGGTTGAACATACGGTAGAACATGAAGCTCGTGGAGCAGATGAGTGATCCATACAATCTTAGCAGTCGTGTTAGCCAAGGCTCGGTATTCAAATTCACAACTAGATCGAGCAACATTCGGTGGTTTTTTTGCACTCCAAGAAACGAGGTTTCCATCAAGAAAAGTGGAATATCCATAGGTCGTTCTATGCGTTTCAATACAGCATGCCCAATCGGTGTCAGAGTAACCCAAGATAGATGGTTTTGGTGAATTTATAAATGATAAACCATAAGCAAGTGTTCCTTAAGAATGCAGCGTGAAAATAATCACTGGTAGTTTCTTGCAAAAGTTGACTTACTTGATTCACCGCATATGAAATATCCGTACTCTAATAGTTAGGTACTGGAAAGCACCAACTAGTGACCTATAAAAGGTAGTATCCGAATATGGAGTGTCAGTCCAGATGAATACATCAGTTGTGGCAAGAGGAGTGGAAATAGGTTTAGCATCAACCAAGCCTGCACAAGCCAATTTGTCATGAGCATGTTTGGTTTGGTTAAGAAACTAGCCATCTGATGTAGTCGTGACCACTAAACCAAGAAAATAGCTGAGGTTCCCAAGATTTTTAATGACAAACTCGGTATGAAGGCGATAAATGAACTTGCGAATAGCTGCATCATTATTACCTGTTAAAATAATATCATCGACGTAGACAAGTAAGTATAATATGCATGTGTATCGCTTGTAAACAAACAAGTAGGGACCAATTCTACTACAACTGAATCCCAATCGAACACTAAAATGAAGAAACCAGGCGCGAGGAGCTTGTTTGAACTCATATAGTTCCTTCTTAATCTTACACACATGATTAGGATAACGTGTGTCAGCAAATCCAAGAGGTTGTTTCATAAACACAGTCTCAGTAATATAGACATTTAAGAATGCGTTTTTCACTTCTAATTGGCATAGTGGCTATTTGTTGAGAGAGTCCAAGGAAAGAACAATCCTAACCGTATCAACTTTAACCACGAGGCTAAATGCACCTGAATAATCTAGCCTGGGAATTTGGGTGAAGCTGATGCTATGCGAGGTGTATATGAAATAGCTTTATTTTTACAACTAAATACTATTAAATATGCTACAATTTTACACAAGTTATTTATTTATTTATCGAGTGGATATACTTAAACCTTGCTACAACACTTATAGGTAGTGTACCTGATCGTACAGTAGTGTAGTTTTTAGTAAGTACGGTTCGTCCACAGGGAATCTTTTAAACAAAGCTTAACGCTATATTAGTTTTAATTTATAAAAATACAAATATATATAAGTAATATTATTATTATAAAGGGGGTTTTTACCGTTTAATGACCGGTTTATCGATTTTTAAAACTTTAGTCGCAGTTAAAACCTAATGTAAAATATTAAATAAATAAAAGACTTAATTTAAAGCGTAAAGTAAATAACGATAATGAAATTGCGATAAATAAAAGTGCGATAAAATAAAATTGCGATAATTAAAAATACGATAATTAAAAGTGCAATTAAATACAATGAAAATAAATAAAAGTGTGATAATTAGAAGTGCAATTAAATATAAAATAAAGGAAATTAAATATGAAATAAAATAATTATGCTTATTTAAACTTCCGTAATCATGATGTTTGACGTGTTGATTTTAGTTTTATGCCCATGGGTTAATTGTCCTTTGTCCTGGATTATTTAATATGTTCGTCTGGTTTTTGTCCATAACAGTCCATCAGTCATAAATATAAAGTGCGAGTGTTCTCGTCAAATTATCCTTATACCCGAAGTTAAATATTCCAACTAATTGGGGACTTAAACTGTAACAAGGTTTTATTACTTTGTTTAATAATTACACCAGGTTATCGACTGCGTGTAACCCAAGGTTTTAATACTTTGTTATCAATTATGCTAAGTGTCCTTGTACATAATTTTACCCCTGTTTTACTAATTCCATAGACTATTAATCCATTCCCGTGTCCGGTTAAATGAACGATTATTCGTACATATAAATACCCCGCCCATCGTGTTCGATCGAGTGTATATGGTTATTTATAGGGACGTCCAATTATAAATCTTTATATTAAAATTAACAAACTATCATTTAGTTAAACAAATATAAAGCCCATTAATAGCCCATAGTCTAATTTCCACAAGTGTCGTTCTTTTGTCCAAACCCCAATTATGGTACAAAGCCCAATTACCCAATTTTAGTAATTAGCCCAACATCATGATTACTTTGTTTTAAATAAGCATAATAATAACTTAGCTACGAGACATTAAATTAAAAAGGTTGAACATAACTTACAATGATTAAAAATAGCGTAGCGTTACACGGACAGAATTTTGACTTACACCCTTACAACATTCGCTAACATACCTTTATTATTAGGATTTAAAATTAAAATTAAAATTAAAATATAATATATATATATATATATATATATATATATATATATATATATATATATATATATATATATATATATATATATATATATATATATATAAGTTTACGTAGGATGGAAAGAAAAAGATGTGTAAAATTCGCCCGAATGCTCGGCCTTTTATAGGCCCACGTTTACTGTTCAGACCTCAGCGAGTGCAGAGGTTTTTGCCTTTATAGGCTCCGCGAGTGCGGAGCAGTGGTTTCCAGCTCACACAAGTTTGGATCCTAGTCTGCCGACGGTTTTAATATATAAATATAATATATATATAGTTTATATAATTAATTATATATTATATTATATTTATATACATAGTTAACTTGTAATTTTTAGTCCGTTGCGTCGAGCGTTGAGAGTTGACTCTGGTCCCGGTTCCGGATTTTCGAACGTCCTTGCGTACAATTTAATATCTTGTACTTTGCGTTTTGAATCTTGTACTCTTGTAATTCTGAGACGTTTCTTATCAATAATTGGAACCTCTTTGATTGTATTTTGTACTTTTGAGCTTTTTGGTCGTTTGCGTCTTCAATTCGTCGAATCTATCTTTTGTCTTCACCTTTTATTATTTAACCGAATATCACTTGTAAATAGGACAATTGCAACTAAAAGCTTGTCTTTCTTGAGGAATAATGCTATGAAATATATGTTCGTTTTTAGCATTATCAAATATTCCCACACTTGAGCGTTGCTTGTCTTCAAGCAATATAGTCTTGAAATATACTAGAATCACTTCTTTATTCTTCACACTTTGTACATCAGTGATTTCTATACGGCGGTATAAATAATGGTAGTAACGATGTGGTTTATAGTCTCACATGACTATAAAAATTTAGATCCTTTAAGGAAATTGGATCTTTATGAAAACATTTGATCTTTTGAAAATTAAATCTAGCTTTTACCCTAGATAAGTTTTCCGGAATAACCCTTCATCGGTGTTTGCAAATTCTTTTTGTGGGTTTGGTGAGTTTCAGATTTGAAAACTTTAGCTCAAAACTTGTGGTTTTGTGTCACCCACTTGCTAACCTTGTATTGGGAAAGCAACACGTCCAGTTTACTTGCTCCGTATATTACCTTTCGGTAAACTATCGTCCGGTTGTAAAGGAAAGCGTTGAACAAGCAACTGTTAAGGCAATGTCCCCTGACATGCTTTTAAATATGGTCTATAACGTATCGGACGCAATTACTATCCTTTGTAGGAGCAATAGTAAAGCTCACCCTTATAATTTTTCGGTCTGGCACAAGGTCCTGTCTTTGACCATGCTATGCAACCACCGTTCTTACGGTTGACACCCGATTTGGTTCAGGTGACCTAATGAATTCCAGGTGAATTCCTAGGATTTTACGTTCAATGGTAATGAATGCATTGAAAATGGGTTTTCAGAAAACAAATCGGTTTTAATTTTTGATCAAAATATTTTCTCGTTCAAGCTCGAGTTTAGATATCATCGAATTCCATGAGTTTGTAATTCTCAATCTTTAAAGTCAATCTCAAGGATTGAGTAATATCAGGCTTAAATGCTGATTTTTAATCTTTAAGGAGATTATCCTTTCTGGAGGTCTGATTCATTAGTCTTATCAAGCTAATTTGCACGGCGCCCTCCCCATTTTACGAGACAGATCCTCTCATGGTTAAGATAAGTATGACCACTTGGCGACCCTGTTTGATGCTGAGGTCCGTGGATTTCCTGCTGATTTTAGTGATGACTTTTCTAGGTTTTTCGTCAACCTACAGCTGCTCTGGACGACAACTTCTTGACCTAAATTAAGAAGCGCGTTTCTTTTTCGGAAGACTTTACTTCCTTTTAATGATGGAATTGATTCATCGTGTAGATCCATATTTTTTTTACAGTAAATCGGGTAAAACTTTTTAGTTTAGTCCAAAGCAAAAGTATCTTCAATTATTTGTTACAGAAATATGTGATATATGTTTTGAAAAACTTGGTAAAAATTTCCCACACTTGGCTTTTATTTTATTTTCTTTACCTTTTTATTTTTCTCTATTTCATTCTTAAATGAATTCTAACATTTTGGGTTGTTTCTCAATTTATGTCCTTTCCGAGGTAACTACAATTTCGGTATTAACACCTAGTTTTCATCGTTCATAAATATGTATAAACATGATTTTAAATTCATTTAGTTGAAAATTTTGAAAAAATTTACTAGAATTGGATAGTCAGTATATAAGACTAGAGTTGTTCTTTGTTATCAGAGAGCACTAGATTCTAATACAACTACTACGTTACTAGTATTTTTAATGGTAACCAAGTGTTTAAATAATTTTTTTTTTAAAATCCAAAAGAATTTAACCCCTTCCCACACTTAAGGTCTTGCAATGCCCCCATTTGCAAGAAATCAGTAACAATTTAAATTATTGAGGGTGATTAGCGTAGAAAAATGATTAAATTTTACCAAAGTTTCCAAACATATTGTTGTTTGTGTTGAATGATAAATGGTGCACATCATTTGTTCATTCCGTCTTGTTGTTATTTCACATATATTTTGCATCTTGTCGTCAAAATTAGTTGCTTTTGCTGAACTTAATGCCAGTCTTTGAAAATGCGTTGTTTTACCCTGTTGTGTACATAAGATAAACTGCAAACATATATACATATTTTTGAAGTTTGGTATATTACCCCACATTCAAAAATTATTAAAATCTAATAATAAAAGTTAGAAAATTATAAAAACTATTACAATATCAACATAAGTGCTGAATGTAGTAACATTACAAAAATAAAATAAATAAAACTAAATAAACTAGGGTTGATACTGATACCAGTAGGGGTTCCATGCATAACCGTATGTGTTATAGAATGCTTCAGCTGGGTTATAAGTAGGATACGGTGGTTGGATCTCTATAGACCAGGGAGGAAATTCGGGCTTTGGAGTAGGAATATAGTTTCTACCTACATGTTGGCAATGAGCTATGATGTGGTTTTGATGAACTTGCCAATCTTGAAATGCTCGATGTCTAGCATTTTCATATTCTTGTGAAGCTATAAACCTTTGCATTTCTGTCATTTCATTTCCCCCTCCCACATTACCTGGCTGTTGATTTCTCTCAACCTGTGGATGCCTGCCATCATAACGTGCTGCCGCGTTGTTTCATTTCTTTAAGACCTTAGCACCATGATAAACACGCAAATCTATTCTATCGCGGGGTTCTGGTTCTGCCATTAATAATCCCCCCCGACTTCTATCCACACCGAGATATTCAGCAATTAAAGTAATAAATATACCACCTCCTATTATGCTACCACGCCTCATACCCCTAACCATAGTCAATAAATAATAACCCACACAAAAAGGTATACTTACAGCGCTGTGTGGGTCTCGAATACACATGTGGTAAAACAAATCCTGTTCATTTACCTTTTCCTTATTCTTACCTCGTTGTGTAATCGAATTGGCTAAAAACCTATGGATTACTCTTAATTCAGCTCTATCAATATCAAGATAAGAGTATAATCCCCCCTGGAATCGGCGATGGCTAGTCATCCTACTCCATACGTCATTTGTATCAAAATTCTCATCCACTCTCCTACCATAAACTATTAACCTCTGGCAATCATAAGATGCTAGCTCCTCGGACGTATATATATCTAAAGCCCGAGCCATGTCTAGTAAATACATATGGCGCATCTCCCCTCCTAATAAAAATCTAATAAAACTACGATCGGTTAAAGTATCTACCCGATCATTTATTTCAATAGTACACAATAACTCTATACACCATTCTCTATACACAGGTCTACGCATGTTGAATAAACGTATCCAATCACTAAAAATAGAATTACCATACCTTTGAGCAAATAATTCCCTGATTGGCTCGGCCAATTCCACTACCTCTAATGGTGCCTAATCTATAACTCTGGGTACCTCAACATTATTAGACACAAGGTTGTGCAGGTTCTTTTGATATTTTGGATAGTCTATCCAATATCTATCAAATCTCAAATTCGGATGTAAATCTGCCTCATGAATGTTTGAATATGAAACAATTGGGTGAGGCATATCTTGTCGGTAATGGCTATTAATTTCCTGTTGATTTGCATCTTCCGGAGGAGCATTGCGAGCCTGGGATGAAGATTCACCCCTTTCAGTCTGCAAAATATATCAAACACAATTTTTGTGCATCCAAATATGCATTAGTTTTAGCAAGATAACAACTTAAAACAATCACAATAACATGTTAAATCAAAATTAAACTTATACAGATTTTCACAAATTTTTTTTTTACAATTCTATACTTTTCCAAATAAGCACATATGAAAATGTAGACAAAGTTCATAAGCATTTAACTCAAATAACATGTCAAAAATAGTCATTACTAACAATTAAACAAGTTTCAAATGGCAATTATATCAAATTAATCAAGTTCATGAATTTGCACCTAAAAAGTCCACTTTAATCTCCAAAAATCATGTTTAGGATCAATGTTTGGATCATTTAACTACCTAAACATGTTATACTACTCAATTTAGCAATAATTCATGACAAAAATCGGCCATAACCTGTTTATATCAAAAAGCCCTAATTTTGCTCAAGAACACAAACCCTAGATTATTCAAAAATTGAAGTTCAAAGCTTCTAATCATGTTAAATAGCATCAATCTAGGTTATACAATCATAATACACAAACAATTGAAGCATTATTACACTAGAAAGCATCAAAATCGAATTATGTATGAAATTTTTCAAGAACACTAAAATTCGGATTTAATGGTGTTTAGGTGTAGAAATTTACCGATTTCCTTGAGTAATTCCTTGATAATAGTCTCCTCATTGCGATTTTATGAAAGATTTGATGAAAAATGATGAAAAATGGCGAATTTGTGATGAATTTTCGTGGATTTTTCGGGTAAAAATGTGTGTGTGTATGTGTATTGAAACTGGTCTGTTCGACCAGATAACCATCTGGGTTTTGTGACCTCCGCGAGTGCGGTGGTGGGCCAGTTTAAATCACCGCGAGTCGCTGTGGTTTTTTTTTTTTAAAATAAAAATCTTATAACTTTATAAAACATAAAATTAATTCAAAAATTAAAATTTTGTTTCTTTTTAGGATGAGGGTGTTTCGGATCGATGTCCTAGTCCGTCCCTCGACAAAATTTTGAAATTTGTCATTTTTAAGCGGGGTTTTAAAAGCAAATATTTTTGGGTTTTTTAATGTTTTTGGCATACTTTAATTCAATAAGATTAAAAATAATGATAATAAAAGTTCTCGTCCCTCCCTCGGGTAAAGCAATTTCGGTTCAATGACCTAGTCTTCAACTCACGACGAATTTTAAAAATCATATTTTTAACTTAACGAAATAAAGTAAATTTTCGTTTTTAAATTCACACCAAACTTAATTAAAAATTCATATTATAAATTCGCACCAAACTTAAATTTAAAATGCATAAAATTAAAAATTCATATTAATAAAATTTTACATCAAACTTATATTATATTTATGTTTTTATACATACAAACTTATATTAAAAATATTAATTTTTCAAATATTTACAATTTTAAAGAAGTTTACAATATTAATTTAATATTTATATATTAATTTTAAAAACATGGTAAAAATAAAATTAAAAATCTGTTTGGCTTTTATCCCACTTTAATCAATCAAATATTATCAAAAATATGCGCCCCTCTTTTCGGTAAAGTAATTTCGGTTCCATGACCTAATTTAACTCATGACGAATTTTTGAAATATTTTGGTTTGATTGATTAAAGATATTTATACCTTAAGAATAAACGGTAAATTTTGCAGTGATGTTATAAATTTTTGAATGATATCAATAATTTCGGTCGCAAGACCTAATTTTATCGAATACCAATTTAATACTTTATAGCGAACAAATTATCGTTTATTATCAAAAGGTTAAAAATAAAAATAAAAAATAAAAACTGTACAAACTTACCTGTGATATAGATTTCTTAGTGATATGCTCTAGCCCACTCATAAGATAGTCGGACTAATTGGTTTTCCATGGCAACATAGGCGTAACCTCGAGCATTTAACGTTTTTTCTTCTAAACATATGAACGGTCCATCTCTGCATAAAGTAACAAATTCGGTGTTTGAATAGGTTTGATTATTTGAACATTTACCTTCGTGTGACCATTTTCCGTATTTGTGACATCTTTCAAGGTGTCGTGCTCTTCTTTTCTTACTCCGTCCAATTTTTCTCTGATTACTGATACCAGATCACTCGAAAGTGTGTCATTATTACATTTAGTGATCAAAGCGTGTAGCATTAGACCATGGTTTAGTTCACAGGAAGTCTTCATTTCGTAAAAACCTAAAAAAATAAAAATTCAGAATGGGGGGAGAAGACTAGTTCTTTAGGGTCTGCTAGGGAAAGACCATTCGGGTTTCATTTTCGAGAACTACACGAAAACAGAAAATCTAACTCTAACAGAAATACATATTATCCTTTAAAGACTTGATTCTCCCCACACTTAGTTAGCTGTGGTATCGAAATTGTGATTAACATCATTGTCAACTTCCATTGGACTATCTATGTAGTGTTTAATTCTGTGACCATTAACCTTAAATTCAATCCCATTTAAATTTATAAATTCTACTGTTCCGTACGGGAAAACTCTTTTGACTATGAATGGTCCAGACCATCTTGATTTCAATTTTCCAGGAAATAGCTTGAATAGTGAATTGAAAAGAAGAACTCTGTCTCCTTCTTTAAATTCTTTTGAACTTCTGATTCTTTTATCATGCCATTTCTTCGTTCTTTCCTTATAGATTAACGAATTTTCGTATGCTTCATGTCTTAATTCTTCTAATTCGTTTAATTGACTTAACCGTAGTCGTCCAGCTTCATGTAAATCAAGATTACATGTCTTCAAAGCCCAAAATGTTTTGTGTTCAATTTCTACTGGAAGATGACATTCTTTTCTATAAACGAGTCTAAAAGGTGTGGTTCCAATTGGAGTTTTGTAGGCTGTTCTAAAAGCCCAGAGTGCATCCTCCAATTTAATGGACCATTCCTTCGGATTTGATCCTACGGTTTTCTCTAGAATACGTTTTAAAGCTCGGTTGGTATTTTCAACTTGTCCACTTGTTTGTGGATGATATGCAGTGGAGATTTAATGAGTTACTCCATATCTTTTAAGAACTTTCTCAAGTTGATTATTACAAAAATGAGTTCCCCGATCACTTATTAAAGCTTTCGGTGTTCCAACCTTGCAAAAAGACGTTTTAAAAAGTTGACTACAACTCGTGCATCGTTAGTTGGGAGAGCTTGTGCTTCCGCCCATTTAGATACATAATCAATGGCTACGAGAATGTATAAATTATTATGAGATTTTGGAAATGGACCCATAAAGTCAATACCCCAAATGTCAAATACTTCGCATACTTGAATGACATTTTGTGGCATTTCATCACGTTGACTTATTTTTCTGGCCCTTTGACAAGCATCACAGGATTTGCAAAGAAGGTGTGCGTCTTTGTAAATTGTAGGCCAATAGAATCCAACATCGTAAACTTTTCTTGCTGTGAGTTGAGGCCCATAATGCCCTCCTGTTGGTCCTGTGTGACAATGGTTTAAGATTTTACTAGCTTCATCTCCGAATACACATCGGCGTATTATTCTATCGGGACAACTTTTAAACAAATGTGAATCTTCCCAGAAATAGTGTTTTATATCACTAAAGAATTTCTTTCGTTTTTGGTACGATAATCCCTTTTCAAGGAATCCACATACTAATTAGTTTGCATAGTCTGCAAACCATGGTATTTCATTATAATCTATCTTCAATAGACATTCATCAGGAAAGTTGTCTTGTATGGCCGATTCATTTAGAACTTCTAATTCAGGATTTTCAAGACGAGAAAGATGATCGGCAGCGATATTTTCTGCTCCCTTTTTATCTCGGATTTCAATATCAAACTCTTGTAATAGTAAGATCCAACGGATTAATCTTGGTTTAGCATCTTGTTTCAAAAATAGGTATCTAAGAGCAGAATGGTCGGTATAGACCACCGTTTTAGCTAGAACGAGATATGAACGAAATTTGTCAAAAGCAAAGACAATAGCAAGGAGTTCTTTTTCAGTAGTTGTGTAATTTGTTTTTGCTCCTTGTAACGTCTTACTAGCATAATATATAGGTTGAAATCGTTTTTCAATCCTTTGTCCTAAAACGGCTCCCATTGCAAAATCACTTGCATCGCACATTAGTTCAAACGGTAAATTCCAATTTGGAGTTATCATGATCGGCGCATTAGTGAGTTTCTCTTTAAGAATATTAAAAGATTTGATACATTCATCTGAAAAGATGAATGGAGCATCCTTTTCTAGGAGTTTATTCATAGGAGTGGCAATTTTAGAGAAATCTTTTATGAAACGTCGGTAAAAACCGGCATGCCCTAGAAAACTCCTAACTCCTCTAACATTGGTGGGATGTGGAAGTTTAGCAATTACATCTACTTTAGCTCTATCCACTTTAATTCCTTCTTTTGAAATTTTATGTCCAAGAACGATGCCTTCTTTAACCATGAAATGGCATTTCTCCCAATTAAGAACTAGATTTGATTGTTCGCATCTAATAAGCATTCGTTCAAGATTAACTAGACATGATTCAAATGTATCACCGAAGACTGAAAAGTCATCCATGAAAACTTCCATGCATTCTTCTATCATGTCGTGAAAAATCGCCATCATGCACCTTTGAAAGGTTGCAGGGGCGTTGCAAAGTCCAAATGGCATGCGTTTGTAAGCAAAAGTACCATAAGGGCACGTGAACGTGGTCTTCTCTTGATCTTCGGGTGCTATTGGAATTTGAAAATATCCGGAAAAACTATCAAGAAAACAATAGTAACTATTTCCGGCTAATCTTTCCAACATTTGATCAATAAAAGGTAAGGGAAAGTGATCTTTTCTGGTGGCGTCATTTAATTTTCTATAATCAATACACACACGCCATCCTTTTACAGTCCTAGTAGGAATAAGCTCATTTTTCTCATTTGTAATGACAGTCATGCCACCCTTCTTAGGCACGCATTGAACTGGGCTTACCCATGGACTATCAGAAATTGGATAAATTAAACCTGCATCAAGCAGTTTAATAATTTCTTTTTAACAACATTTTGCATATTAGGATTTAGTCTTCGTTGGCGTTGCACATACATTTTATGACCTTCTTCCATAAGGATTTTATGTGTGCAATACGAAGGACTTATTCCTTTAATATCATGAATCTTCCATGCAATGGCTGGTTTATGAGCTTTCAACACAGAAATGAGTTGTGATTTCTCATTTTCAGTCAGAGAAGACGATATTATTACAGGTAATTCAGATTCACCATGTAAATAAGCTTATTCCAAATGGTTTGGAAGTGGCTTTAACTCTAATGTCGGAGGTTCTTCTATCGATGATTTATATCGATATCTGTCTTCTTCTTTTAGCATTTGAATTTCTTCTGTTGTTGGTTCATATCCATTAGCCAGTAGTGTAGCTAACATTTCAGTTTCATCAATTGGTTCAGTTCCTTCTCCTAAAGAACATTCTCCTGTTCCTTGTAATTCTGGAAATTCTTCTAACAATTCTGCATGTGATTCTATAGTTTGAATATAATAACATGTATCATCTGCAGATTGCGGTTGTTGCATTGCTCTATTAAGTGAAAAGGTAACACTCTCGTCCTCTATACTTAGGGTCAATTTCTTACCGAACATGTCTATCATTGCTTTAGCCGTGTTTAAGAATGGTCTTCCTAATATGAGAGGAACTTGAGAATCTTCTTCCATGTCCAGAACAACAAAATCTACTGGAAATACTAAAGTACCAACTTTAACTTGCATGTTTTCCATTATCCCTCTAGGATATTTTATTGATCGATCGGCTAGTTGTATACTTATTCTTGTTGGTTTTAATTCTCCAAGGTCTAGTTTAGTGTATAGTGAATACGGCATTAAATTTATACTAGCACCTAAGTCTGCCAATGCTTCTATTGAACTAAGACTACCCAGAAAACATGGAATTGTGAAACTTCCTGGATCAGATAGTTTTTCTGGTATCTTATTCAACAGCACTGCTGAACAATTAGCATTCATAGTAACAGCCGAGAGTTCTTCCATTTTCTTTCTATTTGAGATTAGATCTTTCAATAATTTAGCATATCTAGGCATTCCTGAAATTACATTAATGAAAGGAAGATTTACATTTATCTGTTTAAACATATCCAAAAATTTGGATTGCTCGGCTTCAAGTTTCTCTTTTTTCATTTTACTCGGGTAAGGAAGTGGTGGTTGGTATGGTTTAACATAAGGTTTTGCCTTAACTGTGTTATCTTCATTAACCTTTTCAACTACCGGTTCTTTTTCCTTATCTTGTTCAGGTTGTGGTTCTTGTGGAGTAGGAATAGCTTCATCAGAAATTTCAGGATTTTCAGGTGGTTTAAGTGTAATACCACTTCTTGTGGTAATAGCTTTAGCTGTTCCATTCCGGAGGTTAGCATTTGTATCACGAGGTAAACTTCCCGGTTTTCTTTCACCTATTAACCTTGCTAGGTTACTTACTTCTTGTTCCAAATTTTGAATAGAAGCTTGTTGATTTCTAAATGCTTGAGCATTTTGTTCATTCGTTTGTTTCTGAGATGTGAAAAACTGCGTTTGAGTTTCAACTAGCTTCGTCATCATATCTTCTAAATTTGGCTTTTTATCATCGGTTTGTGGTGGTTTGTTTTGAAAATTAGGTCTTTGCTGGTTGTAAGTATTATTGGATACTTGTTGATTGCTAGGACCTTGTTGATTGTTGTATGGAACATTTCGGTTATAATTCTGGTTTTGATTGTAAATCGGTCTTGGCGGATGATAATTATTTTAATAATTAATTCCAGGCCTTTGGTTTATGTATGAAACATTCTCTCTTTGTTCCATTGTTAGTTCAATACTGAGACAATATTTTGTCAAATGTGGTCCTCCACACTGCTCACAACTAATTAGTATTGAGTGAATATCCTTAGTCATCTTTTCCATTCGTCTCTCGACAACATCTATCTTTGCGGAAATGGAATCTTAGTCATGGCTAGAATCGGCTCTAGCTGCTTTAGATGATCTAACGATATCTTTTTCTTGGTGCCACTCATGTGAGTGGGAAGCAGTGTTATCAATAATTTTATAAGCATCAGTTTCGGTTTTCTTCATAATAGAACCACCAGCTGCTATATCGATGTCTTTCCTTGTAGTGATGTCGCATCCTTGGTAGAATATTTATACTATTTGACAAGTGTCTAAACCATGTTGCGGACATCCTCTCAATAACTTTCCAAATCTGGTCCATGCCTCATATAGAGTTTCATTTGGTTTCTGTGTGAACATAACAATTTCTCCTTGAAGTCTTACGGCTTTAGATGCCGGAAAGAATTGTTTAAGAAATTTTTCAACTAAAACGTCCCATATATCAATCGCCCCTTCAGGTAACGATTCCAACCAATCTTTGGCTTCTCCCTTTAAAGTCCAGGGAAATAACATGAGATATATCTGTTCATCTTCAACTTCTCTTATTTTAAATAAAGTACAGATGCTATTAAAGGTACGAAGATGTTCATTTGGATCTTCCTTCGGCGCACCACTAAATTGGCATTGATTTATTACCATGTGTAGAATTTGTCCTTTGATTTCATAATCTGGCGCATTAATGTCTGGATGAGTAATTGCGTGACCTTGGCCAGTGCGTTTAGCTCTCATTCGGTCTTCCATACTTAAAGGTTCCAGATTCTCCATGATTGAATTTGTTGAATCTGAATCACTAGAGGATTCTGATTTAATGGTTCGTTCCTCAACAATCTCTGTTTGAATGATTGGTGGTTCCAGAGGAAAAATTAATGGTTCAGGATCTATGAATCGTCTCTGAATATTCTCCGGATTCTCAATTGTGAGTTTGGGTTCAAAAAATGGATTATCGGAAATTTGAATTGGAGTACTTGGTTGACTGGATGACGATTCTAAAGAAAAATCAGCGGCGACAATATTAGCTAGATGTCTTGATCGAGTTACAGGTGGTGAACGTACAAAAGGTGGTGAACGTCTTGCTCGGTGCATTCACTGAATATCCTATTAGTTTTTTAAAGGAAAGAAAAATTATATAAGTTATCCAATTAATAGACTTTTCTGATTTTGCCCACGTTTCGAATAGCCAAAAGATGCAGCAGAGGGGCAGGATTCGTTTGGTCTCAATATAATTGAGTACTGTTTGGCTCCAATAACCCGGTCCACGTACAAATCCAACTATTACTACGAACCAGAAAATTTTGATGTCTATCAATTTAACCACTTAAAATAAATTTTCGTAATTTTAAGAAATTTAGAGAAGAAATAGAATAAAAATTTATGTCCTAAAACTAGAATGTCGAGAAATAAGAAAGAAAAAGAGTGACTTATAAAACTTTAAAACACTCGACTAACCCAACCTTATTATTATCACTAACTTAAAATTAAAATTGCAAATTGAGATTACTAATTGGAGTGATAATTGATACATAGGTAAAACGCGTCGAAAAATAAAAATAAGAAAGTAGCGCGTTAAAACTTAAAAAGGAACTAAAAACTAAAAAATTAAAAGTTGCGTCTAAAAATATTAAAGCTTAAAAGAAATACTATATCCCAAATGGCAATAACTTAAAAAGGTACTAAAAACTAAAAAAAACGTCGCAAAATTCTAAAGCACCTAAATCTTAGTCTAAAGAAAAAGCACTTAAGGGATTTTACGGCAAAGCCTAAAAATCTAGAAATAAAAATAACTATGGTAAAAACTATATCTTAAAAGTAAAAATGAGCGAAAAATACAAAAATTACGCTAAAAACAAATGAAAAGAGACAAAATATAAAAATATACTAAAAGTTGTAAAAAGTACAATTTTTATAAAAATATTATTTTTATATTATTTATTTTATAAAAGTATTAATTTTTATATATTTATAAAATTAATTAAAACTTAAAAATACAAATTAAATAATTAAAACTAAACTAAATAATAAATAATTAATAACCTAATTAGGTTTAATAGTAATAATTAATAATACTCCGTAATTATTACAGTTTGCAGAGTCAAACCCTAGCCTGTCAGTGGACCTCCGCGAGTGCGGTTGGTCCAGGTTCAAAACCTCCGCGAGTCGCGGAGGGTTAAATTTCAGCTGAGAAAGAGGTCGATTTTGCACAGGTTCAGTTTTTATTTTTTTTATTTTTATTGTTTTTCTAAAATATAAAAAATATATATATAAATAAATATCTCTATAAAACAATAAAATACTTATATTTAAACTCAAAAATAAAAATACTTTTTAAATTTATATGTTTTTTTAACAAACTCTTTTTGTATTTTTATATTTTTATATTTTTAAAACTTATATTTTTATACGAAGGACTTAATAAAAACTTTTACAAAATTATATTATTATTTTTTATATCATTAGCGTTGCGCTTTCGGTGTTTAAGTTCCCCGGCAGCGGCGCCAAAAATACTTGATGCTATGCGAGGTGTATATGAAACAACTTTATTTTTACAACTAAATACTATTAAATATGCTACAATTTTACACAAGTTATTTATTTATTTATCGAGTGGATATACTTAAACCTTACTACAACACTTATAGGCAGTGTACCTAATCGTACAGTAGTGTAGTTTTTAGTAAGTCCGGTTCGTCCACAGGGAATCTTTTAAACAAAGCTTAACGCTATATTAGTTTTAATTTATAAAAATACAAATATATATATAAGTAATATTATTATTATAAAGGGGGGTTTTTACCGTTTAATGACCGGTTTGTCGATTTTTAAAACTTTAGTCGCAGTTAAAACCTAATGTAAAATATTAAATAAATAAGAGACTTAATTTAAAGCGTAAAGTAAATAACGATAATGAAATTGCGATAAATAAAAGTGCGATAAAATAAAATTGCGACAATTAAAAATACGATAATTAAAAGTGTAATTAAATACAATGACAATAAATAAAAGTGCGATAATTAGAAGTGCAATTAAATATAAAATAAAGGAAATTAAATATGAAATAAAATAATTATGCTTATTTAAACTTCCGTAATCATGATGTTTGACGTGTTGATTTTAGTTTTATACCCATGGGTTAATTGTCCTTTGTCCTGGATTATTTAATATGTCCGTCTAGTTTTTGTCCATAACAGTCCATCAGTCATAAATATAAAGTGCGAGTATCCTCGTCAAATTATCCTTATACCCGAAGTTAAATATTCCAACTAATTGGGGACTTAAACTGTAACAAGGTTTTATTACTTTGTTTAATAATTACACCAGGTTATCGACTGCGTGTAACCCAAGGTTTTAATACTTTGTTATCAATTATGCTAAGTGTCCTTGTACATAATTTTACCCCTATTTTAATAATTCCATAGACTATTAATCCATTCCCGTGTCCGGTTAAATGAACGATTATTCGTACATATAAATACCCCGCCCATCGTGTCCGATCGAGTGTATATGGTTATTTATAGGGACGTCCAATTGTAAATCTTTATATTAAAATTAACAAACTATCATTTAGTTAAACAAATATAAAGCCCATTAATAGCCCATAGTCTAATTTCCACAAGTGTCGTTCTTTTGTCCAAACCCCAATTATGGTACAAAGTCCAATTACCCAATTTTAGTAATTAGCCCAACATCATGATTACTTCATTTTAAATAAGCATAATAATAACTTAGCTACGAGACATTAAATTAAAAAGGTTGAACATAGCTTACAATGATTAAAAATAGCGTAGTGTTACACGGACAGAATTTCGACTTACACCCTTACAACATTCGCTAATATACCTTTATTATTAGGATTTAAAATTAAAATTAAAATTAAAATAAATAAATATATATATATATATATATATATATATATATATATATATATATATATATATATATATATATATATATATATATATATATATATATACATATATATATATAAGTTTACGTAGGATGGAAAGAAAAGGATGTGTAAAATTCGGCCGAATGCTCGGCCTTTTATAGTCCCACATTTATTGTTCAGACCTCCGCGAGTTCGAAGGTTTTGCCTTTATAGGCTCCGCGAGTGCGGAGCAGTGGTTTCCAGCTCACACAAGTTTGGATCCTAGTCTGCCGACGGTTTTAATATATAAATATAATATATATATAATTTATATAATTAATTATATATTATATTATATTATATTTATATACATAGTTAACTTGTAATTTTTAGTCCGTTGCGTCGAGCGTTGAGAGTTGACTCTGGTCCCGGTTCCGGATTTTCGAACGTCCTTGCGTACAATTTAATATCTTGTACTTTGCATTTTGAATCTTGTACTCTTGTAATTCTGAGACGTTTCTTATCAATAATTGGAACCTCTTTGATTGTATTTTGTACTTTTGAGCTTTTTGGTCGTTTGCGTCTTCAATTCGTCGAATCTATCTTTTGTCTTCACCTTTTATTATTTAACCGAATATCACTTGTAAATAGGACAATTGCAACTAAAAGCTTGTCTTTCTTGAGGAATAATGCTATGAAATATATGTTCGTTTTTAGCATTATCAGAAGCCTTGATCCACAAGAAGAGCTTTTAACTGATCATCTGAGCCATCCGAGAGATAATTGGTGCGAACAACTCACTTGGAAACAATAATAGTTTAGTATCTTTGGTGAGGAACAAGAGCCCATGTGTCATTACGAGGTAAGGCTGTCATTTCTTCACGCATAGTCGAAAAACCATGCGAGATCCTTAGCAGCAGTCTTAAATCCTATGGGTTTAGTTTGAGAAAGAAATACTTGATGAAGGCTAGAAGAAGCAAGCTGAGATAAATCGACGATATGCCGTGATTTAAAATTCTAGACTTAGAACAAGTCACCATTGGGTGACTAGGTTCTAGTGTAGATGGATTAGGTGGATGTTGGTAACTGTAGGATATGGGCTCATTGTTGGGATATTAGTATCTTCATAATGACTCAGAGGTGACTGCTCATCACATAGTGAGCAAGGCTGCTGTAATGATTTTGCATCATCATCATGGCCATACCTCCTGATGAAGGAGGGACATATGGTTCAGGTGCAGTATTATCATGACCATTTTGTGCAGAAGGGGTCATGTAGTCATCCTGAAAATTAGAAAACTGAATTTTAGTAAGATCAACAAGTTTAAGGAGCCTGAGGGAAAAGAAGTCTCACCAAGTTGTGCATGCTGCATAACATATTCATGGCCAAAAGAAGTATCCAAACAAAGTTAGCCCTTTGAAGCGCGAGTTGTAGCTAATGAAAACACAAGAAATACTTATATGAGTTATTTTATGAGGTAAGTAACCTCAAAGATACATAAAACCACAATATTCAAAAGTTTGAAAAGTGTCATATTGAGGCACGGTGTGAAACAAGAGCTCATATAGCTCATATGGTGACTTGTGATTTAAAACAACAATGGGCAAATGGTTGATGATATATGTTGCTGAACTAAATGCATCCACCCAAAAAGAGGCTGGTGTATGATAACTAAACATCATAGAAAGGCATGTTTCGGTGATATGTTGATGTTTACGCTTCGCTCGAACGTTCTGATGTAGTGTATAGGGACAAGATAGTTGATGATGAGTACCATTTTCCATGAGTATTGCTTAAACATGGGTATTTAAGAATTATGTGCCACCATCACTTTGAAAAGCTCTAACTTCAAATCCGAATAGAGTCCGCACAAACTTTAAGAACGCATAATATACATTATAGAAATCAGATTCTAGCTTGAGAAGATAAAACCATGTGAAGCGAGAAAAATCATCCACAAATATAACATAATAACGGAAACCATGTGTGGATGTAATAGGACCAGGTCTCATAGATCACAATGTATCAAATCAAGAACATGTGAACAATGTTTTCATTATTAGTAAAAGGTAGTCGTTTACTCTTTGAAAGTTCATAAGAGGAACATATACTTGCTCCAGTATAAGAGAGGAGATCAATAACCTTCCTGATTTATTTAAATGAGAAATAGTATTAAAAGACACATGCCCTAAATGACCTTTCCATAATTCATATGACCTTTGGAGAGTGTCTGATTGAAGATGAGAGATAAATGCCTTTTGTCCGCGCTCAAGTATATACAAATCATGATGTCTACTACCCGTGGCCAGAATCGCTTTTGTATACCTATTCTGAATTAGAATGACTCATTTGAGAACAACATGTCTACAGGATTATCATTAGTAAGTTTTCTTACAGAAAGTATGTTTTTGGTTATAAATGGTACACAAGTACATCAAGTAACTTGAGATCATTAGCAAGAGCATTAAAGCTATGATGAGTGATAGTCAGGTTCGTACCATCACTAACAGTGACTTTATCAGTGCATGTGTAAGGAGTATGATACATCAAGATAGATTATGAGGGTGTAATGTGAGTTGTAGAACTAGAGTCCACACACTAAATAGGTGTGTTGTTCACTTGTTTGTAACATGACAAACAGAATGGAAAGCCCATGTAAGGTTCGTATCATTTCCATGACGAGCATATGATGTCAGCTTAGGGCAGATAGATGCGTAATGTCTATCAATTCTACATAGTTGACAAAGAGGGGCACGAGGACCACAACTTTGATCAGTTGAGAAAAAATTGTGATTATTATTGCCACGACCAGTTGAATAAACTACCGAGAAAGACATAATTGAGACGAGGAAGAATACTGCCAGAGTTTAGAGATTTGTGACTTTTGTGGAACAATAATGCAATCACCGATCATTGATAAGAAAAGAGAAAAAAAGCATACGTATTTTAGATAATCGTATGGATCAGGATAAGAGTTAAGAGAAGAAGAAGAACGGAAGAGAGGGATGGTTTAGGTTTGGATTGTTATTTTAGGTTGATACCATGTAAGACTTGATAAAATAATTGTCCACACAATAATGTGGGTAGATATATTCACTAAAATATCTAGGAGGATATAGACAATTACAGAATATATAAATTAGGAATAAATACAAAGCATAACAAACAAATATATACTTCCCAATATATCTCGATATCGGACTTGTTCACTAAGAACGTGATCATGTCCATGATGATGGAGTTACGTAATATTATGTCTAATAGTTTGAACGGCTAGTATACACCTCAAGTAGTTCAAATACCATATTAAAAGGTCTTATTACAATATAATAATTTTTGAAATGATTAGGGTATATTAAAAGAAGAAGGTGTCTCTCTAGCAAACAACGACTAAGATATAATAATATTAAATACACGCAACTGCCTCTTTAACAAGCAAGTAGAGAACGCGAGTTAAAGATATAACAATATTAATTATTAATTATGATAAATAATAATAATAATAATAATAATAATAATAATAATAATAATAATAATAATAATAATAATAATAATAATAATAATAATAATAATAATAATAATAATAATAATAATAATAATAATAATAATAATAATTAATGGTGTATCCTAGGGGATACATGCATAACAACACCATTTTTATACAGAAAAATGGATCAAGCAACACTAAACATAACGAAATTTGGCGGTTTTCAGTATTTACCGTCCAACGTTCAGCAGGCCGCCCAGCGTCAAGTGTAAGCCATGAAGGCAGCTTCTATGCTTAAGCCCTTTAATTCAACACGTGAACGGCACGCATCCACATCAGCATACGCCACCGACATTCCAGATACTTCACGTAACAAAACCATTCAGTGATTAACACGTGTAACCCGTGAATTTCGAACATTCTGCGCCTATAAATAGACACCCTGGGTCACCACATATCATCATGATTCTGATCTGAACTTCAGTCAGAGAGAAGTACACTTTCTCTCTCACAGAGTTCTTTCTCACTCTATACATACATTAGCCGCTTAGCAGCATTACGCTATACGAATCAATTTCAGATTGATTGAGGCCACCCCACGGATTACTCATCTGTGTTCCGAGTATGCAGAGATTATTTCTCGAGGGCAAACAACAATCAACAGTATTCGCCACACGCTGAGCAGCTATTGTCTTGTACTGGTACCTTACAGCCGCTATACGAAAAATTGTACCAACAAATGGCGCCACCCTTTTCAAATACCAGCAAAAACACCAAGGGCACGAAGACAACTGAAACAACCTCAACAAAAACAGCACTCGAACCAATCGATGAAAACATCATTGCGAATATACCAGTGGATCAGCTAACTCTTGAAGAAACTTTAATTGAAGAAGAGGACCAACTGCACACTGGTAACACAGATGATCAAGTACATGAAACTATACCACGATTGAAGAAACCATTGATGGGAAGTTCTAGTGAAGGAATGTGGAAAGCCAGGCGAGGTACACACAACGTTTCTTTTAAGAGGAAAGCTGATGAGAATGTTAAGCACAACAACAGAGGAAAGACAATTTCCAAATCACAACTGATCAAGCTATTCAATCAGTTGAACACTTTGGTTGATGATACTGAAAATCAACACAGTAATGAAGGTTTTATGGAAGATGATTGGAATTTTGGAGAAGAAGATGAGAAGTTCTTTATGACTGAAGAAATGGCAGGAAAATTACTGGATGGAATTTTAACCAAAATGGCACTGTAAGTAACTAGAGAGGGGTGAATAGTTACTTAGTCAATTTTTAAAAAATTTCTTTAGCGTTTTGTTGAACTTGAACTTGATATAGTGTGATTTGAAATGTTTATTCTCTAATAATGCTAACAATACAAATAAAAGTTAAATTGTAAATAAAAGATAAGGGAAGAGAGAACAAACACAACGATTTATAGTGGTTCGAGAAGATGTTAACTAATCTTCCTTAATCCACTCCTCAATTCTACGAATTGAGATTTTTCTTCACTATGATACTCCAAACTCGGTGGAGTGTCCGGATACAACACTAGTACTTCGATAAGCCGCCCCTTGTGAACTCTTGCATCCCTTTGAAGACTTCACAAACACCTATAGCTCTTAACACAAGATCCTAATGAACTTATCCTAGTAAAAACACAACTATCCTCTAGATCCCTTTAAGAAGATAGTTTACAAGTAAACTTACAACTTTAAGCTTACAAGTACTCTTGCTAGAATCACTCTAAAAGATTACAAATTGAGTATAAGAATGATATCAGTAAGTATGAGAAAATATGAGTGCAAGAGGTGAGTCTTCAAATGCTTCAAGGCTTGGCTTTTATAGGAAATAGAAATCTTCCTGGAAGTCATACGGCTTACTGCACGGTCGACCGTGGTTTGACCGTGTACTTCTGACATCTGATTCTTGTGGCCGTTTTTATCCTTTGAAATTTGTCATTTTGCTTTGTTGAGTAGCTGCAACTTGTGGCCAATTACTTCTGAAATTATCCTCATTACCCTTTATGTTTTGGACATAAGCTTGGAAGTTGACATGTCCTTTAAAGAAGAAAGTCTTTAATCCTTGACCAATAGTCATTGATTACCAAAAGAGGTAATTGCAGATTTTTGTCTCTTGACAAACCATTAACTTCCAAAAATCTTCATCAACCTTCTTAATCACTTGTCATTTAGCTTATGGGAGTTTCTTGCCCTTTAGAACATTGTTACAACTTAATTGAACTAGTTTGAATCTAGTTTGAACAAGATGATTCTTGTTACAACTTGACTAGACTTGAACTAATTACATACTTGCACAAATAATGATACATAGAACTAATGGGAGAGCAACTCTTTAATTGGGACTTTAATGACCATTATTAGTATGTTTAAATGATATTATGAATTGGGGTAAAGGGATATGACACTTGAGTGTTTTAGCCTAAATCAAGCTTAAAGTGTCATTGAGATGTCATTGGGTGTGATTAATGAAAATTAGCATCTTTTGGTTCAAAACTCTTTTAAGATCAAAGAGGGCAACTATTATAAGCATGTTTAAAAAGGTTTTGTAAATTATAGATGCTGGGAACTAGTCAAACTTTATTTGGTCAAGATTGGTAACAGAAAGAACTGCGGTCGGGCTGCGGTCGTCCGTGAGTTCAGCCGTGGGTTTGCAGTTTTAGAACAGCTTGAACTCATTGGTGCAGGACACACACGGTTGATGTCACGGTCGATCGTGGTGCAGCCGTGTAGCAATTTTCCCAAGATGATTTCTTAATTATTGGTCTTTTGCTAGGGATAGTTTAGGCTCATGAACTCATATCGTCCTACATATGATTTAACTTCTCAGTTCTTGTGTGTCATCATCAAAACAAAGTGATTATCTTTTGAGTATTATGCTTTGAATCTTAACCAACATTCTCCCCCTTTTTGATGATGACAAACATATGAGTAAGTGTTAACTATGTAGGTCAACATAAGTGTTAACATCACTTACCATACACTTTCTCCCCCTTTTGTCTAAGCAAAAAGGTTAGTCCTACATGGAACTAAGCGCGCCCTAGAGTAATGCTCCCCCTTAAATTGTACACACTTATCAAATGTTCCTGTAAACAAATAAAATGGCTCCCCCTCGAACCAATAGTAAGCATAAAGAGTAACAAACATGATAAGAGTAGCAAGTGCATTATAATAATAAATTCATAATAAGCGTCAGTCCTAGGACTAGTGTTGTGTCTACCTGCCCTTATATTTGTTCTGAACCAACATTAAGTATTTTTAAGGATAAATTCCATTGGTGCTAAATGCATCCGAGATTGTCGAGCTTTCATTATCGGACGAGAGAATGATCACTTGATGAGCCTCCCAATAAGTAATAGGAATTGTTGACACGGGTTGAGGGATATGAGAAGTGTTGATGGCGTTAATAAATTGAAAAAGCCAATTAAGATTATTTTAATATGGGAGTGGACGAGTTCCTAGTTCTCGAAGGTAAACCATTCTTTGAGTAGTGAGATAGGCAAGATTTATGGGTTCATGAGTGAGAAGTGACCACATGACAACGACTTCGGTTCCGGAGATGTGAGTAACGGTAGGTTCCCGACAATAGACATTGTTCCGAATGACATTAAGAATAAGTTGAAGATCGTGGCGGATGTCGTCATCTTGAATGCGAAGCCATTCATTGAGGTTTCGTTGTACTCCCGGAGTTGTGATGAGATCTAAGATGGGTTGCAATGGAAACGTAGGATTAAGTTATCTTAGATCGGTTGAAGGAGTATAGAAGGATCGCCCATTCGAAGGAATTGCCATAACGGTTCTGAATTGTTCAAGGGACCAAGTGTAAGGTGTATTGAAAAGTCAAAATGCCACTTGATCGGGGTTGGAAACATCAAGATTAGCATAGAATTCCCTAATGAGAGTTGGATAAATGGTTTCATCAAGCTCAAGAAATGAGAAACAATTGTTATGGGTAAAAAGTTGAGTTAACTCGGGAAACTCGGTATGATGAACAACACGCTCCTCATGAAGTGTTCTAGTCTCCATGTGTTGCCTATTGTTCATGATACGTTGATTTCTCGTGTTGGTCATTTCCTAGAAAAATCACAAATTTAGCAAACTAATTAAGTTGTTAAGTTTGAAAATCTATATGCTAAACATGTGTAGATTAGTCCTTGTCTAGACTTATTTTGAAAACTATGAATTTGAAATTAAATTGTACTATTTTTCTTTTGAAAATTTAGACAAGTTTCATCATTTTGTTCTATGTTTGTCAAAAGTAGATACTAGTCATGAGATTGATAAGTATCATAATAAATTGTTCAAACATATGTGTGTGTGCATGAGTGAGTTTAAAAATTTGAAGCATATATGAGTTTTTATACAAGAAATCACTATTATGAAAAGAAAAAGCTTTTTACAATAATTTTACTCATATATTTAAGTAATTCATTCAATAAATAAGTGTTCCTATGATTTTGGAAAGAATATAATCAAAAGTATGGTGATTACCTTGAATAGATTTGAAAGAGTATGGACCACTTTTTGAAGGTAGGACAAAAGTAAAACCAGAAATTCAGTGGTTAGGGTTTAAGAAAGAGATGTGGTTGGTGGAAAAGTTGTTTGGGTATTAAATGATTTGCAAAAAGGATAAAGAAATTCGTCAGACATCAGGCGACTCTCATCACGGTCGACCGTGGTGCGACTGTACGTGATCAGGATTAAATTTTATGTTATATGTTCCATCATTCCCAACCCATTCCCAAGCAAGTTAAATGTTTCCTTTTTAAGGGGCTTAGTGAATATGTCAGCTATGTTTTCAGCAGATTCTACTTTATCTATCACACTATTACCGTTTTGGACGTGGTCACGAAGGAAATGGTGCCTAATGTCTATGTGTTTAGTCCTAGAGTATAATATTTGATTTTTCGATAGGTCTATAGCACTTTTATTATCACAATATATGGGTATTTCAGATGAGATGATACCGTAGTCGAGGAAGGTTTGCTTCATCCATAGCACTTGTGCGCACGCTCTTCCCATTGCTACATATTCGGCTTTGGTGGTAGACAATGCGACGAATGTTTGCTTCTTTGAGAACCATGATGTTAAGTAAAGCCCCACGAATGCGCATACTCCACTTGTGCTTTTTCTATAAATCATTGATCCACCATGATCGGAATCCGCAAAGCACATAATATTAATCCCGATAAACTTTGGATACCATAACCCAAGATGCATTGTTTCCTTTAAGTATCTAAAGATTCTTTTAACGGCCTCTACGTGTGATGTCTTTGGATTTTCTTAAAATCTTGCACATAAGCACACGCTAAACATGATGTCGGGCCTACTTGCCGTTAAATATAGAAGGGATCCAATCATTCCCCTATATTTAGTACTATCAAATGGTTCTCCTTCTCCTTCTAAAGTAAGTTTCACATTTATTGCCATTGGAGTCGCCATTGGTTTTGAATTCGCCATTAGTTACTTAGTCGATTTTTAAAAATTTTCTTTAGCGTTTTGTTGAACTTGAACTTGATATAGTGTGATTTGAAATGTTTGTTCTCTAATACTGCTAACAATACAAATATAAGTTAAATTGTAAATAAAAGATAAGGGAAGAGAGAACAAACACAACGATTTATAGTGGTTCAGAAAGATTGATGTCGTAGGGGGTGTATACAAAATAGTATTATTTTTAGTGCGAAATACTATTAAATATGCTACAATTTTACACAAGTTATTTATTTATTTATCGAGTGGATATACTTAAACCTTGCTACAACACTTATAGGCAGTGTACCTAATCGTATTATAGTATAGTTTTTAGTAAGTCCGGTTCGTTCCACAGGGAGCTCGTGAAGTATAACACTATATTTTTTTACACACAATAATTGTAAAAATACAAATATATATATATATAAGTAATATTATTATTATAAAGGAGGGTTTTTACCGTTTAATGACCGGTTTGTCGATTTTAAAACTTTAGTCGCAGTTAAAACCAAATGTAAAATATTAAAAATAAATACAAGACTTAAATTAAAGCATAAAGTAAATAACGATAATGAAATTGCGAATAATAAAAGTGCGATAAAATAAACTTGCGATAATTAAAAAGTACGATAATTAAAAGTGCAATTAAATACAATAACAATAAAAATGCGATAATTAGAAGTGCAATTAAATATAAAATAAAGGAAATTAAATATGAAATAAAATAATTATGCTTATTTAAACTTCCGTAATCATGATGTTTGACGTGTTGATTTTAATTTTATGCCCATGGGTTAATTGTCCTTTGTCCTGAATTATTTAATATGTCCGTTTGGTTTTTGTCCAAAACAGCCCATCAGTCATAAATATAAAGTGCGAGTGTCCTCGTCAAATTATTCTTATACCCGAAGTTAAATATTCCAACTAATTGGGGACTTAAACTGTAACAAGATTTTAATACTTTGTTTAGTAATTACACCAGGATGTCGACTGAGTGTAACCCAAGGTTTTAATATTTTGTTATCAATTATACCAAGTGTCCTTGTACATAATTTCACCCCTGTTTTAATTATTCTAGTGGCTATTAATCCATTCCCGTGTCCGGTTAAATGAACGATTATTCGTACATATAAATACCCCGCCCATCGTGTCCGATTGAGTGTATATGGTAATTTATAGGGACGCCCAATTGTAAATCTTTATATTAACATTAACAAACTATCATTTAGTTAAACAAATATAAAGCCCATTAATAGCCCATAGTCTAATTTCCACAAGTGTCGTTCTTTTGTCCAAACCCCAATTATGGTACAAAGCCCAATTACCCAATTTTAGTAATTAGCCCAACATCATGATTACTTCGGATTAAATAAGCATAATAATAACTTAGCTACGAGACATTAATGTAAAAAGGTTGAACATAACTTACAATGATTAAAAATAGCGTAGCGTTACACGGACAGAATTTCGACTTACACACTCAAACGATCTCTATCATAAATCTTATTATTATCATAATTTAAAATTAAAATTAAGATTATTGTTATATCTTATTAAGTTAACATTATGATAGAGATATAGAATATAGATATTGGATATTAGATATAGATATTTGATCGATATATATATAAAAAGAGGATAGAAAAAGTTATACTTATATCGACGAACTACATAGCCTTTTATAGGCAAATTATAAATTTGATTTTTTATTTATGACCCCTGAACTATGCTCAATTAACAACTTTTTATTATTTAATATTATTCTTATTATGAATTATTTAAATATTATATTTTATTCTTGTGCATAGTTGACTCGTAATTTTTACACCGTTGCGTCGAGCGTTGAGAGTTGACTCATGTCCCGGTTCCGGATTTTCGAACGTCCTTTCGTACAATTTTATATCGTGTACTTTGCGTTTTGTAACTTGTACTCTTGTCATTTTTAGACGTTCTTCATCAATAATTTGAACCTTTTTGATTGTATCTTGTACTTTTGAGCTTTTTGGACCTTTGTGTCTTCAATTCGTCATTTTCGCCTTTTGTCTTCGCACTTATTTAAAATAAATGAATATTACTTGAAAATGGAACAATTGCAACTAAAATCTTGTCTTTCTTGGGGGATAATGCTATGAAATATATGTTCCTTTTTAGCCTTATCAATATCCCCACACTTGAGCGTTGCTTGTCCTCAAGCAATATAGTCTTGAAAAACACTTGAATCACTTCTTTATTCTTCACACTTTGTACATCAGTGACTTCAATACGGCGGTATAAACAATGGTAGTAACGATGTGGTTAAAGGTGGGTGTGTCTTTTATAGTTGCCTCGGGTTTAGGTCAACGACACTGGCAATAAAATAGCCGATTTACTTTCAGTTTCCAAAGCAAAGTGCACATTTGAAAGGCGGTTTACAGTCCCACATGACTATAAAAATTTAGATCCTTTAAGGAAATTGGATCTTTATGAAAACATTTGATCTTTTGAAAATTCAAGCTAGATTTTACCCTAGATAAGTTTTCTGATTTGATCCATCATTGGTGTTGCAAAATATATTTGTGGATCAATATTTTGGCTAAAACTTTTAGGCTCGTGTAATCCACTGCTATCCCGGTATCGAATAGCACACATCCAGTTTACATGTTCCGTATATTACCTTTCGGTAAACTACCTTCTGGTTGTAAAGGAAAGCGATGAACAAGAAACTGTTAAGGCAATGTCCTGTGACATGCAGATGATTATGGTCTTTTTAACGTGTCGGATGCTAGTACTATCCTTGGTAGGAGCAATAGTAAAGATCATCCTATATTTTTTTCGGTCTAGCACAAGGTCCTGTCTCCGACCATGCTATGCAACCACCGTTCTTACGGTTGACACCCGATTTGGTTCAGGTGACCTAATGAATTCCCGGTGAATTCCTAGGATTTTACGTTCAATGGTAATGAACGCATTGAAAATAGGGTTTTCAGAAAATAAATCGGTTTGTAATTTTGATCAAAATATTTTCTCGTTCAAGCTCGAGTTTAGATATCATTGAATTCCATGAGTTTGAATTCTCAATCTTTAAGGTCAATCTCTAGGATTGAATAATATCAGTCTTAAAAGCTGATTTTTAATCTTTAAGGAGATTATCCTTTCTGGGGATCTGATTCATTAGTCTTATCAAACTAATTTGCACGGTGCCTCCCCATTGTACGAGATAAATCCTTCTCATGGTTAGGATAAATCTGACCACATGGCGACCCTGTTTGATGCTGAGGTCCGTGGATTTCCAACCGATTTTAGTGATGACTTTTCTAGATTTTTCGTCAACCTACAACTTCCTGACCTAAATCAAGAAGCGCGTGTCTTTTTTGGAAGACTTTACTTCCTTTTAAATGATGGAATTGATTCATCGTGTAGATCCATCTCTTCTTTTCTTTCCTCGGGTAAAACAGTTGATTATCGTCCAAAACAAAAGTATTTTCAATTGTTTGTACAAAAATATGTGATATATGTTTTGAATAACTTGGTAAAGTTTTCCCACACTTGGCTTTTATTTATGTTTTTCTTTGCCTTTTTCTCCTCTATTCCATTCTTAAATGAATTCTAACATTTTAGTTGTTTCTCAATTTATGTCCTTTCCGAGGTAACGATAATTTCGGCTCAATGACCTAGTTTTCATCGTTCATAAATATGTATAAACATGATTTTGAATTCATTTTGTTGAAAATTTTGAAAAATTTACTAGAAGTGGGTAGTCAGTATATAAGACTAGGGCTGTTCCTTGTTATCGGAGAGCACTAGATTCTAATACAACTACTGCGTTACTAGTATTTTTAATGGTAACCAAGTGTTTAAATCAAAAAATTTTTAAAATCCGAAAGAATTTAACCCCTTCCCACACTTAAGATCTTGCAATGCCCTCATTTGCAAGAAATCAGTAACAATTTAAATTATTGTGGGTGATTAGCGTAGTAAAGTGATTAAATTTTACCAAAACTTCCAAACATATTGGCGTTTGTTTTGAATGATAAATGGTGCACGTCATTTGTTCATTCCGTTTGTTGTTACATCACATATAATTTTGCATCTTGTTGTTAAAATTAGTTACTTTTGCTGAACTTAATGCCAGTCTTTGAAAACGCGTTGTTTTACCCTGTTTATAAGATAAACTACAAACAAATATATACATACTTTTTTTTTTTTTTTATAAAACCTTTAACTTATAAAACAAATATTAATTAATTTTAAAATTTTGTTTCTTTTAAGAATGAGGGCGTTTTGGAACGATGCCCTAGTCCGTCCCTCGACAAAATTTTAAAATTTGTCTTTTTGTAGCGATTGTTTTAAAAGCTAAGATTTTTGGGTTTTTTTTCAATGTTTTTGGCATACTTTAAATCAATAAGATTAAAAATAATGATAATAAAAGTTCTCGTCCCTCCCTCGGGTAAAGCAATTTCGGTTTAATGACCTAGTCTTCAACTTACGACGAATTTTAAAAATCATATTTTTAACTTAATGAGATAAAGTAAATTTTTGTTTTTAAATTCACACAATTTAAATATAAAATTCAAAATTAATATTAAAAATTCACACCAAACTTAAAATTTGAAATGCATAAAATTAAAAAATTCATATTTTAAAAATTAAAAATTCACACCAAACTTAATTTAAAAATTCATATTATAAATTCACACCAAACTTATATTAATTTTTCAAATATTTACAATTTTAAAAATATTGTTTTTACAAAGTTTTCAATATTAATTTAAGATTTATATATTAATTTTAAAAACATGTTAAAAATAAAATTAAAAATCTTTTTGGCTTTTTATCCCACTTTAGTCAATCAAATATTATCAAAAATATGCGCCCCTCTTTTCGGTAAAGTAATTTCGGTTCCAAGACCTAATTTAACTCATGACGAATTTTTGAAATATTTTGGGTTGATTGTTTAAAGATATTTATACCTTAAAAATAAACGTTAAATTTCGCAGTGATGTAATAAATTTTTGAATGATATCAATAATTTCGGTCGCCAAATCTAATTTTATTTAATACCAATTTAATACTTTATAGCGAACAAATTAGCGTTTATTATCAAAAGGTTAAAAATAAAAATAAAAATAAAAACTGTACAGACATACCTGTGAAATAGATTTCTTAGTTATATGATCTATCCCATTCATATGATAGTCGGTTTAATTGGTTTTCCATAGCTACATAGGCGTAACCTCGAGCATTCAGTGTCTTTTCTTCTAAACATATGAACGGTCCGTCTCTGCATAAAGTAACAAATTCGGTATTTGAATAGGTTTGATTATTTGAAAATTTACCTCCATGTGACCATTTTCCGCATTTGTGACATCTTTCTAGGTGTCGTGCTCTTCTTTTCGCTGCGGATTTTGATTTTCCTTTACCAAATTGTAACTTATTATCTTCGCATCTGGATTCTTTTCTAACTCCGTCCATTCTTTCTCTGATTACTGATACTATTTCACTCGGTAGTATGTCATTATTACGTTTAGTGATCAAAGCGTGTAGCATTAGACCATGGTTTAGTTCACAGGCAGTCTTCATTTTGTAAAAACCTAAAAAAATAAAAATTCAGAATGGGGGGAGAAGACTAGTTCTTTAGGGTCTGCTAGGGAAAGACCATTCGGGTTCCATTTTCGAGAACTACATGAAAACAGACAATCTAACTCTAACAGAAATACATATTATCTTTTAAAGACTTGATTCTCCCCACACTTAGTTAGTTGTGGTATCGAAATTGTGATTAACTTCGTTGTCGACTTCCATCGGACCATGTATGTAATGTTTAACTCTGTGACCATTAACCTTAAATTCAATCCCATTTGAATTTATTAATTCTACTGTTCCGTACGGGAAAACTCTTTTGACTATGAATGGTCCAGACCATCTTGATTTCAATTTTTCAGGAAATAGCTTGAATCGTGAATTGAAAAGAAGAACTCTGTCTCCTTCTTTAAATTCTTTTGAACTTCTGATTCTTTTATCATGCCATTTCTTCGTTCTTTCCTTATAGATTAACGAATTTTCGTATGCTTCATGTCTTAATTCTTCTAATTCGTTTAATTGACTTAACCGTAGTCGTCCAGCTTCATGTAAATCAAGATTACATGTCTTCAAAGCCCAAAATGTTTTGTGTTCAATTTCTACTGGAAGATGACATGCTTTTCTATAAACGAGTCTAAAAGGTGTGGTTCCAATTGGAGTTTTGTAGGCTCTTCTAAAAGCCCAGAGTGCATCCTCCAATTTAATGGACCATTCCTTCGGATTTGATCCTACGGTTTTCTCTAGAATACGTTTTAAAGCTCGGTTGGTATTTTCAACTTGTCCACTTGTTTGTGGATGATATGCAGTGGAGATTTAATGAGTTACTCCATATCTTTTAAGAACTTTCTCAAGTTGATTATTACAAAAATGAGTTCCCCGATCACTTATTAAAGCTTTCGGTGTTCCAAACCTTGCAAAAAGACGTTTTAAAAAGTTGACTACAACTCGTGCATCGTTAGTTGGGAGAGCTTGTGCTTCCGCCCATTTAGATACATAATCAATGGCTACGAGAATGTATAAATTATTATGAGATTTTGGAAATGGACCCATAAAGTCAATACCCCAAATGTCAAATACTTCGCATACTTGAATGACATTTTGTGGCATTTCATCACGTTGACTTATTTTTCCGGCCCTTTGACAAGCATCACAGGATTTGCAAAGAAGGTGTGCGTCTTTGTAAATTGTAGGCCAATAGAATCCAGCTTCATAAACTTTTCTAGCTGTTAGTTGAGGCCCATAATGCCCTCCTGTTGGTCCTGTGTGACAATGGTTTAATATTTTACTAGCTTCATCTCCAAATACACAACGGCGTATTATTCCATCGGGACAACTTTTAAACAGATGTGGATCTTCCCAGAAATAGTGTTTTATATCACTGAAGAATTTCTTTCGTCTTTGGTACGATAATCCTTTTTCAAGGAATCCACAAACTAAGTAGTTTGCATAGTCTGCAAACCATGAGATTTCATTATAATCTATCTTCAATAGATATTCATCAGGAAAGTTGTCTTGTATGGCCGATTCATTTAGAACTTCTAACTCAGGATTTTCAAGACGAGAAAGATGATCAGCGGCGAGATTTTCTGCTCCTCTTTTATCTCGGATTTCAATATCAAACTCTTGTAAGAGTAAGATCCAACGGATTAATCTTGGTTTAGCATCTTGTTTTGAAAATAGGTATCTAAGAGCAGAATGGTCGGTATAGACCACCGTTTTTGCTAGAACGAGATATGATCGAAATTTGTCAAAAGCAAAGACAATAGCAAGGAGTTCTTTTTCAGTAGTTGTATAGTTTGTTTGTGCTCCTTGTAACGTCTTACTAGCATAATATATAGGTTGAAATCATTTTTCAATCCTTTGTCCTAAAACGGCTCCCATTGCAAAATCACTTGCATCGCACATTAGTTCAAATGGTAGATTCCAATTTGGTGTGATCATGATCGGCGCATTAGTGAGTTTCTCTTTAAGAATATTAAAAGATTTGATACACTCATCTGAAAAGATGAATGGAGCATCCTTTTCTAGGAGTTTATTCATAGGAGTGGCAATTTTAGAAAAATCTTTTATGAAACGTCGGTAAAAACCGGCATGCCCTAGAAAACTCCTAACTACTCTAACATTGGTGGGATGTGGAAGTTTAGCAATTACATCTACTTTAGCTCTATCCACTTCAATTCCTTCTTTTGAAATTTTATGTCCAAGAACGATGCCTTCTTTAACCATGAAATGGCATTTCTCCCAATTAAGAACTAGATTTGATTGTTCACATCTAATTAGCATTCGTTCCAGATTAACTAGACATGATTTAAATGTATCACCGAAGACTGAAAAGTCATCCATGAATACTTCCATGCATTCTTCTATCATGTCGTGAAAAATCGCCATCATGCACCTTTGAAAGGTTGCAGGGGCGTTGCAAAGTCCAAATGGCATGCGTTTGTAAGCAAAAGTACCATAAGGGCATGTGAACGTGGTTTTCTCTTGATCTTCGGGTGCTATTGGAATTTGAAAATATCCGGAAAATCCATCTAGAAAACAATAGTAACTATTTCCGGCTAATCTTTCCGACATTTGATCAATAAAAGGTAAGGGAAAGTGATCTTTTCTGGTGGTGTCATTTAATTTTCTATAATCAATACACACACGCCATCCTGTTACAGTCCTAGTAGGAATAAGCTCATTTTTCTCATTTGTAATGACAGTCATGCCACCCTTCTTAGGCACGCATTGAACTGGGCTTACCCATGGACTATCAGAGATTGGATATATCAAACCTGCATCTAGCAGTTTAATAATCTCTTTCTTAACTACATCTTGCATATTAGGATTTAGTCTTCGTTGGCGTTGCACATACGTTTTATGACCTTCTTCCATAAGGATTTTATGTGTGCAATACGAAGGACTTATTCCTTTAATATCATGAATCTTCCATGCAATGGCTGGTTTATGAGCTTTCAACACAGAAATGAGTTGTGATTTCTCATTTTCAGTAAGAGAAGACGATATTATTACAGGTAATTCAGATTCACCATGTAAATAAGCGTATTCCAAATGGTTTGGAAGTGGCTTTAACTCTAATTTCGGAGGTTCTTCTATCGATGATTTGTATCGATATCTGTCTTCTTCTTTTAGCATTTGGATTTCTTCTGTTGTTAGTTCATATCCATTAGCTATAAGTGTAGCTAACATTTCAGCTTCATCAATTGGTTCATTACCTTCTCCTAAAGAACATTCTCCTGTTCCTTGTAATTCTGGAAATTCTTCTAATAATTCTGCATGTGCATCTATAGTTTGAATATAATAACATGTATCATCTGCAGATTGTGGTTGTTGCATTGCTCTATCAACTAAAAAGGTAACACTCTCATCCTCTATACTTAGGGTCAGTTTCTTACCGAACACGTCTATCATTGCTTTAGCCGTGTTTAAGAATGGTCTTCCTAATATGAGAGGAACTTGAGAATCTTCTTCCATGTCCAAAACAACAAAATCTACTGGAAATACTAAAGTACCAACTTTAACTAGCATGTTCTCCATTATCCCTCTAGGATATTTTATTGATCTATCGGCTAGTTGTATGCTTATTCTGGTTGGTTTCAATTCTCCAAGGTCTAGTTTAGCGTATAGTGAATACGGCATTAGATTTATACTAGCACCTAAATCTGCTAATGCTTCTATTGAACTAAGACTACCCAGAAAACATGGAATTGTGAAACTTCCTGGATCAGATAGTTTTTCTGGTATCTTATTCAACAGCACTGCTGAACAATTAGCATTCATGGTAACAGCCGAGAGTTCTTCCATTTTCTTTCTATTTGAGATTAGATCTTTCAAGAATTTAGCATATCTAGGCATTCCTGAAATCACATCAATGAAAGGAAGATTTACATTTATCTGTTTAAACATATCCAAGAATTTGGATTGCTCGGCTTCAAGTTTCTCTTTCTTCATTTTACTCGGGTAAGGAAGTGGTGGTTGGTATGGTTTAACATAAGGTTTAGCCTTAACTGTGTTATCTTCATTAACCTTTTCAACTACCGGTTCTTTTTCCTTATCTTGATCAGGTTGTGGTTCTTGTGGAGTAGGAATAGTTTCATCAGAAGTTACAGGTATTTCAGGTGGTTTAAGTGTTGTACCACTTCTTGTGGTAATGGCTTTAACTGTTTCATTTCGGGGGTTAGCATTTGTATCACTAGGTAGACTTCCCGGTTTTCTTTCACCTATTAACCTTGCTAGGTTACTTACTTCTTGTTCCAGATTTTGAATAGAAGCTTGTTGATTTCTAAATGCTTGAGCATTTTGTTCATTGGTTTGTTTCTGAGATGTGAAAAACTGCGTTTGAGTTTCAACTAGCTTTGTCATCATATCTTCTAAATTCGGCTTTTTATCATCAGTTTGTTGTGGTGGTTTGTTTTGAAAATTCGGTCTTTGCTGATTGTAATTATTATTGGATACTTGTTGATTGCTAGGACCTTGTTGGTTGTTGTATGGAATATTTCTGTTATAATTCTGGTTTTGATTATAAATAGGTCTTGGCGGTTGATAATTATTCTGATAATTATTTCCAGGCCTTTGGTTTATGTATGAAATATTCTCTCTTTGTTCCATTGTTAATTCAATACTGAGACAATCTTTTGTCAAATGTGGTCCTCCACACTGCTCACAACTAATTCGTATTGAGTGAATATCCTTAGTCATCTTTTCCATTCATCTCTCCACAGCATCTATCTTTGCGGAAACGGAATCTAAGTCATGGCTAGAATCGGCTCTAGCTGCTTTAGATGATCTAATGATATCTTTTTCTTGGTGCCACTCATGTGAGTGAGAAGCAGTGTTATCAATAATTTTGTAAGCATCAGTTTCGGTTTTCTTCATAATAGAACCACCAGCTGCTATATCTATGTCTTTCCTTGTAGTGATGTCGCATCCTTGGTAGAATATTTGTACTATTTGACAGGTGTCTAAACCATGTTGCGGACATCCTCTTAATAACTTTCCATATCTTGTCCACGCCTCATATAGAGTTTCATTTGGTTTCTGTGTGAACGTAACAATTTCTGCTTGAAGTCTTACGGCTTTAGATGCAGGAAAGAATTGTTTAAGAAATTTGTCAGCTAAAACATCCCATGTATCGATCGCCCCTTCAGGTAACGATTCCAACCAATCTTTGGCTTCTCCCTTTAAAGTCCAGGGAAATAACATGAGATATATCTGTTCATCCTCCACTTCTCGGATTTTAAATAGTGTGCAGATCCTATTAAAGGTACGTAGATGTTCATTTGGATCTTCCTTCGGCGCACCACTAAATTGGCATTGATTAGTCACCATGTGTAGAATTTGTCCTTTGATTTCATAATCTGGCGCATTAATGTCAGGATGAGTAATTGCGTGACCTTGGCCAGTGCGTTTAGCTCTCATTCGGTCTTCCATACTTAAAGGTTCCAGATTTTCCATAATTGAATTTGTTGAATCGGAATCACTAGAGGATTCTGATTTAATGGTTCGTTCCTCAACAATCTCTGTTTGAATGATTGGTGGTTCCGGAGGAAAGTTTAGTGGTTCAGGATCTACGAACCGTTCCTGAATATTCTCCGGATTCTCAATTGTGAGGTCGGGTTCAAAAAATGGATTATTGGAAATTTGAACTGAAGTACTTGGTCGACTGGATGACGATTCTAAAGAAAAATCAACGGCGGTTATATTTGCTAAATGTCTTGATCTAGTTACAGGTGGTGAACGTACAAAAGGTGGTGATCGTCTTGCTCGGTGCATTCACTGAATATCCTATTAGTTTTAAAAAGGAAAGAAAAATTATAATAAGTTATCCAATCAATAGACTTTTCTGATTTTGCCCACGTTTCGAATAGCCAAAAGATGCAGCAGAGGGGCAGGATTCGTTTGGTCTCAATATAATTGAGGACTGTTTGGCTCCAATAACCCGGTCCACGTACAAATCCAACTATTACTACGAACCAGAAAATTTTGATGTCTATCAATTTAACCACTTAAAATAAATTTTCGTAATTTTAAGAAATTTAGAGAAGAAGTAGAAAAAATTCTAAGTCCTAAAAACTAGAATGGCGAGAAATAAGAGAGAAAAAGAGTGCGCCTCGAAAAGTGTCGAAAAATGAAAAAGACGAAGAGTGGTTTGTAAACACGCGGTTAATCCAACCTTATAACTATCACTATCTTAAAATTAAAACTACAAATAGAGATCACTAATTGGAATTGTAATTGATACATAGGTAAACGGCGTCGAAAGATAAATAAAAATAAGAAAGTAGCACGAAAAATGGCGTCGCAAAATTCTAAGGCACCTAAATCTTAGTCTAAAGAAAAAGCACTTAAGGGATTTTACGGCAAAGCCTAAAAATTCTAGAAGTAAAAATAAATACTAAGGCAAAAACTATACTTAATACTAAAAGTTGTAACTAGATTCTAAAAATCTAAAGGTAATAAAACTTAAATTTTTTTTTTTTTAAAATTTTTTTTTTAGTACAATACTTACAACTAATAAAAAGAAAATATTACGGAGTAGGCAAAAATGGGTTGGCAGAATCTTTCTTTGAATGCTTTGAACTTGTAAATCACATGGGGTTGAATATTGGTTTTTGTGTGTGATTCATTGAATTTTGTGTAGGTAGTCACAAGTCCCAGTGAACTAGCTAGCCTACTGATCCTATGACTCTTTTATTTTTATTTTTATTTTAATTTTTTTTTACGGTAGATTTTTGGTAGTAGTTGGCCATAGGGTGTCACCAAATTGTACGAATTTAAATGTAGACAATTTAAAGAATTAGAAATCAAAAATTGTCACCAAATTGCTTCTTACTTGCTTTCTACTTTATGTTGGCCGAGATAACCCACAATTGGAACAAGCCAATTGAAATCCCTTTTTGTGATTTTTTTTTAATAGAAACAACCAATTATTGGTTTAAAATATTGTTTGATTGAATAACTACAAACAGTGACGGAACTTGACTCCGACTCGAGAGGGGGCGAAACTAATTGAATGGGGTAAAAAACTAATCGAAGGGGGGGCAAACACTAAAAAAAACCTTATTTTTTTGTAAATTTTTTTTTTTTTTTTTTTAAAACGAGATTTTTTTTTTTCTTTTTTAAATTTTTTTTTTTTTTTTTAAAACGAGATTTTTTTTTTTTTTTTAATTTTTTTTTTTCGAATATATCTTAAAATAAGGTAACTAGTTGTCTAGATTCTTTTTTTTTTTTATATAGCGTTTCGCTTCGGCGCTCCCCGGCAGCGGCGCCAAAAATACTTGATGTCGTAGGGGGTGTATACAAAATAGTATTATTTTTAGTGCGAAATACTATTAAATATGCTACAATTTTACACAAGTTATTTATTTATTTATCGAGTGGATATACTTAAACCTTGCTACAACACTTATAGGCAGTGTACCTAATCGTATTATAGTATAGTTTTTAGTAAGTCCGGTTCGTTCCACAGGGAGCTCGTGAAGTATAACACTATATTTTTTTACACACAATAATTGTAAAAATACAAATATATATATATATATATATAAGTAATATTATTATTATAAAGGGGGGTTTTTACCGTTTAATGACCGGTTTGTCGATTTTAAAACTTTAGTCGCAGTTAAAACCAAATGTAAAATATTAAAAATAAATACAAGACTTAAATTAAAGCATAAAGTAAATAACGATAATGAAATTGCGAATAATAAAAGTGCGATAAAATAAACTTGCGATAATTAAAAAGTACGATAATTAAAAGTGCAATTAAATACAATAACAATAAAAATGCGATAATTAGAAGTGCAATTAAATATAAAATAAAGGAAATTAAATATGAAATAAAAGAATTATGCTTATTTAAACTTCCGTAATCATGATGTTTGACGTGTTGATTTTAATTTTATGCCCATGGGTTAATTGTCCTTTGTCCTGAATTATTTAATATGTCCGTTTGGTTTTTGTCCAAAACAGCCCATCAGTCATAAATATAAAGTGCGAATGTCCTCGTCAAATTATTCTTATACCCGAAGTTAAATATTCCAACTAATTGGGGACTTAAACTGTAACAAGATTTTAATACTTTGTTTAGTAATTACACCAGGATGTCGACTGAGTGTAACCCAATGTTTTAATATTTTGTTATCAATTATACCAAGTGTCCTTGTACATAATTTCACCCCTGTTTTAATTATTCTAGTGGCTATTAATCCATTCCCGTGTCCGGTTAAATGAACGATTATTCGTACATATAAATACCCCGCCCATCGTGTCCGATTGAGTGTATATGGTAATTTATAGGGACGCCCAATTGTAAATCTTTATATTAACATTAACAAACTATCATTTAGTTAAACAAATATAAAGCCCATTAATAGCCCATAGTCTAATTTCCACAAGTGTCGTTCTTTTGTCCAAACCCCAATTATGGTACAAAGCCCAATTACCCAATTTTAGTAATTAGCCCAACATCATGATTACTTCGGATTAAATAAGCATAATAATAACTTAGCTACGAGACATTAATGTAAAAAGGTTGAACATAACTTACAATGATTAAAAATAGCGTAGCGTTACACGGACAGAATTTCGACTTACACACTCAAACGATCTCTATCATAAATCTTATTATTATCATAATTTAAAATTAAAATTAAGATTATTGTTATATCTTATTAAGTTAACATTATGATAGAGATATAGAATATAGATATTGGATATTAGATATAGATATTTGATCGATATATATATAAAAAGAGGATAGAAAAAGTTATACTTATATCGACGAACTACATAGCCTTTTATAGGCAAATTATAAATTTGATTTTTCATTTATGACCCCTGAACTATGCTCAATTAACAACTTTTTATTATTTAATATTATTCTTATTATGAATTATTTAAATATTATATTTTATTCTTGTGCATAGTTGACTCGTAATTTTTACACCGTTGCGTCGAGCGTTGAGAGTTGACTCATGTCCCGGTTCCGGATTTTCGAACGTCCTTTCGTACAATTTTATATCGTGTACTTTGCGTTTTGTAACTTGTACTCTTGTCATTTTTAGACGTTCTTCATCAATAATTTGAACCTTTTTGATTGTATCTTGTACTTTTGAGCTTTTTGGACCTTTGTGTCTTCAATTCGTCGTTTTCGCCTTTTGTCTTCGCACTTATTTAAAATAAACGAATATTACTTGAAAATGGAACAATTGCAACTAAAATCTTGTCTTTCTTGGGGGATAATGCTATGAAATATATGTTCCTTTTTAGCCTTATCAAAGATGTTAACTAATCTTCCTTAATCCACTCCTCAATTCTATGAATTGAGATTTTTTTTCACTATGATACTCCAAACTCGGTGGAGTGTCCGGATACAACGCTAGTACTTCGATAAGCCGCCCCTTGTGAACTCTTATGTCCCTTTGAAGACTTCACAAACACCTATAGCTCTTACCACAAGATCCTAATGAACTTATCCTAGTGAAAACACAACTATCCTCTAGATCCCTTTAAGAAGATAGTTTATAAGTAAACTTACAACTTTAAGCTTACAAGTACTTTTACTATAATCACTCTAATAGATTACAAATTGAGTATAAGAATGATATCAGTAAGTATGAGTGCAAGAGGTGAGTCTTCAAATGCTTCAAGGCTTGGTTTTTATAGGAAAGAGAAATCTGCCTGGAAGTCATACGGCTCACTGCACGGTCGACCGTGGTTCGACCATGTACTTCTGACATCTGATTCTTTTGGCCGTTTTTGTCCTTTGAAATTTGTAATTTTTCCTTGTTGAGTAGCTGCAACTAGTGGACAATTACTTCTGAAATTATCCTCATTACCCTTTATGTTTTGGACATAAGCTTGGAAGTTGACATGTCCTTTAAAGAAGAAAGTCTTTAATCCTTGACCAATTGTCATTGATTACCAAAAGAGGTAATTGCAGATTTTTGTCTCTTGACAAATCATTAACTTCCAAAAATCTTCATCAACCTTCTTAATCACTTGTCATTTAGATTATGGGAGTTTCTTGCCCTTTAGAACATTGTTACAACTTAATTGAACTAGTTTGAATCTAGTTTGAACATGATGATTCTTGTTACAACTTGACTAGACTTGAACTAATTACATACTTGCACAAATAATGATACATAGAACTAATGGAAGAGCAACTCTTTAATTGGGAATTTAATGACCATTATTAGTATGTTTAAATGATATTATGAATTGAGGTAAAGGGATATGACACTTGAGTGTTTTAGCCTAAATCAAGCTTAAAGGGATATGACACTTGAGTGTTTTAGCCTATTATAAGCATGTTTAAAAAGGTTTTGTAAATTATAGATGCCGGGAACTAGTCAAACTTTATTTGGTCAAGATTGGTAACAGAAAGAACTGCGGTCGGGCTGCGGTCGTTCATGAGTTCAGTCGTGGGTTTGCAGTTTTAGAACAGCTTGAACTCGTTGGTGCAGGACACACACGGTTGATGTCACGGTCGACCGTGGTGCAGCCGTGTAGCAATTTTCCCAAGATGATTTCTTAATTATTGGTCTTTTGCTAGAGATAGTTTAGGCTCATGAACTCATGTCATCCTACATATGATTTAACTTCTCAGTTCTTGTATGTCATCATCAAAACAAAGTGATTAGCTTTTGAGTATTATGCTTTGAATCTTAACCAACAGGCACCATCACGATATAAGCAGAAATTAGCACAACCAGCCATCCGTGCAACGGCTGTGGATAATTTGTTTGCTTTGATTACTGGAGATGAAGCTATCAAACCACCAGCAATGGTAGAGTCAACACAGTGTTTTATCCCTAAAAAATTGCAGATTATCCATTACCAAGAAATTTGGAAATTCCATCTATCGGTGTTTATGATGGCACAACAGATTCAGAAGACTTCCTCACCATGTTTGAAGGTGTTATGAGGTTGCAGCATTGGGAAGATGAAATTGCATGCCATATGTTTCCAATGGTACTGCAGAAAATGGCAAGGGAATGGTTTGCTAGTTTGCCACCAAGGAGTATTACCAGTTTCCTTGATTTGAGGGCAAAGTTTGTGATGCAATATCAAAGTCTGAGAAGCTTCACATTATCACATCTTGATGCACATGAGATAACAATGCACCAAAATAAATCACTGAGTGATTTCATGAAGCGTTATACCATTGAATGTCAAAAAATACCAGACATACCAGAGTCTCAGCTTGTTTCAGGGTTTATATTTTGTCTTGATCAGCGACGTTTTGCATGATTAATTCATGCTTTGCGTTATGATGTTCCAAAAACATTGCATCAGGCATTGATTATTGCTCAGAAACACTTAAGAGCAGGAGAAATGGGATATCCAAGAGTGGATAATTATAAAAGAAACTTTAGGCAGCAAGGCGGAGAACGGAACAGGAATGAAAACTATCAGAGACAACGTGGTTATGACAACAATGACCAGAAACAGCAACATGGTTGGAGGGGGAATAATCATCCAAATGATAATTATCATCATCGAAAGCCATTAGACAGGCATCCACTTATCATGACTTTAACTAAAACTCTAAAAGAAATCTTGTTTACAGAACCTGTTAAGGAAACCTTTCACCCTCCACCACCAATAGAAGAGCGTCAGGGACCGCAGAGTGACAAGTAGTGTGACTTCCATGAAGCATATGGACATGACACTGATAATTGCAAGTCATTGATGAGGGAAATCATTGCAAAGATCAAGGCTAGAGAGTTAAATCATCTTTTACCAGGAAAAAAGTATCGGATAAATGATCCAAACAAACATTTTGCTTGGCAAGGAAAAATGCGTCACAGTGGACGGCGTAATTGGAACAGAAGCGAAGAAAGAAATGATGAAAGGGATCCAACTCCTGAAATGCACATCAAAGTTATATGGAATGAGGTGGAGGAAAATGAAACATACAGAGAACGTAGGACGGAGAACTGGATGTATGCTCCAATCATATTTCACACTATTCCAAATTGGCATATGTCAGAGGAGCCTGTGGTTATCTCAGCTGTAATTGCAAACAAAAACATCACCCGAATCTATACTGATACAGGTAGTGAAGCAGATATTTTATATTTTCATTGTTTCAGCGATTATCCGTTCAACGTGAAGGATAGGCTTCGCTACACGACCTTGAAAATTGCTGGCATCACGGGAGAATCAATGAAGGCAGTTGGTAGAGTGAAGCTGGATGTAACATTGGGCACACACCCTTTAGTCCGAACAGAAATTGTGGACTTTACAGTTCTTGATGGCAGATCAAGATTCAATGCATTGTTTGGTAGGCTAACTCTTCGCAAATTTGGAGCAATTACTTCTACACCGTATGCAGAATTGCGGTACCCAACACCAAATGGTGTGGCAGTAGTACACTATGAGTACGTGGGACCCGCAAGAGAAAAGTCAGTTGTTTTTAAAGCTCAGGATAACTTTGTTAGGGGTGGACCGTCAAAACAGTTATTTAGCAGAAATGATGTGAATGGGTATTTCAAACCATCCAAAAAATGGGACCTTTAAAAGCAGAACGCAATACGCTGTACGGAGAACATCATGTTAGCATTAACCGTGCAGAGCAGTTTGTTAATCATTTTTTTTTATTTTCAATCAGTTCAGACAAAGCATAATACACTTTTTTAGTTTTCTAAATGGGATTGATCACCCCACATGAAGATGTTGCACAAAATGTTGTATGTGCGGCAATCGAATATCAATAAAATTTTAATTTTTCTTACGCAAAGCGTTACGCGTTAAGAATGTAAAGCATAGCATTCATACCTACCCACATAAGGTGAGGTATTTTTATGTCCCCGATGGTAGAGGCTCTTGTGTCAACATTATAGACACAAGGGATCGGCTAGCGTAAAGTGTTTACTTCGCTAGCGGGCACCGAGGCAAAAGTAAAGATCTCATAATGTCATGACATACAAAATGGTTTATCACAATGGCATAAATCCATTTATATTCTTGAAAATAGAAAAAATTAAATACAAGTGTATTTTGTAAGCCGCACAACACCTGAGCACAACACGCTAAACGGAACACCAATGATTCTATAAACAGAATTTTCTCTGAAAGCTTTATAAATTTTTATAACATAAAAATGGCATAACCACATTATGATTGACTCACATCATACTTCAAAAATTGTGTGAGAATTATCAAATACTTCTTTACAAAACAAATTCCCTGATACAGAACGGACAGCAGATAAAAAGTTTGGTATATTCTTCATACAAAAATAACAAGGTTATACAAGTTTTGTTGAACAAAGAATAAAAAACAGATATACAATTTTAATTTGTATACATCATACCATAAGTAACAGTGCACCTCAGATTCATAAAGAGGTATTATGAATTACGGAAAACGGATGACGGATGACAGTTCAATACATGTACAAAATCAAAAATCAGTTCAAGGCAAAAATCATTTTCATACGATATGATACATGAAATCTAAATTTTCTATAGCTGGAATTGGTTAAGCATATAAATAGCAGATATATGTTAATCATGGAAAGAAACAAAGCATGCTAACATTAAACATAAGAACAGAATATATATACAGCATAAAGATGTTACATGTTGTTATTACAAATTAAGTGTGTTATCAAATAGGCACCTCTAAAATATCCTTCACAGATGCATCCTCTCTACCACAATTATCCTCCACAGATGCAATTTTCAGGGAAGTAACTTCATTTATTGCAGCCTGTAGCTTATCCTCAGCATCATGTCTGATGTATTTTGAAATAACGGCAGGTAAAGGATCAGGTTTAACAGGCAATGCATTCAAAATCTCCTCTGTAGCATCAGAGAGATCCTTCTCAACTGTAGCCAACAAATATTTATGAAAAGTTTGGCCAACAAGCCCAGAACTCAACACCCTCTGCACAAGAGCAGGAATACCATTCTTTAAATCAATAAATTTCTCCTCTGAAGCAGCAGCAGCAACAGTTTTTTTCATCAGCACGACATTTTTCTTGTTCAACCATCTTTTTCAACTCTTCCATTTCCTTCAACAATTTATCTTTCTCCTCCATTACATTCTCTTTCTCAGCCCTCTCAGCAACACACTTTTTCTCAACCAACTGAAGTGTCTCCTCCTTATTCTTTGCCATATCAACTGCCGCTTCCATTTTAGATTAGAATCTTTCAAATCAATCTCCATCATTGTCAGCTTGCTGGCATTCTGGACAGCATTGTCAACAAGAGTTGATTGAGCCTCTTGCATTTTCAGACCATGGAGAACATGGTGATTCAGAAGCACCAGCGATGCAGCAGTCGATTGGAAACTTTGTTTAAGGGTCATTGCAGTTAGAGAGGAAGAAAGATCAGCAATCGTATTTCCCTGCAACATAAACATACATTCAATAAACTACAGGCAATGTGAATAATACATATAGATTTCCATGAATTAATCGGTAATATGTACCTTCAGAAAATCGACAAAGCTGTCGGATTTATTTACAGGATTTTCCAAAAAGTTTCTTAAACTGGCTAGAGGGACAACGGAGGGCAGCTGCGAAGCTAAAGAAGATTGTGTTGTACCAATTCTTGAAGAAGTTAATGGGTTAGTGAAAGGAGGAGTCTTAACAGTGTTATCCTCATATGTTTCTTCATATTCTTCATCATCATCATCATCATCATCATCATCTTCAGCTCCAGCAGTTTTGCTACTCCTCTCACCACTAGCAGTGACTTCATCAACGTCAGTGGGAAAAACCAGCTCTGTATCATAAATAACCAACTTTATAGATTAACATTAACAAATCTTATAGGCATTATTGCAAAGTAATGATACGCATAATGATCTGTCTCAAAATAAGCAAGCATCTCGGCAAAAATCTTACCCGGTACTACGCATCCCGGGTTGCCGACTCCTTTCTCGACATCCGTTTGACATCTTCCTAGATATTCTACCATGACAGACAAATGGCAAGACCAAGAACTCGGATGACATACACACAACCGGCACCATACAGCCGGTCATGACAATCATAATCAAGCGTCGCGAAACCAGTCACAATAATCACAACGGTGAAGAAACACTTGGAACAAGTGTTCGGTGAAGACCCACCCGACTAGACTGACAGCACTATGATGCCTTAACCGGAATCAACCTGCCATCAGTACCATCACGACATTCCATCCTGACACGAAGATATTCTCCCGGGACAAGCACTCTGTCCCGGAGAAAGTGCACTATCCCGGAAAAAGTGCACTACCCCGAAAAAGACGCCCTGTCCAGAAATGATCACCTAATAACGGAAAGAGCTTACAAGCAAGTTGCATGCCACATCAGCCCGCAAATCTAGGGAAGTTCGTTAGGATCTGTTATTCCCCACAAAAGGGACATGTGCCATGTCACCCCTCGGGATTGATCAAGTTTGTTACAACCATAAAAGGGACATGTGCCACGTCACCATTCCCTCTAAACATCTATAAATACATAAACAAGGTCTTTCATTCACATAACACTGGATGCATTAATGTTATTCTGCTTAAATCAATTGCGGTAACATCACTCCAGTCGTTAAACCAATTCCGGCCGGTACTCCAATCATCGTCGGAATTAATCCTCACTCTTAGATATTAGCTTATTCGATTCCGATCGAATAAGGCTAATTCAATCGATTATTTTATGCCCTTGGAATCCAGATTCCAAATCGGGGTTTGCACAATTATTGGAGTTAAAACAGCCAACCTACTCTTTTTCCCAAATCAAGCATACAAACCCGAAATCTAATCACGCTTAACGATTTTGGTTTGATCAAATGGCGCCACATAAAGGTATGAACAACACAGTGAAACCAAGTAGCGAAATGGCAAGCAAAAAAGGTACGAACGACGACGTTCAGCCACCTTCGAACAAAAGAAGCTCACCACCGGTGGAACCACCTCAACCTCAAAAGCAGTCAATCGCTCACATTCACTCTGGTGATGCGTCGGGAGACGAGATGAATGTTTTCAATTACGATGAGGATACACATGAGGGATCACCACTCGGTGGAGACAGGTTGAAGCTCGGAACTCTTGGTCTCAAAACTGGTGGATCAAGCTGCATCAGATCATCCCAGAACGACACCAACATGATCACCAAAATGATCTCAATCGACGTTAAGAAGCAAGTAATCGAAAAGCTGCAGTCCATGCTGAATGATAACAATCTAGCAGAAAGGCAACAATATCAAACTCTAGACGTTCTGAAAACTGGTCCGATGTTAAGCATCGGTGCGGGAAGTAGGGGTGTCAACAAGGAAGCCACAAACGCATGGTTGACCGAGCTTCTCGTGCAAGCTGCGCGGCTGACGTACAAACATTCCCTGTCACAACTCGCTGTCCAGGGGACAGCACTCAAAAATCTCTTCGCATTAATCACCTGTAACAAAGCAAAGCGACCGGTTGAGACGTCAGCTACTAGCCAGAAGTTGTGCGAACGGATCGCTAGCTGCACGCTCCCCGCTAACATCATCATACCGGTCACTTTGGGGGTGTATAACGGCACCACGGACCCAGACGATTTTTTACAAATCTTTGAAGGTGCCATGAAAACCCAGCACTGGAGTGACGAGGTAGCGTGTCATCTCTTTCCGGAGGTACTACAGTTGGCTGCCAGGGAGTGGTTTGCAAAGTTACCACCTAATGGAATCACTTGCTTCGCGGACTTGCGAGAAAAGTTCCTCATGCAATATCAGAACTTCCGTCGACACACGTATGCGCACCTGTATGCATACGAAATCCCAATGTACCGGGGAGAGAAAATTGAAAGCTTCATTATGTGACAACCCGGAAATTTCCGAACAAATTTAAACTTTATCTTTATATGTTTCCGACACGATAAGCAAAGTTTGTTAAGTTAAATCTTAAGGATTTTAAACTATGTTCATACATTCATTTAACCTCGACCAAATTCCAATGATTCACGAACTGTTATATGAACGGATATGATTATAGATGTATTTGTATATATTATTACTTGAAAACATTAACAAAGTATTAGACGTATAATACTTTACATAAACGTATTTATTTCAAAATATATATTCAAATAATTATCGATGGAATTAGAAGATGTTATCAAATGATTGATTTAATAGTTACATTGAATTATGATTACGAGTCTCTGTTAAGAGGTCCACTTTGATTTAGAAAACCTTTTCTTTTTAACGGTATCTGGAATATTTGGTAAAAGTGATTTACAAAAGTGTCATTAACGAGAGTTAGTCAAAAGTTAGTAATCATTTCCGTTTAAATTTCAAAAGTGTACTTTACTTTGATTAACTCGTGTCCCTTGATAAATCAACTATTTAGTTTCTATATTAAAAACATTATTTGGTAAAATAACTACTATTATTTAAAACGAGTTAAATTATATAAAACGAACTTTGAAATGTAATTGGTTTTAAAAGACTAAATATTATATCATTAGATAAATATTTCAAACATATGTACAAATTTACAATTCTAAATAAAAATATATATATATATATTTCAACTTAGTCATAAAACGTCCTGATTTAAAATAATATATTTTGATAAACAACGAGACACTGATTTATAGAAGCAAATGACCACAACGCTCAATTTTATAAGTTACATTTTTTATAAAGTAATTTATTGATGAGTAAGTCAAATTATTAATAAGGGTACACGTCGCGTAACGTAAAAGGCTAGTTTTCTAAACACACGAAAGTGCGTTCGAAAAACCGAAAGTGGTACATGAGTCGAGTGACAACGTACGATTCATTTGAACAAAAATTACATTTTTACCATGCACGTAAATATAATATAATATATAATTAATTGTATAGATTAAATAATAATTTATAATTAATATATTAAATAAATTAAATATAAGTGTCGACAGCCTCAATGATTCATTTATGTGCTGTAGAATACACTCATGCGAGTTCATGTTGGAACTCCATGCGAGTGCATGGAGTCTAATCCCTGGCTACTTGTATAAATGGAAGGAAATCGGATTCATTTTAATCACACTCCTCTCTATCAATATTATTCGTATATTATTATTTTTATATTATTATTATTATTATTAATAAGATTAATATTATTATTAATTTTATAGTTGGGAGTAATATTATTAGTAGTATTATACATAAAATATTAGGACGAGGTCATGGGCGCATTATTTTCAAAATGGGGTTTTGAGTGAGATAGGGCTAAGGAAATTATGGTTTATAGCTATGGAGGTGATGGGTATGATTCATGGCTATGCTCATGAGGTCAATTTAGTGTTTATCATCTCCGTTGCATCTACGTACCTTTCCTGCAATATTGAATCTCAATATTGATACGTAAGCACTCATAATTTAATTTTTAAATATTAATAGTGTATCCCTGACTAGTGCTCGAGTATATAGGATTATGCATGCTTGTACTTTTGATATTGCCATTAGATAGGTTATGTTGAATCCTGAATTAGTTACATATGCGGTTGAGATAAGGTATAAGATATGCATGTCGTTGGAAAGCTAGCGAAAAATTAAGAACTTTTCATTTAGATATCGAATGGTTTCAATGAACGGATTAGAAGTTATAGTCAATTGAATCTTTGTATTATTATTAAAAATGATTATTATTATTATCATCGTTATAATTTTTATCTAATTATTATTATTATTATTATTATTATTATTATTATTATTATTATTATTATTATTATTATTATTATTATTATTATCAATAAAAAGTATTATCATTAAAAAATTTTATTATTATTATTATTATTATTATTATCGTTATTATCGTTAAAGTTATAATTAAGTATTATCATTAATATTACCATAATATTTATTATCATTAGTATTATTATAATTAAAAACTAATATTAGTAACACCTAATTATTATGATTACTATTATTATCATTAACATGAACGCGATATAAAAGACGATTAAAAGCTATTAAACGAATCGATTAGGAAATAATGAGTATGAGTATCATGATGAAATTAAAATATTGCAAGATATTGATTTAGATAAAATTACCGTTCATATTTTTATTATTACTATTATTATTAAAAGTATCGTTAGTATTAAAACTATCATTTTAACGAAAATTATCATTTTAATAGAAATGACATTGTTGTTATAAAATATCATTATTATTATCATTTAAATAGAGTTATTATTTTAAAGTTAATATTAAAAAGTATTATAAATATTAAAGTTATCATAATTAGAATTATCGCTTTATCATAATATCACTTTTAGTAAATATAAATATTGATATTTTTATTAATAGAATAATAATTATTATTATTACAAAATAATACAACTTTTACTTATTATTATTATTATCAACGTTATTTTATCAAATAAATATGTAATACAAAGATATTTTACTACGTGTAATATAATTACGTTAATACTACCTATAATATTAAATGAACTTTATAAATTTTGTTACTTAAGATATATAAAAGTACATTTTTATTATATAAATTTTAATAATAAATGAATTATATTATTTACTCTAATAAAATCTTTTAAAAATATTTAAAAATATAAAACGACAATATTTAAACTATATAATAATCATGTATAAATTTTGGAAATCATTTTGAGTCAAATTGACTTTTGTTGACTTTTGCATATTAGTCTCGAGCATTAGGATTGTGGTATACTATGACCTGACCTAAATTGTTAGACAAATATTGACCAACATATAAATATATATAATTAATATAGGTTCGTGAATCCAAGGCCAACCTTGCACTTATTCAATGACGTTATATGTATTTTTACTACGAAATACAGTATGGTGAGTTTCATTTGCCTTTTTACCCTTTATATTTTTGGGTTGAGAATACATGCACAATTTTTATAAATGTTTTACGAAATAGACACAAGTAATCGAAACTACATTATATGGTTGAATGATCGAAGTCGAATATGCCCCTTTTGCTTGGTAGCCTAAGAATTAGGGAACATCACTAATTTTGAGAATTAGGGCACCCCTAATTGACGCGAATCCTAAAGATAGATCTATCGGGCCTAACAAACCCCATCCAAAGTACCGGATGCTTTAGTACTTTGTGTTTTTATATCATGTCCGATGGATGTCCCGGAATGATGGGGATATTCTTATATGCATCTTGTTAATGTCGGTTACCAGGTGTTCAATCCATATGAATGATTTTTGTCTCTATGCATGGGACGTATATTTATGAGAAATGGAAATGAAATTCTTGTGGTCTATTAAAATGATGGAAATGAATGATTATGATAAACTAATGAACTCACCAACCTTTTGGTTGACACTTAAAAGCATTTTTATTCTCAGGTATTAAAGAAATCTTCCGCTGTGCATTAGCTCATTTTAAAGATATTATTTGGAATCATTCATGGAATATTTCAAAAGACGTTGCACTCAAGTCGTTGAGTTCAGTAAAGATTATGATTAAGTAAATGACAGATTAGATCATTTATAGATAGATATTACGAAATGGTATGCATGCCTGTCAACTTTCGATGTAATGAAAGATTGTCTTTTAAAACGAATGCAATGTTTGTAAAATGTATCATATAGAGGTCAAATACCTCGCGATGTAATCATATGTTATTGTATTTATTATTATGGATTAGGACGAGTCTTTACACATTACAAGCTATATGCTAGAATGTCAGAAAATCTCAGGACTCCCGGAAACACAGCAAATTTCCGGATTTATCACATGCCTGGACAAAGACGCACACCCGTCACTTGTCTCAGAACTCCGTTGGAACATCCCGGGTACATTTGCAGATGCCGTAACGGTAGCCAGACAATACCAACACTCGGGAAGGGAGAGGCAGGCCGGGTATCAACGAGAAGAGAGGAAAAGAGAAGAAGAGAGGAGAAGCGACAGCAGGCACCGCCATGACAGTAGCAGGCGCAGTGAAAGCCACAGCAAACATTACAACAGTCACGTTAAAAGTCATGACAGCCATAGGCATGACAAGAGCAGCCGAAAACCGTATGATAAAGGGTCCCTAATCGACAGCCTCTCCAAAACTCCATGGGAGATACTGTTAACAGAACCCGTAAATGCAAAGTTTACTCCACCGGCACCGCTGGAAAAGCGTGACGGTCAAAAGTCAAACAAGTATTGCGAGTTCCATGAAGACAATGGCCATGACACCAATGAGTGCAAGGCGCTGATACGCGAAATCATCGCCAAGATCAAAGCAGGTGAACTCAACCACTTGTTGTCAGGACGGAAGTTCAAAAAGGCTGACCCCAACAAAACATTCAGCTGGTAGAAGGAAGACGACAAAAAGCGAGAGAAAGTGAAGGATAAAGTAGTTATCAACATGATCAATGTTCAGAAGGACGAGTTTGCCCCACAGAATTCCTGGAAAGATGCTACATCACTTTCCCGGGAATACCGACACGGTACTCGTGGGATGAACTGGTAGTCATTACCGAACTGATAGATGGATTTCAGGTGAACGAAATGTACACCGACACGGGAAACGAAGTCGAAGTGTTATACGCTCATTACCTTTCCCGGCTCCCGAAGTGTGTCGGAAGAAAGATGAGACAATCTAACGCCGTCATCTCTGGATTCTCTGGTCGCACTGAAGAAACAATTGGAAGGCTCAAGGCAACGGTCACCGTGGGTACTTGACCTTATCTTCGTAGTGAAGTCATCGACTTTATTGTCCTTAAATCTGTGGCTGCTACGAACGTGATACTAGGAAGACAATTCTTCAAGAAGTTTGGTGCCATAGCGTCTACTGCTCATGGCATACTCAAGCTCCCAACCCGGCAAGGCGTGATAACGGTCCAGTCCACCCGACACCCTTTTCCCGGTAATGAAGACATTCGAGACAGGTAAAACACCGAATAATGGAAGACACCACATGTCATGGAGGAAGAGCGTGTTTCTGTTCTTAAAAGGCTAACTTTTTTCTCCCCGACGGCACATCCCGGTAGCAGAAGTTCAGACATGCTTCATAAGGCGGAAAAGGCGATTGCCGGCCGACGTCGCCGATCAGAGTGGGAAAAATCATTTAATGAGAAGGCTAAAACCCTTAATCCAACACTCAAATGTTCAAGGACCGAAAGTCGCGAGAGTTCCAACCGAGACAAGATAGCGGTTTGGGAAAACGAAAGTGGCTGAATGAAGCAACTGAAATTTCGATGGGTACCGTGGTTGAAATTGATCACCCCAACTCACGGTTATCTTGATTTTTTATCTTTTTCTTGTAATAAAAGAACTGATGTATGTTTCTCCTTTTCAAGGAATCAATAAAAAGCTTTTTACCATTTGCAATAACTTTATCATTATGTTATTCACAACAATGTTTAAACAACTATAAATGGCTAGCGGCAAAACGAATTCCGACATCCACGTAAGTCCTATGCACGTTGTTTTGTACCCCCTTAAGAGGTGATTGCCTAGCCCTCGTCGGTACAAGTTTATACTGATAAACAACCAATGAGTAGATGGCATAAACACGCGTGACTGCACGTTGTACACACCAAAACTAACACAAATGTATTCTAGGCATACATACGAAGATATGAACTAGTTCAACTCAAGAAAAATGGACACAATACACTTGAAATTAAAATTTCATTAGCTACGCATGATTCGTTACAAATCTTGACAGAAGTACACAACTACCACGGGACAACTGTTACAAAAATGGACATCCGTGATACATGCCCAGGATGCAAGGCAAATGCCCAATAAAACGACGAACTTATATTCTGGCAGTTGATCGACCGACATACCCCCACCTGGCGTACGGATTCCGATCATCAAAATTAGGTATTCACTGCTGCCCGCGCCATAGGAGCTTCCTGGAGGGTATTCGCTTTAAATCCCTGGCTTAAAAACAAGGCCAAATTCAAGATAATGCCTCCATGAAAGCAAAAATGTATCGGACGCACCAAGAGAAACAAGAACAAGACCAATGGCCCAATCACGGACGACGGGACAAACACACCTTTTTCAAGGAAGACTCAAACTCAGATCTCGGCAGGATAAGCCGCCCTTTCTGGTTAAAACTGACCACACAAGTATTACAAGTCGCAAGAGCTCGAACCTAACCAGCTCACGCCTCATCAACAAATGGAGCAGAAACAAACCTCAACATATCCGGGAAGAACCCCCCTTAGGGTCAATATCTATGTGAACATATAGCTAAACATCAAACTCGGAGAATGATCGGACAAACTCGTTCCTCCCGGTAAAGTCAGATTTGCCCTCGGCTAAATCTTCGACTAAACCAACAAGAGTCGCCCGACACCATAAAAAGCACGAGCATATCATAACGGGTTTCTCGTTTATTTCACGCGAACAAACAAAAATAAAAAGTTAAAGGGATTCACAGGTAACTTCCCAGTTACGGTTGCAAAAGATTCCTTCAAGACAGAATACGCTAGTATGAAGACAGAAAAATAAAAAGCGTATGTGTCACCAATACACTGTATAAACATTCATTTCAAGACAGAAGACAAACACAGATTATTTCATTGCTAAGCATGAAAGTTACACATACAAAAGTTGAAAACCCTAACTACCTATGGCTTTCAGCACAAAGATATCGAGTCTCATACAAATAAAAGGAAACTCTCGTATATGGTCTATCTCCCTGAAAAAGAAGAAAAGTGGGCACAGATGTTGAAAGAAATCAAAAGCTCCCAAACGAGCAATCACCAACATGGCCCGGCTGGTGTAGTGACCCGAACTTTTCCATGTTTATATATATTAATTGAGATTGATGTTTACATGATTAAATGTTTCCAACATGTTAAGCAATCAAACTTGTTAAGACTTGATTAATTGAAATAGGTTTCATATAGACAATTGACCACCCAAGTTGACCGGTGATTCACGAACGTTAAAACTTGTAAAAAAACTATATGATGACATATATATGGTTATATATATAGTTAACATGATATTATGATAAGTAAACATATCATTAATTATATTAACAATGAACTACATATGTAAAAACAAGACTACTAACTTAATGATTTTGAAACGAGACATATATGTAACGTTTATCGTTGTAACGACATTTAATGTATATATATCATATTAAGAGATATTCGTACATCATAATATCATGATAATATAATAATTTAAAATCTCTTTTGTTATTATAAACATTGGGTTAACAACATTTAACAAGATCGTTAACCTAAAGGTTTCAAAACAACACTTACATGTAACGACTAACGATGACTTAACGACTCAGTTAAAAATGTATATACATGTAGTGTTTTAATATGTATTTATACACTTTTGAAAGACTTCAATACACTTATCAAAATACTTCTACTTAACAAAAATGCTTACAATTACATTCTCGTTCAGTTTCATCAACAATTCTACTCGTATGCACCCGTATTCGTACTCGTACAATACACAGCTTTTAGATGTATGTACTATTGGTATATACACTCCAATGATCAGCTCTTAGCAGCCCATGTGAGTCACCTAACACATGTGGGAACCATCATTTGGCAACTAGCATGAAATATCTCATAAGATTACAAAAATATGAGTAATCATTCATGACTTATTTACATGAAAACAAAATTACATATCCTTTATATCTAATCCATACACCAACGACCAAAAACACCTACAAACACTTTCATTCTTCAATTTTCTTCATCTAATTGAACTCTCTCAAGTTCTATCTTCAAGTTCTAAGTGTTCTTCATAAATTCCAAAAGTTCTAGTTTCATAAAATCAAGAATACTTTCAAGTTTGCTAGCTCACTTCCAATCTTGTAAGGTGATCATCCAACCTCAAGAAATCTTTGTTTCTTACAGTAGGTTATCATTCTAATACAAGGTAATAATCATATTCAAACTTTGGTTCAATTTCTATAACTATAACAATCTTATTTCAAGTGATGATCTTACTTGAACTTGTTTTCGTGTCATGATTTTGCTTCAAGAACTTTGAGCCATCCAAGGATCCATTGAAGCTAGATCCATTTTTCTCTTTTCCAGTAGGTTCATCCAAGGAACTTAAGGTAGTAATGATGTTCATAACATCATTCGATTCATACATATAAAGCTATCTTATTCGAAGGTTTAAACTTGTAATCACTAGAACATAGTTTAGTTAATTCTAAACTTGTTCGCAAACAAAAGTTAATCCTTCTAACTTGACTTTTAAAATCAACTAAACACATGTTCTATATCTATATGATATGCTAACTTAATGATTTAAAACCTGGAAACACGAAAAACACCGTAAAACCGGATTTACGCCGTCGTAGTAACACCGCGGGCTGTTTTGGGTTAGTTAATTAAAAACTATGATAAACTTTGATTTAAAAGTTGTTATTCTGAGAAAATGATTTTTATTATGAACATGAAACTATATCCAAAAATTATGGTTAAACTCAAAGTGGAAGTATGTTTTCTAAAATGGTCATCTAGACGTCGTTCTTTCGACTGAAATGACTACCTTTACAAAAACGACTTGTAACTTATTTTTCCGACTAGAAACCTATACTTTTTTTGTTTAGATTCATAAAATAGAGTTCAATATGAAACCATAGCAATTTGATTCACTCAAAACGGATTTAAAATGAAGAAGTTATGGGTAAAACAAGATTGGATAATTTTTCTCATTTTAGCTACGTGAAAATTGGTAACAAATCTATTCCAACCATAACTTAATCAACTTGTATTATATATTATGTAATCTTGAGATACCATAGACACGTATACAATGTTTCGACCTATCATGTCGACACATCTATATATATTTCGGAACAACCATAGACACTCTATATGTGAATGTTGGAGTTAGCTATACAGGGTTGAGGTTGATTCCAAAATATATATAGTTTGAGTTGTGATCAATACTGAGATACGTATACACTGGGTCGTGGATTGATTCAAGATAATATTTATCGATTTATTTCTGTACATCTAACTGTGGACAACTAGTTGTAGATTACTAACGAGGACAGCTGACTTAATAAACTTAAAACATCAAAATATATTAAAAGTGTTGTAAATATATTTTGAACATACTTTGATATATATGTATATATTGTTATAGGTTCGTGAATCAACCAGTGGCCAAGTCTTACTTCCCGACGAAGTAAAAATCTGTGAAAGTGAGTTATAGTCCCACTTTTAAAATCTAATATTTTTGGGATGAGAATACATGCAGGTTTTATAAATGATTTACAAAATAGACACAAGTACGTGAAACTACATTCTATGGTTGAATTATCGAAATCGAATATGCCCCTTTTTATTAAGTCTGGTAATCTAAGAATTAGGGAACAGACACCCTAATTGACGCGAATCCTAAAGATAGATCTATTGGGCCTAACAAACCCCATCCAAAGTACCGGATGCTTTAGTACTTCGAAATTTATATCATATCCGAAGGGTGTCCCGGAATGATGGGGATATTCTTATATATGCATCTTGTTATTGTCGGTTACCAGGTGTTCACCATATGAATGATTTTTATCTCTATGTATGGGATGTGTATTGAAATATGAAATCTTGTGGTCTATTGTTACGATTTGATATATATAGGTTAAACCTATAACTCACCAACATTTTTGTTGACGTTTTAAGCATGTTTATTCTCAGGTGATTATTAAGAGCTTCCGCTGTCGCATACTTAAATAAGGACAAGATTTGGAGTCCATGCTTGTATGATATTATGTAAAAACTGCATTCAAGAAACTTATTTTGTTGTAACATATTTGTATTGTAAACCAATATGTAATGGTCGTGTGTAAACAGGATATATTAGATTATCATTATTTGATAATCTACGTAAAGCTTTTTAAACCTTTATTGATGAAATAAAGGTTATGGTTTGTTTAAAAATGAATGCAGTCTTTGAAAAACGTCTCATATAGAGGTCAAAACCTCGCAACGAAATCAATTAATATGGAACGTTTTTAATCAATAAGAACGGGACATTTCAGTTGGTATCAGAGCGTTGGTCTTAGAGAACCAGAAAATTTGCATTAGTGTGTCTTATCGAGTTTGTTAGGATGCATTAGTGAGTCTGGACTTCGACCGTGTTTTCTTTAAAAATGATTGCTTAACATTTTTGTTGGAAACTATATATTTTTAACATATGAATATTATGTGATATATTAATCTCTTAACGTGTTTGATATTATGTGATAGATGTCTACCTCTAGAACAAGTCCCATTGACTCACCTAATAATAATGAAGAGTCAAATGTAAATTGGAATAATTTGTGGACTGATTCACAAGTTCCCGAAGAGGAACCGGAAGAAGAGTCGGAACCGGAAGAAGAATCGGAACCGGAAGAAGAATCGGAACCGGATGAAGAAATAGAACCGGTGGGGGAAATAATAAAACGGTTAAGTAAAAGAAAATCCTCAACCAACCGACCAAAGTTAATTATGGTCAATGGTGTTTCCGCCAAGGAAGCAAAATATTGGGAGGATTACCAATTCTCCGATGAATCGGATTCCGACGAGAATTCCGATGATGTTATAGAAATTACCCCAACTGAATTTAAAAAGGCAAAAGAAAATAATAAGGGAAAGGGCATAAAAATAGAGAAATCTAATTCCAACCCCGATGAACTTTATATGTATCGTCAACCCCCGAAGTCCTTAAGTTGTAACAATGACCCGGGAACCTCTAAACCACCAGGTTTTTCTAAACCAATGTGGACAACGACGGTTCGTATTAGGGGAACATCATATATCCCTAGAAACTTGGCAAAACGAACCAAAACCGAAGAAGAAGAAACGAGCGAGTCGGAATAAGATAGTTGTATTCGTGTGGTGTAATATATGGAATATAGTGTTCTTATGCTTTATGATATATGTAAAAATTGCTTGTATTAATAAGTATTTTTTTTTATGAATCTAACTCTTGTCTATTTTACAGTTTAAAAATACAAAATGGATAGACAACCCAATATTTTAAGAGACCTACCCGGAGACATGATTGATGAAATCTTGTCTAGAGTCGGCCAGAATTCTTCGGCACAACTATTTAAGGCGAGATCAGTTTGTAAGACATTCGAAGAACGTTCCAAGAATGTCTTGGTTTATAAGAGACTTTCGTTTGAAAGATGGGGGATATCACATTGGGAAACCCATAAGTTACGATGTGTTTACTTTGACGCATATATTGCGGGGAACCCAAATGCTATTTTACGCAACGGGTTAAGAAATTATTTTGACTCAATATATCCGAATATTGGACTTCGTGATTTAGAAAAAGCGGCTAACATGCAACATAAAGAAGCATGTTATGCTTACGGATTAGTAATGTTCGCTTCTCACCAAAGTGAGAACAAGAACATCGGGCTACAACTATTAAACAAAACGTTTCCACAGGTGACGGAGTCGGTAATTGGGGTAAGAAATGAGGTTTTTAGATTATTACGGGACTGTTGGACATTACGTAACCCTCGTCCCTTTGATGACGTTACAACACGCTGTCTTATCAACGGCCATAACGGTTATGTTGCACAAGACCAAGGATGGGAAGTAGTCCTAGTAAAACCAGAATGCATGACTTGTTTCTGGACGTATGAATTACGTGTATTTATTGCCTTTGCTGAACGACTTGTGTACTAGCTAGAATTGTCTTCACAACTATCTTGTATCAAAGTTATTGTGTGCTATATTTCATGCTTTATGTAAAATAAGCGGTATTGTAAGTTTGTAAAATATTGTATAAAAGTTTGAACGCGAAATATTATTATAATCAGTTTTTCATATAGAATTGTAGTAGTTGAATTGTATATTAGCTACTAAGTATGAACTTAACGGGTAGGTACTACCCGAATTTAAACTTATAAAACGCTAATATGAAGAAAAAGCTTTTATAAATGAGTTCATATTATGCTACGAAATACTATTAACTACTCTTAATATTCTGTATGATTAACTTGTTCCATTTAACTATTTTGAAGGAAATGGCACCGACTACTCGACACACCGTGAATATGAATGAAGAGGAATTCCGTACTTTTCTAGCTTCAAACATAGCCGCAGTACAGGCTGCGCTACATACCAACAATAACCTTGGATCTAGCAGTACAGGAAATCGTGTAGGATGCACCTACAAAGAATTCACTGCCTGCAAACCTTTGGAATTTGATGGAACCGAAGGACCGATCGGATTGAAACGGTGGACCGAGAAGGTTGAATCGGTGTTTGCCATAAGTAAGTGTACTGAAGAGGACAAAGTGAAGTACGCTACGCATACCTTCACAGGTTCTGCGTTAACATGGTGGAATACCTATCTAGAGCAAGTGGGACAAGATGATGCGTACGCACTACCGTGGTCAGCATTCAAGCACTTGATGAACGAGAAGTACCGTCCCAGAACCGAGGTCAATAAGCTCAAGACAGAACTTAGAGGGTTACGAACCCAAGGATTTGATATTACCACGTACGAAAGACGATTCACAGAATTGTGCCTATTGTGTCCGGGAGCATTCGAAGATGAGGAAGAGAAGATCGACGCGTTTGTGAAAGGATTACCGGAAAGAATCCAAGAAGATATAAGTTCACACGAGCCCGCCTCCATACAACAGGCATGTAGAATGGCTCACAAACTAGTGAACCAGATTGAAGAAAGAATTAAAGAACAGACTGCTGAAGAGGCCAATGTGAAGCAAGTCAAAAGAAAGTGGGAGGAAAACGGTGATAAGAATCACCAATACAACAACAACAGCAATTACAACAATAATCGCAACAATTATCCCAACAATCGCAACATCAATCGCAACTACAACAAACGGCCCAACAACAACAACAACAACAACAACAACAACAGCAACTACAACAATCATCCCAACAACAATAATAACCGCAACAACAACAACAATCAGAAGCAACTATGCCAAAGGTGTGAAAAGAATCACTCGGGGTTCTGCACCAAATTTTGCAACAAGTGTAAAAGAAATGGTCATAGCGCGGCGAAGTGTGAGGTCTACGGACCAGGGGTTAATAGAACGAAAGGAACAAATGGTGTCGGAACGAGTAATGGCGGAGCAAGTAGTGTCGGAGCAAGTTATGCCAATGTAGTTTGTTATAAATGTGGAAAACCAGGCCACATTATTAGAAATTGCCCGAACCAGGAGAACACGAATGGACAAGGCCGTGGAAGAGTTTTCAATATTAATGCGGTAGAGGCACAGGAAGACCCGGAGCTTGTTACGGGTACGTTTCTTATTGACAATAAATCTGCTTACGTTTTATTTGATTCGGGTGCGGATAGAAGCTATATGAGTAGAGATTTTTGTGCTAAATTAAGTTGTCCATTGACGCCTTTGGATAGTAAATTTTTACTCGAATTAGCAAATGGTAAATTAATTTCAGCAGATAATATATGTCGGAATCGAGAAATTAAACTGGTTAGCGAAACATTTAAGATTGATTTGATACCAGTAGAGTTAGGGAGTTTTGATGTGATAATCGGTATGGACTGGTTGAAAGAAGTGAAAGCGGAGATCGTTTGTTACAAAAATGCAATTCGCATTATACGAGAAAAAGGAAAACCCTTAATGGTGTACGGAGAAAAGGGCAACACGAAGCTACATCTTATTAGTAATTTGAAGGCACAAAAACTAATAAGAAAAGGTTGCTATGCTGTTCTAGCACACGTCGAGAAAGTACAAACTGAAGAAAAGAGCATCAATGATGTTCCCATTGCAAAAGAATTTCCCGATGTATTTCCGAAAGAATTACCGGGATTACCCCCACATCGATCCGTTGAATTTCAAATAGATCTTGTACCAGGAGCTGCACCAATAGCTCGTGCTCCTTACAGACTCGCACCCAGCGAGATGAAAGAACTGCAAAGCCAATTACAAGAACTTTTAGAGCGTGGTTTCATTCGACCAAGCACATCACCGTGGGGAGCTCCTGTTTTGTTTGTCAAGAAGAAAGATGGTACATTCAGGTTGTGTATCGACTACCGAGAGTTGAACAAACTTACCATCAAGAACCGCTACCCACTACCGAGAATCGACGACTTATTTGATCAACTACAAGGCTCGTCTGTTTATTCAAAGATTGACTTACGTTCCGGGTATCATCAAATGCGGGTGAAAGAAGATGATATTCCAAAGACTGCTTTCAGAACACGTTACGGTCATTACGAGTTTATGGTCATGCCGTTTGGTTTAACTAATGCACCAGCTGTGTTCATGGACCTTATGAACCGAGTGTGTGGACCATACCTTGACAAGTTTGTCATTGTTTTCATTGATGACATACTTATTTACTCAAAGAATGACCAAGAACACGGTGAACATTTGAGAAAAGTGTTAGAAGTATTGAGGAAGGAAGAATTGTACGCTAAGTTTTCAAAGTGTGCATTTTGGTTGGAAGAAGTTCAATTCCTCGGTCACATAGTGAACAAAGAAGGTATTAAGGTGGATCCGGCAAAGATAGAAACTGTTGAAAAGTGGGAAACCCCGAAAACTCCGAAACACATACGCCAGTTTTTAGGACTAGCTGGTTACTACAGAAGGTTCATCCAAGACTTTTCCAGAATAGCAAAACCCTTGACTGCATTAACGCATAAAGGGAAGAAATTTGAATGGAATGATGAACAAGAGAAAGCGTTTCAGTTATTGAAGAAAAAGCTAACTACGGCACCTATATTGTCATTGCCTGAAGGGAATGATGATTTTGTGATTTATTGTGACGCATCAAAGCAAGGTCTCGGTTGTGTATTAATGCAACGAACGAAGGTGATTGCTTATGCGTCTAGACAATTGAAGATTCACGAACAAAATTATACGACGCATGATTTGGAATTAGGCGCGGTTGTTTTTGCATTAAAGACTTGGAGGCACTACTTATATGGGGTCAAAAGTATTATATATACCGACCACAAAAGTCTTCAACACATATTTAATCAGAAACAACTGAATATGAGGCAGCGTAGGTGGATTGAATTATTGAATGATTACGATTTTGAGATTCGTTACCACCCGGGGAAGGCAAATGTGGTAGCCGATGCCTTGAGCAGGAAGGATAGAGAACCCATTCGAGTAAAATCTATGAATATAATGATTCATAATAACATTACTACTCAAATAAAGGAGGCGCAACAAGGAGTTTTAAAAGAGGGAAATTTAAAGGATGAAATACCCAAAGGATCGGAGAAACATCTTAATATTCGGGAAGACGGAACCCGGTATAGGGCTGAAAGGATTTGGGTACCAAAATTTGGAGATATGAGAGAAATGGTACTTAGAGAAGCTCATAAAACCAGATACTCAATACATCCTGGAACGGGGAAGATGTACAAGGATCTCAAGAAACATTTTTGGTGGCCGGGTATGAAAGCCGATGTTGCTAAATACGTAGGAGAATGTTTGACGTGTTCTAAGGTCAAAGCTGAGCATCAGAAACCATCAGGTCTACTTCAACAACCCGAAATCCCGGAATGGAAATGGGAAAACATTACCATGGATTTCATCACTAAATTGCCAAGGACTGCAAGTGGTTTTGATACTATTTGGGTAATAGTTGATCGTCTCACTAAATCAGCACACTTCCTACCATTAAGAGAAGATGAAAAGATGGAGAAGTTAGCACGACTGTATTTGAAGGAAGTCGTCTCCAGACATGGAATACCAATCTCTATTATCTCTGATAGGGATGGCAGATTTATTTCAAGATTCTGGCAGACATTACAGCAAGCATTAGGAACTCATCTAGACATGAGTACTGCCTATCATCCACAAACTGATGGGCAGAGCGAAAGGACGATACAAACGCTTGAAGACATGCTACGAGCATGTGTTATTGATTTCGGAAACAGTTGGGATCGACATCTACCGTTAGCAGAATTTTCCTACAACAACAGCTACCATTCAAGCATTGAGATGGCGCCGTTTGAAGCACTTTATGGTAGAAAGTGCAGGTCTCCGATTTGTTGGAGTGAGGTGGGGGATAGACAGATTACGGGTCCGGAGATTATACAAGAAACTACCGAGAAGATCATCCAAATTCAACAACGGTTGAAAACCGCCCAAAGTCGACAAAAGAGCTACGCTGACATTAAAAGAAAAGATATAGAATTTGAAATTGGAGAGATGGTCATGCTTAAAGTTTCACCTTGGAAAGGCGTTGTTCGATTTGGTAAACGAGGGAAATTAAATCCAAGGTATATTGGACCATTCAAGATTATTGATCGTGTCGGACCAGTAGCTTACCGACTTGAGTTACCTCAACAACTCGCGGCTGTACATAACACTTTCCACGTCTCGAATTTGAAGAAATGTTTTGCTAAAGAAGATCTCACTATTCCGTTAGATGAAATCCAAATCAACGAAAAACTCCAATTCATCGAAGAACCCGTCGAAATAATGGATCGTGAGGTTAAAAGACTTAAGCAAAACAAGATACCAATTGTTAAGGTTCGATGGAATGCTCGTAGAGGACCCGAGTTCACCTGGGAGCGTGAAGATCAGATGAAGAAGAAATACCCGCATCTATTTCCAGAAGATTCGTCAACACCTTCAACAGCTTAAAATTTCGGGACGAAATTTATTTAACGGGTAGGTACTGTAGTGACCCGAACTTTTCCATGTTTATATATATTAATTGAGATTGATGTTTACATGATTAAATGTTTCCAACATGTTAAGCAATCAAACTTGTTAAGACTTGATTAATTGAAATAGGTTTCATATAGACAATTGACCACCCAAGTTGACCGGTGATTCACGAACGTTAAAACTTGTAAAAAAACTATATGATGACATATATATGGTTATATATATAGTTAACATGATATTATGATAAGTAAACATATCATTAATTATATTAACAATGAACTACATATGTAAAAACAAGACTACTAACTTAATGATTTTGAAACGAGACATATATGTAACGTTTATCGTTGTAACGACATTTAATGTATATATATCATATTAAGAGATATTCGTACATCATAATATCATGATAATATAATAATTTAAAATCTCTTTTGTTATTATAAACATTGGGTTAACAACATTTAACAAGATCGTTAACCTAAAGGTTTCAAAACAACACTTACATGTAACGACTAACGATGACTTAACGACTCAGTTAAAAATGTATATACATGTAGTGTTTTAATATGTATTTATACACTTTTGAAAGACTTCAATACACTTATCAAAATACTTCTACTTAACAAAAATGCTTACAATTACATTCTCGTTCAGTTTCATCAACAATTCTACTCGTATGCACCCGTATTCGTACTCGTACAATACACAGCTTTTAGATGTATGTACTATTGGTATATACACTCCAATGATCAGCTCTTAGCAGCCCATGTGAGTCACCTAACACATGTGGGAACCATCATTTGGCAACTAGCATGAAATATCTCATAAGATTACAAAAATATGAGTAATCATTCATGACTTATTTACATGAAAACAAAATTACATATCCTTTATATCTAATCCATACACCAACGACCAAAAACACCTACAAACACTTTCATTCTTCAATTTTCTTCATCTAATTGAACTCTCTCAAGTTCTATCTTCAAGTTCTAAGTGTTCTTCATAAATTCCAAAAGTTCTAGTTTCATAAAATCAAGAATACTTTCAAGTTTGCTAGCTCACTTCCAATCTTGTAAGGTGATCATCCAACCTCAAGAAATCTTTGTTTCTTACAGTAGGTTATCATTCTAATACAAGGTAATAATCATATTCAAACTTTGGTTCAATTTCTATAACTATAACAATCTTATTTCAAGTGATGATCTTACTTGAACTTGTTTTCGTGTCATGATTTTGCTTCAAGAACTTTGAGCCATCCAAGGATCCATTGAAGCTAGATCCATTTTTCTCTTTTCCAGTAGGTTCATCCAAGGAACTTAAGGTAGTAATGATGTTCATAACATCATTCGATTCATACATATAAAGCTATCTTATTCGAAGGTTTAAACTTGTAATCACTAGAACATAGTTTAGTTAATTCTAAACTTGTTCGCAAACAAAAGTTAATCCTTCTAACTTGACTTTTAAAATCAACTAAACACATGTTCTATATCTATATGATATGCTAACTTAATGATTTAAAACCTGGAAACACGAAAAACACCGTAAAACCGGATTTACGCCGTCGTAGTAACACCGCGGGCTGTTTTGGGTTAGTTAATTAAAAACTATGATAAACTTTGATTTAAAAGTTGTTATTCTGAGAAAATGATTTTTATTATGAACATGAAACTATATCCAAAAATTATGGTTAAACTCAAAGTGGAAGTATGTTTTCTAAAATGGTCATCTAGACGTCGTTCTTTCGACTGAAATGACTACCTTTACAAAAACGACTTGTAACTTATTTTTCCGACTAGAAACCTATACTTTTTTTGTTTAGATTCATAAAATAGAGTTCAATATGAAACCATAGCAATTTGATTCACTCAAAACGGATTTAAAATGAAGAAGTTATGGGTAAAACAAGATTGGATAATTTTTCTCATTTTAGCTACGTGAAAATTGGTAACAAATCTATTCCAACCATAACTTAATCAACTTGTATTATATATTATGTAATCTTGAGATACCATAGACACGTATACAATGTTTCGACCTATCATGTCGACACATCTATATATATTTCGGAACAACCATAGACACTCTATATGTGAATGTTGGAGTTAGCTATACAGGGTTGAGGTTGATTCCAAAATATATATAGTTTGAGTTGTGATCAATACTGAGATACGTATACACTGGGTCGTGGATTGATTCAAGATAATATTTATCGATTTATTTCTGTACATCTAACTGTGGACAACTAGTTGTAGATTACTAACGAGGACAGCTGACTTAATAAACTTAAAACATCAAAATATATTAAAAGTGTTGTAAATATATTTTGAACATACTTTGATATATATGTATATATTGTTATAGGTTCGTGAATCAACCAGTGGCCAAGTCTTACTTCCCGACGAAGTAAAAATCTGTGAAAGTGAGTTATAGTCCCACTTTTAAAATCTAATATTTTTGGGATGAGAATACATGCAGGTTTTATAAATGATTTACAAAATAGACACAAGTACGTGAAACTACATTCTATGGTTGAATTATCGAAATCGAATATGCCCCTTTTTATTAAGTCTGGTAATCTAAGAATTAGGGAACAGACACCCTAATTGACGCGAATCCTAAAGATAGATCTATTGGGCCTAACAAACCCCATCCAAAGTACCGGATGCTTTAGTACTTCGAAATTTATATCATATCCGAAGGGTGTCCCGGAATGATGGGGATATTCTTATATATGCATCTTGTTATTGTCGGTTACCAGGTGTTCACCATATGAATGATTTTTATCTCTATGTATGGGATGTGTATTGAAATATGAAATCTTGTGGTCTATTGTTACGATTTGATATATATAGGTTAAACCTATAACTCACCAACATTTTTGTTGACGTTTTAAGCATGTTTATTCTCAGGTGATTATTAAGAGCTTCCGCTGTCGCATACTTAAATAAGGACAAGATTTGGAGTCCATGCTTGTATGATATTATGTAAAAACTGCATTCAAGAAACTTATTTTGTTGTAACATATTTGTATTGTAAACCAATATGTAATGGTCGTGTGTAAACAGGATATATTAGATTATCATTATTTGATAATCTACGTAAAGCTTTTTAAACCTTTATTGATGAAATAAAGGTTATGGTTTGTTTAAAAATGAATGCAGTCTTTGAAAAACGTCTCATATAGAGGTCAAAACCTCGCAACGAAATCAATTAATATGGAACGTTTTTAATCAATAAGAACGGGACATTTCAGCTGGTATTGGGAAGATCGCAGGACAGGCGAGCGTTCGACGGCCCCATATGTCGACATTCGAGTCTCAAAATCAACCGGAAGCACAAGAAACAACTTTCATTCGCAAGGGATGTGCATAGCACATCGTTATCCGAGCGCAAGCGAATTGTATTCCTCGAGCCCGGAAGATCGAACAACCCAGAGACCAGTCGGATGACGTAAGACGCATCGAACGACCACCGGCGTCCGGTTGCTTCCAATCTTTCCGCAGTTAAAGGCGGAATACGTTCAGAAAAATCCAAGGATTCAAAACAAATCTTCAGACCCAAATCGAAGCCTGAAACAAAACAAATCAGCAATAAGAAGATAGAACAAGAAGAGAAGACAGAAAAAGAGAATCGCAAATGCTCACCAATGTCGTGGGTAAAATGGCTCAACAAGTAACGGCAACGCTGTCCTTCGGGTATCAACAACAACAACAACAACAACATCAATATTAACCAAGCAAAGAGGTTATTCATAACATCAAAAGACTTTTAAAGCCTAAGAATTTATAAAAGTAAGATGGTGCTGAAGAACAGAAATGTATAACAGTTGGAAATAAAAAAGTGAAAAACTCAAGAGAAAAGCAAGGCTATTTATATCCACCAAGGAAATAAGAAGTAATGACGAAAGTGGAAAAATTGCCCCTTGGAAAATGTTCCAAACCATCGATAAAAGGAAAAAGCATAAAAAGGAGGCGCATTTGCAGAAACTATCTTTTCACGCTGACAAGCATTAAATGCACATCCAATCAGGTAGCGTGGCCTTGTCTCGGAATTTTGACGACGGTAACCGTTACGGATACCCTTATCAAACTGGGGGGGACTTAATGATACGTATAATGACCCGTCTCAAAATAGGCAAGCATTTCGGCAAAAATCTTACCCGGTACTATGCATCCCGGGTTGCCAACTCCTTTCTCGACATCCGTTTGACATCTTCCTGGATATTCTACCATGACGGACAGATGGCAAGACCAAGAACTCGGATGACATACACACAACTGACACCATACAGCCGGTCATGACAATCATAATCAAGCGTCGCGAAACCAGTCATCATAATCACAATCGTGAAGAAACACTTGGAACAAGTGTTCGGCGAAGAACCACCCGGCTAGACTGAGAGCACCGTGATGCCTTAACCGGAATCAACCTGCTGTCAGTACCATCACGGCATTCCAACCCGACACGAAGATATTCTCCCGGGACAAGCACTCTGTCCCGGAGAAAGTGCACTATCCCGGAGAAAGTGCAATACCCCGGAAAAGACGCCCTGTTCCGGAATGATCACCTGATAAGGAACAAGCATGCAAGCAAGTTTCATGCCACGTCAGCCCGCAAATCTAGGGAAGTTCGTTAGGATCTGTTATTCCCCACGAAAGGGACAGGTGCCACGTCACCCCTCGGGATTGACCAAGTTTGTTACAACCATAAAAGGGACATGTGCCACGTCACCATTCCCTCCTAAACATCTATAAATACATAAACAAGATCTTTCATTCACATAACACTGGATGCATTAATGTTACTCTGCCCAAATCAATTGCGGTAACATCACTCCAGTCGTTAAACCAATTCCGGCCGATACTCCGATCATCGTCGGAATTAATCCTCACACTTAGATATTAGCTTATTCGATTCCGATCGAATAAGGCTAATTCAATCGAATGTTTTATGCCCTTGGAATCCAGATTCCAAATCGGGGTTTGCACAATTATTGGAGTTAAAACAGTCTACCTACTCTTTTTCCCAAATCAAGCACTCGAACCCGAAATCTAATCACGCTTAATGATTTTGGTTTGATCACAAAGCAAACGTAAAATACACATACTTATTTTCTTTGTTTGTTGGGGAACTTTACCAGCTGCATGTTTCCACAAACGCTTTGTGCGTTTCCCAGTCATCTTGGCGGTCGATGGGTTTGGATTAGCCTCAATAATTTCCACATCAGATGAGGAGGGCTGTGTAGCATCATCATTGTCGCCTTCGATAGGCCGTTCAGGGCTCTTTAGTTGTTCTTAAAACACAGTGTCTTTGGCCTTATCGGCCTCAAGTTCAGTAGCAGTCTTTGGCCGTTCAGTAACAGTAAGGGAATCCAGATTGGCCTTCTTAAATACTTTAAAGACCTGCATTTCTTCTTCTGCAACAGATGAACACATTGAATACAAAGCACATAAGAATACATTTTACAATGACATAGTACAAATAAGGCATATTTATAAATTGCCTACCACGGCCTTTCCAGTGCAGCACTGATACAAATCCAGCACGCCAATTATCACTCATCCCACAACGAACTAAAATGGCTTCGTTATCAGCATATGAACGTTGTGGAAGTTCCAATGATTTCCACTCTTCAACAGTTGTTCTTTCATCATCAGACAAAACAATTGACATACTTACTCCTATTTTTATTTTCCTCCATCTCCGAATGTTTGCCCATTTGTCCTGGATAACTCTTTCGTTAACAAAAAAGAAGGGTTATTTCCATCTTTTCAAGGAGGTTTCTTTTGTTCCAGTAAAAGCCTTATTAGCTTTACAATCAAAAGTGTACCATCATTTACTCACCAATCGAGTCCTAAACAACTCGTGAAAAACGTTTATACTCGGAATTTTGCCAACAGCATTGCAGTACAATTCAAAAAGCACAATTTTTTACAAACCAAGCGGGTGAATTTGGCTAAGAACAATCCCATAATGAAATAGAAGTTCTTGAAGGAAAATAGTGGGAGGAATACGAAGGTTACCTATTTTAAGTTGAAGCTTATATAGTGTAATCATCTTTTTAGGTGGATTGTTTGCCCTATCATTAGGAGAAGGAATCATGGGGTTCAGCAATCTAAGGTTCCTATGATCTATACATAGTCTATCTATTTCGGCTTCAGTAATACTTGACAGAATAGTGCTCACATCGCGATTGTCTCGTTGAGAAGAAGTGCTGCTGGATTCGGCCATGGTAGTATGCAAAATAAAATTTCAAGCAGAAGAAGAAGACAAGTGATGAATAATTGCACTAACTTTGCACTTAACAGCTTTGCTAAAATGAATAATTGCAGTTATCTTCAAAGTAGATGATCGGTTTTCGGAAGAGGAAAAATAAAAGGGGAACGGCTTATTTATAATTAAACTGATGAATGATAAAAGGATGAGATTGATACACGTGTAAGGGTCAGATCAATTGGACAGCAATTTAAAATTTGAAAGTAAATCAAAAAGATTTTGGGGGCAATTTCATGATTGGAAATGTGACGTCAGAGCAGAAAATCAGACGGCTACAGCAGTTTTGTGTCTTAGAGGAAAAAGGCATCTTTTATTTTTAATTTAGTGACTTTATTTTTTTGCAAAAAATAAAGACATTAAACTGGGGGGGACTTAATGGTGTATCCTAGGGGATACACGCATAACAACACCATTTTTATACAGAAAAATGGATCAAGCGACACTAAACATAACGAAATTTGGCGGTTTTCAGTATTTACCGTCCAGCGTTCAGCAGGCCGCCCAGCGTCAAGCGTAAGCCCTGCAGGCAGCTTCTATGCTTAAGCCCTTTAATTCAGCGCGTGAACGGCACGCAGCCACGTCAGCACACGCCACCGACATTCCGGATACTTCACGTAATAGAACCATTCAGTGATTGACACGTGTAACCCGTGAATTTCGGACATTCTGCGCCTATAAATAGACCCACTGGGTCACCACATATCATCATGATTCTGATCTGAACTTCAGTCAGAGAGAAGTACACTTTCTCTCTCACACTGTTCTTTCTCACTCTAAACATACATTAGCCGCTTAGCAGCATTACGCTATACGGATCGATTTCAGATTGATCCTCAGATTGATTGAGGCCACCCCACGGATTACTCATCCGTGTTCCGGGTCTGCAGAGATTATTTCTCGAGGGCAAACAACAATCAACAGTATACGCCACACGCTGAGGAGCTATTGTCTTGTACTGGTACCTTACAGCCGCTATACGGAAAATTGTACCAACAAATATAATAATAATAATAATAATAATAATAATAATAATAATAATAATAATAATAATAATAATAATAATAATAATAATAATAATAATAATAATAATAATATATATTCAATAAAAAAAATAATAATAATCTATAGTTAATATTAAAATACTACAATGATGATGTCATTATTAAGTTAATTCCTTTGTTAAGAAAAATTCAAAAAGAAAAAGAAAAAAAAATCTAAGCATGGTGGGTGATGTCATTAATCTAAATAATTTTGAATTAAAATTAAATCTTATTAATTAATTATTATTATTAAATCTTATTAATAATTATTTTAATTATTAAATTTAAATAATTTTGAATAATTTGAATTAATTATTTTGAATTGAGTACGAGAAGGTATAAAAGTTAGGCAGAAGGAAACCAATTTTAAATTTATATTTTAATTTACAATTTTAAAGTAAAATGACAACCAATATTATCTCTTATGATTGGATGTGAATTGTTTAATATGCATTTTAGGTGTTTGATGAAATGTTCAGCTGACGAGTTTCTTAGTCGGACTTTGTGGTTCCACGGGTATTAAACTAAATGAATTTAGCATTTACGTTCACTTAATACTAAAACATATTATTAAACTATTTTGTTTAAACAAACCCGTGGTTCCACGGGTCATTTCACTAGTAATATTAATAATAATAATAATAATAATAATAATAATAATAATAATAATAATAATAATAATAAACTATGATATTCATAATAAAAAATAAAAAATATAAATATTTAATATTAACACAAATTTGTGGACCCACCAAAAAGACCAATAATCACCATATCTTGTTCCTGAATCATCATGCACCTTATATCCAAATCATACGGACTTTTTGGTACCAAAATTGTTTTTCATCATGAACACCATACCAACAAGAAGGTAGATAAACATCACTCAAATTTCATTGTTTTCACAAACATAAACAACTAATCACTAATCTTTTGTTATTATCGTATGCATCCTTACTGTTTCTATAATTTTTTTGTTGTAGCCCAGAATCGCAGATCGTCACTATTGATGTTTTAAAAGCTAACGATCTGCTTGGTAACAGCAACTATCGGTATCTCGATGTCAGGTGCTTTTTGGATGTTTCTAATTTTTATAATAAATATTTAAGTTAAATAATTTGTATAGTAAATTTATGAATTGGGGTGATCATAGGACTGAAGAAGAATTTAAGAAAGGTCATATTGATTTTAATGTCCTCAATATTGCATACATGTTCAATACCCCAGAAGGTAAGTTACTTATTTGTCCAGAGGCAATTTCGTTAATTATTTAAAATCTGTAGACATTAATAATTAACTAATTAAATTGTGTGGTTAAATTTCAGGCAGGGTGAAAAATCCTAACTTCATGGAACAAGTATTGCCAGTTTGTACCAAGGATGATCATCTGATTGTGGTAAATACTCCGTAACAAATAAGTTTCTTTGAATCCATATGTAAATAAGTTCTATTATTCTTAATATATATCATTGCTTTATATTGATTTGTTTTTCCATTTATAAATTAAATGTTAATATAATTTGATAAAACAATAATTAAGGCGGCAACAACAACAAAAACCAATCTCACAGAAGTGAGTATGGGAAGGTAAGATGTAACAATCATTCTAGAATAAGGACAAGTCATTTTTTTTTTACCCAGAATGAAACACTCCAAGAATAGATAAAGTCAGTGGCGATTCTGGAATGCAAACTCAATGGGGTCCTATACAATTTGAGTGATATATTGTAAAATTTTTTTTCTAAAGAATGACTATTGACTTTCATAATAATCACTAATTTTAAAAATATATGAGGTCATATCTATAAATTTAGTGGTGTCCTACAATATTTTATTAGTATTTTATACATATGTAAAAAAAAAAATTAACGGGGTCCTTTGACCCCACTTGCTTCCATATAGAGTCGCCATTGGATAAAGTCCTCCCACACAATGTTTTATGGATAGAGAGTTTACTTCCGAATGGGCATCTGACAAATAAGTAGGTTATAAAAAGAAAAGAAAAAGTGACGCCTTTGAAATGGTAGAAACAAATTTCCATGAGTTTTAAACCTAATGAAGTTCAATTTAGTCTCTAAGCAACAGTCAAGTCGCCAATAAATTATAATTACTACTTATATATATTTATTACTTGTATATATTTAATGTATACGTAGAGATAACTATAACTTTTTCTCACATGAAGGGTTGCCAATCAGGGGTCCGTTCTGTATATGCAACAACAGATATGCTTGAAGTAGTAAGTTTGTTATCTCTATGTGTTTCAAAGGGAAGAAAAAAAAAATTACCTGACACTAAGGCTTAAGAATAAATTATATTAATAATTATATAAATCAGTGATATATTATTTAAATTTAATTTTAATACTTATATTTAATTACTTTAAAATCGATAAAAATATGGCATTTGTGTAGGGATTTAAGCATGTATACAACATGGGAGGGGGATATCTTGCGTGGGTCCAGAATGAGCTGCCCGTGACACCCAATGAGACATCCAACGTGGCTACTGGGTCTGCAAGCCCTACAGTTTCTCTTCCTAAGCCCATTAATAATGCTAAAATGATTTAATGTGTGATTGATTATTCCTAAATTCAAATATGGAATGGAATGAACATGTAATAATATGAATATGAAATATGATAATGAATAGTGGATGTGAAAGTAATGCATGTCATATATGCATGAATATATTTTTTTCTTTCTTTCTTTTTCTTTTTACCGTCGATATCGACATCGAATGCTCTCATTTGTCACTCACACACGTGTTTGAACCTGAAATTTATCCAGAAAATATCATTTTCTTAGTTAATAAGCTATCTTTGGATGTTTAAAAGAGTGCGTATATATCATTCTTAATACTGCTTACCACTTGAGTAACAGAGTAGTGAAAGGTTGAGTTCTGCAGGAAAACTGGATGTCCTTGTTCAATCTTCACATGAGTTTTTTTATTACATATGCTACATAATTTTTTTATATGGCTAGAAGTCCGACTTTCTTTCTGAATCGACTAATCTCGATACGACTACCCACTTTGAAGGCAATGCGGAATCATCCCAGGTGAATGACTCATCACATTTTAATTTCTTTACACACGTTATTGAAAATTAAATAAAATTAAGTTTATTTTACGTGAGCTACATCAATAATGGATCTTTTTGAGACATAGTTAATTTTATACTATAATATTTGATATTTTGAAGAACAAACCATTTAGTATCATTTTTATGTGCAATTAAACCTTTAACATGTGAGGGATGGCGATGGGAGAAAAAAAAACCCATGACCCGCGGGTACCCGTGCTCATGACGGGCGGATATTTACAAAAAAATGTACCCGCGGTCATGGGACGGGTAAAATTATGTACCCGTTGGCGGATCGCCGCTGGTAAAACCAGACCCGTCGATCCGTGATGTCCGTTTGAGCTATCCGCGTGTATACCCATTTACCCGCATATATATACTTAATTATATAATATATAATTTACTTTTTTTTAATGTATTTTCATAATTATTCACGGATTTACCCGCGGGTAGTGGGTATCCGCAATTAAATATTAGTTAAGTGCATATTTTATAAACCCGCAGGTTTATCAGCGGATAGCGGGTACCCGCGGGTCACGAGTACGGGCAAAAAAATTTACCCGTTGGTGGGTAAACGGGTACCCGAAGGTAAGGAAAAAATTCTGGTGGGCTGGTCGCAAATATTAAGTATCTGTACCCATTACCTACAAAGTGCCATCCCTACACGTCATTATCCGCACCATATCCTTAAAATAAGCAGTTAGTGAAACAAGTTACACAAAATGAAGAACAAAACAATTATAATAAGCGCTACTAATGTTTTGTCAGGCTTCATCATCATTATCATATATATATATATATATATATATATATATATATATATATATATATATATATATATATATATATATATATATATATATATATATTGGTAAGATCAATGGGGAAGTAACCAATTGGGGGGAAACGGGGGTAAGCAGATTTTTTTTTTTTCGTTTTTTGAAAAAACTTTGTTCACGAACATTATAGATTGGATGAAAATATGAACATTTATAAAAGACACTTTGTGATAAATGTTTTTATTTTGGCGTGAAAACGGTCGAAGAAATAATATATAGCAATTATCGTGTTTTTTGAGCGTATTTTGAGGGTTTAAAAATTAGGGTTTAGATATAAGGGTTTAGATATAGGGTTTATATATTAGGGTTTAGAAATTTAGGGTTTATGGTTTAGATTTAGGATTTAGATTTAGTTTTTAACACGAACGGTTTAGAGTTTAGGGATTAGGGTTTAGTATTTTGGGTTTAGTCCATAAACCCAAAACTCTTAATCGGGCTAAATTTTGACAAAAAGTACTTCACAAAACATGAAAAAAAAAACGTTCGAAGATTAACATTCTTCACGATCAATATTATCTTGAATGTTATTATTGTCGATCGTTTTTTCGCCTAAATAATAACATTCATCACGAAGTGACTTTTTTAAATGTTCATATTTTATAGTGATCTTGATGTCTAAAAAAATTTTTGAAAAAAAAAGAAATTTTTTTTTGCTTCCCCTCATTTCCCCCCATTTGATTACTTTCCCGTTGATCATATATATATATATATATATATATATATATATTGAAGAAATCCAGAGAGAATTAAAGATGAGAGAGAAGATTGGTTCAATATGCACACAAATTGAGTCAACATGCACCTTAGTATGTGAGTTCTCTCTCCCACCTTTAGTTCTCTCTAGATCTTTACCACCACACACACACACACACACACACACACACACACACACACACATATATATATATATATATATATATATATATATATATATATATATATATGTGTGTGTGTGTGTGTGTGTGTGTGTGTGTGTGTGGGGGGGGGGGGTAAAGATCTAGAGAGAACTAAAGGTGGGAAAGAGAACTCACATACTAAGGTGCATATTGACTTAATTTGTGTGCATATTGAACCAATCTTCTCTCTCATCTTTAATTTTCTCTTGATTTATATATATATATATATATATATATATATATATATATATATATATATATATATATATATATATATATATATATTGAAGAAATCCAGAGAGAATTAAAGCTGAGAGAGAAGATTGGTTCAATATGCACACAAATTGAGTCAATATGCACCTTAGTATGTGAGTTCTCTCTCCCACCTTTAGTTCTCTCTAGATCTTTACCCCCCCCCCCCCCCCCTCACACACACACACACACACACACACACACACACACATATATATATATATATATATATATATATATATATATATATATATATATATATATGTATATATGTATATATGTATATATGTATATATGTATATATATATATATATATATATATATATATATATATATATATATATATATATATATATATATATATATATATATACAACAACAACAACAATAAATTCAATCCCACATAAGTGGGGTATGTGGGAGGTAAGATGTAGACAATCCTTCCCCTATTCAAGAATAAAGACAAGTCATTTCTCCACCCAGAGTGAAATACCCTCAAGAGTAGAGAAAGTCATCCCTCTCTTTATTCGACGGATAAAGAGATTGCTTTCGAGAGGACCTCCGGTCTTTACGTAGAAATTTAAAAAAAATAAAAATAAAAATACTAAAATAAAAATAATAATAGACGCCATGAAAATGGTAGAATCAAATTTCCATGAGTTTTAAATCCTGCCTGAAATTTAACTTTTATATAAGTGATTACAAGCAATTGTGAACCTTGAGAAGCAATTACTTTTGAGATTTAAGTATGTTATTTAAGGGAGGTGATTATCACACACTGCTTTTGACCCATATATACTTAATTATTTATTTTACCTTTAAATATAATTATAAAAATAATATAAGTTTAATTTACTAGATTAATTTAGAAGAATAACTGTAAATTTATGAGAAAAAAATATACATGGATCAAAAAGTGGTGTGAAAATCACATCCTATTTGACACTCCGTATGATATATACTCCTAGTTTACAATTGAAGTTTAGACGTTACTCCCTATTTGAAGTTTAGACTGTTACTCTCTATTTGAAGTTTAAACTATTACTCCCTATTTGATATGATATATAGTTTAGACGTTATGATATCTTCACAAAATTGTCTTATATTTAAATTACACTAACATCACGTTTTAATAAGGTTAGAAAATCTTCATATATATATATATATATTTCTTTTACTAATTCTAATGTCGCTATTAATAGATGAATACTATACTATATCATCCAAATGTCCAAGTGAGTAATCATGGTATTAATTATTACTAGTATATGTAGTTGATCAGTGCAAATCTTTAAAGGTGCGCTTCTCTTTTCCATACCTAACTTGTTACAAAGAGGCATATATTGATTTTAAGTCATACTTACGTTAAGATAAATTATTTATTAACTACTTTGATAGATACGTGTAAAAAGTGTAATAACCCACTAACTCATTTTAATGGTTCATCCAAGATCACTAACTAAATGTAAATAAATAAATAAATAAATAAATAAATAAATAATAAAACTAGATTTAATGCTAACTAATCGACCCCTAGAGTAGTAGTACAATACATTTGGCTTGTATGAGGCCAACCTAAGAGTTAAAAATACTAGTACACAATGCACGTGCGTTACACGTCTATGTTTACGGTTTGTGTCGTTTGATTGTGGCTTGTCAGCGACACTCGCTACCTGCCTTTAACAGGGTTCAAGTGTAACCATTTGCCGTAAGCAGTTTGTGTGAATGCAACTGTAATAGAGTGTGCATTAGTTTTTTAGGGAAAAGAAAAGAAACGAAAGCAATTGTTGATCACATTACATTCATATAATGAAACGTCAAATCTGCAAGTTTATCTTGTTCAACGCATGAACACGTGAACAATATTATTTTACTAAGAATGAAATGCATTGATGTATATCCCACAGTATAGTATAAAGTAAATCGAAGCCGTTGGAAGGGTGGAACAATAACAGATTTGACACCTGATATAGCCAACTGTTGCACCGTTTTATCAAATGTGGACTTCAGTTTGTCGCATCCATATTAGTTGCCATAAATAGGGTAGTAAATCGTTAGTACGGTGGAGGTACATAATTTTATGAAGAAAGGTAATTATTTTCATTATCTTACAAATTACCGTATAGAGCAGTAACTTGCCTGAGCCGCAAAGAAATGTGATTCCACGTTACCATAGAGATGTTGAACCTACACAGGAAGAGTGAGTTTAATTGTTATTTCAAGTTATGTTGCGGGAAGCGAAAGGTCGGCAAAGTCTGCAGGTTACACGAATGAAATATATGCTGTTGAGTTATGTAATAAAATTACGGGCCTATAAAGTAACTATCCCACAAACTCCGTTGTTACAACAATTATGAGAATCGCCAAATAAGTACAGTATACTGAGTAGCAGGTGTTCATACAGCCACTCACAAACATTCGTACATATCGATAACCTGAATGTCGTTTCACCAACACAAAGTCATGACAGGAAGGTCGATGTAAGTATGTGACCCCAAAAATAAAACATATGTTATAACGGGCACCAATTACTATTCCTAGATATGTGGCGACGTAAGTATCTACAAAAACACCCCATACAAAGAATATCACAACAATGAGTACGACCAATAGTATTAAGCAATAACATAAATCATATAAATAACCCTATAAATGGCTTACCTAAATGAGTACGACCAATCGTATTAAGCAATCACATAAATGTATAAATAACCCTATAAATGGCTTACCTAAATGTCCCTAGACAATCACAAACACACCTGCAATCTGTTAAGTAAGCGATGTTAACCTAACAAATGGTATGATAAGTAGCCGCATATAACGGGTGTTAATGTAAAATATTCTGTAACAAAAAATAAAGTAATGGTTTTTTTATCAGGGGTGTAGGCGTAACGTTATAAATTGTGATTGAGGTTGGAAAAAATTTTCTTGTAAACAACGTTTCTTGTGTGGTCCTTCAATCGCGCATCGGTGTCATTGACCATAACTATTTTAAGTCCATCGGGGTTAGTGACTCGTGATAGGGCGACGGATAGCTGTCCGTGGCTGAATACTGGCTTAGGTAGGTACAGTCCGACAAATTTTAGCGATTGGCCTTGACTTTTGTTTATCGTCATTGCATAACACGGTTTGACCGAAAATTGTATTCGCTGCATGACGAAAGGCCACTTTGATTGTGTCGAAGTCAAAACAATCCTCAGTATTATTACTGTATTCCCCATATGAGATCCTGTAATAATTCGTGCCTGGAGAACAAACTTATGAAAATCTGTTATGATTAGGCGTGTTCCTTTACACATGTCGTTGCTTGGATAGAGATTTTGCAGTAGCATTATTGGCTGCCTATTTTTAGCTTGAGCTTGTGATGAGGAACACCTGAAAAATTCATTTTATTTAAGAATTCGATTAGATACGATTGTTGCTGCTCAATGGCGTCGGTTGACCCCTTGCAAATTTCATCGGAGCTTTTAAATGTCATCGTCGACCCTTGGAGTTTTTTGAACATGTGTTTGTTAATCTGATCTGCGTCATCGTTTCTTAAGGGCAAAATAGCACTTTCGCGCAAATACTCTTCATCTTCTTGTCTCAGATTGAATTCTAGGAATATGCTATCAACAATGGCGTCAATGGGGGCATGTCAAGATTAAACAATGAATTCTGCGGGGATCTTTATCCAACTGGGTTCTTCCTCTCCATCTTTAGATAATGTGTGAATGTTGCCATCACCTACTGCTAGAACCCATTTATTGAAGGAGTGTTTCCAGCTATGAAGCTGACCCTCGAGAGTGTATTCGTTGACCCTCATAATGCGTGAGAGTGTATGGAGGTGACAATGTTTCCATAAGTCTGATATGTTAATGCAGGCTTGAACCACTTCTTGTCGTTTGCCTTTTAGTATTACGGGTAGTATCTAATTAAAGTTGCCCCCTAGTAAAATAGGCATACCGCCAAAGAGCTTCCCTCTGTTTGCATCATCCTTCGCACCTAAAATATCTCGCAAAGTCTTGTCTAATGCTTCGAAAGCGTACCGTTGAATCATTGGAGCTTCATCCCAGATTAGTAATGTGACTTGTTGCGTAAGTGCTGCCAAATGAGTTTTTTGTTTTATACTGCACATGCTATTTTCCGTTAGTTCCAGGGGGATGACGAATTTGCTGTGTGCAGTCTGCCCTCCGGATAAAAGCAATAAAGCGATCCCTGCATTTTTGTGTTGTGAGTGTTGGTATGGGTAGGGAAATGATACAACAAAATCTTAATATTTTTTTAACATAACTAACCAATCCAATAACAAAAACTCATTTTAAGAGCTACAATCTTTTTGATTTTATTTATATATAAACCTAATGTTGTCATAAACAATGTGATAATTAAAACGAAATATTAATAGTTTAAATTCTTTCATTTTCCTTTTTGACAAAAATCTATGTTTCAATTATGTTAATTTTTTATAATATTAAATTTAGCAAAGATATAGAGAGGAAACGTACCTGATGAAGCAGCTACAAGGACAATCATCTTCTCAGATCTTAATTTTATTAGTACGACTTTGTATAAAAATGTTTTCTAGTGCCTCCTAGGACATATAAGAAAAAAAAACCTCCTTGTTGTTATGTTATAGCTTTGATAACACGATCATAGATCGCGAGTTGTTCCGGATTTAGAGACCTGAAAAGAGTGTCATGTAAGGTTTTCATATCTTTTATATTGTAGTTTAATTCTTCTCTAATTAAACGATTGTTCAATTGGGTTAGAAGCGATGGGTCAGGTTGGGGGAGATCTGGGAAATCAACTAATGATTTTCCATTTTTATTCAAGATTCCTTGTATTTCCACCAAGCAATAATTCTTAATCTGACACTCACTTAAAATCAAATCTGGGAAGTTGTAGATTTTTCTTTTTTTATGTGGGATATCCTCTGATAAAGCTTCCCAGTTTAGTTCCCAAAGTTTGAGCGATCTAGTAACATTACAAAACAGTAACATGGTGACAAATAAATCCCGGAGTTGCGAACCTGACATCCATATTCTTGCTTCATTTATAGTCATTGTCCATTCTCTATCATCATTAACCAAACCATATTCAAAGCAAGCGTCTTTGAAGGTAGGGTGTAATGTATCATCTACTGTATGGAGTTCCTCAAAAGAGCAAGCACCTTTTACTATATTTAACAACATTCTTAGGTAGTAGCGTTCGCCTGAGGCAGGATTCTAGTAGACAATACGACCAATGCAGCTTCTAACCTTTCTAGGAGTCCACATTTTTGCCTCTTGACTCCATACGTAGTGTTTAGGAATTTTTTCGTATGTAAGGGTTCGGGCATTCTGATCGCGTGTGTTAAGATCAAACCATTGAGTAAACATTGTTTCTTTGATACTCTCTCTTTGTAGGAGAGTAGGGAGGTTTTTTGAATCGCGTAGTGTGATTGATTGTTGATTTGGTAGATATTAGGATAATTTAATGACAGATGGCTTAGAGAAGTGGATCTCATAAGAAAACAATCTCCAAACAGCTTCACATGGAGATAAATACCGAAAATCTAAATAATTCTTGATTACGTCAACGTCAATAACCTTTTCCACAGCTGAGCCACTGGTGGGAACCATATTTTCTTGTATAACTATTGTTGCTCGGTCTAGCCCTTTGTTTAAATACTTGAATAAGTATTTAATCGCGCGACATCTGTTACTCCACTCCACATTTATATGGGCGTTGTATTTCAGTAGGAGATATCTGTTGTATGGGACAACGAAACTGTGGTCAAGTGTACCATTATTATTTTTAACTTTGACTTCGTTGTTACGCTGCCTATAATTAGCGTATCCATCTTCATCGATTGTTGTTTCCGCATAATATGGCTTGGGGAAATGCTTTAAACATTGACCATCAATAATGCAAGGGGCGTCCTTGCGTCTTCCACCACAAGGGCCGTGTAACATGTAGTCATAGACTACTCTATACCCTTCCGGATCGTCTATTTGAGAAGTGATTTCGACAGATATGAGATCATCAATGTCGGCCGGTGTCTTGCATTTGTATGTATTTTTCAACCATATGAGCATATGCACATGAGGCCGTCCACGTTTTTGGAATTCAATGATGTATATATCTGAAAGAATAGAATTCCAAAAACAGCGTATTAACATATGTGTGATACGTGTCTAAGGGGAAAAACTTGTAATATTCATAAATTATACTCCTTTTTCAACCCAGGAACATCAACTATGTAAATTGCAAACAACCCAAAATGGGCAGTATTTACTTCAGTTTACTATCATTTCACACGGAAATAAGCAGACATTCTAGTATAAGTGTAAAAAAAATAAAAAATACTAATATGTTGTTACGTGTTGCATGACGCATTTACAGTCCAAAAAATAATCACCAAAGCCTAAAAACTTGTAATTTTCATAAATTAGAAGCCTATTTCTACCCAGCAACATTAACTATGATTTTTACAAACGGGATGCAATGGTCATTATTAACTTCGTTTCACTATTGTTTTAAACGGAGCTGAACAACAGAAGACTTTAGGAAAATATAATGTTTGTTTTGACCTGCGTTTTCCGCTGACTCGCACAGGTTGACACAGTTTACGACTAACCACGTTTCTACTAATTTTATTGGCAGAAATAAAAGGTAACTATAATTTTCGATAACCTAATATGTGTAAAGCTAGGGATTTAGTACCTGCTTCACATGTGCCAAATATGTGAGCTTTCATTATATCAGCCATCAAACCATCCAATTTATGTTTGAATAATCTTGCAACAATCTCAGGGCGATCTGGTGCTTTCTGACCCTCGATATATCATATCATGGAATCAATTTCGGGCCATTTGGATTAGAAGTGAAGGTGATGAATAAATCTGTATTATCATATTCAGGGCATAAAGCCATCACATCTTGGTAGTTTTGGACCATATATCGTGGACTACCTGTATGCGACTGATATTGCTCGAATCACACATATTTATCATCGCAATATATGTATCTATTCGTTTAGATTGAAGAGTTTAGTGATTGAAAATGATGGTTTGTTGATAAGAATATGGTTCGAGGCAATGATAGTGTAAAAGTCCAAAATGGTGCAAACGAATCAAGACTTGAGCCAAAAGATTGAACCAAGTAAAAATTGAAGAAAATGTTTAATGCTGATGAAATGCGCCTCACCACATTATAAATGCGCCTCATTTTTCCAAAAAATGCGGCTCACCAAAAAAGGAAATGCGGCGCACTTTTAGCACAATTTCCACCCTCTCAAAGTCAGTAAGTTTTACGCATAAAGAAATGAGGCGCACCTTCAAGGGAATGCGAAGAATTTTTTTAGTAAATGCAGCGCACCTCTAAGCAAATGCAGAACATTTTATTGGTAAATGCGGCGCATCTATATGTAAATGCAGAGCATCTGTCGCTGAACAACCCAGATTTTCAGCCGACCTATAAAGGCATATTTTGGGGGTTTTGATGAGGAGAGCGGCAATTGGGGTCCGAAATGGAACCCTAAAAGGGTCCATTTCATGGTTCTGTAAGGATCAAGGCTCAATTTAAGATCCAAGTAGAAGACCCATGAAAGTATAAGCTAGAATTCCATCATCCATTCAATTTCTTGTAATTTCCTTTCTATTTTGGTACCAGTTCTCCATTTTGATTGTAATGATGAATGCTTGTTATTTCTTCAATTTTATTATTGTTTATCTTATGATGTTTGCTTAAATTTGTTTGTGTTCACTTGATTATGAAACTCAATGCTTGGACTTTGCCCTAATCTATGAAATTGATATTTGAATGAGTGTTAATTATTGTGTTTGGTTGAAGACCCATTGCCATGATTGTTTTAAGATTTTTTTTTGATTACATAGATTGTTAAACTATCTTAGTGATTTGATTTGTTATACAATTTGTGCTTTAACACCAATTGGTGATTAAGAAAATTAATATTGGGGATTTCAAGTGATTGTATCTTTAATTTAATTGGTTTTCAAATGGGTTTTTAGTCAACATGGAAGTGTTAGTTATTTTAAGCGATTGTTGTGATTAAGAATGTTAAGTGATTTTAATTCAAGACCAAGTGTCAATGATTTCACTCAACATAGTTTTAATCTTTTGAAGTGAGTCTACGTGAGATGAACTTTAATTGATTGAGGTTTTATAAAGATTGAAGAATCAGAATGAAACCATATGTTTTGGACATTGATATTTAACTAAGTGTAAAAGGCGAATCCATGTCAAAGAGTGGATCAATCAAGTGGATACATTTTTCTCTTATTTGATAATCTCTCTTAGTTTAATATTAGTCTAATCAAAACTTTCTTAAAACCCCCAAACTATGGAACTTGGACTTGCTATTAGCTTTACTATATGATTAGGACTAGTTGCCTATTTGTGTGATAATTGTTTAGTAGTATTTTTTTGTTTAAATTTAAAGATAGTGTATAAATCACACATCAACTTTTTGGCGTCGCTGCCGAGGAGTGATTTCTAATTGGATTTTGAAATATTTGCTAGTAGTTGTTCGATCCTTTGGTAATAATTATATTATTGCAAAAGTAACTTTTTATTGTATTTTCTTGTGTTCGGAGAAACGTTTGTTTGTTTTTGTTGTGATTAAGCTAGATGGCAGAGCATGATGCTTTGTATGAGTACTTGATGTCAAGAACCATGAATGATGATCTATAATTGATGAAGACTCAAATCATACGGATATGAATGGTGATTATTTGGGCATGAATTATGACAATGGTTATATGGGCATGAACAATGAGTATGAGGGCATGAACGATGATAATGGTTATTCGGGCAACAATGGTGATTATTTTGGTATGAATGATGGTTATGGGTATATGAATGATGGTTACATGGGTATGAATGATAATGGGTATGTGGATTTAGTTCAAGCCAATGGTGAGCCAGATGAGTATTGTGGTGCTTTTGTCGAATGTTATCAAGACGGGTTTATGATGATAGTTACATGAATGATTTCACCCCCATTGATCAGCCTTGTAATAATGGTACTATTTCTATTTTTGACTTTATGAGTCAACCAATGGGCTATTGTTATGAGGAGGATAACTCGACATGGGATTCTTCTCACCTTGAATATAAGGATCAACAACAAGAGGAGGTGGATCCACACTTACAAGAGTTATTCTCCAACTTTATGAGTATTCATTTTGACAGAATCGAGGCTCTTAAACAAGAAAGACAAGATTTGAAAGAGATTTTAACTACTTAACAAGAAGCTATCCAACACTTAGAGAACACCATAAATTCAATGCTTCAATTGGTTGAAGAATGAGCTAATCCCTATATACCCGAAGTGGAGTTTGATGCGCATACCATCTTTTCACCACCTACCGCCCCTGTAGTCTCCCCTTCACGATCAAGTAATTGGTTCTTTTATGATTATGATGATGATGTAAGCTTTTATTCTAAGATCGAATGGTGGAGATTGCACAGGTAGCCGAATCTTTGATAAGCAATGATGAAGAAAAGGGTGAAGATGATGATAAGGATAATGATGAAGGTGAAGATGATGGTAAAGACAATGAGGAAGATTATGAAGATGATGAAGTACATGTTGAGAAGATTGAAACTTTACCAACACTCGACACTTTTAAAATTTATGATGACTTACTTGGTGTTGGTAAGTATGATAGTGATGATGATAGTGAAGAAGATGAGGGTGATGAAGAAGTTGTGGAAACTTTGCTAACGCCGAATATTTTTATAACTTTTGATAACCCACTCGGGTTTGGTGAAGATGATAGTGAATATGATGATGATGAAGGAGATGAGGTTGCGAATATCATACCCGAAACTTTTAAAGTATACAACAATCCTCTCTGGTATGATATTGATGTTATTAAAGAGGTTTTGCAACTCGAGGTTGATGATCCATTTTGGTGTGTGCCAACTAAAAAATACACCTCTTGTTCGAAATCGTTTTTGGAAAACAGTCAATTGTTGACTGGGTGGACTTTATCTTCTCCATGCAAATGGGAAAGATTACTCTTAATTTCTTATATATCACCCGATGGGTTAACGATTGGCTCACTTTACTTATTCATGGAACTTTTTCTACTGATTTCACATGCCGTCCGATAAAGTGTGGGGGAGGACCACACCGATGAGGAAATTGAGAAGACGGGATCGAGTCGAGATAAAGACTCGTTAATAAAAATTAAAGCTAAAGGAAGTTTGGCGATGTGGATATGTTAGGACAATTTCATGCAATTCAAAAAGTACTTGTGGAAATGGCATATGTTCTCTGGTACCTTTGATTCTCCAACTCTTTATTTTGTCCTCTCGAATTTATTATTTTATTTCGATTTCATGTAATGAGGGCATTACATGATCTCAAGTGTGAGGGAGAGATAAATTCTCGTGGACTTATTCTTAAATAAAATTATAACCTAATTTTAAAAAATTTCCAAGTGTTTTATTGAATTGTTGAAAATTTTTGGTCAAATTAAGCCATAACTTACCTTTGAGGATGAATCCAACCATCCATTAAGGAAGTCAAGTCTTTCCTATGTTGGTCAAGTTGAAATAGCATTCTCCTTAAACTATTTCAATTTCTACCTTCATCATTTCACGATGAAATGTTACTTATGAGGAGATTGGGTCTTGAACCCAAACAAAACCAAAACTAAGTGTTAAAGTTTCAAACCTTAACACTTTAGGATGATTCAAGACCATCCACTAAGGAAGTAAAGTCTTCCGAATCTTGTTTACTTGGTGCAGTTTTCCTCTTTCCACTATTATGATGATATGCGATCTCTTCGTGATAGCCTGTTTCTCTATACAGAAATAGCAAAGGGTATTGCAACGCCATAAATAGTTGATGAAGTTTTGATATTCTTTTTGGTGCGCTGCTCATTGTTTGGACGTGAAGAGGTACACTGACCAAAGTTGCTAGTGATTAATGCCGCCACTTCAACAACATTAGGCGCATTATACTGTCGTGTGTTTGTAATCTTAGCAAGAAAATGTAGATCACAATCTGCTGATGTATTGTTAGTAGACCAATCGCATTCCATACGAAATGCTTGTGCGACAACAATGAATTCATTTAGCTCGTCTAGATCCTATCTGGGAGCTGCACCTAGAAAAGCCTACATGCGATTGCGCACTTCATTATGCGTATTTTAAAAGTAAAGTTGTGCATACCTTGGTGGCCCTCCTTCCTCTGGTAGAAGTGAACCAATTTTGTGATACGTTTGACCACTTATTCTAAAGGTGTATGGTTCTCGACCGCGGTTGACAGAGTGGTCTATTTTGGCCCCAAACGATGTAAAAGAAAACATGCTATTGTAGATCCTGATCTTTTTGCGGAATTTTTATGTCGAAGGTTCACTGTAATCGAGTAACATTTTCAAAAGAGGAGGGACAAGCATGAGTTTTAGTAGCATAAGTTACCATTTTTGCAACACAGCGAGAATGAAGGGGTTGTGGTTTTTTTGGCTTGTTATTCCTCTCTTGAAACCACATTGTAGCGTTGCAAGATGGACATTTATATGTTGGATAACCATGATTATGGTAAGATACATGTGCACCTAGAAAATTAAGGCCGCAGAGAGTTAACTTATGAAAAAAAAATATTGTAAGGAAAAACAATATGTTTTATAATTTCGAACAATATGGAAATGGAAGTAGTTTGCTGTAAGTCCCTTTTTAAACCAATAGTGTTGTGTAAGCAATTTAAAAAGGAAGAAATTACTTGAAGAGTAGAATACAAACACTGTGATTGTCTTTTTACGACGATTGGTCTGGGTACACATTGTCTGAAACAAATAAAGTTAACTGAGAGAAAAGTAAGTGGTGCCCGGAGAAGGGAAATATTTTTTAAAAGGGCACTTTCCTATCCTTGCAGTTGGAGCCGGTGGTATCTCAAGTTTCACGTCATCACCTGCGGGAATAACTTGACTATTAGCTCACCTAATGTGATTGCTGATCAAACCAAAATCGTTAAGTGTAATTTAGATCTTGATTTGAGTGCTAGATTAGTGGAAAAGAGTGGATCGAATGTTTTATCTACAATAACTGTTCAAACCCCGATTTGAAATCTGGATTTCAAGGGCGTAAAACAATCGATGGGATTAACCTTAGTCGATCGGGATCAAATAAGTTAATATCTTAGAGAGAAGACTAACTCCAATATCGACCAGAATCTTTATCGGAGCTGAGTTATTGACTGGAGAAATGTTATCGTAACTAATTTGAGCAGAGTAACGTTAATGCATACAGTGTTTTTGAATAATTGATCTTGTTCGTGTATTTATCGGTGTTATGACTGAATGATGACGTGGCACATGTCCCTTTCATGGTTATAACAAACTTCGCTAATCCTGAGGGCTGACGTGGCACATGTCCCTTTCATGGGAGTAACAAACATATCCTAATAAACTTTCCTAGATTCGTGGGCTGACGTGGCGTGCAGCCTATTTGTGTCTTTGTTTCGGGATCATGTGCTTGTTCCGGGACGGTGTGCTTGTTCCGGGATGGTGTTATTGTTCCTGAACAAAGTGCTTGTCCCGGGACTGGACACCTGAGTTGGAAAGACATGGTAACTCTGAGAGAGTGGTGGATCCGTCTAGCGTGTTACGGATGAACGTCTTGCTCTTGTTCTGGTAAAAGGATTATTCCTGATGTTTATTTCAAGTGTTTCTTCACGGTATCGTTATAACCTGGCAAGATTGTAACTGGTTCATAAGTAACATTGTAAAGATTGTCACGTACCCGATGTACATGGTTTAGCAGGCCTTTTTATGTGATGGTATGGTTCCTAACTTCTTAATGCTTTGTACCCGGCTAAGTGATGCCGGTAGCCTGCATACTTGTCTGGGTAGGATGAGTTTTATGTAGCGTCCCGAATAGCCTTTGTCCGGTACGCTTCTTCCCGGATGTGTACGTAAGTAACCTTCTGATCAGGTTACTAAAGTAGGGCCGGAAAGATGTTCTTTGCCCGAGATGGTTAACGCCGGGTATACTCTAGGCGGAGTGCTACTAATAGTGTGCCTTTCTGAGACGGATCATTATGCGTATCATCAACTGCCAAACAACATTGATGGTTGACAAATCTAATATGTTTGGATTAAAAACGGGGTAACTGAATGTATCTCGAATGGTTCATTTAATTTGAGACCACAATATGTCTGTTTTTTGCCATAACGCCTAATTGTTGTTGATGATTGTATCGATATAGGGCCACTTAGTAATTGTGAAAGGTCTAGGTCTTGCTGGTACCTGCTGATAAGATGGGGCAAAAATCAAACCTATATAATGCAAATAAATTATTTCAAGGTGTCAGTGATGGAAGGCATACCTGTGGAGATGTTGGCAGAGGTGGATGTTGTTTATATTGCAGCCCTGAGAGATGAAGGAGTCCCATGATGGACCAAATCACTTATATGAATTTTCAAGTTAATAACTTGAGGAGTTTTTTCATATTCCCACACCTTTCATATTTCCAAAACCATTTAATACCACATGGGTTGTGTATAGGTTGAGTAGATGGAATATTAATAGTTGGAGAAGGGAAACATGAAGGAATCCCACAGTTAATAGACATAGTAACAATTGTTCTTAAAAAGGGAAAAATAAATATGTATCTATCTATATATACATGTGTATATATAGATATGTGTGGAGAATAACAATGGCATGTAGTATTATATGGGAGACCAAGAAACATCATGAAACAGCACAATCTGATGATAACAACGAATATGTAAGGAAAAAATAACCACCATTGCACAAACATAAGCACATGAAAAGTACTTAAAATTATGTGAAACTTTCAAAACCATAAGTCATTTAAGTATAAGTTGTAGCAAAAACGAAACGGAAACAACAAAAGACAAAATATTGTTTAAGAACCTAACTTTACAAAGTTATAACTGAATAGGTCGAGTTATTTATTTATGTAGCCAGATGACTATTTCCCATTTCACTTGACGGCGTTAGCATCGTTGTTATCATGACTAACCTCTTTGTCGTCTTCTGAGTCACTTGTAACAATAATCCTGTAGCGCATGACAATGGTGTATGTAAGAACCACGCATCCCAATGCATGATAAAAACATAATATATACCAATTTCATGTGTGTGTGTGTGTGTGTGTATGTCTGAACACACACACACACACATACACATATATATATATATGTGTGTGTGTGTATATATGTGTGTGTATATGTATATATATGTATATATATGTATATATATGTATATATATGTATATATATATGTATACATATATATATATATATATATATATATATATATATATATATATATATATATATATATATATATATATATATATATATATATATATATATATATATATATATATATATATATATATATATATATATATGCGTGTGTGGGTGTGTGTGTGTGCTAAATATGGATATACATATATGGGATACATGGATAGCTATGTAGGTGCAGTAAATAGTAGCTTACTTGTGTTGATTTGCACGCTCTAATTTATTTGTTGGAGTAGGTACATCGATGGATCACTTTTGGTCCTTTGGTGTTGAAGACGATGTACTTCTCACTTTCCCAGATTGCACAGTGGGTGCATCTACGACTGATGGCTCAACATTTGCTGCTGGAGTGGTTTCGTGGACACTTTCTTCCGTATACACTTTAATACAGTTGAAGCTTTCATGGGGACCATGTTCATAGAATGAGTTTTCCTTTAACAGGAGCACTTGTGTAGTGTTGAGCAGATTGGCAAGTGCGTTAGGCAAACAGTGTTGCAGGAATCCTGTTTAGAGATACAGTTGTAGTTTAGCGATAAGTCAATAGTAGTGAGTTATTTAAAAGATGAAACTAACCTGATCCAGCTCAACCAACAAACAATTTAATGTGGTGTTGGTTAACTGTTTTGTGGTGTCGTCAAACAGCACAGCGACAGTCTCCGCTGACTCATCTCTGACGTCAAACTGGATTTTGAACCAGCAAAAGTACAACTAACATGAAACCTGGAATGCTAGGAAAATAGGTATTCATGGAGAAACTGTTGAGTAATAATCAACAATAGGACAACCCTTGTGTAGTAAATACCTTGTGATTGGTTCTGGGACAATTTCTTCGCAAGATTCGCACCAGAAATGCCTAAATTTCCTAACGGTGCCCTGATTTTCCTTATAAATGCTGCAACTATTGTATTACCAACTATTCTTCATAAGAATGTGTGTAAGCTCCACTTTACATTTGAACACATTAGTCTGTTAACTGAAGGAGTAAAAGGGTTTGCATCACATGAGATGAGTGGGTTACTTGTAAATAGTAAAAGGGTTTGCATCACATGAGATGAGTGGGTTACTTGTATGTAGAAGCTAAGTAAGAAGGTATTACGACACTTACGAAGTTGTTCTTCCTTTTGCGAACCATCTCTAGAAGTTCAAAAAGAGTTCCTTCCTTGGGTGCCAGGAAATGGTGAAACATCGAAGAATCTGCTGAGTCCTCAGGAAATTCCATGCCACTACAAAAGCAGAAAAGGTGTGTTTTAGTAACATGGTAAGAAGCGTTATATAAATACTATGGCCATATATGAAGGGGTACCACACCCGACTTTCTCAATGAAGGAGTAGAGGGTTGCTATTCGAACGTAATCCATAATGAGAGTAGATGATGAGCTTGAAAGGGAAAGTGGGCCTGCAAAGTAAATAGGACATGGTTGGTTACTTGTTACATAGATGTTGTTAATAGAGTCTTAGTAGATGGGTGGCGAACCGTAGTGGTTCTTTTTTGAAATGTCCCATTCATATTGATTATAAACGTTCCATATTAATTGATTTCGTCGCGAGGTTTTGACCTCTTTATGAGACGTTTTTCAAAGACTGCATTCATTTTTAAAACAACCATAACCTTTATTTTATCTATAAAGGTTTAAAAATCATTACGTAGATTATCAAATAATGATAATCTAAAATATATCGTTTACACACGACCATTACATAATGGTTTACAATAAGAATATATTATATCAAAAATAAGTTTCTTGAATGCAGTTTTTACATAATATCAAACAAGCATGGACTCCAAATCTTGTCCTTATTTTAGTATGCAACAGCGAAAGCTCTTAATAATCACCTGAGAATAAACATGCTTAAAAGGTCAACAAAAATGTTGGTGAGTTATAGGTTTAACCTATATATTATCAAATCATAATAATAGACCATAAGATTTCATATTTCAATATACATCTCATACATAGAGATAAAAATCATTCATATGGTGAACACCTGGTAACCGACATTAACAAGATGCATATAAGAATATCCCCTATCATTCCGGGAAATCCATCGGACATGATAAAACAACATCGAAGTACTAAAGCATCCGCAACCATGGATGGGGTTCGTTAGGCCTAATAGATCTATCTTTAGGATTCGTGTCAATTAGTAGATCGGTTTACTAATTCTTAGGTTACCAAGCAAAAAGGGGCATATTCGGCTTCAATCATTCACACTTATAATGTAGTTTCATTTACTTGTGTCTATTTCATAAAACATTTATAAAACTGCATGTATTCTCATCCCAAAATATTATATTTTAAAAGTGGGACTATAACTCACTTTCACAGATTTTTACTTCGTCAGGAAGTAAGACTTGGCCACTGGTCGATTCACGAACCTATAACAAATATGTACATATATATCAAAGTATGTTCAAAATATATTTACAACATTTTTAATACATTTTACTGTTTTAAGTTTATTAAGTCAGCTGTCCTCGTTAGTAACCTACAACTAGTTGTCCATAGTTAGATGTACAGAAATAAATTGATATATATTATCTTAAATCAATCCACGACCCAGTGTATACACGTCTCAGGCTAGATCACAACTCAAAGTATATATATTTTTGGAATCAACTTCAACCCTGTATAGCTAACTCCAACATTACTGCATATAGAGTGTTTATGGTTGTTCCAAATAATATATATATATATATATATATGGGTAGATATGATATGTCAAAACATTTGAATACGTGTCTATGGTATCCCAAGATTACATAATATATTAGAATACATGTATAATACAATATAAGTTAGCTAGGATATGATTTGTATAGAATTGTTACAATATTTCCCGTAGCTACAACAATCAAAAAATATCCAATCTTGTTTTACCCATAACTTCTTCGTTTTAAATCCGTTTTGAGTGAATCAAATTGCTATGGTTTCATATAGAACTCTATTTTATGAATCTAAACAGAAAAAGTGCAGGTTTATAGTCGGAAATATAAGTTATAAGTCATTTTTCTAAGAGGTTGTCATTTCAGTCGAAAGAACGACGTCTTGATGACCATTTTGAAAAACATACTTCCACTTTGAGATTAACCATGATTTTTGGATATAGTTTCATGTTCATAAGAAAAATCATTTTCCCAGAAGAACAACTTTTAAATCAAAGTTTATCATAGTTTTTAATTAACAAATCCAAAACAGCCCGCGGTGTTACTACGACGGCGTATGTCCGGTTTTACGGTGTTTTTCGTGTTTCCAGGTTTTAAATCATTAAGTTAGCATATCATATAGATATAGAACATGTGTTTAGTTGATATTAAAAGTCAAGTTAGAAGGATTAACTTTTTTTTGTGAACAAGTTTAGAATTAACTAAACTATGTTCTAGTGATTTCAAGTTTAAACCTTCGAATAAGGTAGTTTTATATATATGAATCGAATGATGTTATGAACATCATTACTACCTCAGGTTTTGTGGATAAACCTACTGGAAATAATAAAAATAGATCTAGCTTCAAAGAATCCTTGGATGGCTTGAAAGTTCTTGAAGCAGAATCATGACACGAAAACAAGTTCAAGTAAGATTTCCACTCGAAATAAGATTTTATAGTTATAGAAATTGAATCAAAGTTTAAATATGAGTATTACCTTATATTAGAAAGATATCTTACTGTAAATAAGAAAGATTTATTGAGGTTGGATGATCACTTTACAAGATTGGAAGTAAGCTAGCAAACTTGGAAGTATTCTTGATTTTTATGAAACTAGAACTTATAGAATTTATGAAGAACACTTAGAACTTGAAGATAGAACTTGAGAGAGATCAATTAGATGAAGAAAATTGAAGAATGAAAGTGTTTGTAGGTGTTTTTGGTCGTTAGTATATGGATTAGATATAAAGGATGTGTAATTTTGTTTACATGTAAATAAGTCATGAATGATTACTAATATTTTTGTAATTTTATGAGATATTTCATGCTAGTTGCCAAATGATGGTTCCCACATGTGTTAGGCGACTCACATGGGCTGTTAAGAGCTGATCATTGGAGTGTATATATCAATAGTACATACATCTAAAAGCTGTATATTGTACGAGTACGAATACGGGTGCATACGAGTAGAATTGTTGATGAAACTGAACGAGGATGTAATTGTAAGCATTTTTATTAAGTAGAAGTATTTTGATAAGTGTGTTGAAGTCTTTCAAAAGTGTATTAAAACATATTAAAACACTACATGTATATACATTTTAACTGAGTCGTTAAGTCATCGTTAGTCGTTACATGTAAATGTTGTTTTGAAACCTTTAAGTTAACGATCTCATTTAATGTTGTTAACCCATTGTTTATTATATCTAATGAGATGTTAAATTATTACATTATCAAGATATTATGATGTATGAATATATCTTAATATGATATATATACATTAAAATGTCGTTACAACGATAATCGTTACATATATGCCTCGTTTCAAAATTCTTAAGTTAGTAGTCTTGTTTTACAAATGTAGTTCATTGTTAACATACTTAATGATATATATAATTATCATTTTATCATGTTAAATATAGTGTAACAATATCTTAATATGATACATATGTATTTTGTAAGACGTTATAATAACGATAATCGTTATATATATCGTTTCGAGTTTCTTAACTTAGTAGTCTCTTTTTTATGTATATAACTCATTGTTAATATACTTATGGAGATACTTACTTATCATAATATCATGTTAACTATATGTATATCCATATATATATATATATATATATATATATATATATATATATATATATATATATATATATATATATATATATATATATATATATATATATATATATATATATCGTCATGTCGTTTTTACAAGTTTTAACGTTCGTGAATCGCCGGTCAACTTGGGTGGTCAATTGTCTACATGAAACTCATTTCAAATAATCAAGTCTTAACAAGTTTGATTGCTTAACATGTTGGAAACATTTAATCATGCAAATATAGTTTTTAATTAATATATAATCATGGAAAAGTTCGGGTCACTACAGTACCTACCAGTTAAATAAATTTCGTCCCGAAATTTTAAGCTGTTGAAGGTGTTGACGCATCTTCTGGAAATAGGTGAGGGTATTTCAGCTTCATCTGATCTTTACCCTCCCTGGTGAATTCGGGTCCTCTACGAGCATTCCATCGAACCTTAACAATTGGTATCTTGTTTTGCTTAAGTCTTTTAACCTCACGATCCATTATTTAGACGGGTTCTTCAATGAATTGAAGTTTTTCGTTAATTGTAATCTCGTTTAATGGAATGGTGAGATCTTCTTTAGCAAAAAATTTCTTCAAATTCGAGACATGAAAAGTATTATGTACCCCGGCGTGTTGTTGCGGTAAGTCAAGTCTGTAAGCTACTGGTCTGACATGATCTATAATCTTGAATGGTCCAATGTACCTTGGATTTAGTTTTCCCCGTTTACTAAATCGAACAACGCCTTTCCAAGGTGAAACCTTAAGCATGACCATCTCTCCAATCTCAAATTCTATATCTTTTCTTTTAATATCCGCATAGCTCTTTTGTCGACTTTGGGCAATTTTCAATCGTTGTTGAATTTGGATGATCTTCTCGGTAGTTTCTTGAATTATCTCCGGACCCGTAATCTGTCTATCCCCCACTTCACTCCAACAAATCGGAGACCTGTACTTTCTACCATAAAGTGCTTCAAATGGCGCCATCTCAATACTCGAATGGTAACTTTTGTTGTAGGAAAATTCTGCTAACGGTAGGTGTCGATCCCAAATGTTTCCGAAATCGATAACACATGCTCGTAGTATGTCTTCAAGGGTCTGTATCGTCCTTTCACTTTGCCCATCAGTTTGTGGATGATAAGCAGTACTCATTTCTAGTCGAGTCCCCAATGCTTGTTGCAATGTCTGCCAAAATCTTGAAACAAATCTGCCATCCCTATCTGAGATAATAGAGACTGGTATTCCATGTCTGGAGACAACTTCCTTCAAGTACAATCGCGCCAACTTCTCCATTTTATCTCATTGGTAGAAAGTGTGCTGATTTTGTAAGACTATCGACTATTACCCAAATTGTATCATAACCACTTGCAGTCCTTGGCAATTTAGTAATGAAATCCATGGTAATGTTTTCCCATTTCCAATCCGGGATTTCAGGTTGTTGAAGTAGACCTGATGGTTTCTGATGTTCAGCTTTGACCTTAGAACACGTCAAACATTCTCCTACATATTTAGCAATATCGGCTTTCATACCCGGCCACCAAAAGTGTTTCTTGAGATCTTTGTACATCTTCCCCGCTCCGGGATGTATTGAATATCTGGTTTTATGTGCTTCCTTAAGTACCTTTTCTCTCACATCTCCAAACTTTGGTACCCAAATTCTTTCAGCCCTATACCGGGTTCCGTCTTCCCGAATATTAAGATGTTTTCTGATCCTTTGGGTATTTTATTCTTCAACTTTCCTTCTTTTACAACTCCCTGCTGCGCCTCCTTTATTTGAGTAGTAAGGTTAGTACGAATAATTATATTCATAGCTTTTACCCGTATAGGTTCTCTGTCCTTTCTACTCAAAGCGTCGGCTACCACATTCGCCTTCCCCGGGTGGTAACGAATCTCAAAGTCGTAATCATTCAACAATTCAATCCATCTACACTGCCTCATGTTCAGTTGTTTCTGATTAAATATGTGTTGGAGACTTTTGTGGTCGATATATATAATACTTTTGACCCCATATAAGTAGTGCCTCCAAGTCTTTAATGCAAAAACAACGGCGCCCAATTCCAAATCATGAGTTGTATAATTTTGCTCGTGAATCTTCAATTATCTGGACGCATAAGCAATTACCTTCGTTCGTTGCATTAATACACAACCGATGCCTTGCTTTGAGGCATCACAATATATCACAAAATCATCATTCCCTTCAGGCAATGACAATATAGGTGCCGTAGTTAACTTTTTCTTCAACAATTGAAACGCTTTCTCCTGCTCATCCTTCCATTCAAATTTCTTCCCTTTATGCGTTAATGAAGTTAAGAGTTTTGCTATTTTGGAAAAATCTTGGATGAACCTTCTGTAGTAACCAGACAGTCCTAAAAATTGGCGTATATGCTTCGGAGTTTTTGGGGTTTCCCACTTTTCAACGGTTTCAATCTTTGCCGAATCCACTTGAATACCTTCTTTGTTCACTCTGTGACCGAGGAATTGAACTTCTTCCAACCAAAATGCACACTTTGAAAACTTAGCGTATAGTTTTTCTTTCCTCAACAACTCTAGCACTTTTCTCAAATTTTCTTCGTGCTCTTGATCATTCTTTGAGTAAATAAGTATGTCATCGATGAAAACAATGACAAACTTGTCAAGGTATGGTCCACACACTCGGTTCATGAGGTTCATGAACACAGCTAGTGCGTTAGTCAACCCAAATGGCATAACCATAAACTCGTAATGACCGTAACGCATCCTGAAAGCAGTCTTCGGAATATCATCTTCCTTCACCTGCATTTGATGATACCTGGAACGTAAATCGATCTTCGAATAAACTGACGAGCCTTGTAGTTGATCAAATAAGTCGTCGATTCTCGGTAGTGGGTAACAGTTCTTGATGGTAAGTTTGTTCAACTCTCGGTAGTCGATACATAACCTGAATGTACCATCCTTCTTTTTGACAAACAAAACAGGAGCTCCCCATGGTGATGTACTTGGTCGTATAAAACCACGCTCTAAAAGTTCTTGTAATTGGCTTTGGAGTTCCTTCATTTCGCTGGTTGCAAGTCTGTATGGAGCACGAGCTATTGGTGCAGCTCCTGGTACGAGATCTATTTGAAATTCAACAGATCGGTGTGGAGGCAGTCCCGGTAATTCTTTCGGAAATACATCGAGAAATTCTTTTGCGACGGGAACATCATTGATGTTCTTTTCTTCAATTTGTACTTTCTCGACATGTGCTAGAACATCATAGCAACCTTTTCTTATTAGTTTTTGCGCCTTTAAATTACTAATAAGATTTAGCTTCGCATTGCTCTTTTCTCCGTGCACCATTAAGGGATTTCCTTTTTCTCGTACAATGCGAATTGCATTTTTGTAACATACGATTTCTGCTCTCTCCTTTTTCAACCAATCCATGCCGATTATCACATCAAAACTCCCTAACTCTACTGGTATCAAATCAATCTTAAATGTTTCGCTAACCAAATTAATTTCTCGATTCCGACATATATTATCTGCTATAATTAATTTACCGTTTCCTAATTCGAGTAAAAATTTGTTATCCAAAGGCGTCAGCGGACAACTTAGTTTAGCACAAAAATCTCTACTCATATAGCTTCTATCCGCACCCGAATCAAATAAAACATAAGCAGATTTATTGTCAATAAGAAACGTACCCGTAACAAGCTCCGGGTCTTCCTGCGCTTCTGCCGTATTAATATTGAAAACTCTTCCGCAGCCCTGCCCACTAGTATTCCCCTGATTTGGGCAATTTCTACTAATGTGGCCCGGTTCTTCACATGCAAAGCAAACTATGGCGGCATTATTTGTTCCGACATTATTTGTTCTTTTAATTCTGTTAAACTTTGGTCCATAGGCCTCACACTTTGTCGCACTATGACCATTTCTTCTACACCTAGTGCAAAATGTCGTGCAGAACCCCTGGTGATTCTCTTCACACCTTTGGCATGACTGTTTTTGGTTTTTGTTGCCATTGTTGTTATTGAGATTGTTGTTGGGATTGTTATTGTTGCTATTGTTGTTGTTGTTATTGTTGTTGGGACAGTTATTGTAGTTGTTGTTAGGATGTTTGTTGAAGTTGTTTTTGAGATTGATGTTGCGGTTGTTGGGATAGTTATTGCGATTGTAGTTGTGATTGTTGTTGTATTGGTGACTCTTGTCATTGGTTTCTTCCCACTTTCTCTTGACTTGTTTCATGTTAGCCTCTTCAGTCATCTGCTCTTTAATCCTTCCTTCGATCTAGTTTACTAATTTGTGAGCCATTCGACTTGCCTTTTGTATGGAGGCAGGCTCGTGTGAACTCACATCTTCTTGAATCCTTTTCGGTAACCCTTTTACAAATGCGTCTATCTTCTCTTCTTCGTCTTCGAACGTTCTGGGACACAATAGGCACAATTCGGTGAATCGTCGTTCGTACGTGGTGATATTGAAACCTTACGTTCGTAATCCTCTAAGCTCTACCTTGAGTTTGTTGACCTCGTTTCTGGGACGATACTGCTCGTTCATCAATTGCTTGAATGCTGACCACGGTAGTGCGTAAGCAGCATCTTGTCCTACCTGCTCGAGATAGGTATTCCACCATGTTAGCGCCGTACATGTGAAGGTATGCGTAGCGTACTTTACTTTGTCTTCTTCAGTACATTTTCTTATGGCAAACACCGATTCAACCTTCTCGGTCCACCGTTTCAATCCAATTGGACCCTCGGTTCCATCAAATTTCAAAGGTTTACAGGCAGTGAATTCTTTGTAGGAGCATCCTACACGATTTCTTGTGAAATTAGTTCCACTGCTAGATCCAGATTTATTGTTATTTTGCATCGCAGCCTGTACTACGGCTATGTTTGCTGCAAGGAAAACACGAAAGTCTTCCTCGCTCATGTTCAAATTCTGACGAGTCGCCGGTGCCATTTCCTTCAAAAATAGCCCAAAAGAATTAAGTTAATCATATAGAATTTTAAGAGTAGTCAATAGTATTTCGTAGCATAGTATGAACTTATTTATAAAAGCTTTTTCTTCATATTAGCATTTTATAGTTTTTAATTCGGGTAGTACCTACCCGTTAAGTTCATACTTAGTAGCTAATATACAATTCAACTACTACAATTCTATATGAAAAAACTGATTATAATAAAATTTCGCGTTCAAATTTTATACAATATTTTACAAACTTACAATACCGCTATTATACATATAGGATGAAATATAGCACATAATAACTTTGCTACTCAGCAGCTATAAAGGCAATTCTAGTTAATACGCAAGTTGTTTAGCAAAAAAATAAAGACACGTAATTCATATGTCCAGAAACAAGTCATGCATTCTGATTTTACTAAGACGACTTCCCATCCTTGGTCTTGTGGAAAGCAACCGTTATGACCATTGGCTAGGCAGCATGTTGTAATGTCGTCAAAAGGACGAGGGTTTCGTAATGTCCAACAGCCCCGTAATAATCTAAAAACCTTGTTTCTCACCCCAACTACTAAATCCGTCACCTGTGGGAATGTTTCATTTAATAGCTGTAATCCGATGTTCTTTTTCTCACTTTGGTGAGAAGCGAACATCACTAACCCGTAAGTATAACATGCTTCTTTATGTTGCATGTTAGAAGCTCTTTCTAACTTATGAAATCCTATGTTGGGATATGTTGAGTCAAAATAGGTTCTTAACCCGTAGCGTAAAATTGCATTTGGGTTCCCCGCATTTAACGCTTTAAAGAAAACACGGCGTAACTTACGGTCTCCCCAATGCGATATACCCCACCTATCAAAGGAAAGCCTTTTATAAACTAAGGCATTTCTGGAAAGTCTTTCAAATGTTTGACAAGTTAATTTTGGCATAACTAATTGTGCTGATGAATTCTGACTGACTCTAGACAAAATTTCCTCAATCATATCCTCTGGTAGGTCTTCTAAAATATTCGCTTGTCTACCCTTAACGTCCATTTTGTTTTTATACTGTAAAATAGACAAGGATTAGATACATAAAAGATAATTAACAAACAATACAAGTAATTTTTACATAGAACATACAAGTACAAGCACACTACAATACATATAATACACAACATGATTACAACTCCCTAATCTGAATCACTGGTTTCTTCTTCTTCGGACTTGGTTCATTTTCCTAATTTTCTAGGGATATATGGTGTTCCTCTAATACGAGCCGTCATTTTCCACAATGGATTAGAAAAACCTGGTGGTTTAGAGGTTCCCGGGTTATTGTTACAATTTAGAAAATACGGAGGTTGCCGATACATATAAAGCTCATCGGGGTTGGAATCAGGTTTCTCTATTTTTATACCTTTTCCCTTATTATTTTCTTTTGCTTTATTAAGTTGGGTCGAGGTAATTTCTATAACATCATCGGAATCCTCATCGGGATCTGATTCATCGGAAAATTGGTAATCTTCCCAATATTTTGCTTCCTCGGCGGAAACACCATTGACCATTATTAACTTTGGTTCGTTGGTTGAGGATTTTCTTTTATTTAATTGAATTACTATAGGTATCAATATTTCTTCCTCCGGAACCTCTTCTTCTTCCGGTTCCTCCTCTTCTGCTTCCTCCTCTTCCGGTTCCTCTTCTTCCGGTTCCTCCTCTTCCGGTTCCTCCTCTTCCGGTTCCTCTTCTTCCGGTTCCTCTTCGGGAATTTGTGAATCTTCCCAAAATATATTCAACTCTTCATTATTATGAGGTGAATCGATGGGATTTGTACTAGTGGTAGACATCTATCACACAATATCAAACACATTAAGAGGTTAATATATCACATAATATTTACATGTTAATAATATATAGTTTCCAACAAAAGTGTTAAGCAATCATTTTTAAAGAAAATACGGTCGAAGTCCAGACTCACTAATGTATCCTAACAAACTCGATAAGATACACTAATGCAAATTTCTGGTTCTCTAAGACCAACGCTCTGATACCAACTGAAATGTCCCGTTCATATTGATTATAGTCGTTCCATATTAATTGATTTCGTCGCGAGGTTTTGACCTCTATATGAGACGTTTTTCAAAGACTGCATTCATTTTTAAAACAACCATAATCTTTATTTTATCTATAAAGGTTTAAAAAGCATTACGTAGATTATCAAATAATGATAATCTAAAATATACCGTTACACACGACCATTACAAAATGGTTTACAATAAGAATATTTTACATCAAAAATAAGTTTCTTGAATGCAGTTTTTACATAATATCATACAAGCATGGACTCTAAATCTTATCCTTATTTTAGTATGTAACAGCGGAAGCTCTTAATAATCACCTAAGAATAAACATGCTTAAAAGGTCAACAAAAATGTTGGTGAGTTATATGTTTAACCTATATATTATCAAATCATAATAATAGACCACAAGATTTCATATTTCAATATACATCCCATACATAGAGATAAAAATCATTCATATGGTGAACACCTGGTAACCGACATTAACAAGATGCATATAAGAATATCCCCTATCATTCCGGGAAATCCATCAGACATGATAAAATAACATCGAAGTACTAAAGCATCCGCAACCATGGATGGGGTTCGTTAGGCCCAATAGATCTATCTTTAGGATTCGCATCAATTAGTAGATCGGTTTACTAATTCTTAGGTTACCAAGCAAAAAGGGACATATTCGGCTTCGATCATTCACCCATATAATGTAGTTTTATTTACTTGTCTCTATTTCGTAAAACATTTATAAAACTGCATGTATTCTCATCCCAAAATATTAGATTTTAAAAGTGGGACTATAACTCACTTTCACAGATTTTTACTTCGTCGGGAAGTAAGACTTGACCACTGGTCGATTCACGAACCTATAACAAATATGTACATATATATCAAAGCATGTTCAAAATATATTTACAACATTTTTAATACATTTTACTGTTTTAAGTTTATTAAGTCAGCTGTCCTCGTTAGTAACCTACAACTAGTTGTCCACAGTTAGATGTACAGAAATAAATTGATATATATTATCTTGAATCAATCCACAACCCAGTGTATACACGTCTCAGGCTAGATCACAACTCAAAGTATATATATTTTTGGAATCAACCTCAACCCTGTATAGCTAACTCCAACATTACTGCATATAGAGTGTCAATGGTTGTTCCAAATAATATATATACATGGGTCGATATGATATGTCAAAACATTTGCATACGTGTCTATGGTATCCCAAGATTACATAATATATTAGAATATATGTATAATACAATATAAGTTAGCTAAGATATGATTTGTATAGAATTGTTACAATATTTTCCGTAGCTACAACAATCAAAAAATATCCAATCTTGTTTTACCCATAACTTCTTCGTTTTAAATCCGTTTTGAGTGAATCAAATTGATGTGGTTTCATATTGAACTATATTTTATGAATATAAACAAAAAAAGTACAGGTTTATAGTCTGAAATATAAATTACAAGTCATTTTTCTAAGAGGTAGTCATTTTAGTCGAAAGAACGACGTCTTGATGACCCTTTTGAAAAACATACTTCCACTTTGAGATTAACCATGATATTTGGATATAGTTTCATGTTCATAAGAAAAATCATTTTCCCAGAAGAACAACTTTTAAATCAAAGTTTATCATAGTTTTTAATTAACAAACCCAAAACAGCCCGCGGTGTTACTACGACGACGTATGTCCGGTTTAACGGTGTTTTTCGTGTTTTCAGGTTTTAAATCATTAAGTTAGCATATCATATAGATATAGAACATCTGTTTAGTTGATTTTAAAAGTCAAGTTAGAAGGATTAACTTTTGTTTGCGAACAAGTTTAGAATTAACTAAACTATGTTCTAGTGATTTCAAGTTTAAACCTTCGAATAAGGTAGTTTTATATATATGAATCGAATGATGTTATGAACATCATTACTACCTCAGGTTTTGTGGATAAACCTACTGGAAATGAGAAAAATAGATCTAGCTTCAAAGGATCCTTGGATGGCTTGAAAGTTCTTGAAGCAGAATCATGACACGAAAACAAGTTCAAGTAAGATTTTCACTCGAAATAAGATTGTTATAGTTATAGAAATTGAATCAATGTTGGAATATGAGTATTACCTTATATTAGAAAGATATCTTACTGTAAATAAGAAAGATTTCTTGAGGTTGGATGATCAATTTACAAGATTGGAAGTAAGCTAGCAAACTTGGAAGTATTCTTGATTTTTATGAAACTATAACTTATATAATTTATGAAGAACACTTAGAACTTGAAGACAGAACTTGAGAGAGATCAATTAGATGAATAAAATTGAAGAATGAAAGTGTTTGTAGGTGTTTTTGGTCGTTGGTATATGGATTAGATATAAAGGATGTGTAATTTTGTTTACATATAAATAAGTCATGAATGATTACTAATATTTTTGTAATTTTATGAGATATTTCATGCTAGTTGCCAAATGATAGTTCTCACATGTGTTAGGTGACTCACATGGGCTGCTAAGAGATGATCATTGAAGTGTATATACCAATAGTACATACATCTAAGAGCTGTGTATTGTACGAGTACGAATACGGGTGCATACGAGTAGAATTGTTGATGAAACTGAACGAGGATGTAATTGTAAGAATTTTTGTTAAGTAGAAGTATTTTGATAAGTGTCTTGAAGTCTTTCAAAAGTGTATGAATACATATTAAAACACTACATGTATATACATTTTAACTGAGTCGTTTAGTCATCGTTAGTCGTTACATGTAAATGTTGTTTTGAAACCTTTAAGTTAACGATCTCATTTAATATTGTTAACCCATTATTTATTATATCTAATAAGATGTTAAATTATTACATTATCAAGATATTATGATGTATGAATATATCTTAATATGATATATATACATTAAAATGTCGTTACAACGATAATCGTTACATATATGCCTCGTTTCAAAATTCTTAAGTTGGTAGTCTTGTTTTACATATGTAGTTCATTGTTAACATACTTAATGATATATATAATTATCATTTTATCATGTTAAATATAGTGTAACAATATCTTAATATGATACATATGTATTTAGTAAGACGTTGTAATAACGATAATCGTTATATATATCGTTTCGAGTTTCTTAACTTAGTAGTCTCTTTTTTATGTATATATCTCATTGTTAATATACTTATGGAGATACTTACTTATCATAATCTCATGTTAACTATATGTATATCCATATATATATATTGTCATGTCGTTTTTACAAGTTTTAACGTTCGTGAATCGCCGGTCAACTTGGGTGGTCAATTGTCTACATGAAACTCATTTCAAATAATCAAGTCTTAACAAGTTTGATTGCTTAACATGTTGGAAACATTTAATCATGCAAATATAGGTTTCAATTAATATATAATCATGGAAAAGTTCGGGTCACTACATTTTTTACTGCAACAGAAGTTAGGATGACACAATATAGGGTTGCACCTGCGGGTTTCTGCTCTAGGAAAGAGGGGCCTAATTTTCCCCATAGAGTCACTAAATTCTTCTGGCCCCTGTTAAGAAAAGAAACCTGGGTGAAACATAAGTAGCGAATATATAATTGACTGTTATGAGTGTGCCACAATGGGTTAGTTGCTGTGTACACTTTTCATTTGCGAGCTTAAAATCTAGGGTTGTTGATCCGGTGTTCTGATCCCTTGGTGAATCAACGTTCATAACACAGCCTACTACATCTGTGTTTTAAACAACAAATGGGAAACAAAAGTTACATGAATAATAATGCTAATAAATAATGAAGAAATGTAAAAGATGTTATACCAACTAAGTATTTTCCATTAGTGGGCTCCAAGGCTTCAATTTCAACGCAAGTGAAGGGGTGACAGATAAAAGCGGATGCGTCAGCCATCTCCTGTTTTCTCAAGAATGTTGTGCCTTGTAGCTATAACATGAGCTTGTTATCCATCATAATACGATACTCGGCTTTGTTGGGAATCACTTCAAAGTGGTAGAGCAAGTAAATGCAACCCTCCTTTAACCTTGGGATGAAATGGTGTACAATATTGTTTTTTGCAGTCATTTGTATGACATCATCCTAATTAACATGTTTTAGGCAACATTATTATACATGTGAAGGGGCAAAGGAAAAACAGTAAAGTAATGTATATAAACAGTAAAACAATATCTAAATATGGCTCTTGTACATGTTCATCAGAAACAATGAAGTCAGTGCTCAAAAACTTTCCATACGCGGTATAAGTATCCCACGTCGGCAAATCATTACCTTCACTTATGCTTCCTTACCTAGTTCGAGTTCATAAGCTTTTTTGTCAACTACTAGTGTGGGGATTTGATTAGTATATGCCATTGATGTAGATTTGGGCTTTTTTCCCTGGTATGCATAACAAATGTCCAGCTAATAACAATTTATAGGAATAGATGAATGATGATAATGGGGAATGTGAAGAAAACGCTGTAATTGAAAAGCTAGAGTTACATATGAGCCTTAATGGTAAGTTATGGATCCAATTAATAATATAGATTAAGACAAACTGGATTGATAACATTAAATTTATGCATCAAAGTCAATTCAATTCGTAACTGAATATTCAGCGGAGTTTCTGGGGAGGAAAATTCGCTAACCTTTCTTCATTCCAGGGATGTGAACATGATAGGAAGCCATTCATTCGGCCTGATACCATTGAATTAGATTAATAACAGAAGTTTTAAAGATCCAATTTATTAAGTATATGAAGACTTGAACGGAAATTCGTGTGTCCAATGCTCTGCATCTGATACTCCGCCGATACAAAAATTAACCAAAACATGTAGCAGCGGCCGAAACGGTGGTGAGTAGGAGGGGGTTGCATGCGATGGGTGGGTATAATTTGCTGAGAGTGGGTGCTGCACTAACCCTAATTATGATGATTGGGGAGAATCGAAGAAAGGAGGAGGAAACAACGGTCGATTGGTTTTGAGGATTTAAAAAAATAAGGCAGAGAAGGTGGAGGCGGGTAGATGTACAGTTGTCCCCCATTTAATTCATAAAAATATAGAAAACTTATATATATATATATATATATATATATATATATATATATATATATATATATATATATATATATATATATATATATATATAGTTTATTTGATCATAAAATCATAAATAGGTTTTTTACTGCAAATTAATTGTGGGTAAGGAAGTGAGTTACTTTTTTTTTTACCTAATTAAACATGATGGTTAAAAATGCATACTTAATGAGCTTGGGAGTCAGGATTTATATATACTAGTAAGCAAAGCTCGTGCGTTGCACGGCTTTTCTCAAATTTCAATATTTTAAAATTCATGTTTAACATGATATTGGTTCCATTCTGCATGTGTCTAAGTATGATTTTTTGCATATGTGCTTGCAATAAGTCTCGTGTGTTATAGCGCATGATGTAATTATATACATATGATCATATGCTCGTTACATATGTATATATGCATGTTTTGTTGTCGTGTAGTGGTATTTCTGACATTGAAAATGATAGATCCACTACATTTGTACACTAACTATTTGTACATTATAAGTATTTAATGCACACACATGATGAATCTATCATTTTTAGTGTTGGATATATCAATCCCTTTCCCATATGTTATAATACTATTCCCATTCAAAACAAATATTTCAAATAATTACTTAGAGCAAATGAAACTAAAACAATTCAATTTGAGTAATAAATTGCACATTACTGTCCTGTATCTATACAATATCAAGTTAACAACAAAACTATCTATTATAATTCATTCATCAACTTTTGATATTATTATCACCTAATAAGCTTATATCTAACATTAATTAATAAATACTCCAAATGTTTTATTCTATGAGACTGCCAAAGCAATTGCAATCACCATCTTATCAACATAATCTTGTAGTTGTATTTGAGAGTCCTTCATCAAATAAGTTTATCGTAAATTTTCACAAATAAAATAATATAAGATATAGTGCATAAAAATTCCATGTATGTAGTTTGTTCTAATTATATATTCATAAAAGACTGTTAAAAATGATTGTTTTATAATCTTGATATACAACAAAATGCTTACAAAACCTTGTTTACTTTTTTTTTTTTTTTTACCATTATTAAAAACACAATGTGTAATTAAGGATTGAGTGCAATAAGATTGTAATGGAGGATGAAATGTTTGATGATTATTTTGGGCCCCGATGATCGTCTTTCACTTTAACTATCAAGTGATCAACCACCCCGACCCGGTCTTGATTGTTAATTAGCATAATTCACCTTTGCGCGGTGTAAAAATCCCTTGGGCAAGATCACAAGTGGAAATTACAAAGGCTTAGGCAAAATGTCTGTGATGACCCAGAAATTTCTGACCAAATTTAAACTTAATCTTTGTATGATTAACATTTTCGACACGATAAGCAAAGTCTGTAAAAACTGAATCTCAAAATTTTTGAACTACTTTTATATATTTAAATACCTTTCGGTTGTTTTCGACGATTCGCGAACAATTATATGTAAATAGATACATATATACTATAACTTGAAAAGGTAACAATGTATTAATTATTTGATACCGTACATTAAACTTATTGGTTTAAATATCTATTTGAATATATATGATAAGTTGAAATATTTATTATTAAAATTTATTTATAAATAACTTCCAATGTGTATTTAAAAACTGATTTATATATATTAAAAAGATATATACATATATATAATTTCAAGTTATTTAGTAAACGATAGTAACATTTCAAATTGCTACAGTACCCAAAATGCTACAGTGTTTTTGAAAATCACTATTTGCTACAGTGAAATTGACTTTGCTACAGTGAATTGCTACAGTAAAAATTGACTTTGCTACAGTAACTTTGCTACAGTGGTATATTTTATGGATGATTTAAGACTATATTTTGACAAAGGTACGATTCACGAAACGTAAAGTACAAGTTTTCTCAGCGTACGAAAGGGCGTTCGAAAAACCGAAACCGGGACATAAGTCGAGTGACAACGTACGACTTATCGGAACAAAAATTACAGGTCAACTATGCACGTGAATTTAATATAATATATAATTAATTAATTTAAATTATATATATTATATTTATATTTATTTTATATTATGTCGACAAGCTAGGAGCCAAAACAATGTGAGCTGTCCCTGGTCCTCATGCGAGTCGCATGGCCAGAAGGCCATTTCCATGCGAGTCGCATGACTCCAGATTTCAGGCCAAGTGCTATAAATTCTCGAGTTTTGGCCAGATAAATCACACACACACATATATTATTTTTACTCCGTATTTATTTATTTTATTATTATTATTATTATTATTATTATTATTATTATTATTAATAATAATAATAAGATTATTATTAATCTTATTATTTTTATTATTAGTGTTATTATTTTTGCGATACAAAAATAATAATGTACATAAAATATTACGACGGAGTGCTGTCCAAGTAATTTTTCAAAACGAGTTTTCGAGCAAGCTAGAGCTAAGGAAATTATGGGTTATTGCCAAGGAGGTTATGGGTAATGTTCGGGGGTATTTTTTGTGAATCAAACCTCGTGTTTATCATCTCCGATGCGTCTACGTGCTTTCCTGCAATATTGTATATCAATATTAAACAGTGAGTTTCATATGATCCCTTTTACTCAATATATTTTTGGGCTGAGAATACATGCGCAGTTTTATAAATTGTTTTACTAAATGGATACAAATACTAAAACTGATTTTGTGTGAGTTTCATTGATCCCTTTTTAATTGCTTTTGCAATATATATTTTTGGGCTGAGAATACATGTGCTGTTTTATGAAATGAATACAAAAACTAAAACTGATTTGTGTGAGTTTATAGTATCCCTTTTTAAATACTTTATATATTTTTGGGCTGAGAATACATGTGCTGTTTTATGAAATGAATACAAAAACTAAAACTGATTTGTGTGAGTTTATAGTATCCCTTTTTAAATACTTTAAATATTTTTGGACTGAGAATACATGCAACTGCTTTATTAACCGATATACAATATTTATATGCGTGAGTTTCATTGATCCCTTTTTAATTGCTTTTGCAATATATATTTTTGGGCTGAGAATACATGCACTTTATTTTAAACACAATGGATACAAGTACATATTAAATTCTACACTGAGTTTGAACCGAAAATCCCTTAGCTTTGGTAACTAGTAACTGCCGGTTATAAGAACTGGTGGGCGCGAGTAGTAGTATATGGATCCATAGGGCTTGATATCCCCGTCCGAGCTAGAGCACTAGCCTTTTAACGGACGTATGCTATTTGAGAAGCGTACACGTTGGTTTGCGTGTATTATTAAGATGATTATACAAAGGGTACAAATTATATATACGTTAAAGTTTAGTTACCAGGGTGCTCAATTTCGTAGAATATTTTGATAAACGTTTCTGGATGAAACAACTGAAATCTTGTGATCCACTTTTATATAATCTATTGATAAACGTTTCTGGATGAAACAACTGAAATCTTGTGATCCACTTTTATATAATCTATTGATAAACGTTTCTGGATGAAACAACTGAAATCTTGTGATCCACCTTTATATACAGATTATACGAAACATTAAAACTATGAACTCACCAACCTTTGTGTTGACACTTGTTAGCATGTTTATTCTCAGGTTCCCTAGAAGTCTTCCGCTGTTTGCTTACATGATATACAAGCTATGTGCATGGAGTCTTGCATGCTTTATTCAAGAAAACGTTGCATTCACAAAACCATCATCATGTATCTATTTTGACTGCATTGTCAACGGAAGTATTATTATTGTAAACTATTATTTACGGTGATTGTCTATATGTAGAAATCATCAGATGTCGAAAACCTTGGAATTAAATATTCATTTATGGTATGCCTTTTCAAAAGAATGCAATGTTTACAAAACGTATCATATAGAGGTCAAATACCTTGCAATGAAATCAATGAATGACGTGTTCGTCCATATGGATTTGGAGCGATCGTCACAATGTCAGAGAATCAACAACCCATAAATGAGAGGCCAAGCTCCCTATTTATAGGATTCGAAATATCCGCGGTCTGCGAGTTACTTAACTATCCGCGGAAACTCAGCGGATTAAACCGCGATCTTGCATTAATGCGAAAACATAACCGCTGTACATATTTTCAGCGAATATTGCATAGCTTTGCCTTATAATTCGCGAAGTTCTGCCTTTGGCTTTTAGTAAATAAAATATACATGTATACAATGCCAATTGTTTCTCCGCCGATCGTGCCGGCAACTCTGGGAGTCTATTCGGGTCTAACCGATCCCTTAGATTTTCTACAACGCTTTGAGGGGGTGGTGAGCACCTGCAACTGGGATGAACCAGTTGCGTGTAGAGTATTCCCCATGGCTTTGCAAGGGTCATCAAGGGAGTGGTTTCATAGTCTGCAATCTCGCAGTATCATTGGCTTTGTCGATTTGCGCAAAAATTTTTTTTCTGCAGTTTTAAAATCTGTTACTGTAGTGACCCGAACTTTTCCATGTTTATATATATTAATTGAGATTGATATTTACATGATTAAATGTTTCCAACATGTTAAGCAATCAAACTTGTTAAGACTTGATTAATTGAAATATGTTTCATATAGACAATTGACCACCCAAGTTGACCGGTGATTCATGAACGTTAAAACTTGTAAAAACTATATGATGACATATATATGGATATATATATAGTTAACATGATAATATGATAAGTAAACATATCATTAAGTATATTAACAATGAACTACATATGTAAAAACAAGACTACTAACTTAATGATTTTTAAACGAGACATATATGTAACGATTATCGTTGTAAAGACATTTAATGTATATATATCATATTAAGAGATATTCATACATGATAATATCATGATAATATAATAATTTAAAATCTCATTTGATATTATAAACATTGGGTTAACAACATTTAACAAGATCGTTAACCTAAAGGTTTCAAAACAACACTTACATGTAACGACTAACGATGACTTAACGACTCAGTTAAAATGTATATACATGTAGTGTTTTAATATGTATTTATACACTTTTGAAAGACTTCAATACACTTATCAAAATACTTCTACTTAACAAAAATGCTTACAATTACATCCTCGTTCAGTTTCATCAACAATTCTACTCGTATGCACCCGTATTCGTACTCGTACAATACACAGCTTTTAGATGTATGTACTATTGGTTTATACACTCCAATGATCAGCTCTTAGCAGCCCATGTGAGTCACCTAACACATGTGGGAACCATCATTTGGCAACTAGCATGAAATATCTCATAAAATTACAAAAATATGAGTAATCATTCATGACTTATTTACATGAAAACAAAATTACATATCCTTTATATCTAATCCATACACCAACGACCAAAAACACCTACAAACACTTTCATTCTTAAATTTTCTTCATCTAATTAATCTCTCTCAAGTTCTATCTTCAAGTTCTAAGTGTTCTTCATATATTCTACAAGTTCTAGTTACATAAAATTAAGAATACTTTCAAGTTTGCTAGCTCACTTCCAATCTTGTAAGGTGATCATCCAACCTCAAGAAATCTTTGTTTCTTACAGTAGGTTATCATTCTAATGCAATGTAATAATCATATTCAAACTTTGGTTCAATTTCTATAACTATAACAATCTTATTTCAAGTGATGATCTTACTTGAACTTGTTTTCGTGTCATGATTCTGCTTCAAGAACTTCGATCCATCCAAGGATCCGTTGAAGCTAGATCCATTTTTCTCTTTTCCAGTAGGTTTATCCAAGGAACTTAAGGTAGTAATGATGTTCATAACATCATTCGATTCATACATATAAAGCTATCTTATTCGAAGGTTTAAACTTGTAATCACTAGAACATAGTTTAGTTAATTCTAAACTTGTTCGCAAACAAAAGTTAATCCTTCTAACTTGACTTTTAAAATCAACTAAACACATGTTTTATATCTATATGATATGCTAACTTAATGATTTAAAATCTGGAAACACGAAAAACACCGTAAAACCGGATTTACGCCGTCGTAGTAACACCGCGGGCTGTTTTGGGTTAGTTAATTAAAAACTATGATAAACTTTGATTTAAAAGTTGTTATTCTGAGAAAATGATTTTTATTATGAACATGAAACTATATCCAAAAATTATGGTTAAACTCAAAGTGGAAGTATGTTTTCTAAAATGGTCATCTAGACGTCGTTCTTTCGACTGAAATGACTACCTTTACAAAAACGACTTGTAACTTATTTTTCCGACTATAAACCTATACTTTTTCTGTTTAGATTCATAAAATAGAGTTCAATATGAAACCATAGCAATTTGATTCACTCAAAACGGATTTAAAATGAAGAAGTTATGGGTAAAACAAGATTGGATAATTTTTCTCATATTAGTTACGTGAAAATTGGTAACAAATCTATTCCAACCATAACTTAATCAACTTGTATTGTATATTATGTAATCTTGAGATACCATAGACACGTATACAATGTTTCGACCTATCATGTCGACACATCTATATATATTTCGGAACAACCATAGACACTCTATATGTGAATGTTGGAGTTAGCTATACAGGGTTGAAGTTGATTCCAAAATATATATAGTTTAAGTTGTGATCAATACTGAGATACGTATACACTGGGTCGTGGATTGATTCAAGATAATATTTATCGATTTATTTCTGTACATCTAACTGTGGACAACTAGTTGTAGGTTACTAACGAGGACAGCTGACTTAATAAACTTAAAACATCAAAATATATTAAAAGTGTTGTAAATATATTTTGAACATACTTTGATATATATGTATATATTGTTATAGGTTCGTGAATCAACCAGTGGCCAAGTCTTACTTCCCGACGAAGTAAAAATCTGTGAAAGTGAGTTATAGTCCCACTTTTAAAATCTAATATTTTTGGGATGAGAATACATGCAGGTTTTATAAATGATTTACAAAATAGACACAAGTACGTGAAACTACATTCTATGGTTGAATTATCGAAATCGAATATGCCCCTTTTTATTAAGTCTGGTAATCTAAGAATTAGGGAACAGACACCCTAATTGACGCGAATCCTAAAGATAGATCTATTGGGCCTAACAAACCCCATCCAAAGTACCGGATGCTTTAGTACTTCGAAATTTATATCATATCCGAAGGGTGTCCCGGAATGATTGGGATATTCTTATATATATGCATCTTGTTAATGTCAGTTACCAGGTGTTCTCCATATGAATGATTTTTATCTCTATGTATGGGATGTGTATTGAAATATGAAATCTTGTGGTCTATTGTTACGATTTGATACATATAGGTTAAACCTATAACTCACCAACATTTTTGTTGACGTTTAAAGCATGTTTATTCTCAGGTGAATACTAAGAGCTTCCGCTGTTGCATACTAAAATAAGGACAAGATTTGGAGTCCATGTTTGTATGATATTGTGTAAAAACTGCATTCAAGAAACTGATTTCGATGTAACATATTTGTATTGTAAACCATTATGTAATGGTCGTGTGTAAACAGGATATTTTAGATTATCATTATTTGATAATCTACGTAAAGCTTTTAAACCTTTATTTATGAAATGAAGGTTATGGTTTGTTTTAAAAATGAATGCAGTCTTTGAAAAACGTCTCATATAGAGGTCAAAACCTCGCAACGAAATCAATTAATATGGAACGTTTTTAATCAATAAGAACGGGACATTTCAGTTGGTATCCGAGCGTTGGTCTTAGAGAACCAGAATTTTGCATTAGTGTGTCTTATCGAGTTTGTTAGGATGCATTAGTGAGTCTGGACTTCGACCGTGTTTACTTGAAAAATGATTGCTTAACAAATTTTGTTGGAAACTATATATTTTTAACATGTGAATATTATGTGATATATTAATCTCTTAACACGTTTGATATTATGTGATAGATGTCTACCTCTAGAACAAGTCCCATTGACTCACCTAATAATAATGAAGAGTCAAATGTAAATTGGAATGATTCGTGGACTGATTCACAAGTTCCCGAAGAGGAACCGGAAGAAGAGTCGGAACCGGAAGAAGAATCGGAACCGGAAGAAGAATCGGAACCGGATGAAGAAATAGAACCGGTGGGGGAGATAATAAAATGGTTAAGTAAAAGAAAATCCTCAACCAACCGACCAAGGTTAATTATGGTCAATGGTGTTTCCGCCAAGGAAGCAAAATATTGGGAGGATTACCAATTCTCCGATGAATCGGATTCCGACGAGAATTCCGATGATGTTATAGAAATTACCCCAACTGAATTTAAAAAGGCAAAAGAAAATAATAAGGGAAAGGGCATAAAAATAGAGAAATCTAATTCCAACCCCGATGAACTTTATATGTATCGTCAACCCCCGAAGTCCTTAAGTTGTAACAATGACCCGGGAACCTCTAAACCACCAGGTTTTTCTAAACCAATGTGGACAACGACGGCTCGTATTAGGTTAACATCATGTATCCCTAGAAACTTGGCAAAATGAACCAAAACCGAAGAAGAAGAAACAAGCGAGTCGGAATAAGATAGTTGTATTCGTGTGGTGTAATATAAGTAATATAGTGTGCTTATGCTTTATGATATATGTAAAAATTGCTTGTATTAATAAGTATTTTTTTATGAATCTAACTCTTGTCTATTTTACAGTATAAAAACACAAAATGGATAGACAACCCAATATTTTAAGAGACCTACCCGGAGACATGATTGATGAAATCTTGTCTAGAGTCGGTCAGAATTCTTCGGCACAACTATTTAAGGCGAGATCAGTTTGTAAGACATTCGAAGAACGTTCCAAGAATGCCTTGGTTTATAAAAGGCTTTCGTTCGAAAGATGGGGGATATCACATTGGGAAATCCATAAGTTACGATGTGTTTACTTTGACGCATATATTGCGGGGAACCCAAATGCTATTTTACGCAATGGGTTAAGAAATTATTTTGACTCAATATATCCGAATATTGGACTTCGTGATTTAGAAAAAGTGGCTAACATGCAACATAAAGAAGCATGTTATGCTTACGGATTAGTAATGTTCGCTTCTCACCAAAGTGAGAACAAGAACATCGGGCTACAACTATTAAACAAAACGTTCCCACATGTGACGGAGTCGGTAATTGGGGTAAGAAATGAGGTTTTTAGATTGTTACGGGACTGTTGGACATTACGTAACCCTCGTCCCTTTGACGACATTACAATACGCTGTCTTATCAACGGCCATAACGGTTATGTTCCACAAGACTAAGGATGGGAAGTAGTCCTAGTAAAACCAGAATGCATGGCTTGTTTCTGGACGTATGAATTACGTGTCTTTATTGCCTTTGCTGAACGACTTGTGTACTAGCTAGAATTATCTTCACAACTATCTTGTATCAAAGTTATTGTGTGCTATATTTCATGCTTTATGTAAAATAAGCGGTATTGTAAGTTTGTAAAATATTGTATAAAAGTTTGAACGCGAAATATTATTACAATCATTTTTTCATATAGAATTGTAGTAGTTGAATTGTATATTAGCTATTAAGTATGAACTTAACGGGTAGGTACTACCCGAATTTAAACTTATAAAACGCTAATATGAAGAAAAAGCTTTTATAAATGAGTTCATATTATGCTACGAAATACTATTAACTACTCTTAATATTCTGTATGATTAACTTGTTCCATTTGACTATTTTGAAGGAAATGGCACCGACTACTCGACACACCGTGAATATGAATGAAGAGGAATTCCGTACTTTTCTAGCTTCAAACATAGTCGCAGTACAGGCTGCGCTACATACCAACAATAACCTTGGATATGGCAGTACAGGAAATCGTGTAGGATGCACCTACAAAGAATTCACTGCCTACAAACCTTTGGAATTTGATGGAACCGAAGGACCGATCGGATTGAAACGGTGGACCGAGAAGGTCGAATCGGTGTTTGCCATAAGTAAGTGTACTGAAGAGGACAAAGTGAAGTACGCTACGCATACCTTCACAGGTTCTGCGTTAACATGGTGGAATACCTATCTAGAGCAAGTGGGACAAGATGATGCGTACGCACTACCGTGGTCAGCATTCAAGCACTTGATGAACGAGAAGTACCGTCCCAGAACCGAGGTCAATAAGCTCAAGACAGAACTTAGAGGGTTACGAACCCAAGGATTTGATATTACCACGTACGAAAGACGATTCACAGAATTGTGCCTATTGTGTCCGGGAGCATTCGAAGATGAGGAAGAGAAAATCGACGCGTTTGTGAAAGGATTACCGGAAAGAATCCAAGAAGATATAAGTTCACACGAGCCCGCCTCCATACAACAGGCATGTAGAATGGCTCACAAACTAGTGAACCAGATTAAAGAAAGAATTAAAGAACAGACTGCTGAAGAGGCCAATGTGAAGCAAGTCAATAGAAAGTGGGAGGAAAACGGTGATAAGAATCACCAATACAACAACAACAGCAATTACAACAATAATCGCAACAATTATCCCAACAATCGCAACATCAATCGCAACTACAACAAACGGCCCAACAACAATAACAACAACAACAACAACAACAACAACAACAGCAACTACAACAATCATCCCAACAACAATAATAACCGCAACAACAACAACAATCAGAAGCAGCTATGCCAAAGGTGTGAAAAGAATCACTCGGGGTTCTGCACCAAATTTTGCAACAAGTGTAAAAGAAATGGTCATAGCGCGGTGAAGTGTGAGGTCTACAGACCAGGGGTTAATAGAACGAAAGGAACAAATGGTGTCGGAACGAGTAATGGCGGAGCAAGTAGTGTCGGAGCAAGTTATGCCAATGTAGTTTGTTATAAATGTGGAAAACCGGGCCACATTATTAGAAATTGCCCGAACCAGGAGAACACGAATGGACAAGGCCGCAGAAGAGTTTTCAATATTAATGCGGCAGAGGCACAGGAAGACCCGGAGCTTGTTACGGGTACGTTTCTTATTGACAATAAATCTGCTTACGTTTTATTTTATTCGGGTGCGGATAGAAGCTATATGAGTAGAGATTTTTGTGCTAAATTAAGTTATCCATTGACGCCTTTGGATAGTAAATTTTTACTCGAATTAGCAAATGGTAAATTAATTTCAGCAGATAATATATGTCGGAATCGAGAAATTAAACTGGTTAGCGAAACATTTAAGATTGATTTGATACCAGTAGAGTTAGGGAGTTTTGATGTGATAATCGGTATGGACTGGTTGAAAGAAGTGAAAGTAGAGATCGTTTGTTACAAAAATTCAATTCGCATTATACGAGAAAAAGGAAAACCCTTAATGGTGTACGGAGAAAAGGGCAACACGAAGCTACATCTTATTAGTAATTTGAAGGCACAAAAACTAATAAGAAAAGGTTGCTATGCTGTTCTAACACACGTCGAGAAAGTACAAACTGAAGAAAAGAGCATCAATGATGTTCCCATCGCAAAAGAATTTCCCGATGTATTTCCGAAAGAATTACCGGGATTACCCCCACATCGATCCGTTGAATTTCAAATAGATCTTGTACCAGGAGCTGCACCAATAGCTCGTGCTCCTTACAGACTCGCACCCAACGAGATGAAAGAACTGCAAAGCCAATTACAAGAACTTTTAGAGCGTGGTTTCATTCGACCAAGCACATCACCGTGGGGAGCTCCTGTTTTGTTTGTCAAGAAGAAAGATGGTACATTCAGGTTGTGTATCGACTACCGAGAGTTGAACAAACTTACCATCAAGAACCGCTACCCACTACCGAGAATCGACGACTTATTTGATCAACTACAAGGCTCGTCTGTTTATTCAAAGATTGGCTTACGTTCCGGGTATCATCAAATGCGGGTGAAAGAAGATGATATTCCAAAGACTGCTTTCAGAACACGTTACGGTCATTACGAGTTTATGGTCATGCCGTTTGGTTTAACTAATGCACCAGATGTGTTCATGGACCTTATGAACCGAGTGTGTGGACCATACCTTGACAAGTTTGTCATTGTTTTCATTGATGACATACTTATTTACTCAAAGAATGACCAAGAACACGGTGAACATTTGAGAAAGGTGTTAGAAGTATTGAGGAAGGAAGAATTGTACGCTAAGTTTTCAAAGTGTGCATTTTGGTTGGAAGAAGTTCAATTCCTCGGTCACATAGTGAACAAAGAAGGTATTAAGGTGGATCCGGCAAAGATAGAAACTGTTAAAAAGTGGAAAACCCCGAAAACTCCGAAACACATACGCCAGTTTTTAGGACTAGCTGGTTACTACAGAAGGTTCATCCAAGACTTTTCCAGAATAGCAAAACCCTTGACTGCATTAACGCATAAAGGGAAGAAATTTGAATGGAATGATGAACAAGAGAAAGCGTTTCAGTTATTGAAGAAAAAGCTAACTACGGCACCTATATTGTCATTGCCTAAGGGAATGATGATTTTGTGATTTATTGTGATGCATCAAAGTAAGGTCTCGTTTGTGTATTAATGCAACGAACGAAGGTGATTGCTTATGCGTCTACACAATTGAAGATTCACGAACAAAATTATACGACGCATGATTTGGAATTAGGCGCGGTTGTTTTTGCATTAAAGACTTGGAGGCACTACTTATATGGGGTCAAAAGTATTATATATACCGACCACAAAAGTCTTCAACACATATTTAATCAGAAACAACTGAATATGAGGCAGCGTAGGTGGATTGAATTATTGAATGATTACGACTTTGAGATTCGTTACCACCCGGGGAAGGCAAATGTGGTAGCCGATGCCTTGAGCAGGAAGGACAGAGAACCCATTCGAGTAAAATCTATGAATATAATGATTCATAATAACATTACTACTCAAATAAAAGAGGCACAACAAGGAGTTTTAAAAGAGGGAAATTTAAAGGATGAAATACCCAAAGGATCGGAGAAGCATCTTAATATTCGGGAAGACGGAACCCAGTATAGGGCTGAAAGGATTTGGGTACCAAAATTTGGAGATATGAGAGAAATGGTACTTAGAGAAGCTCATAAAACCAGATACTCAATACATCCTGGAACGGGGAAGATGTACAAGGATCTCAAGAAACATTTTTGGTGGCCGGGTATGAAAGCCGATGTTGCTAAATACGTAGGAGAATGTTTGACGTGTTCTAAGGTCAAAGCTGAGCATCAGAAACCATCAGGTCTACTTCAACAACCCGAAATCCCGGAATGGAAATGGGAAAACATTACCATGGATTTCATCACTAAATTGCCAAGGACTGCAAGTGGTTTTGATACTATTTGGGTAATAGTTGATCGTCTCACCAAATCAGCACACTTCCTACCAATAAGAGAAGATGACAAGATGGAGAAGTTAGCACGACTGTATTTGAAGGAAGTCGTCTCCAGACATGGAATACCAATCTCTATTATCTCTGATAGGGATGGCAGATTTATTTCAAGATTCTGGCAGACATTACAGCAAGCATTAGGAACTCGTCTAGACATGAGTACTGCCTATCATCCACAAACTGATGGGCAGAGTGAAAGGACAATACAAACGCTTGAAGACATGCTACGAGCATGTGTTACTGATTTCGGAAACAGTTGGGATCGACATCTACCGTTAGCAGAATTTTCCTACAACAACAGCTACCATTCAAGCATTGAGATGGCGCCGTTTGAAGCACTTTATGGTAGAAAGTGCAGGTCTCCAATTTGTTAGAGTGAAGTGGGGGATAGACAGATTACGGGTCCGGAGATTATACACGAAACTACCGAGAAGATCATCCAAATTCAACAACGGTTGAAAACCGCCCAAAGTCGACAAAAGAGCTACGCGGACATTAAAATAAAAGATATAGAATTTGAAATTGGAGAGATGGTCATGCTTAAAGTTGCACCTTGGAAAGGCGTTATTCGATTTGGTAAACGAGGGAAATTAAATCCAAGGTATATTGGACCATTCAAGATTATTGATCGTGTCGGACCAGTAGCTTACCGACTTGAGTTACCTCAACAACTCACGGCTGTACATAACACTTTCCACGTTAGATGGATCGTGAGGTTAAAAGAAATGTTTTGCTAAAGAAGATCTCACTATTTCGTTAGATGAAATCCAAATCAACGAAAAACTTCAATTCATCGAAGAACCCGTCGAAATAATGGATCGTGAGGTTAAAAGACTTAAGCAAAACAAGATACCAATTGTTAAGGTTCGATGGAATGCTCGTAGAGGACCCGAGTTCACCTGGGAGCATGAAGATCAGATGAAGAAGAAATACCCGCATTTATTTCCAGAAGATACGTCAACACCTCCAACTGCTTAAAATTTCGGGACGAAATTTATTTAACGGGTAGGTACTGTAGTGACCCGAAATTTTCCATGTTTATATATATTAATTTAGATTGATATTTACATGATTAAATGTTTCCAACATGTTAAGCAATCAAACTTGTTAAGACTTGATTAATTGAAATATGTTTCATATAGACAATTGACCACCCAAGTTGACCGGTGATTCACGAACGTTAAAACTTGTAAAAACTATATGATGACATATATATGGATATATATATAGTTAACATGATAATATGATAAGTAAACATATCATTAAGTATATTAACAATGAACTACATATGTAAAAACAAGACTACTAACTTAATGATTTTTAAACGAGACATATATGTAACGATTATCGTTGTAAAGACATTTAATGTATATATATCATATTAAGAGATATTAATACATGATAATATCATGATAATATAATAATTTAAAATCTCATTTGATATTATAAACATTGGGTTAACAACATTTAACAAGATCGTTAACCTAAAGGTTTCAAAACAACACTTACATGTAACGACTAACGATGACTTAACGACTCAGTTAAAATGTATATACATGTAGTGTTTTAATATGTATTTATACACTTTTGAAAGACTTCAATACACTTATCAAAATACTTCTACTTAACAAAAATGCTTACAATTACATCCTCGTTCAGTTTCATCAACAATTCTACTCGTATGCACCCGTATTCGTACTCGTACAATACACAGCTTTTAGATGTATGTATTATTGGTATATACACTCCAATGATCAGCTCTTAGCAGCCCATGCGAGTCACCTAACACATGTGGGAACCATCATTTGCAAACTAGCATGAAATATCTCATAAAATTACAAAAATATGAGTAATCATTCATGACTTATTTACATGAAAATAAAATTACATATCCTTTATATCTAATCCATACACCAACGACCAAAAACACCTACAAACACTTTCATTCTTCAATTTTCTTCATCTAATTAATCTCTCTCAAGTTCTATCTTCAAGTTCTAAGTGTTCTTCATATATTCTACAAGTTCTAGTTACATAAAATCAAGAATACTTTCAAGTTTGCTAGCTCACTTCCAATCTTGTAAGGTGATCATCCAACCTCAAGAAATATTTGTTTCTTACAGTAGGTTATCATTCTAATACAAGGTAATAATCATATTCAAACTTTGGTTCAATTTCTATAACTATAACAATCTTATTTCAAGTGATGATCTTACTTGAACTTGTTTTCGTGTCATGATTCTGCTTCAAGAACTTCGAGCCATCCAAGGATCCGTTGAAGCTAGATCCATTTTTCCCTTTTCCAGTAGGTTTATCCAAGGAAATTAAGGTAGTAATGATGTTCATAACATCATTCGATTCATACATATAAAGCTATCTTATTCGAAGGTTTAAACTTGTAATCACTAGAACATAGTTTAGTTAATTCTAAACTTGTTCGCAAACAAAAGTTAATCCTTCTAACTTGACTTTTAAAATCAACTAAACACATGTTCTATATCTATATGATATGCTAACTTAATGATTTAAAATCTGGAAACACGAAAAACACCGTAAAACCGGATTTACGCCGTCGTAGTAACACCGCGGGCTGTTTTGGGTTAGTTAATTAAAAACTATGATAAACTTTGATTTAAAAGTTGTTATTCTGAGAAAATGATTTTTATTATGAACATGAAACTATATCCAAAAATTATGGTTAAACTCAAAGTGGAAGTATGTTTTCTAAAATGGTCATCTAGACGTCGTTCTTTCGACTGAAATGACTACCTTTACAAAAACGACTTGTAACTTATTTTTCCGACTATAAACCTATACTTTTTCTGTTTATATTCATAAAATAGAGTTCAATATGAAACCATAGCAATTTGATTCACTCAAAACGGATTTAAAATGAAGAAGTTATGGGTAAAACAAGATTGGATAATTTTTCTCATTTTAGCTACGTGAAAATTGGTAACAAATCTATTCCAACCATAACTTAATCAACTTGTATTGTATATTATGTAATCTTGAGATACCATAGACACGTATACAATGTTTCGACCTATCATGTCGACACATCTATATATATTTCGGAACAACCATAGACACTCTATATGTGAATGTTGGAGTTAGCTATACAGGGTTGAGGTTGATTCCAAAATATATAAAGTTTGAGTTGTGATCAATACTGAGATACGTATACACTGGGTCGTGGATTGATTCAAGATAATATTTATCGATTTATTTCTGTACATCTAACTGTAGACAACTAGTTGTTGGTTACTAACGAGGACAGCTGACTTAATAAACTTAAAACATCAAAATATATTAAAAGTGTTTTAAATATATTTTGAACATACTTTGATATATATGTATATATTGTTATAGGTTCGTGAATCAACCAGTGGCCAAGTCTTACTTCCCGACGAAGTAAAAATCTGTGAAAGTGAGTTATAGTCCCACTTTTAAAATCTAATATTTTTGGGATGAGAATACATGCAGGTTTTATAAATGATTTACAAAATAGACACAAGTACGTGAAACTACATTCTATGGTTGAATTATCGAAATCGAATATGCCCCTTTTTATTAAGTCTGGTAATTTAAGAATTAGGGAACAGACACCCTAATTGACGCGAATCCTAAAGATAGATCTATTGGGCCTAAAAAACCCCATCCAAAGTACCGGATGCTTTAGTACTTCGAAATTTATATCATATCCGAAGGGTGTCCCGGAATGATGGGGATATTCTTATATATATGCATCTTGTTAATGTCGGTTACCAGGTGTTCTCCATATGAATGATTTTTATCTCTATGTATGGGATGTGTATTGAAATATGAAATCTTGTGGTCTATTGTTACGATTTGATACATATAGGTTAAACCTATAACTCACCAACATTTTTGTTGACGTTTAAAGCATGTTTATTCTCAGATGAATACTAAGAGCTTCCGCTGTTGCATACTAAAATAAGGACAAGATTTGGAGTCCATGTTTGTATGATATTGTGTAAAAACTGTATTCAAGAAACTGATTTCGATGTAACATATTTGTATTGTAAACCATTATGTAATGGTCGTGTGTAAACAGGATATTTTAGATTATCATTATTTGATAATCTACGTAAAGCTTTTAAACCTTTATTTATGAAATAAAGGTTATGGTTTGTTTTAAAAATGAATGCAGTCTTTGAAAAACGTCTCATATAGAGGTCAAAACCTCGCAACGAAATCAATTAATATGGAACGTTTTTAATAAATAAGAACGGGACATTTCAGTTACCGCAAAAAAATACACATCGAATGTCACGATATTAAGCAAGGCAATAAAGAAACTTTGAGCGCATTACTTACGCGGTACATTTATGACTGCCAAAAAATTCCACGATTGAATGAAGATCAGAAAATTTCTGGTTTTTTGCATGCTATTAACCCACAGCGACATCCTACTCTTGTGCGGAGATTGAGGAGAGACGTTCCGCCGACTTTTGCAAAAGTTCAACAGGAAACATATGATTATCTCTGCGGTGGAGAGGATGGCAATATAACCCCTGCGTGTGGATGGGGTAGAGACAAAAGTTGGCGAAATGACAATGACTCTTTTCGCGATGGTAACAGTGATAATTACCGCGGATCAGGTTTTCCGCGGAGAAATGGCGGCGGTGGATACCCGCGAAATGACAGGTTTCAAGAACAAAATGATAACCATGGTTATGGCCGCCGTGATCGCTATTCTACGCGAAAGTGGAGCAATGAATCATTCAATATCATACAGTCGCTAACAAAAATACCCAAGGAAATTTTGTTGCAAAAGAGAGTTGCTAAGTCTTTTCCTGATCCGCAGCCTTTGGGAGAAAATAGCAGGCGCGACAGATCAAAATTTTGGGTTTTTCATGACGATTACGGTCATGATACCAATCGTTGTAGGGATTTGGTGGAATTCATTGCAGAAGCATATGAGCAAGGCAAGCTGGACCATTTAATCGCACAAAACACTGCGAATGCGATTATAATGCCTAAAGAAGCTAACACCTCGAATGCGTCGAATGCGGTTGAGCGAAAGGCTCCCGCAGTGAAAAATCTAGGAGTAAAGATGGTGAGCAAGAAAGACAATCAGCGCGGAATCCAGGTAATCAATGTGGTAGAAGTGCAGGGCGAAATGTCAGTATTGCAAATTTCAGAACAAATTGTCAGTTGGAAATGTCCTTCTATTACGTTTCCTCCTGCAAGTTTGACCACGGATGTTGATAAAACTGTAGTGGTTTCATGTTACATTGCGAATACTGGTATAATGATAATGAAGGTACATGTGGACACTGGTAGCAGTGTCGACGTCATGTACGAACAATGCTTTAGCAAGCTACCTGCGAACATTCAAGCTTTGATGAAACCTACTGCGGTTTCACTTGCTGGGTTCTCAGGAGAGTCATCCTGGCCTGTTGGCCAGTTGGAATTACAAATGGAGCTAGTTGATGACAGCGATGAGTCGCTAAGGCGCCAAGCTTTATTGAATCTGTACATAATACGAAATCAATCGCGATTCAATATGATACTTGGGCGCACAGCGTTGCGCATGTTTGGCGCTATACCATCTACTATACATGGTATGCTAAAATTTTCTGTTAACAAGGGCATTGGCACGCTGATTTCTGTGAAAGTGGAGCCATTCTGCGCCATGATTATGGCAAATGCGAATTTGGGTATTGAAGGACATTCAGTTAATCCTGAGTAGTGTGAAAATTTAAAAGTTGTAATAAGATGCTAAGGCAAAATTCATCAATGAATGATATAATGATGCGAATATGATAGTTGTGTTTATGTTTCAAATCTTGTAATGCGAAATAATAATGAATAAAGCAAAGTTAATTTCAGTGTTAGTAATTGTTTCTTTACAAAGCAAAAACACTGCGTGTGGCCACGCGTAGTGCTTATTTTTGTAGAATACAATTATTTACCTTTTATAACACTAAGTTAATGTTTGCTCTGCGGATGCTTTAAGTAAGGTGGCATGATTTTCGCTAAGCATAGCCTGCTTAAATCTTATGAAAATGCAAAAATGCATTGAGGAATAAGTTGATAAAAACCAGGTGATGAAATTGCACACTTGTGTTAATTTGAAAATAATTGCGAAAGGATAAAATTTCCTAAGTGTCTGATCTTGCCAACACTTAGATGCTTCGCAATGCTAAAATTTGCCTAAGGATCGATGTGTCGGACTTAGAAGATTCATAATGTTAAAAGATTGTTTCGCATAAAGTACGCTTTGTTATGTGCACAATAGCGAATGCGGAAATTGCAATGGACAAGTCTGAATTATGGATAAATGTTAAAGTAAAGCGCTATATAAATAAAAGAAGTTGCAACTGCGAATTGTAAATAAGTGATTGATATTCAGAGCGAACGCATCGCGAATAATTACATTAAAACGCAATTTAAGATTGCGAGCATACATCAAAAAATAGCTAACATAAACTTAAAGCTCTAATGCTTTAATATCTGCGAACGAAACGCCTTCACGCTGACTGAGCTCCTCCAAGGCAGGAATGCTCACCTTCTCAACCTCCTTCTTCGCCTTCTCAAGTGCTTCGCGAGCATCGTCTGTGGCGCATATTTCATTCGCCATGTCAGAAGGTAGGAGTTGAGAAAGGTCGCCAAGCTTGCATAAAAGGTCATGCCATTCGCAGCGTGTTGCAAGTTTTGTGGCTTGGGCATACGCCTGAAATTTCTCAGTAACAGGTTTTGAATCCATTACTTTGTCCGCGAACTTGGGTAAATACTTGAAAAGCTGAGCGAACTCATGTTCCGCAGTGTTCGCCTTACTATTAAGCCTGGCGATCTCTTCCGTTGCCTTTTTAAGCTTTGCTTCAGCTCTTTGCGCTCTTTTCTCCTGAGTGTTGGCAGCCTTCACTGCCTCATCATATTCATCCGACATTTCGGTGAATCTCTCCATGCTGTCAACAGTAAGACAAAGAGCATTATAACAATTGTACAATCGCTGTCTTGCAGCTTCGGGGTATGATAAACTGCGATATTTATCCTTTGTCTCCTTGGGGAGAAATTTATAGAGTCTGCGGTATAATTTGTTGGCCTGTTCTGCGGCCGCGGTTTCTTCTGCATCCGCTTCTCCTTCTCCCTCTTGATTAGACGCTTCTGCGTCAGATGGAAGAGACAAATCTTCACGCTCGGGCTCTTCAAGAACATCTGTAGGAATGCTCCCTCTGATGTTGTAGAGCAGGGTGGTTTCAGCGGATGACTCTAAAAGAACAACTATAATCAAATAAACAAATGTAGTGAATCTATGCGAAAATAACAAAGCGCATAATGAACGAATACTGCGAACTTAGCAATCGCTTACTTGTTTCTTGTTCAGAAAGAGATCGTAGTCGTCTTTTGCGTGGAGTGGGGGCCACTTCCATAACTTTTCGCTTGCCGCGGTCCTCGCCACCAGTAATATAACATGTATTGATGATTGGCTCATCAATAAGTATAATCTCGCCGTCACCATTTTTTAGGCAATGAGCAGGGCTGATCCTGCTGATATCGGCAGACCTCATGATAAGGTCAAGAGAAATCACTGCGAAAATATACACATACAGTGTTATGTGAAGCAAAAATATACTGCGAAAACTATAGAAAGTATTATGCGATATGTTTAAGCGAAATACCATTTTTTGCCTGGTCAACCAAAAGCGCGTCATAATTGTTCCAAGGCCATTGAATTGAAACTCTGCCGATGTACAGCGGCACATTTGAATAATCTCGCAGAATTAGGCCTGCGTTTTTGAGTGTCTTGAGAATATCATGCTCAAGATCATCAAGTACAGGTTTCTCATTGAGATCGGGATCAAGTTCTGTACCCCATGCTCTGGGTATGTCACAGTCCACATAGGCGGTGTCGTTGATATAAAAGAACGAACCGCGCCAGTTGCCTATTGAGTCCTTAGGCGAAACCATTGTGCCCATCTTGCTACGGAATGAAAACCATCCCACATCATATAAAATCAGACTGTTACACGTGCGAAACACATTTAGCAGCAGTTGTACATTGGTGGCATTATAGTACATCTCGAACAGCACAATTTTATTAATCACATTCGGATGGAGCTGTGCCATGGAAATCTTATAGTATTCGCAGACACTACGAAAAAAATGTGGTAAGAGGAAATCGTAGGTTACCTTGAGAGATGGAAGCCTCGTATACAGTGATCATCCCCTTAGGGGGAGTGTCAGCTCGCTCTTCTAGTAAAGGTACGGTAGGTACAAATTGTGCAAGTGGCGAATACCACTCTTGTAAGGTTTGGAGTTTTGTTTCTGTCATATAGGAAACATAACCCCCCGGAGTGTGCATAGATGAAGAGGAAGCCATTGATGATAAGAAAAACTAAATCGGAGGTTGAATTGATGAAATTGAAGGTTGGATTGGCTAATTGCAAAGTACGATTGTGATTGGCAGAATACGATTGAATACGAAATTGGGAGAGAAAGGCGTAAAGTTTTTATGCGGAATAACCAGCTATTTATAATTGGAATTAGGGCGAGCAAGTTGAAAAGATAATCATTGCATTTAAATGGCTGAAATTACCGCAACGTGTAAACGGTAATTTTCTAGCCGTTACAGCGTGCTGATTTGACAGATTGGCGAAAGTTACCGTTGTAATTACGCGTTGAGCTTAATAAAAACAACGGTAATAAATGGGCGGTAAAAAATATAAAATATTGTTTGCGAACTATTTTAAGAAGCATTTCTTTATTTTTAGAGTTTATCATGATACATTAGCTTCGCGAAAATGCATCATAATAAACTGGGGGGACTTGATCATATACATGGCATTGTATATGTATATTTTATTTGCTAAAAGCCAAAGGCAGAACTACGCGAATTATAAGGCAAAGCTATGCAATATTCGCTGAAAATAAGTACAACGATTATGTTTTCTTATTAATGCAAAATCGCGGTTTAATCCGCTGAGTTTCCGCAGATAGTTAATTAACTCGCAGACCGCGGATATTTCGAATCGTATAAATAGGGAGCTTGGCCTCTCATTTATGAGTTGTTGATTCTATGCCATTTTGCCTAAGCCTTTGTAATTTCCACTTGTGATCTTGCCCAAGGGATTTTTACACCGCGCAAAGGTGAATTATGCTAATTAACAATCAAGACCGGGTCGGGGTGGTTGATCACTTGATAGTTAAAGTGAAAGACGATCATCGGGGCCCAAAATAATTATCAAACATTCCATCCTCCATTACAATCTTATTGCACTCAATCCGTAATTAAGTAACATCATTAATTAAGGATTGATCAATGTGTAGTTACTTTTTTTTTGTCATTATTAAGTATAAGGAGTAAGCAGTAAATACTACCTACTTATCACCAATACATATATGAAGACCGTTTAATATGATTATACCAAAACTATTTGACCTAGATTAATTTAACTAAGAAATATATAAGAATTACAACAAAGTAAAATGAAGTAATAAAATGTATCATGTATGATAAAGGATTCTTCATGAGATAATAATGTCAAGAGCATTGTGATGTATAAATCATAAAGACATAAATCTATTGAGACACATAGAGTACATAATATTTCACTTTGCATTTGATAGATTTTTTAATTTTTGTTCATGATATTTAATGCAACATTAACGATAAAATGTACCTACTACTTCCATATCATTAGATGTACTGCCAGTATTAATAACAATCATATTATTAACATTAAAAATAATAAAATTGTGGCACGAAAAAAAAATCAAAAGATAAAAAACCTCATGATACATGTAGACACATCAACACATCATAAAATAAGATACACGATATATAAGAAATTCAATATAACTTGGATATACAAATACAATAAAAGTATACAATATAATAATCATAATATTAACATTAAAAATAATAAAATTGTGAGATTAAATAAAAATGAGAAGATAAAAAACCTCATCATATATGTAGATACACCAAAGCATTATATAAGAAGATATAAGATACATGATATAAGATACATGATATATAAGAACTCCAAAATAACTTCTATATATATTGTCATGTAGATAATCAAAACTTTACAAATAAAACCATTGTAACCATCTTTTAGTAATATGGTGTGCCTTTTCGCATTGTATGATTATATGCAAAATGAAGATGACATATTTATAGACTACAAAAAGTCTCAATTTAAATTGATACTAAATAACTTAGTTTAGTAAGAAGATGAAATGTTTATATATTTATTGAGCATTAATTATTTAAAAATTTATTTGTAAAGTAATAATTTTTTTTATATTTTATATACAATCTTATATAGATTAGCAAAGGTTATTATAATTATTATAAGTATGTAATAATAATTTTTTATTTTATATTTTATATACAATATTATATATAGATTAAAAAAGGTTATTATAATTATTATAAGTAGGTAATGATGTTTTTTTTATAGGTCATGGGTAATTAGTGATGATCACATCATATAGTAAACATTGATTCAGCAAAAAGATGAAATGTTTAGATATTTATTAATGATATAGTATTACGAAATATGTATTTAATTTATATATAAATTTACATGGATTATCCAAGGATTTTATAATATATATAGACACTTACTTTGTTATTATTATTATTATTATTATTATTATTATTATTATTATTATTATTATTATTATTATTATTATTTTACCTTTTTATCATATGTTGGTATTATTAAATGTATAAGGGGTAAACCATAATTACTAATTTTTTATACTATTTCTACATTATTATTTTATGATGTAATATAATTCTATTTATTATATCATATTAATGAGTTAGGACTGAGATATAGATATCTAATGTAATTATATTTCTTTTTTTAAGGGCAAAAAAACATTTAGTAATTGAAAAATAAATACAAAATACACAAAAGTGCAGAGGAATTAAAACATATACAACCACATGATTGCCTCAAACACATAAAGTACACGAGTATGGTTTCCACAAAATAAACTACATGGATGCAAAGAGTGCAGCTAAGGATGACAATGGATCGAATATGAATCAGATGATGTCGCACCTATATTCATATTCATTTAGTTTTTGTTCATTCATATCCATATCCATTTAATTTTAGTTCATACATCCATATATACATACCTATTTGATTAAGAGGGTTAATGGATATCCGTTGGATATTCAAAAAATGTTATAATATTTCTGAATATGTGATGAAAACAATAATGTAATATAACAAAAATAAATGTGATATAATATAATTGAAATCTTTCCACAAAATTGTTTTAATTTTTGGCGAAAATAAAACCCAATTAGTTGAATTTACTATCAAACATAGATTATGACAAATTAAATGTGTAATTTGTATGTCTATTTTGTGAATATACCTTTTTATTATAATATTTCATAACCAATTCATTATATGGTTGCAAGCAAAATGTATGTGTAACGGTAAATGCATTTGTAATAGTAAATGTGTATGCATAAATCTATATTTATGTATTTGTATATGTGTTTCGGGTTTTAATGGATATATTCATAAATAAAACTTTTCATCGTCCATATCTATATCCATATCCATATCCGTTTAGGTCCATTCATATTCGTATCTATGTCCATTTAGATGCATCCATATCCATCATGAATCAGATGAATCGGGTGGATATCCACTGGATCGGGTGACCATTGACATCCCTAACTGCATCCCTTAAACCAACAACTTACACTCGACTTAGGTAGAAAAATAGGTACATAATACACAAAAGTGCAGAGGAATCAAAACATATACAACCATATTATTGCCCCAAACACCTAAAGTACACGAGTATGATTTCCTTGAAATAAGCTACATGGATGCAAAGACTGCAGACCAGAAACCAACAGCTTACACTTGACTTTGGTAGAAATTGTGATTAGTGAGCCGTACATGCCACTCGAATTTTCTTCCTATCGTTCTATGTGACATCCACTCGAAAGATCTAACTTATATCTCATTTAGAGCTACCGGGGCATCTAATTTTTACCTTGGAATACTACGTTATTTTGAATTTTCCAAATAAGACATGTACAAATCCATTTCATTGAACCATCTCGATTTAGTTGAGTGGTTATCGCCCATCTGGGTGCCTGTCAAGTCTCGAGTTCGAGTCTCTCTTGGAGATTTTATAATGCAATTTGCTTTGCAGTTGGTTATGGAGTCATCTGGAGGCATCGCAGTATGAGCCTGTCCTATGGAAGTTGTTCAGGGGTGCTTCCAGAGGCATCGGTGTCTGAGCATATCTTATGGCAGTTTTTCAGCGGGTGCTTCCCAAGGATAACTACACGCGAGCATGTCTTATGACAGTTGTTCGGTGGAAAATCATTAACATGTGGAATGATTATGATCGGGTGGTGGGAACTCCTTTGGTGGTCCCCCGTCAATGATTCCAATCTCAATGTTAAAAAAAAAATCCATTGTGCTGCTCGCCATACTTTCTTTCCTTGAATTTTCATATGTTGCGCACCATTCCTACAAAATATTTAGTTAAAACTTAATGTGGTGAAGTTTTCGAGATTCATCCAGTTGAAGACTCGATTCCGTAATGTCGAGGGCCTGTTTACAAAAGATTAGCGAATGCTCCACCGACTCCAAATGATCATCACAAAGGGGACATCAGATACTATGCATGTCAATTCCTCTTTTGTCTAGTTCAACTCTTATGAGAATTTTTTTTCTTTAATGCTCTCCACACAATGATATCGATTTTCTTTGGCACGAAATTGTTTCATAGTGTCTCTTGAGAGTTGCTGCTAGCTGCTAGAATTTGATCATCAATCACATTGGACAGCTTCTTCCAGTGAAGATCTCATCCGCAACCATTTACCATCTCTAACAGTCCCTTTCTCATGTAATCCAAATATAACGAGCTAGCATGTTAGTTAGTGCATTCAGCTCCCCCAAGGTACATCCAGAAGGCTGCCTTAGCGTGTCCCATGTTGCTCGTAAATACGAGTTATCTCCAATAATTCGATCTTTAATTAAAGCCCCCTTTGAAACATCAAGCCTGTTTAATGTTGGAAATAATTTGAAAAGTTTGTCCCCATCAATCCAATGCTCTTCCTAGAAAGATGTTGATGCACCATCTCTAATGGATTTAACAAAAGAACTCTTAAAAGAAATTCACAACTCCTCAATTTGGTTACATGCCACAATTACATTATGCCAAATATCTTTATGAACAGAATTAAAGGAACCATTCTAAGAAATTAGTCCACCACAAGATCCGTATAGGCTACAAATTACTTCAACACATAAAGTGCCGGTTTCAGTTTTAAACCTCCAACACCACTTACTTTTAATGACTCGATATTCAATCCCACATACCCATATGAAGAAGTGACACTTTTCCATTTTATCCATGACATTTTGAAACCCAAACCCTCCCCCACCCCCAATAAAAAAACAAACGCTTACACTTTTAATTACGTAAGGCAGGGACACAAAAGAGTGAGAAATAGTACAACACAACATTAGAAATAATTGATTCAATGAGGACTAATCTTCCCCCATAAAACATCGACTTTATTTTTCACTCCGAAAGTGTATATTTTATTTTATCAATAATCGGATGTCGCGATTCAATTTTGTTCATTTTCACAGCAATTGGTAACCTGAGATATATAAATAGAAATTTTTGACTTAACAACCAAGACGACTAACCATCGAGATAATCTCATCCGAATGAACCCCAACATCGTAAATGCAACTTTTTTGAAAGTTAACTTTTAGCCCCGTAGTTGACTCAAAACACTTAAGAAGATTCATAAGATCGTGAATATTAACACTACTCTACTCCCCGAAAAAGACGGTATCCTGTGCAAATTGAAGATGTGAGATAAAAATCTTATCATTACCGAATTCAATTCCTTTAAATAAACCCTTTTCAGACGTAGCTTGTTAAGATATTCAACCCTCCGACGGCTACAATGAAAAAAATGAAGATAGTGGATCTCCCTATCTCACTCCTCTACCAAGCGTAAACTCACTTGTAGAAGGTCCATTTACTAAATTTGAGATAGAAGCTTATTTGAGACAAGCTAAGATCCAATTTCTCCATTAAAATTGAACATGATTTTTTTAATTAGGTTTACAATACACTCCGTAACTGAAAATTGAACATGAATATTTTTAATTAGGTTTATTATATTATATACTACATAATAGAAAATTGATACATTGTGGTGTGTTTGTGACACATTACTGATATTGCTCGGTTTACACTATATTTTCTCGCAATATTGGGTGCTATTTCAGTTAGTTCATGGGTCTATAATGAATATATATGATTAGTTTTCACCTTTTATAATCAAATTGGTGTTTTGGTTGATAGTTGGTGATTTTTGGTGGTTTTCAAGTGTTTCGGGGCCAAAATATCGAATATAAAGTTCCAGGTTCAAACCGGGGTAGCGCCAAAAGTTAGAGTGAATTTTCAAGCTTAAAAATTTGTTTCAAGACTCGCTATCGAGAGAATTAGGCTCCCAATTGCGAGGTGTAGGTCGAAAGCATGTACGTGAACCGAGAAACAAAAAAACGATCGCGTAAACCAGAAGACCCGGTTCTTGCGATCGCGAGGGTACAAGCACAAGGGAGCTCGCGATCGCAAGCTTATGACGACCAATTTCATCTATTTATTCAAAGTGTTGAGCAGTTTTTGAAGTATTACGAATTTTGGCCATTTGGAAGCATTTTTAGGGTATATTTGGGAGCTTCAAAACCCATCTTCACCAAATCAAAAGGGGTTTAACATAAAGCTTCAATCTTTGATCATTGAACGAATTTTGGTACTTTTTTTAGTGTTTTAGGATTTGTTGCGGTGGTTATTGGTGGTGATTTCTTAGTGACTGGGAGCGGTTTGCGGTGGATTTGGTGACGGTTGTGTCTTCGGAAATGTTGGTGGCGGTGAAGGTGACGACTGTAGTGACCCGAACTTTTCCATGTTTATATATATATTAAATGAAATTGTTATTTACATGATTAAGTGTTTCCAACATGTTAAGCAATCAAACTTGTTAAGACTTGATTAATTGAAATAGGTTTCATATAGACAATTGACCACCCAAGTTGACCGGCGATTCACGAACGTTAAAACTTGTAAAAACTATATGATGACATATATATGGATATATATATATATATAGTTAACATGATATTATGATAATTAAACATATCATTAAGTATATTAACAATGAACTACATATGTAAAAACAAGACTACTAACTTAATGATTTTGAAACGAGACATATATATAACGATTATCGTTGTAATGACATTTAATGTTTATATATCATATTAAGATATATTAATACATCATGATATCATGATAATGTAATAATTTAACATCTCATTTGATTTAATAAACAATGGGTTAACAACATTTAACAAGATCGTTAACCTAAAGGTTTCAAAACAACACTTACATGTAACGACTAACGATGACTTAACGACTCAGTTAAAATGTATATACATGTAGTGTTTTAATATGTATTCATAAACTTTTGAAAGACTTCAAGACACTTATCAAAATACTTCTACTTAACAAAAATGCTTACAATTACATCCTCGTTCAGTTTCATCAACAATTCTACTCGTATGCACCCGTATTCGTACTCGTACAATACACAGCTTTTAGATGTATGTACTATTGGTATATACACTCCAATGATTAGCTCTTAGTAGCCCATGTGAGTTATCTAACACATGTGGGAACCATCATTTGGCAACTAGCATGAAATATCTCATAAAATTACAAAAATATGAGTAATCATTCATGACTTATTTACATGTAAACAAAATTACACATCCTTTATATCTAATCCATATACCAACGACAAAAAACACCTATAAACACTTTCATTCTTCAATTTTATTCATCTAATTAATCTCTCTCAAGTTCTATCTTCAAGTTCTAAGTGTTCTTCATAAATTCTACAAGTTCTAGTTTCATAAAATCAAGAATACTTCCAAGTTTGCTAGCTTACTTCCAATCTTGTAGAGTGATCATCCAACCTCAAGAAATCTTTATTATTTACAGTAATATATCTTTCTAATACAAGGTAATACTCATATTCAAACTTTGATTCAATTTCTATAACTATAACAATCTTATTTCGAGTGGAAATCTTACTTGAACTTGTTTTCGTGTCATGATTCTGCTTCAAGAACTTTCAAGCCATCCAAGGATCCTTTGAAGCTAGATCCATTTTTCTCATTTCCAGTAGCTTTATCCAGAAAACTTGAGATAGTAATGATGTTCATAACATCATTCGATTCATACATATAAAGCTATCTTATTCGAAGGTTTAAACTTGTAATCACTAGAACATAGTTTAGTTAATTCTAAACTTGTTCGCAAATAAAAGTTAATCCTTCTAACTTGACTTTTAAAATCAACTAAACACATGTTCTATATCTATATGATATGCTAACTTAATGATTTAAAACTTGGAAACACGAAGAACACTGTAAAACCGGACATACGCCGTCGTAGTAACACCGCGGGCTGTTTTGGGTTAGTTAATTAAAAACTATGATAAACTTTTATTTAAAAGTTGTTCTTCTGGGAAAATTATTTTTCTTATGAACATGAAACTATATCCAAAAATCATGGTTAAACTCAAAGTGGAAGTATGTTTTCTAAAATGGTCATCTAGACGTCGTTCTTTCGACTGAAATGACTACCTTTACAAAAACGACTTGTAACTTATATTTTTGACTCTAAACCTATACTTTTTCTGTTTAGATTCATAAAATAGTGTTCAATATGAAACCATAGCAATTTGATTCACTCAAAACGGATTTAAAATGAAGAAGTTATGGGTAAAACAAGATTGGATATTTTTTCTTGTTGTAGCAACGTGAAAATTGGTAACAAATCTATATTAATCTTATCCTAGCTAACTTATATTGTATTATACATGTATTCTAATATATTATGTAATCTTGGGATACCATAGACACGTATGCAAATGTTTTGACATATCATATCGACCCATGTGTATATATTATTTGGAACAACCATAGACACTCTATATGCAGTAATGTGGGAGTTAGCTATACAGGGTTGAGGTTGATTCCAAAAATATATATACTTTGAGTTGTGATCTAGCCTGAGACGTGTATACACTGGGTCGTGGATTGATTCAAGATAATATATATATCGATTTATTTCTGTACATCTAACTGTGGACAACTAGTTGTAGGTTACTAACGAGAACAGCTGACTTAATAAACTTAAAACATTAAAATGTATTAAAAGTGTTGTAAATATATTTTGAACATACTTTGATATATATGTACATATTTGTTATAGGTTCGTGAATCGACCAGTGGTCAAGTCTTACTTCCCGACGAAGTAAAAATCTGGGAAAGTGAGTTATAGTCCCACTTTTAAAATCTAATATTTTTGGGATGAGAATACATGCAGGTTTTATAAATGATTTACAAAATAGACACAAGTACGTGAAACTACATTCTATGGTTGAATTATCGAAATCGAATATGTCCCTTTTTATTAAGTCTGGTAATCTAAGAATTAGGGAACAGACACCCTAATTGACGCGAGTCCTAAAGATAGATCTATTGGGCCTAACAAACCCCATCCAAAGTACCAGATGCTTTAGTACTTCGAAATTTATATCATATCCGAAGGGTGTCCCGGAATGATGGGGATATTCTTATATATGCATCTTGTTAATGTCGGTTACCAGGTGTTCACCATATGAATGATTTTTATCTCTATGTATGGAATGTATATTGAAATATGAAATCTTGTGGTCAATTGTTACGATTTGATATATATAGGTTAAACCTATAACTCACCCACATTTTTTGTTGACGTTTTAAGCATGTTTATTCTCAGGTGATTATTAAGAGCTTTCGCTGTCGCATACTTAAATAAGGACAAGATTTGGAGTCCATGCTTGTATGATATTGTGTAAAAACTGCATTCAAGAAACTTATTTTGTTGTAACATATTTGTATTGTAAACCATTATGTAATAGTCGTGTGTAAACAGGATATTTTAGATTATCATTATTTGATAATCTACGTAAAACTTTTTAAACCTTTATTGATGAAATAAAGGTTATGGTTTGTTTTAAAATGAATGCAGTCTTTGAAAAACGTCTCATATAGAGGTCAAAACCTCGCAACGAAATCAATTAATATGGAACGTTTTTAATCAATAAGAACGGGACATTTCAGTTGGTATCCGAGCGTTGGTCTTAGAGAACCAGAATTTTGCATTAGTGTGTCTTATCGAGTTTGTTAGGATGCATTAGTGAGTCTGGACTTCGACCGTGTTTACTTGAAAAAAAAAAAAGATTGCTTAACAAATTTTGTTGGAAACTATATATTTTTAACATGTGAATATTATGTGATATATTAATCTCTTAACGTGTTTGATATTATGTGATAGATGTCTACCTCTAGAACAAGTCCCATTGACTCACCTAATAATAATAAAGAGTCAAATGTAAATTAGAATTATTCGTGGATTGATTCACAAGTTCCCGAAGAGGAACCGGAAGAAGAGTCAGAATCGAAAGAAGAATCGAAACCGGAAGAAGAATCAGAACCGGAAGAAGAAATAGAACCAGTGGGGGAAATAATAAAACGGTTAAATAGAAGAAAATCCTCAACTAACCGACCAAAGTTAATTATGGTCAATGGTGTTTCCGCCAAGGAAGCAAAGTATTGGGAGGATTACCAATTCTCCGATGAATCGGATCCCGACAAGGATTCCAATGATGTTATAGAAATTACCCCAACACAATTTAATAAACCAAAAGAGAACAATAAGGGAAAGGGCATAAAAATAGAGAAATTTGATTCCAAACCCGATGAACTTTATATGTATCGTCAACACCCGTATTTCTTAAGTTGTGACAATAACCCGGGAACCTCTAAACCACCAGGTTTTTCTAAACCCATGTGGAAAACGACGGCTCGTATTAGGGGAACATCATATATCCCTAGAAACTTGGCAAAACGAACCAAAACCGAAGAAGAAGAAACGAGCGAGTCGGAATAAGATAGTTGTATTCGTGTGGTGTAATATATGTAATATAGTGTGCTTATGCTTTATGATATATATATAAATTGCTTGTATTAATAAGTATTTTTTTTTATGAATCTAACTCTTGTCTATTTTATAGTATAAAAACACAAAATGGATAGACAACCCAATATTTTAAGAGACCTACCCGGAGACATGATTGATGAAATCTTGTCTAGAGTCGGTCAGAATTTCTCGGCACAACTATTTAAGGTGAGATCAGTTTGTAAGACATTCGAAGAACGTTCCAAGAATGCCTTGGTTTATAAAAGGCTTTCGTTCGAAAGATGGGGGATATCACATTGGGAAATCCATAAGTTACGACGTGTTTACTTTGACGCATATATTGCGGGGAACCCAAATGCTATTTTATGCAACGGGTTAAGAAATTATTTTGACTCAATATATCCGAATATAGGACTTCGTGATTTAGAAAAAGAGGCTAACATGCAACATAAAGAAGCATGTTATGCTTACGGGTTAGTGATGTTCGCTTCTCACCAAAGTGAGAAAAAGAACATCGGATTACAACTGCTAAATAAAACATTCCCACAAGTGACGGAGTCAGTAGTTGGGGTAAGAAACAAGGTTTTTAGATTGTTACGGGACTGTTGGACATTACGTAACCCTCGTCCCTTTAACGATGTTACAACACGCTGTCTTATCAATGACCATAACGGTTATGTTCCACAAGACCAAGGATGGGAAGTAGTCCTAGTAAAACCAGAATGCATGACTTGTTTCTGGACGTATGAATTACGTGTCTTTATTGCCTTTGCTGAACGACTTGTGTACTAGCTAGAATTATCTTCACAACTATCTTGTATCAAAGTTATTGTGTGCTATATTTCATGCTATATGTAAAATAAGCGGTATTGTAAGTTTGTAAAATATTGTGTAAAAGTTTGAACGCGAAATATTATTATAATCAGTTTTTCATATAGAATTGTAGTAGTTGAATTGTATATTAGCTACTAAGTATGAACTTAACGGGTAGGTACTACCCGAATTTAAACTTATAAAACGCTAATATGAAGAAAAAGCTTTTATAAATGAGTTCATATTATGCTACGAGATACTATTGACTACTCTTAATATTCTGTATGATTAACTTGTTTCATTTGACTATTTGAAGGAAATGGCACCGACTACTCGACAAACCATGAATATGAGCGAAGAGGAATTTCGTACCTTTCTTGCTGCAAACATAGCCGTAGTACAGGCTGCGCTACATACCAACAATAACTCCGAATCTAGCAATGCAGCTAACGGTGCAAGAAATCGTGTAAGATGCACCTACAAAGAATTCACTGCCTGCAAACCTTTAGAATTTGATGGAACCGAAGGACCGATCGGATTGAAACGGTGGATCGAGAAGGTCGAATCAGTGTTTGCCATAAGTAAGTGTACTGAAGAGGACAAAGTGAAGTACGCTATGCATACCTTCACAGGTACTGCGTTAACATGGTGGAATACCTATCTAGAGCAAGTGGGATAAGATGATGCTTACGCACTACCGTGGTCAGCATTCAAGCACTTGATGAACGAGAAGTACCGTCCCAGAACCGAGGTCAATAAGCTCAAGACAGAACTTAGAGGGTTACGAACCCAAGGATTTGATATTACCACGTACGAAAGACGATTCACAGAATTGTGCCTATTGTGTCCGAGAGCGTTCGAAGATGAGGAAGAGAAGATCGACGCGTTTGTGAAAGGATTACCGGAAAGAATCCAAGAAGATATAAGTTCACACGAGCCCGCCTCCATACAACAGGCATGTAGAATGGCTCACAAACTAGTGAACCAGATTAAGGAAAGAATTAAAGAACAGGCGGCTGAAGAGGCCAAGGTGAAGCAAGTCAAAAGAAAGTGGGAGGAAAATGGTGATAAGAATCACCAATACAACAACAACAGCAATTACAACAATAATCGCAACAACTATCCCAACAATCGCAACATCAATCGCAACTACAACAAACGGCCCAACAACAACAACAACAACAACAACAGCAACTACAACAATCATCCCAACAACAATAACAACCACAACAACAACAACAACAATCAGAAGCAGCTATGCCAAAGGTGTGAAAAGTATCACTCGGGGTTCTGCACCAAATTTTGCAACAAGTGTAAAAGAAATGGTCATAGCGCGGTGAAGTGTGAGGTCTACGGACCAGGGGTTAACAGAACGAAAGGAACAAATGGTGTTGGAACGAGTAATGGCGGAGCAAGTAGTGTCGGAGCAAGTTATGCCAATGTAGTTTGTTATAAATGTGGAAAACCGGGTCACATTATTAGAAATTGCCCAAACCAGGAGAACACGAATGAACAAGGCCGCGGAAGAGTTTTCAATATTAATGCGGCAGAGGCACAAGAAGACCCAGAGCTTGTTACGGGTACGTTTCTTATTGACAATAAATCTGCTTACTTTTTATTTGATTCGGGTGCGGATAGAAGCTATATGAGTAGAGATTTTTGTGCTAAATTAAGTTGTCCATTGACGTCTTTGGATAGTAAATTTTTACTCGAATTAGCAAATGGTAAATTAATTTCAGCATATAATATATGTCGGAATCTAGAAATTAAACTGGTTAGCGAAACATTTAAGAATGACTTGATACCAGTAGAGTTAGGGAGTTTTGATGTGATAATCGGTATGGACTGGTTGAAAGAAGTGAAAGCAGAGATCGTTTGTTACAAAAATGCAATTCGCATTATACGAGAAAAAGTAAAACCCTAAATGGTGTACGGAGAAAAGGGCAACACGAAGCTACATCTTATTAGTAATTTGAAGGCACAAAAACTAATAAGAAAAGGTTGCTATGCTGTTCTAGCACACGTCGAGAAAGTACAAACTGAAGAAAAGAGCATCAATGATGTTTCAGTCGCAAAAGAATTTCCCGATGTATTTCCGAAAGAATTACCGGGATTACCCCCACATCGATCCGTTGAATTTCAAATAGATCTTGTACCAGGAGCTGCACCAATAGCTCGTGCTCCTTACAGACTCGCACCCAGCGAGATGAAAGAACTGCAAAGCCAATTACAAGCTCTTGTTTTGTTTGTCAAGAAGAAAGATGGTACATTCAGGTTGTGTATCGACTACCGAGAATTGAACAAACTTACCATCAAGAACCGCTACCCACTACCGAGAATCAACGACTTATTTGATAAACTACAAGGCTCGTCTGTTTATTCAAAGATTGACTTACATTTCGGGTATCATCAAATGCGGGTGAAAGAAGATGATATTCCAAAGACTGCTTTTAGAACACGTTACGGTCATTACGAGTTTATGGTCATGCCGTTTGGTTTAACTAATGCACCAGCTGTGTTCATGGACCTTATGAACCGAGTGTGTGGACCATACCTTGACAAGTTTGTCATTGTTTTCATTGATGACATACTTATTTACTCAAAGAATGACCAAGAACACGGTAAACATTTGAGAAAGGTGTTAGAAGTATTGAGGAAGGAAGAATTGTACGCTAAGTTTTCAAAGTGTGCATTTTGGTTGGAAGAAGTTCAATTCCTTGGTCACATAGTGAACAAATAAGGTATTAAGGTGGATCCGGCAAAGATAGAAACTGTTGAAAAGTGGGAAACCCCAAAAACTCCGAAACACATACGCCAGTTTTTAGGACTAGCTGGTTACTACAGAAGGTTCATCCAAGATTTTTCCAGAATAGCAAAACTCTTGACTGGATTAACGCATAAAGGGAAGAAATTTGAATGGAAAGATGAACAAGAGAAAGCGTTTCAATTGTTAAAGAAAAAGTTAACTACGGCACCTATATTGTCATTGCCTGAAGGGAATGATGATTTTGTGATTTATTGTGACACATCAAAGCAAGGTCTCGATTGTGTATTAATGCAACGAACGAAGGTGATTGCTTATGCGTCTAGACAATTGAAGATTCACGAACAAAATTATACGACGCATGATTTGGAATTAGGCGCGGTTGTTTTTGCATTAAAGACTTGGAGGCACTACTTATATGGGGTCAAAAGTATTATATATACCGACCACAAAAGTCTTCAACACATATTTAATCAGAAATAACTGAATATGAGGCAGCGTAGGTGGATTGAATTGTTGAATGATTACGACTTTGAGATTCGTTACCACCCGGGGAAGGCAAATGTGGTAGCCGACGCCTTGCGCAGGAAGGACAGAGAACCCATTCGAGTAAAATCTATGAATATAATGATTCACAATAACCTTACTACTCAAATAAAGGAGGCGCAACAAGGAGTTTTGAAAGAGGGAAATTTAAAGGATGAAATACCCAAAGGATCGGAGAAGCATCTTAATATTCGGGAAGACGGAACCCGGTATATGGCTGAAAGGATTTGGGTACCAAAATTTGGAGATATGAGAGAAATGGTACTTAGGGAAGCTCATAAAACCAGATACTCAATACATCCTGAAACGGGGAAGATGTACAAGGATCTCAAGAAACATTTTTGGTGGCCGGGTATGAAAGCCGATGTTGCTAAATACGTAGGAGAATGTTTGACGTGTTCTAAGGTCAAAGCTGAGCATCAGAAACCATCAGGTCTACTTCAACAACCCGAAATCCCTGAATGGAAATAGGAAAACATTACTATGGATTTCATCACTAAATTGCCAAGGACTGCAAGCGGTTTTGATACTATTTGGGTAATAGTTGATCGTCTCACCAAATCAGCACACTTCCTGCCAATAAGAGAAGATGACAAGATGGAGAAGTTAGCACGACTGTATTTGAAGGAAGTCGTCTCCAGACATGGAATACCAAACTCTATTATCTCTGATAGGGATGGCAGATTTATTTCAAGATTCTGGCAGACATTACAGCAAGCATTAGGAACTCGTCTAGACATGAGTACTGCCTATCATCCACAAACTGATGGGCAGAGCGAAAGGACGATACAAACGCTTGAAGACATGCTACGAGCATGTGTTATTGATTTCGGAAACAGTTGGGATCGACATCTACCGTTAGCAGAATTTTTCTACAACAACAGCTACCATGCAAGCATTGAGATGTCGCCGTTTGAAGCACTTTATGGTAGAAAGTGCAGGTCTCCGATTTGTTGGAGTGAAGTGGGGGATAGACAGATTACGGGTCCGGAGATAATACAAGAAACTACCGAGAAGATCATCCAAATTCAACAACGGTTGAAAACTACCCAAAGTCGACAAAAGAGCTACGTTGACATTAAAAGAAAAGATATAGAATTTGAAATTGGAGAGATGGTCATGCTTAAAGTTGCACCTTGGAAAGGCGTTGTTCGATTTGGTAAACGAGGGAAATTAAATCCAAGGTATATCGGACCATTCAAGATTATTGATCGTGTCGGACCAGTAGCTTACCGACTTGAGTTACCTCAATAACTCGCGGCTGTACATAACACTTTCCATGTCTCGAATTTGAAGAAATATTTTGCTAAAGAAGATCTCACTATTCCGTTAGATGAAATCCAAATCAACGAAAAACTTCAATTCATCGAAGAACCCGTCGAAATAATGGATCGTGAGGTTAAAAGACTTAAGAAAAACAAGATACCAATTGTTAAGGTTCGATGGAATGCTCGTAGAGGACCCGAGTTCACCTGGGAATGAGATGATCAGATGAAGAAGAAATACCCACATTTATTTCCAGAAGATACGTCAACACCTCCAACTGCTTAAAATTTCGGGACGAAATTTATTTAACGGGTAGGTACTGTAGTGACCCGAATTTTTCCATGTTTATATATATATTAAATGAAATTGTTATTTACATGATTAAGTGTTTCCAACATGTTCATCAAATAAACTTGTTAAGACTTGATTAATTGAAATAGGTTTCATATAGACAATTGACCACCCAAGTTGACCGACGATTCACGAACGTTAAAACTTGTAAAAACTATATGATGACATATATATGGATATATATATATATATATATATATATATATATATATATATATATATATATATATATATATATATATATATATATATATATATATATATATATATATATATATATATATATAGTTAACATGATATTATGATAAGTAAACATATCATTAAGTATATTAACAATGAACTACATATGTAAAAACAAGACTACTAACTTAATGATTTTGAAACGAGACATATATGTAACGATTATCGTTGTAACGACATTTAATGTTTATATATCATATTAAGATATATTAATACATCATGATATCATGATAATGTAATAATTTAACATCTCATTTGATTTAATAAACAATGGGTTAACAACATTTAACAAGATCGTTAACCTAAAGGTTTCAAAACAACACTTACATGTAACGACTAACGATGACTTAACGACTCAGTTAAAATGTATATACATGTAGTGTTTTAATATGTATTCATACACTTTTGAAAGACTTCAAGACACTTATCAAAATACTTCTACTTAACAAAAATGCTTACAATTACATCCTCGTTCAGTTTCATCAACAATTCTACTCGTATGCACCCGTATTCGTACTCGTACAATACACAGCTTTTAGATGTATGTACTATTGGTATATACACTCCAATGATCAGCTCTTAGTAGCCCATGTGAGTCACCTAACACATGTGGGAACCATCATTTGGCAACTAGCATGAAATATCTCATAAAATTACAAAAATATGAGTAATCATTCATGACTTATTTACATGTAAACAAAATTACACATCCTTTATATCTAATCCATATACCAATGACCAAAAACACCTACAAACACTTTCATTCTTCAATTTTCTTCATCTAATTAATCTCTCTCAAGTTCTATCTTCAAGTTCTAAGTGTTCTTCATAAATTCTACAAGTTCTAGTTTCATAAAATCAAGAATACTTCCAAGTTTGCTAGCTTACTTCCAATCTTGTAGAGTGATCATCCAACCTCAAGAAATCTTTATTATTTACAGTAAGATATCTTTCTAATACAAGGTAATACTCATATTCAAACTTCGATTCAATTTCTATAACTATAACAATCTTATTTCGAGTGGAAATCTTACTTGAACTTGTTTTCGTGTCATGATTCTGCTTCAAGAACTTTCAAGCCATCCAAGGATCTTTTGAAGCTAGATCCATTTTTCTCATTTCTAGTAGCTTTATCCAGAAAACTTGAGGTAGTAATGATGTTCATAACATCATTCGATTCATACATATAAAACTATCTTATTCGAAGGTTTAAACTTGTAATCACTAGAACATAGTTTAGTTAATTCTAAACTTGTTCGCAAACAAAAGTTAATCCTTCTAACTTGACTTTTAAAATCAACTAAACACATGTTCTATATCTATATGATATGCTAACTTAATGATTTAAAATCTGGAAACACGAAAAACACCGTAAAACCGGATTTACGCCGTCGTAGTAACACCGCGGGCTGAAAATTGGTAACAAATTGGTAACAAATCTATATTAATCATATCCTAGCTAACTTATATTATATTATACATGTATTCTAATATATTATGTAATCTTGGAATACCATAGACACGTATGCAAATATTTTGACATATCATATCGACCCATGTGTATATATTATTTGGAACAACCATAGACACTCTATATGCAGTAATGTGGGAGTTAGCTATACAGGGTTGAGGTTAATTCCAAAAATATATATACTTTGAGTTGTGATCTAGCCTGAGACGTGTATACATTGGGTCGTAGATTGATTCAAGATAATATATATCGATTTATTTCTGTACATCTAATTGTGGACAACTAGTTGTAGGTTACTAACGAGGACAGCTGACTTAATAAAATTAAAACATTAAAATGTATTAAAAGTGTTGTAAATATATTTTGAACATACTTTGATATATATGTACATATTTGTTATAGGTTCGTGAATCGACCAGTGGCCAAGTCTTACTTCCCGACGAAGTAAAAATCTGTGAAAGTGAGTTATAGTCCCACTTTTAAAATCTAATATTTTTGGGATGAGAATACATGCAGGTTTTATAAATGATTAACAAAATAGACACAAGTACGTGAAACTACATTCTATGGTTGAATTATCGAAATCAAATATGCCCCTTTTTATTAAGTCTGGTAATCTAAGAATTAGGGAACAGACACCCTAATTGACGCGAATCCTAAAGATAGATCTATTGGGCCTAACAAACCCCATCCAAAGTACTGGATGCTTTAGTACTTCGAAATTTATATCATATCCGAAGGGTGTCCCGGAATGATGGGGATATTCTTATATATGCATCTTGTTAATGTCGGTTACCAGATGTTCACCATATGAATGATTTTTATCTCTATGTATGGGATGTATATTGAAATATGAAATCTTGTGGTCTATTGTTACGATTTGATATATATAGGTTAAACCTATAACTCACCAATATTTTTTGTTGACGTTTTAAGCATGTTTATTCTCAGGTGATTATTAAGAGCTTTCGTTGTCGCATACTTAAATAAGGACAAGATTTGGAGTCCATGCTTGTATGATATTGTGTAAAAACTGCATTCAAGAAACTTATTTTGTTGTAACATATTTGTATTGTAAACCATTATGTAATAGTCGTGTGTAAACAGGATATTTTAGATTATCATTATTTGATAATCTACGTAAAGCTTTTTAAACCTTTATTGATGAAATAAAGGTTATGGTTTGTTTTAAAATGAATGCAGTCTTTGAAAAACGTATCATATAGAGGTCAAAACCTCGCAACGAAATCAATTAATATGGAACGTTTTTAATCAATAAGAACGGGACATTTCAACGACGAGTGCCCAACAATTGGAGGACATTAACGGTATTGACCATTGGTTGTGTCTCCGGAGGTGATACCAGTGGTGACGTCAATGGTGATGGCGAACGAGAATAACGATGGTGTAATGGTAGTGGTGGCTTGGTACCAAAGCGTAAACATGAAGTAGAAAATGTAGAAATAAAGTGGCGGTGGCATGTGACTGATGGTGATGGTGGCAGGTGACTAATGGTGGTAGATTAGTGGTAGTAGGAGGTACGGTTGTGGTGGCACAAAAGTAATTAGTGAAAAGATGAAGTAAAAGGACAAAATTGTCCCTGTGAACAGAACAAACTCATGGTATTTAGTATAAAAGTATAATCTGGGTTCGAATTCCATGACAATATTTTTTTATCTTTTTTTTCTATATTCAACCTTCTTTCTTTATTTTTTTTTTTCATTTTAGCCCTCCCACCCATTTTTTTTTTCATTTTAAGTTCTTCTACTCTTCCACCCCATTTTATTTTTTAGTTTCAACCCTCCCACATTTTGATTTTATAATTTATATAAAATTCTTTCCTCAGCCTTTATACAACCTTTTATTTTTATGATTTTTACTTTTACCTTCTTTACAAAAAATATTTCCTTTCTTAAACTCAACATAACAAAAGTATTTAAATTATGTGACTTTTGATTAGTTTAGTTATTGATGATTAAATTATGTGGATTCGATATTTTAAAATGGGTTATTATCTTTTTGGTTCTATAGGCTCAATAAAAGTAAAATGTTTTGATGGAAAATATATAGTAACGTACAACAAAAACCTTCTCACCCATCGCCGCAACGCACAGGTAACCACCATCTTTTTATCTATCAACATACATGTGACATCCTGAATTTAGCAGAGTGCGCGCCACGTAACCTACCTGATCTACTGGGCGATTTTGAAAAATTAGAGACTTCAGGGGTTTAAGTGTAACTTTGTTAAAAACGTGTTTTAGCCCCAAAATCTGGAACTTGGGCCCAGTTTTCAGAACACACCCAGTTTTTAGAGATAGAAAAAGGGAGAGCTCAAGATCACTTAAAGAGAGAAAGCTTATTTGGGAAGAAATTGGCGTTTTTTGAGTGGTGCATGTGATTTGTAGCTGGTAATCAACTACATCAAGTGTCTAGCAGCTGTTAATATTTAATTTTAGCTCTCTAATGTAACGACTCAACCCGTTAAATAACGCAAAACATTTTTTTACATGAAAATGGACAGACCAAGCCTGTCAGGCTTAACCCGCGGCGCGGGTTATCTGGCCGTGGCGCTGCTTATCGAAGACTCAGATGGTTTGGACCATCTAAACCCTCGACATCCAAAACCTCTTTTAGCCCGGGGCACGCCCTTCAGGGCCGCGGCGCGGCTTAGTGCGCCTGCTGATTCTTACTTAAATAAATTACACGAGTACCGAGATTTGTGTTAAACAACAAACCTCAAATTCAAAAGGCTTCCCACCACATAACTAATTAAAGTTTACAAGTTTTAAGACTCCCATTCCAGCATTTGACCACCGAGCATCATTCACTCATTTACAATTCCAAAATATGAGTTTCGACCGACAAGTTTAAATACCAAACAAAACACGAGCATGGTGTTTGGGGTTAAACTACCCAAACCTAGGTCGAACTCCAAAAGCTAAACTCTAGCATAATCATGTAGGGATATCGCTAGTCCAAACGTATACCCTTGCCTTTGTCCACACCGGAGCCAAAAAAGAGTAAACAACGAGAGGGTAAGCATAACGCTTAGTGAATACAATAATTATACATATACATATATAACCTTCTTACTTGCAATCGCTTACACAATTACCGCATACACGCTAGCAATATAATTAGCATACCATCGCAAAGTATAACGCTAAATCTCCAATATCACAAGTTAGCACAACAATAGCATATAACACGAACGATATAATATGCTACATTACAACACACAACCATGGTTAATGATGATGTAGCGTGAGGGTACGAAATAGTATTATTTTTACTAGGAAATACTACAAAATATGACACAAGTTTTATTAATTTACGGATGGGATATACCTAAACCTTGCTACAACACTATAGGCAGTGTACCTAATCGTAAAGTAGTGTAGTTTTTAGTAAGTCCGGTTCGTTCCACAGGGAGCTGGTGAAGTTAACGCTATATTATTAAGTTTATTTGTAAAAATATATATATAAATAAGTAGTAGTATTATTATAAAATGGGGGTTTTACCGTTTAATGACCGGTTTGTCGATTTTAAGCGTAAAAATAAATGACAAAAATTAAAGTGCGTAAAATAAATTGCGATAAATAAAATGACAGAAAATAAAATTGCGAGTAATAAAATGACAGTAAATAAAGATACGATGAGAAATATAATAAAAGAATTATGCTTATTTAAACTTCCGTAATCATGATGTTTGACGTGTTGATTTTAATTTATTACCATGGGTTAATTGTCCTTTGTCCTGGTTTATTTGATACGTTTATCTGGTTTTTGTCCATAATAGTCCATCGGTCATAAATATAAAGTGCGAGTATCCTCGTCAAATTACCCTTATACCCGAAGTCAAATATTCCAACTGATTAAGGATTTAAACTGTGACGCAGTTATCACTTCTGTCAACAATTACACCAGTTATCACTGTATGTAATCCACCCCTGTTTTAATTAGTTTATGAATATTAATTCATCCACTTGATCAGAATGAATAATCAATTACCCAACCCAATTGATTAATTAAATGATTATAACAGATTCCATATGAACGTCACTAAATAGGACAACCATAATCATTATTAATTATTAGGTTAATTAATTTGAAGATAGGTTCGACAGACTCCAATGAGTTGTCACTCAATTAGACAATACCCCCCATCTATTAATAGTCAATAGTTCAATTTCCACAAGTGTCGGTCTTTTGCCCAAACCTTAATTATGGTCCAAAGTTCAATAACCCCTTCTTAATATTTTAGCCCAACATCACGATTACTTCGGCTCAAATAAGCATAATAATAACTTAGCTACGAGACATTAATGTAAAAAGGTTGAACATAACTTACAATGATTAAAAATAGCGTAGCGTTACACGGACAGAATTTCGACTTACACACTCAAATAATCTCTATCATAAATCTTATTATTATCATAATTTAAAATTAAAATTAAGATTATTGTTATATCTGATTACATTAACATTATGATAGAGAATTATAAATATAGATATTGATATTTGATAGATAGAAAAATAAGAAAAAGATAGAAGAAAAAAAAAAAAAAGAGCGAAAAAAAATCTTCTCTCCCATTCATCGAACATAGATCATCGCTTTATAGGAAAATTAGAATTTGAAATTTTCATTTACGACCCCTGAACTATGCTCAATTAACAACTTTTTATTATTTAATATTATTCTTATTATGATTTATTTAAATATTATATTTTATTCTTGTGCATAGTTGACTCGTAATTTTTACACCGTTGCGTCGAGCGTTGAGAGTTGGTTCATGCCTCGGTTCTGGATTTTCGAACGTCCTTTCGTATAATTTAATATCTTGTACTTTGCGTTTTGTAACTTGTACTCTTGTCATTTTTAGACGTTCTTCATCAATAATTTGAACATTTTTGACTGTATCTTGTACTTTTGAGCTTTTTGGACGTTTTGGTCTTTCAAATCTTCGTTTTTGTCTTTAAATCTTCATTTTCGAGCGATTTGCGTCTTTCGTCTTCGCACTTATTTATTTAACTATTACAACTAAAAATAAGGAAATTACATTTAAAAACTTTACATATTGGAACGATATTGCTACTAAATATATGTTCATTTGGAACACTATCAAATATCCCCACACTTGAGCGTTGCTTGTCCTCAAGCAATACAGAACTTGAAATAAAAACATACATGAATCACTTTTTTATTCATCACATTTTGTACATCAGTGATTTTGATATAGCGGTATAAACAATGACAGTAATGATGGTTAAAGGTGGGTGTGTCATCCACAGTTGCCTTGGGTTTAGGTCAACGACACTTGCAATCAAATAGCCGATTTACTTTCGGTTTCCAAAGCAAAGTGCACATTTGAAAGGCGGTTTACAGTCCCACATGACTATAAAAATTTAGATCCTTTAGGAAATAGGATCTTTATGAAAACATTTGATCTTTTGAAAATTCAATCTAGCTTTTACCCTAGATAAGTTTTCTGATTTGATCCACCATTGGTGTTGCAAAATATATTTGTGGATCAATATTTTGGCTAAAAACATTTAGGTTCGTGTAATCCACTGCTATCCCGGTATCGGAAAGCACACATCCAGTTTACTTGTTCCGTATATTACCTTTCGGTAAACTACCGTCCGGTTGTAAAGGAAAGCGATGAACAATAAACTGTTAAGGCAATGTCCCGTGACATGCAGATGATTATGGTCTTATTAACGTGTCGGATGCTAGAACTATCCTTGGTAGGAGCGATAGTAAAGATCATCCTATGATTTTTCGGTCTGGCACAAGGTCCTGTCTCTGACCATGCTATGCAACCACCGTCCTTACGGTTGACACCCGATTTAGTTCAGGTGACCTAATGAATTCTGATGAATTCTCAGGATTTTACGTTCAATGGTAATGAACGCATTGAAAATGGGTTTTCAGAAAACAAATCGGTTTGTATTTTTGATCAAAATATTTTCTCGTTCAAGCTCGAGTTTAGATATCATTGAATTCCATGAGTTTGAATTCTCAATCTTTAAGGTCAATCTCTAGGATTGAGTAATATCAGTCTTAAAAGCTGATTTTTAATCTTTAAGGAGATTATCCTTTCTGGGGATCTGATTCATTAGTCTTATCAAGCTAATTTGCACGGTGCCCTCCCCATTTTACAAGACAGACCCTCTCATGGTTAGGATAAGTCTGACCACTTGGCGACCCTGTTTGATGCTGAGGTCCGTGGATTTCCTGCTGATTTTAGTGATGACTTTTCTAGGTTTTTCGTCAACCTACAGCTGGTCTGGACGACAACTTCATGACCTAAATCAAGAAGCGCGTGTCTTTTTCGGAAGACTTTACTTCCTTTTAATGATGGAATTGATTCATCGTGTAGATCCATCTTTCTTTCAAATGTATTACAGTAAACCGGGTAAAACTGATTAGTATCGTCCAAAGCAAAAGTACCTGCAATAATCTTGTACAAAAATATGTGATATTTGTTTTAAATTGAATAACTTGGTACATTCTTCCCACACTTAGTTTCTTTCTTTGCCTTTTTATTTTCTTTTATTTCATTTTAAATGAATTCAAGCGTTTTAGGGTGTTTCTCAATTTATGTCCTTTCCGAGGTAACGATAATTTCGGTATTATCACCTAGTTTTCACCGTTCATAAATATGTATAAACATGATTTTGACTTCATTTAATTGAAAATTTTTCAAATTTTCACAAAATTTGGCAAATAAACCAAGTATAAACCTGAGAGAATTTATAACCCTTCCCCACACTTAAGATCATGCAATGCCCTCATTTGCATGAAATCAGACTATAATTTAAATTCATGAGGGTGATTAGCGTAGAAAAGTGATTAAAAATACCGAGTTTGTAATTACAAAGCTCGTCGAATGATAGATGGCGCCTCATCGTTCATTCCTTCATTTGTTATATCATATTTGTTGTTTTGCGTCTTGTTGTCAAAATTAGTACCTTTTGCTTAACTTTAATGACAGTCTTTGAAAGTGCATTGTTTTACTCTGTTTTGTACATAAGATAAAATACAAACATATATATATATATATGTATATATATTTTTGAAGTTTGGTTTATAACCCCACTTTTCAAAAATTTATAAAGTATAATATTTTTGGCATACTTTAAATCAATAAAATTAAAAATAATGATAACAAAATTTGTCGCCCCGCCCTCGGGTAAAGTAATTTCGGCTCTATGACCTAGTCTTCAACTTACGACGAATTTTATAAATCATTTTTTTTTTTTTTTTCAACTTAATGAAATAAAGTAAATTTTGTTTTTAAATATCACACAAAACTTAAAAGCATATTAATTTCATATAAAACCTAAAAAAAAAAAAACAAAAATTCAGAATGGGGGGAGAAAACTAGTTCTTTAGTGTCTGCTAGCGGAAAAGACCAATCGAATTCCATTCTCGGAACTACACGAGAACAGAACAACTAACTCTAGATAACATTTTCTTAGAACATTTGAATCTCCCCACACTTAGGTAGCTGTGGTGTCGAAATTGTGATTAACTTCATCGTCAATTTCTTTTGGTCCATAATCAACTTGCCTATCTGTGACTTTTTCTTTAAGCCAGTGCCCGGCTTCTTCCGTAATATCCCAAAATTCAACTAGTTTCGCCTTTTCTTTAGGCGACAGATTGGATACTAACCGGTTACATAACTTAAAGTTCCCCTTACTTCTAGCATCGATAGCCCGTTTAAAAAGTTTCTTCATTGAACTGTTAATAACGGGGTCATTTAATTTCGTATCAACAACGGGGTTCTTTGTTATTGGGTTATCATTAGGTGTTACTTCATTTTCCCCACACTTAGGCGTTTTATTATTATTAAGCACTACCGTTGGAGTTGGTAAAACAACATGGTTATTACCAATCGTTTTTATTGGTTCAACGGTTTTGGTTGGTGGAGGTTTAGATTTTCGAATCATAAAGGTGATCGATTTGTCACCACTTTTAAGTGTCATTCTTCCATTTCCTACATCAAATAACGCCCCGGTGGACGCAAAGAATGGTCGACCTAAAATTAGAGGAACGTTTGGGTCCTCTTCTATGTCAATGACAATGAATTCGACTAGAAAGGTTAAATTGCCTACTTGAATGGGTAGGTTGTCAGCAATTCCAACTGGGTGCTTAATGGTTTGATCAAAGAGTCGAACACTCATATCCGTTGGAGTTAACTCACCTACACCTAATCTCTTATATAAGGAAAGAGGCATAACACTTACACTCGCACCTAAATCTGCTAGTGCATCATACATGACACAATCACTAAGTAGACAAGGAACAATAAATTCACCCGGATCACCTACCCTAGGTGGAGGTTTTGGTGGAACTGTCTTCACCGGGTTTATATTTACGGCTTTTGTTTCTTGCACTTTCTTATTCTTTTTCTTCTTCTTCTTTCCAGAGGTATCACAATCTTTATTACCTATCACTTGCTCATACTCAACTCCTTTTCTTGGAAACGGGATGGGTGGTTTGTATGGTGCCACCACTGGCTTTACATACTCGGGTGGTGGTGGTGTAACTTCTTCATTTTTACTCTCATCTAAAACCTTCCCATCTTCTGATGCTGGTTTTTCAGAATTCGTTGAAACCATATTAACATTCTCATTCCGAGGATTTACTTCAGTATTACTCGGTAGCTTTCCTTGTTCCCTCTCACTCATCATGCTAGCAAGAGTACCTACGTGTTTTTCAAGATTCAAAATGGAAGCTTGTTGAGTTCTTAATGACTGATCAAACTTCTCGTTCGTTTGGGTTTGAGATGTAATGAATTGTGTTTGAGATTCAATCAGCTTTGCCATCATTTCTTCTAGATTTGGCTTTTTCTCTTCGGGTTGTTGTGGTGGTTTATACAAGCTAGGTCTTTGTTGATTGAAAGTGTTGTTTTGAGTTGGTTGGTTATTCGGACCTTGTTGGTTATACCAGTTATTTTCGGGTCCTTTTGGATTGTAAAGAATGTTTTGATTTCGATTTAAGTTTAGCCTTGGCGGTTGATAATTATTTTGATAATTATTTCCCGGCCTTTGGTTCATATAGGAAACATTCTCTCGTTGTTCCATCGTTGGTTCAATGTGACAATCTTTCAATAAGTGTGGTCCACCGCATTGCTCACAACTGATTCGTATTGCGTGAATATCTTTATTCATCTTTTCCATTCGTCTTTCGAAAGCATCTATTTTTGCGGAAACGGAATCAAAGTCAGGGCTAGAATCGGCTCTAGCCGCTTTAGATGATCGAAAGATATCTTTTTCTTGGTGCCACTCATGCGAGTGGGAGGCTGTGTTATCAATAATTTTGTAAGCTTCAGTTGCGGTTTTCTTCATAATGGAACCACCAGCTGTTATGTCGATGTCTTTTCGTGTGGCGATGTCTACGCCTTTATAGAAGATTTGTACTATTTGAAAAGTATCTAATCCGTGTTGAGGACATCCTCTCAACATCCTTCCGAATCTTGTCCACGCCTCATATAATGTTTCATTTGGCTTTTGCGCGAACGTAACAATTTCTCCTTGAAGTCTCACGGCTTTGGATGCCGGAAAGAATCGTTTAAGAAATTTTTCAACTAAAACATCCCATGTGTCAATCGCCCCTTCAGGTAACGATTCTAACCAATCTTTGGCTTCTCCCTTTAAAGTCCAGGGAAACAACATGAGATAGATCTGCTCATCTTCCACTTCTCGGATTTTGAATAGTGTACAAATTCTTTTAAACGTACGAAGGTGTTCGTTAGGATCTTCATTCGGTGCACCACTGAATTGGCATTGGTTAGTTACCATGTGTAGAATTTGTCCTTTGATTTCATAATCTGGCGCATTAACTTCTGGCTTAATAATGGCGTGACCTTGGCCCGTGCGTGTAGCTCTCATTCGGTCTTCCATACTTAGAGGTTCCGTTACTTCCATAATTGAATTTGTTGAATACGAATCACTAGAGGATTCTGATTTAATGGTTTGTAGCTCAGGAGGAATAATTAGTGGTTCAGGATCTTGGAATTGTCCTTGAATATGCTCCGGGTTCTTAATTGTGAAGTCGGGTACAAAAGATGGATTATCGGAAATTTGAGTTGGAGTTCTTGTTCGACTAGATGACGATTCTAAAGAAAAATCAACGGCGGCGATATTCGTTAAACGATGTCTTGATCGAGTTACAGGTGGTGAACGTACAAAAGGTGGTGAACGTCTTGCTCGGTGCATTCACTGAATATCCTATTAGTTTTTAAAAGGAAAGAAAAATTATATAAGTTATCCAATTAATAGACTTTTCTGATTTTGCCCACGTTTCGAATAGCCAAAAGATGCAGCAGAGGGGCAGGATTCGTTTGGTCTCAATATAATTGAGGACTGTTTGGCTCCAATAACCCGGTCCACGTACAAATCCAACTATTACTACGAACCAGAAAATTTTGATGTCTATCAATTTAACCACTTAAAATAAATTTTCGTAATTTTAAGAAATTTAGAGAAGAAGTAGAAAAAAATTCTAAGTCCTAAAAACTAGAATGGCGAGAAATAAGAAAGAAATAGATTGCGCGTCGAAAAATGTCGAAAAATAAAAGGTCGAAAAATAGGCGTCGAAAAATAAAAATAAGAAAGTAGTGCGAAATACGGCGTCGTAAAATTCTAAAGCACCTAAAACTTAGTCTAAGGAATAAGCACTTAAGGGATTTTACGGCAAAGCCTAAAAATTCTAGAAGTAAAAATAACTATGGCAAAACTAAACTTAATACTAAAAGTTGCGACTATAGTCTAAAAATCTAAAGGTACTAAAACTAAAAAAACATTTTTTTTTTTTATAGACAAAATTTTAAAAATATATATATTTTTTTTTTTAATAATTTTTTTTTTTTTTTTTTTTTTTTACGTTTTTTTTTTTTTTTTTTTTTTTTTTTTTTACGTTTTTGTTTTTTTTTTTTTTTTTTTACGTTTTTTTTTTTTTTTTTTTTTTTTTTTACGTTTTTTTTTTTTTTTTTTTTTTTTTTTTTTTAAAAAAATTTTTTTTTTTTTTAAAAAAAACGATTTTTTTTTTTTTTACAAATTTTTTTTTTTTTTTAAAACGATTTTTTTCTTTTTTTTTTTTTTTTAAAAACGATTTTTTTTTTTTTTTTTTTTTTTAAAAACGATTTTTTTTTACAAATTAATAATTTTTTTTTATAATTATAATTTTTTTTTAAAACTTTTTTTTTTTAATTCATTTACTATTCATGAATAGTAAATGAAAATTAATTAATTAATTTACTATTCACATGAAAGCGACATGATAGCAATTATTAATTATAAGTTACATAATATACCCCTGAAGTATTTAATAAATACGACTTTTTTTTTTAAAATTTACGTAAATTTTAATTCTTAAATATTTTTATATTATTATATTCTATTTCAATATTATTATATTATTATATTCTATTTCAATATTATTATATTATTATATTTTATTTCAATATTATTATAATTAAAAATATAGCGTTTTAGCGCTCCCCGGCAGCGGCGCCAAAAACTTGATGATGTAGCGTGAGGGTACGAAATAGTATTATTTTTACTAGGAAATACTACAAAATATGACACAAGTTTTATTAATTTACGGATGGGATATACCTAAACCTTGCTACAACACTATAGGCAGTGTACCTAATCGTAAAGTAGTGTAGTTTTTAGTAAGTCCGGTTCGTTCCACAGGGAGCTGGTGAAGTTAACGCTATATTATTAAGTTTATTTGTAAAAATATATATATAAATAAGTAGTAGTATTATTATAAAATGGGGGTTTTACCGTTTAATGACCGGTTTGTCGATTTTAAGCGTAAAAATAAATGACAAAAATTAAAGTGCGTAAAATAAATTGCGATAAATAAAATGACAGAAAATAAAATTGCGAGTAATAAAATGACAGTAAATAAAGATACGATGAGAAATATAATAAAAGAATTATGCTTATTTAAACTTCCGTAATCATGATGTTTGACGTGTTGATTTTAATTTATTACCATGGGTTAATTGTCCTTTGTCCTGGTTTATTTGATACGTTTATCTGGTTTTTGTCCATAATAGTCCATCGGTCATAAATATAAAGTGCGAGTATCCTCGTCAAATTACCCTTATACCCGAAGTCAAATATTCCAACTGATTAAGGATTTAAACTGTGACGCAGTTATCACTTCTGTCAACAATTACACCAGTTATCACTGTATGTAATCCACCCCTGTTTTAATTAGTTTATGAATATTAATTCATCCACTTGATCAGAATGAATAATCAATTACCCAACCCAATTGATTAATTAAATGATTATAACAGATTCCATATGAACGTCACTAAATAGGACAACCATAATCATTATTAATTATTAGGTTAATTAATTTGAAGATAGGTTCGACAGACTCCAATGAGTTGTCACTCAATTAGACAATACCCCCCATCTATTAATAGTCAATAGTTCAATTTCCACAAGTGTCGGTCTTTTGCCCAAACCTTAATTATGGTCCAAAGTTCAATAACCCCTTCTTAATATTTTAGCCCAACATCACGATTACTTCGGCTCAAATAAGCATAATAATAACTTAGCTACGAGACATTAATGTAAAAAGGTTGAACATAACTTACAATGATTAAAAATAGCGTAGCGTTACACGGACAGAATTTCGACTTACACACTCAAATAATCTCTATCATAAATCTTATTATTATCATAATTTAAAATTAAAATTAAGATTATTGTTATATCTGATTACATTAACATTATGATAGAGAATTATAAATATAGATATTGATATTTGATAGATAGAAAAATAAGAAAAAGATAGAAGAAAAAAAAAAAAAAGAGCGAAAAAAAATCTTCTCTCCCATTCATCGAACATAGATCATCGCTTTATAGGAAAATTAGAATTTGAAATTTTCATTTACGACCCCTGAACTATGCTCAATTAACAACTTTTTATTATTTAATATTATTCTTATTATGATTTATTTAAATATTATATTTTATTCTTGTGCATAGTTGACTCGTAATTTTTACACCGTTGCGTCGAGCGTTGAGAGTTGGTTCATGCCTCGGTTCTGGATTTTCGAACGTCCTTTCGTATAATTTAATATCTTGTACTTTGCGTTTTGTAACTTGTACTCTTGTCATTTTTAGACGTTCTTCATCAATAATTTGAACATTTTTGACTGTATCTTGTACTTTTGAGCTTTTTGGACGTTTTGGTCTTTCAAATCTTCGTTTTTGTCTTTAAATCTTCATTTTCGAGCGATTTGCGTCTTTCGTCTTCGCACTTATTTATTTAACTATTACAACTAAAAATAAGGAAATTACATTTAAAAACTTTACATATTGGAACGATATTGCTACTAAATATATGTTCATTTGGAACACTATCAGTTAACTAATCGTACAAGGGAATGGCGCTCGCGAAAGGCCATAGGAGTTCACACCATCGGTTAGTGTACATAACAACGCGTATCACTAACCCCCGGGTGGCATCTTAACACCTCGATACTTCACCCCGGGTGGTGTCTTAACACCTCGACACTTCACTCGTCATATTTCTTAGAGTGGAATTTTAACACCTCGATGCTTCACTCCTTCATAATTACCGGAGTGGTGTCTTAGCACCTCGACACTTCACTCGTCATGTGAAACATGGTATCTTAGCACCTCGACACTTCACATCTCACTCTACGCAAATAAATACATTATATACGTACACATATAATTATTCCACTCACCTTGTATCCAAAATGAAGGTAAGCCAACAAGCTCTTCAACCGTCAATGAAATCACCTATTACATTAATCATAAATCAACACGTGTCCAAATAACGCTTCCAACCCGCCCAAATAGACACCTAGTGCAAAATGTTCACCAGTTGCACTCACCACGCCAACCGTAGGCCTAAATCACCCATAATCACTAAAGCTAGTGACCATGGCATTAAATCACCCAACTACACCCCATTAGGTCATTAAATTTGTGCTAGTGCACTTTTGACCCAAAAACCCATTTTGACCCAATAATGGGTCAAACCCTAAACTTCTAAGTCTCATTCGCCAAATCACAAGTAAATCAAGTTCATTAGCGAACCTTAACCAAGATTTACTCATATAATTATTAATTTCCTCAACTAACTCAAAATCACCAAGTTTTAGGTTACTTACACTTTCACCCAAACCATAAACCCCCAAATTCACAACCATCTAGGGTTTGGTTACTAGCAAGAACCAAATATGAACACTAACACAATTATCTTACAAAATTCGGTTTAGAGACTTACCACAACACTTAATAAGATGCTAGGAGGTAGAAACACGAAGAATTTGACCCGATCTAGCAAAAACCCGCTTCAAAGCTTCACAAACCCACTTTCTCTCACTACTCTCTCTCTACTTAATGAGGAAGATGATAAGGTTGGTGAATGAGATTAATGAGCCTCATCCACCCTTTTGATAGTCCCAAAACTGGCCTCAAGTGAAAAGACCAAACTACCCCATATTTAATTTAAATAAAACAAGGGATTTTCGCCAGACACCAGCCGCGCCGTGGGCCATTTGGCCGCGCCGCGACCCAATTTGATACGATTTGGGTGATAGTTGATCGGTTGACGAAAAGTGCATTATTTCTTCCCATTCAAGAAACGATATCGTCGGAGACTTTGTCTAAGTTGTTTATCAAGGAGATGATATCGAGACATGGGGTTCCTCTATCTATTATTTCGGATTGGGATACTCGTTTCACATCTCAATTTTGGAATAAGTTTCATGAAGATATGGGTACACAATTGAAGATGAGCATGACGTACCATCCTTAAACGGACAGTCAAACCGAACGTACGAATCAAACACTGGAGGATATGTTACGGGAGTGTGTTATTGATTTCGGTGGTAGTTGGGATGAGCACTTACCTTTGGTGGAATTCTCGTATAACAATAGTTACCATACTAGTATTGGGATGTGATAATGCTAAAAACGAACATATATTTCATAGCATTATTCCTCAAGAAAGACAAGCTTTTAGTTGCAATTGTTCTATTTACAAGTGGTATTCGTTTAAATAATAAAAGGTGAAGACAAAAGACAGATTCGACGAATTGAAGACGCAAACGACCAAAAAGCTCAAAAGTACAAAAGACAATCAAAAAGGTTCCAATTATTGATAAGAAATGTCTCGAAATTACAAGAGTACAAGATTCAAAACGCAAAGTACAAGATATTAAATTGTACGCAAGGACGTTCAAAAATCCGGAACCGGGACCAGAGTCAACTCTTAACGCTCGACGCAACGGACTAAAAATTACAAGTTAACTATGTATATAAATATAATATAATATATAATTAATTATATTAATTATATATATATTATATTTATAAATAAAAACCGTCGGCAGAGAAAGACTCCAAGGGACTGAGCTGTAATTTCATTCTCCGCGACTCGCGGAGTTTGAAGGCAAAAATGCCGCGAGTCACTGAGCCCCAAAATGAAAAACTGCCTATAAAGCCAACCGAATTCTGATCGTAAAAAACAATCTTTTTCTTCTTCTTCTCATACGTAAAATATATATATATATATATTTATAATTTATATTTTAATTTTAATTATAATTCTAATAATAAGGGTATGTTAGCGAATATTGTAAGGGTGTAAGTCGAAATTCTGTCCGTGTAACGCTACGCTATTTTTAATCATTGTAAGTTATGTTCAACCTTTTTACATTAATGTCTCGTAGCTAAGTTATTATTATGCTTATTTAAAACGAAGTAATCATGATGTTGGGCTAATTACTAAAATTGGGTAATTGGGCTTTGTACCATAATTGGGGTTTGGACAAAAGAACGACACTTGTGGAAATTAGACTATGGGCTATTAATGGGCTTTATATTTGTTTAACTAAATGATAGTTTGTTAATGTTAATATAAAGATTTACAATTGGGCGTCCCTATAAATTACCATATACACTCGATCGGACACGATGGGCGGGGTATTTATATGTACGAATAATCGTTCATTTAACCGGACACGGGAATGGATTAATAGCCACTAGAATAATTAAAACAGGGGTGAAATTACATTCAAGGGTAATTGGTGTAATTGTTAACAAAGTAGTAAAACCTTGGTTTACACGCAGTCGATAACCTGGTGTATTCATTAAACAAAGTATTAAAACCTTGTTACAATTCGAATCCCCAATTAGTTAGAATATTTAATTTCGGGTATAAGAATAATTTGACGAGGACACTCGCATTTTATATTTATGACTGATGGACTGTTATGGACAAAAACCAGACGGACATATTAAATAATCCAGGACAAAGGACAATTAACCCATGGGCATAAAACTAAAATCAACACGTCAAACATCATGATTACGGAAGTTTAAATAAGCATAATTCTTTTATTTCATATTTAATTTCTTTTATTTTATATTTAATTGCACTTCTAATTAGCGCATTTTTATTGTTATTTTATTTAATTGCACTTTTAATTATCATACTCTTTAATTATCGCAAGTTTATTTTATCGCACTTTTATTATTCGCAATTTCATTATCGTTATTTACTTTATGCTTTAATTTAAGTCTTGTAATTATTTTTAATATTTTACATTTGGTTTTAACTGCGACTACAGTTTTAAAAATCGACAAACCGGTCATTAAACGGTAAAAACCCCCCTTTATAATAATAATATTACTTATATATATATATTTGTATTTTTATAAAAGTAAACTAAAATAGCGTTAAGCTTTGTTTAAAGATTTCCCTGTGGAACGAACCGGACTTACTAAAAACTACACTACTGTACGATTAGGTACACTGCCTATAAGTGTTGTAGCAAGGTTTAAGTATATCCATTCTCTAAATAAATAAATATCTTGTGTAAAATTGTAACGTATTTAATAGTGTTTCGTTGTAAACTTCAATAGTATTTTATACCCCTTAGCTTTGACATCAAGTATTTTTGGCGCCGCTGCCGGGGAACTTTCTAAACGCCGGAAGCGCAACGCTAATAAAAAAAAAAGATTTTTAGTTTACTTCTATTAAAAATTCGTTTTTGTAAAAATACGTTTTAATTATTCAAAAATATAAAAAGAAAAACAAAAATATAAATATTTTTATGAGTTTGATAAATATTTAAGTTTTATAAAGTTTCTTTGTTTTTATAAAAACATAAGTTTTATTTAAGTATTTTGTTTTTATTTAAAAACATATAAATATAAAATATATATATATATATATATATATATATATATATATATATATATATATATATATATAAATCTAGTTTTAAGATTTTTATTTATAAAATTATAAAGTGATTCTATTTTTATTTAAGTTTTAAATATAAAAGTTTTATTAATACACATATTTAAAAACAGAAAAATAAAAAAAAATAAAAAAAAACGCGTAAATTAAAACTGCTCCAGAGTTGAAATTCTGAACCCCGCGACTCGCGGGGTTTGATGCAATAAATACCGCGACTCGCGGAGTGACTCTGACACGCGACAGAACCCTAATTCAGCATTAATTACGGGTTATTTAATAATTATTATTATTATTAACCCTAATTATTATTATTATTATAATTAATTTTATTTTAACTTTTACTTTTTATTTAATTTATGTATTTAGTATTAATTAGTTTTATTAAATTGTAAAATTAGTAGTTTTATTAAATAAATAATATAAAAATAATATTTTTATAAAAATTGTACTTTTTACAACTTTTTGTATATTTTTATATTTTGTCCCTTTTTAATCGTTTTAGCGTAATATTTGTATTTTTAGCTCATATTTAATTTTAAACTTAGTTTTTGCTATAGTTATTTTTACTCCTAGATTTTTAGGCTTTGCCGTAGAATTCCTTAAGTGCTTTTTCTTTAGACTAAGATTTAGGTGCTTTAGAATTTTGCGACGCCTTTTTAAGTTTTAGTTTCTTTTTAAGTTATTTCCATTTGGGATTTAGTTTTTCCTGTAAGCTTTAATATTTTTAGACACTTTTTACTATGTATCAATTATCATTCCAATTAGTAATTTCAATTTGCGATTATAATTTTAAGTTAGTTGTAGTAATAAGGTTAGGTTAGTCAAGTATTTTTAAGTTTTGATAAGTTTCTTTTATTTTCCCGTCACCTTTTATTTTTCAACCATTTTTTTCTTTTTCGACCTTTTTCGAGGAACTCTTTTTCTTTCTTATTTCTCGCTATTCTAGTTTTAGGACATAGATTTTTATTCTACTTCTTATCTAAATTTCTTAAAATTACGAAAATTTATTTTGAGTGGTTAAATTGATAGACATCAAAATTTTCTGGTTCGTAGTAATAGTTGGATTTGTACGTGGACCGGGTTATTGGAGCCAAACAGTCCTCAATTATATTGAGACCAAACGAATCTTGCCCCTCTGCTGCATCTTTTGGCTATTCAAAACGTGGGCAAAATCAGAAAAGTCTATTAATTGGATAACTTATTATAATTTTTCTTTCCTTTTTAAAACTAATAGGATATTCAGTGAATGCACCGAGCAAGACGTTCACCACCTTTTTTTACATTCACCACCTGTAACTAGATCAAGACATTTAGCAAATATAACCGCCGTTGATTTTTCTTTAGAATCGTCATCCAGTAGACCAAGTACTTCAGTTCAAATTTCCGATAATCCATTTTTTGAACCCGACCTCACAATTGAGAATCCGGAAAATATTCAGGAACGGTTCGTAGATCCTGAACCACTAAACTTTCCTCCGGAGCCACCAATTATTCAAACAGAGATTGTTGAGGAACGAACCATTAAATCAGAATCATCTAGTGATACCGATTCAACAAATTCAATTATGGAGAATCTGGAACCTTTAAGTATGGAAGACCGAATGAGAGCTAAATGCACTGGCCAAGGTCACGCAATTACTCATCCAGACATTAATGCGCCAGATTATGAAATCAAAGGACAAATTCTACACATGGTGACTAATCAATGCCAATTTAGTGGTGCACCGAAGGAAGATCCAAATGAACATCTACGTACCTTTAATAGGATCTGCACACTATTTAAAATCCGAGAAGTGGAGGATGAACAGATATATCTCATGTTATTTCCCTGGACTTTAAAGGGAGAAGCCAAAGATTGGTTGGAATCGTTACCTGAAGGGGCGATTGATACATGGGACGTTTTAGTTGACAAATTTCTTAAACAATTCTTTTCTGCATCTAAAGCCGTAAGACTTCAAGCAGAAATTGTTACGTTTACACAGAAGCCAAATGAAACTCTATATGAGGCGTGGACAAGATATGGAAAGTTATTAAGAGGATGTCCGCAACATGGTTTAGACACCTGTCAAATAGTACAAATATTCTACCAAGGATGCGACATCACTACAAGGAAAGACATAGATATAGCAGCTGGTGGTTCTATTATGAAGAAAACCGAAACTGATGCTTACAAAATTATTGATAACACTGCTTCCCACTCACATGAGTGGCACCAAGAAAAAGACATCATTAGATCATCTAAAGCAGCTAGAGCCGATTCTATCCATGACTTAGATTCCATTTCCGCAAAGATAGATGCTGTGGAGAGACGAATGGAAAAGATGACTAAAGATATTCACTCAATACGAATTAGTTGTGAGCAGTGTGGAGGACCACATTTGACAAAAGATTGTCTCAGTATTGAATTAACAATGGAACAAAGAGAGAATATTTCATACATAAACCAAAGGCCTGGAAATAATTATCAGAATAATTATCAACCGCCAAGACCAATTTACAATCAAAACCAGAATTATAACCGAAATATTCCATACAACAACCAACAAGGTCCTAGCAATCAACAAGTATCCAATAATACTTATAATCAACAAAGACCTAATTTTCAAAACAAACCACCACAACAAACCGATGATAAAAAGCCGAATTTAGAAGATATGATGACGAAGCTAGTTGAAACTCAAACGCAGTTTTTCACATCTCAAAAACAAACCAATGAACAAAATGCTCAAGCATTTAGAAATCAACAAGCTTCTATTCAAAATCTGGAACAAGAAGTGAGTAACCTAGCAAGGTTAATAGGTGAAAGAAAACCGGGAAGTCTACCTAGTGATACAAATGCTAACCCCCGGAATGAAACAGCTAAAGCTATTACCACAAGAAGTGGTACAACACTTAAACCACCTGAAATACCTGTAACTTCTGATGAAGCCATTCCTACTCCACAAGAACCACAACCTGATCAAGATAAGGAAAAAGAACCGGTAGTTGAAAACGTTAATGAAGATAACACAGTTAAGGATAAACCTTATGTTAAACCATATCAACCACCACTTCCTTACCCGAGTAAAATGAAGAAAGAGAAACTTGAAGCCGAGCAATCCAAATTCTTGGATATGTTTAAACAGATAAATGTAAATCTTCCTTTCATTGATGTGATTTCAGGAATGCCTAGATATGCTAAATTCTTGAAAGATCTAATCTCAAATAGAAAGAAAATGGAAGAACTCTCGGCTGTTACTATGAATGCTAATTGTTCAGCAGTGCTGTTGAATAAGATACCAGAAAAATTATCTGATCCAGGAAGTTTCACAATTCCATGTTTTCTGGGTAGTCTTAGTTCAATAGAAGCATTGGCAGACTTAGGTGCTAGTATAAATCTAATGTTGTATTCACTATACACTAAACTAGACCTTGGAGAATTGAAACCAACCAGAATAAGCATACAACTAGCCGATAGATCAATAAAATATCCTAGAGGGATAATGGAGAACATGCTAGTTAAAGTTGGTACTTTAGTATTTCCAGTAGATTTTGTTGTTTTGGACATGGAAGAAGATTCTCAAGTTCCTCTCATATTAGGAAGACCATTCTTAAACACGGCTAAAGCAATGATAGACGTGTTCGGTAAGAAACTGACCCTAAGTATAGAGGATGAGAGTGTTACCTTTTCAGTTGATAGAGCAATGCAACAACCACAATCTGCAGATGATACATGTTATTATATTCAAACTATAGATGCACATGCAGAATTATTAAAAGAATTTCCAGAATTACAAGGAACAGGAGAATGTTCTTTAGGAGAAGGTAATGAACCAATTGATGAAGCTGAAATGTTAGCTACACTTATAGCTAATGGATATGAACCAACAACAGAAGAAATTCAAATGCTAAAAGAAGAAGACAGATATCGATACAAATCATCGATAGAAGAACCTCCGAAATTAGAGTTAAAGCCACTTCCAAACCATTTGGAATACGCTTATTTACATGGTGAATCTGAATTACCTGTAATAATATCGTCTTCTCTTACTGAAAATGAGAAATCACAACTCATTTCTTTGTTGAAAGCTCATAAACCAGCCATTGCATGGAAGATTCATGATATTAAAGGAATAAGTCCTTCGTATTGCACACATAAAATCCTTATGGAAGAAGGTCATAAAACGTATGTGCAACGCCAACGAAGACTAAATCCTAATATGCAAGATGTAGTTAAGAAAGAGATTATTAAACTGCTAGATGCAGGTCTAATTTATCCAATCTCTGATAGTCCATGGGTAAGCCCAGTTCAATGCGTGCCTAAGAAGGGTGGCATGACTGTCATTACAAATGAGAAAAATGAGCTTATTCCTACTAGGACTGTAACAGGATGGCGTGTATGTATTGATTATAGAAAATTAAATGATGCCACCAGAAAAGATCACTTTCCCTTACATTTCATTGATCAAATGTTGGAAAGATTAGCCGGAAATAGCTACTATTGTTTTCTAGATGGATTTTCCGGATATTTTCAAATTCCAATAGCACCCGAGGACCAAGAGAAAACCACATTCACGTGCCCTTATGGTACTTTTGCTTACAAACGCATGCCATTTGGACTTTGTAACGCCCCTGCAACCTTTCAAAGGTGTATGATGGCGATTTTTCACGACATGATAGAAGAATGCATGGAAGTTTTCATGGATGACTTTTCAGTCTTCGGTGATACATTTAAATCATGTCTAATTAATCTGGAACGAATGCTAATTAGATGCGAAAAATCAAATCTAGTACTTAATTGGGAGAAATGCCATTTCATGATTAAAGAAGGCATCGTTCTTGGACATAAAATTTCAAAAGAAGGAATTGAAGTGGATAGAGCTAAAGTAGATGTAATTGCTAAACTTCCACATCCCACCAATGTTAGAGGAGTTAGGAGTTTTCTAGGGCATGCCGGTTTTTACCGACGTTTCATAAAAGATTTTTCTAAAATTGCCACTCCTATGAATAAACTCCTAGAAAAGGATGCTCCATTCATCTTTTCAGATGAGTGTATCAAATCTTTTAATATTCTTAAAGAGAAACTCACTAATGCGCCGATCATGATAACACCAAATTGGAATCTACCATTTGAACTAATGTGCGATGCAAGTGATTTTGCAATGGGAGCCGTTTTAGGACAAAGGATTGAAAAACGATTTCAACCTATATATTATACTAGTAAGACGTTACAAGGAGCACAAACGAACTATACAACTACTGAAAAAGAACTCCTTGCTATTGTCTTTGCTTTTGACAAATTTCGATCATATCTCGTTCTAGCAAAAACGGTGGTCTATACCGACCATTCTGCTCTTAGATACCTATTTTCAAAACAAAATGCTAAACCAAGATTAATCCGTTGGATCTTACTCTTACAAGAGTTTGATATTGAAATCCGAGATAAAAGAGGAGCAGAAAATCTCGCCGCTGATCATCTTTCTCGTCTTGAAAATCCCGAATTAGAAGTTCTAAATGAATCGGCCATACAAGACAACTTTCCTGATGAATATCTATTGAAGATAGATTATAAAGAAATCCCATGGTTTGCAGACTATGCAAACTACTTAGTTTGTGGATTCCTTGAAAAAGGATTATCGTACCAAAGACGAAAGAAATTCTTCAGTGATATAAAACACTATTTCTGGGAAGATCCACATCTGTTTAAAACTTGTCCCGATGGAATAATACGCCGATGTGTATTTGGAGATGAAGCTAGTAAAATTTTAAACCATTGTCACACAGGACCAACAGGAGGGCATTATGGGCCTCAACTAACAGCAAGAAAAGTTTATGATGCTGGATTCTATTGGCCTACAATTTACAAAGACGCACACCTTCTTTGCAAATCCTGTGATGTATGTCAAAGGGCCGGAAAATTAAGTCAACGTGATGAAATGCCACAAAATGTCATCCAAGTATGTGAAGTATTTGACATTTGGGGTATTGACTTTATGGGTCCATTTCCAAAATCTCATAATAATCTATATATACTCGTAGCCATTGATTATGTATCTAAATGGGCGGAAGCACAAGCTCTCCTAACTAACGATGCATGAGTTGTAGTCAACTTTTTAAAACGTCTTTTTGCAAGGTTTGGAACACCGAAAGCTTTAATAAGTGATCGGGGTACTCATTTCTGTAATAATCAACTTGAGAAAGTTCTTAAAAGATATGGAGTAACTCATAAAATCTCCACCGCATATCATCCACAAACAAGTGGACAAGTTGAAAATACCAACCGAGCTTTAAAATGTATTCTAGAGAAAACCGTAGGATCAAATCCGAAGGAATGGTCCATTAAATTGGAGGATGCACTCTGGGCTTTTAGAACAGCCTACAAAACTCCAATTGGAACCACACCTTTTAGACTTGTTTATGGAAAAGCATGTCATCTTCCAGTAGAAATTGAACACAAAGCATTTTGGGCTTTGAAGACATGTAATCTTGATTTACATGAAGCCGGACGTCTACGATTAAGTCAACTAAACGAATTGGAAGAATTAAGACATGAAGCATACGAAAATTCGTTAATCTATAAAGAAAGAACGAAGAAATGGCATGATAAAAGAATCAGAAGTTCAAAAGAATTTAAAGAAGGAGACAGAGTTCTTCTTTTCAATTCACGATTCAAGCTATTTCCAGGAAAATTGAAATCAAGATGGTCTGGACCATTCATAGTCAAAAGAGTTTTCCCATACGGAACGATAGAATTAATAAATTCAAATGGGATTGAATTTAAAGTTAATGGTCACAGAGTTAAACATTACATACATGGTCCGATGGAAGTCGACAACGAAGTTAATCACAATTTCGACACCACAGCTAACTAAGTGTGGGGAGAATCAAGTCTTTAAAGGATAATATGTATTTCTGTAAGAGTTAGATTGTCTGTTTTCGTATAGTTCTCGAAAATGGAACCCGAATGGTCTTTCCCTAGCAGACCCTAAAGAACTAGTCTTCTCCCCCCATTCTGAATTTTTATTTTTTTTAGGTTTTTACAAAATGAAGACTGCCTGTGAACTAAACCATGGTCTAATGCTACACGCTTTGATCACTAAACGTAATAATGACATACTACCGAGTGAAATAGTATCAGTAATCAGAGAAAGAATGGACGGAGTTAGAAAAGAATCCAGATGCGAAGATAATAAATTACAATTTGGAAAAGGAAAATCAAAATCCGCAGCGAAAAGAAGAGCACGACACCTAGAAAGATGTCACAAATGCGGAAAATGGTCACATGGAGGTAAATGTTCAAATAATCAAACCTATTCAAATACCGAATTTGTTACTTTATGCAGAGACGGACCGTTCATATGTTTAGAAGAAAAGACACTGAATGCGCGAGGTTACGCCTATGTAGCCATGGAAAACCAATTAAACCGACTATCTTATGAATGGGATAGATCATATAACTAAGAAATCTATTTCACAGGTATGTCTGTACAGTTTTTATTTTTATTTTTATTTTTAACCTTTTGATAATAAACGCTAATTTGTTCGCTAAAAAGTATTAAATTGGTATTGAATAAAATTAGGTTTGGCGACCGAAATTATTGATATCATTCAAAAATTTATTACATCACTGCGAAATTTAACGTTTATTCTTAAGGTATAAATATCTTTAAACAATCAACCCAAAATATTTCAAAAATTCGTCATGAGTTAAATTAGGTCTTGAAACCGAAATTACTTTACCGAAAAGAGGGGCGCATATTTTTGATAATATTTGATTGATTAAAGTGGGATAAAAAGAAAAAAAAAGATTTTTAAATTTATTTTTACCATGTTTTTAATATTAATATTTAAATCTTAAATTAATATTGTAAACTTTGTAAAAACAATATATTTAAAATTGTAAATATTTGAAAAATTAATATAAGTTTGGTATGAATTTATAAATTTTTAAATTAAATTTGGTGTGAATTTTTAATTTTTAAAATATAAATTTTTAATTTTATGCATTTCAAATTTTAAGTTTGGTGTGAATTTTTAATATAAATTTTGAATTTTATATTTAAGTTGTGTAATTTAAAAACAAAAATTTACTTTATCTCATTAAGTTAAGAATATGATTTTTAAAATTCTTCGTAAGTTGAAGACTAGGTCTTTGAACCGAAATTGCTTTACCCAAGGAAGGGACGAGAACTTTTAATATCATTATTTTTAATCTTATTGAATTAAAGTATGCCAAAAACATTGAAAAAACCCAAAAATCTTAGCTTTTAAAACAATCGCTACAAAAAGACAAATTTTAAAATTTTGTCGAGGGACGGACTAGGACATCGATCCGAAACGACCTCGTCCTAAATAACAAGGGAAACAAAATTTTAAAATTAAGTACTTAATTGTTTCATAAGTTAATGATTATAAAAAACAAAAAAAAAAATAAATAAATAGCAAACTCCGCGACTCGCGGAGTTTGAAGGGTTATTCACCGCGAGTCGCGGAGGGACTAAAAATCAGAAAAAAATATACCCGCAGATCAGATCAGTCCCCAACCCAAAACAAAAACATACTGCGAATTCTGCACGAAAAAACCCGAGAAAAAAACCCCAAAATCACAATTTTTAACCGTTAATCATCAAATCTTTTGCTAAAATCATGTTGAGAAGGATGCTATCTAAGAATTACTCAAGAAAAACGGTAAATTTCTACACCTAAACACCATTTAATCCGAAATTTGGTGTTCTTGAGTCAATTTTTTGATAGCATCCTTCTCAACATGATTTTAGCAAAAGATTTGATGATTAATGGTTAAAAATTGTGATTTTGGGGTTTTTTTCTCGGGTTTTTTCGTGCAGAATTCGCAGTATGTTTTTGTTTTGGGTTGGGGACTGATCTGATCTGCGGGTATATTTTTTTTCTGATTTTTAGTCCCTCCGCGACTCGCGGTGAATAACCCTTCAAACTTCGCGAGTCGCGGAGTTTGCTATTTATTTATTTATTATTTTTTTTTTATAATCATTAACTTATGAAACAATTAAGTACTTAATTTTAAAATTTTGTTTCCCTTGCTATTTAGGACGAGGTCGTTTCGGATCGATGTCCTAGTCCGTCCCTCGACAAAATTTTAAAATTTGTCTTTTTGTAGCGATTGTTTTAAAAGCTAAGATTTTTGGGTTTTTTCAATGTTTTTGGCATACTTTAATTCAATAAGATTAAAAATAATGATATTAAAAGTTCTCGTCCCTTCCTTGGGTAAAGCAATTTCGGTTCAAAGACCTAGTCTTCAACTTACGAAGAATTTTAAAAATCATATTCTTAACTTAATGAGATAAAGTAAATTTTTGTTTTTAAATTACACAACTTAAATATAAAATTCAAAATTTATATTAAAAATTCACACCAAACTTAAAATTTGAAATGCATAAAATTAAAAATTTATATTTTAAAAATTAAAAATTCACACCAAATTTAATTTAAAAATTTATAAATTCATACCAAACTTATATTAATTTTTCAAATATTTACAATTTTAAATATATTGTTTTTACAAAGTTTACAATATTATTTTAAGATTTAAATATTAATATTAAAAACATGGTAAAAATAAATTTAAAAATCTTTTTTTTTCTTTTTATCCCACTTTAATCAATCAAATATTATCAAAAATATGCGCCCCTCTTTTCGGTAAAGTAATTTCGGTTTCAAGACCTAATTTAACTCATGACGAATTTTTGAAATATTTTGGGTTGATTGTTTAAAGATATTTATACCTTAAGAATAAACGTTAAATTTCGCAGTGATGTAATAAATTTTTGAATGATATCAATAATTTCGGTCGCCAAACCTAATTTTATTCAATACCAATTTAATACTTTTTAGCGAACAAATTAGCGTTTATTATCAAAAGGTTAAAAATAAAAATAAAAATAAAAACTGTACAGACATACCTGTGAAATAGATTTCTTAGTTATATGATCTATCCCATTCATAAGATAGTCGGTTTAATTGGTTTTCCATGGCTACATAGGCGTAACCTCGCGCATTCAGTGTATTTTCTTCTAAACATATGAACGGTCCGTCTCTGCATAAAGTAACAAATTCGGTATTTGAATAGGTTTGATTATTTGAACATTTACCTCCATGTGACCATTTTCCGCATTTGTGACATCTTTCTAGGTGTCGTGCTCTTCTTTTCGCTGCGGATTTTGATTTTCCTTTTCCAAATTGTAATTTATTATCTTCGCATCTGGATTCTTTTCTAACTCCGTCCATTCTTTCTCTGATTACTGATACTATTTCACTCGGTAGTATGTCATTATTACGTTTAGTGATCAAAGCGTGTAGCATTAGACCATGGTTTAGTTCACAGGCAGTCTTCATTTTGTAAAAACCTAAAAAAAATAAAAATTCAGAATGGGGGGAGAAGACTAGTTCTTTAGGGTCTGCTAGGGAAAGACCATTCGGGTTCCATTTTCGAGAACTATACGAAAACAGACAATCTAACTCTTACATAAATACATATTATCCTTTAAAGACTTGATTCTCCCCACACTTAGTTAGCTGTGGTGTCGAAATTGTGATTAACTTCGTTGTCGACTTCCATCGGACCATGTATGTAATGTTTAACTCTGTGACCATTAACTTTAAATTCAATCCCATTTGAATTTATTAATTCTATCGTTCCGTATGGGAAAACTCTTTTGACTATGAATGGTCCAGACCATCTTGATTTCAATTTTCCTGGAAATAGCTTGAATCGTGAATTGAAAAGAAGAACTCTGTCTCCTTCTTTAAATTCTTTTGAACTTCTGATTCTTTTATCATGCCATTTCTTCGTTCTTTCTTTATAGATTAACGAATTTTCGTATGCTTCATGTCTTAATTCTTCCAATTCGTTTAGTTGACTTAATCGTAGACGTCCGGCTTCATGTAAATCAAGATTACATGTCTTCAAAGCCCAAAATGCTTTGTGTTCAATTTCTACTGGAAGATGACATGCTTTTCCATAAACAAGTCTAAAAGGTGTGGTTCCAATTGGAGTTTTGTAGGCTGTTCTAAAAGCCCAGAGTGCATCCTCCAATTTAATGGACCATTCCTTCGGATTTGATCCTACGGTTTTCTCTAGAATACGTTTTAAAGCTCGGTTGGTATTTTCAACTTGTCCACTTGTTTGTGGATGATATGCGGTGGAGATTTTATGAGTTACTCCATATCTTTTAAGAACTTTCTCAAGTTGATTATTACAGAAATGAGTACCCCGATCACTTATTAAAGCTTTCGGTGTTCCAAACCTTGCAAAAAGACATTTTAAAAAGTTGACTACAACTCGTGCATCGTTAGTTGGGAGAGCTTGTGCTTCCGCCCATTTAGATACATAATCAATGGCTACGAGTATATATAGATTATTATGAGATTTTGGAAATGGACCCATAAAGTCAATACCCCAAATGTCAAATACTTCACATACTTGGATGACATTTTGTGGCATTTCATCACGTTGACTTATTTTTCCGGCCCTTTGACATACATCACAGGATTTGCAAAGAAGGTGTGCGTCTTTGTAAATTGTAGGCCAATAGAATCCAGCATCATAAACTTTTCTTGCTGTTAGTTGAGGCCCATAATGCCCTCCTGTTGGTCCTGTGTGACAATGGTTTAAAATTTTACTAGCTTCATCTCCAAATACACATCGGCGTATTATTCCATCGGGACAACTTTTAAACAGATGTGGATCTTCCCAGAAATAGTGTTTTATATCACTGAAGAATTTCTTTCGTCTTTGGTACGATAATCCTTTTTCAAGGAATCCACAAACTAAGTAGTTTGCATAGTCTGCAAACCATGGGATTTCTTTATAATCTATCTTCAATAGATATTCATCAGGAAAGTTGTCTTGTATGGCCGATTTTTTCCCCAATTTGATTTTGATGCTTTTTAGTGTAATTATGCTTAAATTGTTTATGTATTATGCTTGTATAACCTAGATTGATGCTGTTTAACATGATTAGAAGCCTTAAACTTCAAATTTTGAATAATCTAGGGTTTGTGTTCTTGAGCAAATTTGGGGCTTTTTGATATAAACAGGTTATGGCCGATTTTTGTCATGAATTGTTGCTAAATTAAGTAGTGTAACATGTTTAGGTAGTTAAATGATCCAAACTTTGAGCCTAAACATGATTTTGAGAATTAAAGTGGACTTTTTCAAGTCTAAAATTCATGAACTTGATTTTTGAAAGACAATGCCATTTGAGACTTGTTTAATTGCTAGTAATGATTATTTTGACATGTTATTTGAGTTGAATGATTATGAACTTGGCAAACATTTTCGTATATGCTTATTTGAAAAAGTGTAGATTTGATGAAAATATGAAAATGAGCTTAAGTTTGATATAAATTGATAAAGTCATTGTAATTATTTTGATTGATGATTTTGCTGACACTAATGCATATTTGGATGCACAAAATTTGTGTTTGATGTGTTTTGCAGACTGAAAGGGGTGAATCTTCATCACAAGCCCGCAATGCTCCTGCTGAGAATTTAGAACAACAGGAGGTGGATAATTACTACAAGCAGGATATACCTCATCCAGTCATGACCTTTTCCGATATGCACTTGGAAGAGTTGCACCCGAACCTGAGATTTGACAGACTTTGGATAGATTATCCAAAATATCAAAGGGGTTTGCATACTCTTCATTCTAAGGTTGTTGAGGTACTAAGGGTCATAGAATGGGGACCCTTAGAAGCTGTAGAATTGGCCGGGCCAATTAGGAAATTACTTGTACAGAGGTATGGTAATTCTTCTTTTAATGACTGGGTACGTTTATTCACCATGCGTAGACCTGTATATAAAGTATGGTGTGAAGAATTGTTATGTAGTATAGAGTTGAATGATCGGGTAGCTAGTTTAACTGATCGTTCTTTTATTAGATTTTTGTTAGGCGGTTCGATGCTCCACATGTCTTTACTGGATATGGCTCAGGCTTTACGTATATATACGCCTGAGGAGTTAGCGTCTGCCGATTGTAGAGGATTGATACTAAACGGTAGAAAGATAGATGAAAATTTTGATACACACGGTGTGTGGAGTCAAATGACAAGCCATCACCGTTTCAAAGGGGGAAATTACTCTTATTTGGATATAGATAGAGCCGAATTAAGAGTGATACATAGGTTTTTAGCTAATTCGATTACACAAAGGGGTAAGAACAAGGAAAAAGTAAATGAACAGGATTTGTTTTACCATATGTGTATTCGAGACCCACAAAGCGCTGTAAGTATACCATATTGTGTGGGTTATTATTTATCAGCTATGGTTCAGGGGATGCGACCGCATAGCATAATAGGAGGTGGTATTTTTATTACTTTGATTGGTGAATATCTCGGTGTGGATATAAGTCTGGGGGGATTATTAGTAGAAGAACCAGAACCCCGCGATACTATAGGTTTAAATGTATACCATGGTGCGAAAGTTTTGAAGAGGCGAAATAACGCCGCAGTACGATACCATGGTAGACATCCACAGGTGGAGAGAAACCAACAGCAAGGTAATGTAGGAGGGGGGAATGAGATGCAAGAAATGCAAAGGTTTATAGCTTCTCAGGAATACGAAAATGCTAGACAGAGAGCATTTGAAGATTGGCAAGTTCATCAGAACCAAATCATAGCTCATTGCCAACATATAGGTAGAAACTATATTCCTACACCGAAACCCATCTTCCCTCCCTGGTCTATAGAGATGCAGCCACCATATCCTACGTATGACCCTGCCGAAGCATTCTATAGCACCTATGGTTATGCCTGGAACCCCTATTGGTACCAGTATCATCCCTAGTATACTTATTTTTTTTTTTTTTGTAATTTGTAATTATAGATACGTTTAATGCTTTTGTTAATATTGTAATCATTTTTATAATTATCTAACTTTTATTCTTAGATTTTAATAATTTTTGAATGTGGGGTAATATACCAAACTTCAAAAATATGTATATATGTTTGCAGTTTATCTTATGTACACAACAGGGTAAAACAACGCATTTTCAAAGACTGGCATTAAGTTCAGCAAAAGCAACTAATTTTGACGACAAGATGCAAAATATATGTGAAATAACAACAAGACGGAATGAACAAATGATGTGCACCATTTATCATTCAGCAAACAAACGCCAATATATTTGGAAACTTTGGTAAAAATTTAATCATTTTCACACTAATCACCCTTAATAATTTAAATTGTTACTGATTTCTTGCAAATGAGGGCATTGCAAGATCTTAAGTGTGGGAAGGGGTTAAATTCTTTCGGATTTTAAAATTTTTATCTTAAACACTTGGTTACCATTAAAAATACTAGTAAAGCAGTAGTTGTATTAGAATCTAGTGCTCTCTGATAATAAAGAACAGCCCTGGTCTTATATACTGACTACCCAATTCTAGTAAAATTTTTCAAAATTTTCAATTAAATGAACTCAAAATCATGTTTATACATATTTATGAACGATAAAACTAGGTTTTAACACCGAAATTATTGTTACCTCGGAAAGGACATAAATTGAGAAACAAACCAAAATGTTGAAATTCATTTAAAATGGAATAGAGGACGATAAAGAGGAAAATAAAAGCCAAGTGTGGGAAAATTTACCAAGTTATCTTAAACATATGTCACATATATCTGTAACAAATAACTGAAAATACTTTTGATTTGGACTAAACTAAACCATTTTACCCGATGAAAGAAAAGAAGAGATGGATCTACACGATGAATCAATTCCATCATTAAAAGGAAGTAAAGTCTTCCGAAAAAGACACGCGCTTCTTGATTTAGGTCAAGAAGTTGTCGTCCAGACCAGCTGTAGGTTGACGAAAAATCTAGAAAAGTCATCACTAAAATCAGCAGGAAATCCACGGACCTCAGCATCAAACAGGGTCGCCAAGTGGTCAGATTTATCCTAACCATGAGAAGGATTTATCTCGTACAATGGGGGGGACACCATGCAAATTAGCTGGACAAGACTAATGAATCAGATCCCCAGAAAGGATAATCTCCTTAAAGATTAAAAATCAGCTTTTAAGACTGATATTACTCAATCCTTGAGATTGACCTTAAAGATTGAGAATTACAAACTCATGGAATTCAATGATATCTAAACTCGAGCTTGAACGAGAAAATATTTTGATCAAAATTACAAACCGATTTGTTTTCTGAAAACCCTATTTTCAATGCGTTCATTACCATTGAACGTAAAATCCTAGGAATTCACCTGGAATTCATTAGGTCACCTGAACTAAAACGGGTGTCAACCATAAGAACGGTGGTTGCATAGTGGTCAAAGACAGGACCTTGTTCCATACCGAAAAATTATAAGGGTGAGCTTTACTATTGCTCCTACCAAGGATAGTAATTGCGTCCGACACGTTATAGACCATAATTAAAAGCATGTCAGGAGACATTGCCTTAACAGTTGCTTGTTCAACACTTTCCTTTCAACCGGACGGTAGTTTACCGAAAGGTAATATACGGGACAAGTAAACTGGACGTGTTGCTTTCCAAATACAAGGTTAGCAAGTGGGTGACACAAAACCGCAAGTTTTGAGCTAAAATTTTCAAATCTGAAACCCACCAAACCCACAAAAATATTTTGCAAACACCGGTAAAGGGTTATCCCGGAAAACTTATCTAGGGTAAAAACTAGATTTAATTTTCAAAAGATCAAATGTTTTCATAAAGATCCAATTTCCTTAATGGATCTAATTTTTTATAGTCATGTGGGACTGTTAACCATATCGTTACTACCATTGTTTATACCGCCGTATAGAAAATCACTGATGTACAAAGTGTGAAGAATAAAGAAGTGATTCTAGTATTTCAAGACGATATTGCTTGAGGACAAGTAACGCTCAAGTGTGGGAATATTTGATAATGCTAAAAACGAACATATATTTCATAGCATTATTCCTCAAGAAAGACAAGCTTTTAGTTGCAATTGTTCTATTTACAAGTGATATTCGTTTAAATAATAAAAGGTGAAGACAAAAGACAGATTCGACGAATTGAAGACGCAAACGACCAAAAAGCTCGAAAGTACAAAAGACAATCAAAAAGGTTCCAATTATTGATAAGAAACGTCTCGAAATTACAAGAGTACAAGATTCAAAACGCAAAGTACAAGATATTAAATTGTACGCAAGGACGTTCGAAAATCCGGAACCGGGACCAGAGTCAACTCTTAACGCTCGACGCAACGGACTAAAAATTACAAGTTAACTATGTATATAAATATAATATAATATATAATTAATTATATTAATTATATATATATTATATTTATAAATAAAAACCGTCGGCAGAGAAAGACTCCAAGGGACTGAGCTGTAATTTCATTCTCCGCGACTCGCGGAGTTTGAAGGCAAAAATGCCGCGAGTCGCGGAGCCCCAAAATGAAAAACTGCCTATAAAGCCAACCGAATTCTGATCGTAAAAAACAATCTTTTTCTTCTTCTTCTCATACGTAAAATATATATATATATTTATAATTTATATTTTAATTTTAATTATAATTCTAATAATAAGGGTATGTTAGCGAATATTGTAAGGGTGTAAGTCGAAATTCTGTCCGTGTAACGCTACGCTATTTTTAATCATTGTAAGTTATGTTCAACCTTTTTACATTAATGTCTCGTAGCTAAGTTATTATTATGCTTATTTAAAACGAAGTAATCATGATGTTGGGCTAATTACTAAAATTGGGTAATTGGGCTTTGTACCATAATTGGGGTTTGGACAAAAGAACGACACTTGTGGAAATTAGACTATGGGCTATTAATGGGCTTTATATTTGTTTAACTAAATGATAGTTTGTTAATGTTAATATAAAGATTTACAATTGGGCGTCCCTATAAATTACCATATACACTCGATCGGACACGATGGGCGGGGTATTTATATGTACGAATAATCGTTCATTTAACCGGACACGGGAATGGATTAATAGCCACTAGAATAATTAAAACAGGGGTGAAATTACATTCAAGGGTAATTGGTGTAATTGTTAACAAAGTAGTAAAACCTTGGTTTACACGCAGTCGATAACCTGGTGTATTCATTAAACAAAGTATTAAAACCTTGTTACAATTCGAATCCCCAATTAGTTGGAATATTTAATTTCAGGTATAAGAATAATTTGACGAGGACACTCGCATTTTATATTTATGACTGATGGACTGTTATGGACAAAAACCAGACGGATATATTAAATAATCCAGGACAAAGGACAATTAACCCATGGGCATAAAACTAAAATCAACACGTCAAACATCATGATTACGGAAGTTTAAATAAGCATAATTCTTTTATTTCATATTTAATTTCTTTTATTTTATATTTAATTGCACTTCTAATTATCGCATTTTTATTGTTATTTTATTTAATTGCACTTTTAATTATCGTACTCTTTAATTATTGCAAGTTTATTTTATCGCACTTTTATTATTCGCAATTTCATTATCGTTATTTACTTTATGCTTTAATTTAAGTCTTGTAATTATTTTTAATATTTTACATTTGGTTTTAACTGCGACTAAAGTTTTAAAAATCGACAAACCGGTCATTAAACGGTAAAAACCCCCCTTTATAATAATAATATTACTTATATATATATATTTGTATTTTTATAAAAGTAAACTAAAATAGCGTTAAGCTTTGTTTAAAGATTTCCCTGTGGAACGAACCGGACTTACTAAAAACTACACTACTGTACGATTAGGTACACTGCCTATAAGTGTTGTAGCAAGGTTTAAGTATATCCATTCTCTAAATAAATAAATATCTTGTGTAAAATTGTAACGTATTTAATAGTGTTTCGTTGTAAACTTCAATAGTATTTTATACCCGGCAGCGGCGCCAAAAATACTTGATGTCAAAGCTAAGGGGTATAAAATACTATTGAAGTTTACAACGAAATACTATTAAATACGTTACAATTTTACACAAGATATTTATTTATTTAGAGAATGGATATACTTAAACCTTGCTACAACACTTATAGGCAGTGTACCTAATCGTACAGTAGTGTAGTTTTTAGTAAGTCCGGTTCGTTCCACAGGGAAATCTTTAAACAAAGCTTAACGCTATTTTAGTTTACTTTTATAAAAATACAAATATATATATATATATAAGTAATATTATTATTATAAAGGGGGGGTTTTACCGTTTAATGACCGGTTTGTCGATTTTTAAAACTTTAGTCGCAGTTAAAACCAAATGTAAAATATTAAAAATAATTACAAGACTTAAATTAAAGCATAAAGTAAATAACGATAATGAAATTGCGAATAATAAAAGTGCGATAAAATAAACTTGCGATAATTAAAGAGTACGATAATTAAAAGTGCAATTAAATAAAATAACAATAAAAATGCGATAATTAGAAGTGCAATTAAATATAAAATAAAAGAAATTAAATATGAAATAAAAGAATTATGCTTATTTAAACTTCCGTAATCATGATGTTTGACGTGTTGATTTTAGTTTTATGCCCATGGGTTAATTGTCCTTTGTCCTGGATTATTTAATATGTCCGTCTGGTTTTTGTCCATAACAGTCCATCAGTCATAAATATAAAATGCGAGTGTCCTCGTCAAATTATTCTTATACCCGAAATTAAATATTCCAACTAATTGGGGATTCGAATTGTAACAAGGTTTTAATACTTTGTTTAATGAATACACCAGGTTATCGACTGCGTGTAAACCAAGGTTTTACTACTTTGTTAACAATTACACCAATTACCCTTGAATGTAATTTCACCCCTGTTTTAATTATTCTAGTGGCTATTAATCCATTCCCGTGTCCGGTTAAATGGACGATTATTCGTACATATAAATACCCCGCCCATCGTGTCCGATCGAGTGTATATGGTAATTTATAGGGACGCCCAATTGTAAATCTTTATATTAACATTAACAAACTATCATTTAGTTAAACAAATATAAAGCCCATTAATAGCCCATAGTCTAATTTCCACAAGTGTCGTTCTTTTGTCCAAACCCCAATTATGGTACAAAGCCCAATTACCCAATTTTAGTAATTAGCCCAACATCATGATTACTTCGTTTTAAATAAGCATAATAATAACTTAGCTACGAGACATTAATGTAAAAAGGTTGAACATAACTTACAATGATTAAAAATAGCGTAGCGTTACACGGACAGAATTTCGACTTACACCCTTACAATATTCGCTAACATACCCTTATTATTAGAATTATAATTAAAATTAAAATATAAATTATAAATATATATATATATTTTACGTATGAGAAGAAGAAGAAAAAGATTGTTTTTTACGATCAGAATTCGGTTGGCTTTATAGGCAGTTTTTCATTTTGGGGCTCCGCGACTCGCGGCATTTTTGCCTTTAAACTCCGCGAGTCGCGGAGAATGAAATTACAGCTCAGTCCCTTGGAGTCTTTCTCTGCCGACGGTTTTTATTTATAAATATAATATATATATAATTAATATAATTAATTATATATTATATTATATTTATATACATAGTTAACTTGTAATTTTTAGTCCGTTGCGTCGAGCGTTAAGAGTTGACTCTGGTCCCGGTTCCGGATTTTCGAACGTCCTTGCGTACAATTTAATATCTTGTACTTTGCATTTTGAATCTTGTACTCTTGTAATTTCGAGACGTTTCTTATCAATAATTGGAACCTTTTTGATTGTCTTTTGTACTTTTGAGCTTTTTGGTCGTTTGCGTCTTCAATTCGTCGAATCTGTCTTTTGTCTTCACCTTTTATTATTTAAACGAATATCACTTGTAAATAGAACAATTGCAACTAAAAGTTTGTCTTTCTTGAGGAATAATGCTATGAAATATATGTTCGTTTTTAGCATTATCACATCCCAATACTAGTATGGTAACTATTGTTATACGAGAATTCCACCAAAGGTAAGTGCTCATCCCAACTACCACCGAAATCAATAACACACTCCCGTAACATATCCTCCAGTGTTTGATTCGTACGTTCGGTTTGACTGTCCGTTTAAGGATGGTACGTCGTGCTCATCTTCAATTGTGTACCCATATCTTCATGAAACTTATTCCAAAATTGAGATGTGAAACGAGTATCCCAATCCGAAATAATAGATAGAGGAACCCCATGTCTCGATATCATCTCCTTGATAAACAACTTAGACAAAGTCTCCGACGATATCGTTTCTTGAATGGGAAGAAATAATGCACTTTTCGTCAACCGATCAACTATCACCCAAATCGTATCAAATTGAGTCCTCTCCGTCTTTGGTAACTTTATAATGAAATCCATGGTAATGTGCTCCCATTTCCATTTCGGAATTTCTAACGGTTGTAACATACCATACGACTTTTGGTGTTCGGCCTTAACTTGCAAACACGTAACGCATTGTTCAATATACTTAACCAAGTCACGTTTCATTCCGGGCCACCAATACTCTTTTTTCAAATCAAGGTACATCTTCGTCGCACCCAGATGAATAGAATACTTTGACTTTTATGGTTCATCAAGTAGTACTTGTCGGTAATCCCCCATCTTAGGCACCTACACTCGTCCTTGAAAGGACAACAAACCATGCGGGCCTAAGATAATAGACTCTGTTTGCCCCATGATTCGTTCTTCATACTTGTTGCTAACAAAAGCTTCAATTTGTATCTCACCAAGCTTTACAAGAAAATCGTTAGTAAAGTCATGCGTAACGATCCTACTCGTATCACCGGGTGTTGACTTTTCGAATCAACGCATCTTCGACCACATTCGCCTTACCCGGATGGTAAAGTATCTCACAATCATAATCCTTTACCACATCGATCCACCTACGTTGATGAAAATTCAAATCTCATTGATCAAAGAGATGCTTTAAACTCTTGTGATCTGAATAAATCGTACACTTGACACCATACAAGTAGTGGCGCCAAATTTTCAACGCATGAACCACCGCCGCCAATTCAAGATCCTGAGTAGGATACCTCTTTTCGTGTTCTTTCAATTGTCGAGAGACATAAGCGATGACTTTACCTCGTTGAATTAGTACACACCCGAGCCCATTTAATGAGGCATCACAATAAACCGTCATATCTTCTATACCTTCCGGTAACACCAAAACCGGAGCTTGACACAACTTCTCTTTCAACAATTGGAAAGCAATTTCTTGCTCGTTTTCCCAATTAAATCTAGCATTCTTCCTTGTCAACTTCGTTAATGGAGAATCGATTTTAGAAAAGTCTTGGATAACCTGACGATAATAACCTGTCAATCCGAGAAAACTTCGAATTTCCGTAGGTGTAGTCGGTTTTCCCCAACTCTTTACCGTCTCTATCTTCCCCGGATCTACTTGAATACCTTACTTGTTCACAATATGGTCAAGGAATTGTACTTTCCTAATTCACACTTGGAGTACTTCGCATACAACTTCTCCTTCCGCAACGACTTCAACACTTCGCGCAACTGGTGTTCATGTTCCTTTATACTCTTAGAATAGACAAGTATGTCGTCAATGAACACAATTACCGACTTGTCCAACATAGGTTGGCACACTCGATTCATAAGAATTATGAATGCCACCGGTGCATTCGTAAGATCGAAAGGCATAACTATAAATTCAAAATGCCCGTAACAAGTTCGAAAGGCCGTTTTCTCAATATCTTCTTCCCGGACTCGCATTTGGTGATAGCCGGACCGTAAGTCAATTTTTGAAAAATACGTCGCACCTTGGAGTTGATCAAACAAATCGTCAATCCGAGGCAATGGATAAAGATTCTTGATTGTCACTTTGTTCAACTCCCAATAATCAATGCACATTCGCATACTACCATCCTTCTTCTTCACGAATAAAACCGGAGCACCCCATGGCAAAGCACTCGGTCGGATAAAACCTTTTTCAAGCAACTCTTGGGTTTGATTCAACAACTCTTACATTTCTGTCGGCGCTAAACGATAAGGACTTTTAGCAATGGGGGTAGCCCCCGGAACCAACTCAATGCGAAATTCAACTTGTCTTTTCGACGGAACACCCGATAACTCATCCGGAAAAATGTCTTCGAATTCACTAACCACCGGAATTTCACGAATGGATGGTGGCTCCTCGCGAGTATCAACTACATGAGCAAGAAAAGCCATGCACCACTACTAAGTAAACGACGCGCCCGTTCATAAGTGCATAATGGCACAAGTCTCCTCTGCTTATCCCCATGAATAATTAACTCTCTCCCACTTGGGGTCTTTACACAAATAAACTTCTCGTGGCACGCAATATCGGCTCTATTACGATCGAGCCAATCCATACCCAAAATGATATCAAACTCACCCAACGTCATCGGGATGAGATCGATTTTAAAGGTTTCGGCACCGAACACAATATTACAATTTTTACACACATCAACTACTAGCACCTTCTTGCCATCCGCTATTTCGACTAACACTGGATGACTTAACTTAGCTAGCGGCTTCTTAAGCTTAGGCACAAAACTCGGAGACACAAACGATAAATTGGCACCGCTATCAAAAAGTATCCTTGCCGGATTAGAATTAACCATGAAAGTACGTGAGACAACTTCATTGGATTGTTTGGCTTCATCATTAGTCGTCAAGCAGTTTCGTCCTCTAGCTGTACCCGCTACCTTCACTAACCTCTTAACTTGATCACCCCACAAATTGGGACACTCCGAATTTCGGTGTCCCTCTTTTTGAAAATTAAAACAAGTGATTTTGTTTTTGGAAGATGGGTTCGGGCAATCACGAGCCATATGACCCTTTTTTCACAATTATAGCACGTATAAGAAAAAACCCCGGAAGCACTCTTCTTCACGCTACCGACACTCTCGGTCGCACCCCTACTCTTCTTATTAGAATGGCTAGTAGCTTCAAACTTTCTTTTGCTAAAAGAGAAGTCACTTTTTATCGGGTCAAGCGACTCAAAGCCCTTAGCTATGTCAAAAAACTCATCAAACGTCTTCACCGAGTTCCTACTAATCCTTTCCTGATAGTTGTCATTCATGGTTCGGTAAAAGTCTTCCTTCAACATATGATCGTTCCCGACATACTCCGGGCAAAATTGGGTCTTCGATAAGAAAATGGACTTGAGAGTGTTCAAATCCATTGACCCTTGCCTCAAAGCACGCAACTCATCCTTAAGCCTTGAAAGATCGGCCGAAGTTCGGTATTCTTTGAAAAATTCTACCTTAGACTCGTCCCACGTCAAACTCATACTTTGATCTTCACCATAAAGTCGGATTATCGCGTCCCACCACAACTTGGCATCACCTCTTAACATACTACTTTCGTATCTTGTCTTCTTATCGAGAGGGCATTCACTTGTACGGAAGGCACCCTCCACATCGGAGATCCAAACGTTACACTTTAGTGGGTCTCGTTCACCATCAAAGGTGGGAGGTTCCTTGAAATTCTTATAATGGAAGTCTCGCCTTCCAACATTATCATCGCGAATAATAGTATTAATTTGTTCCTTGATTAGATTGGTTACTTGCTCGTCAACCGACTCTAGGAACATCTTTTTAACGTCTGCAGAAAGGCCGTGTGACGCCTTTGCATAATGGCCGTGAACTCGGAGTCTTCGCTCGTACCTCCGTTATCGGTATCGTGTCCGTTTCTCACACTCCCCCATCTTGCTCAATACTCGTCGTACATTGCTTGTTTGACACGAATTGCACCCGTAACAATGGTAGCTAGTCATTTGTACGCGAGTACGTCGCATCAACTTGCTAGTACAATGCCTATCTCACTTGATGATTGCAAACACAAAACAAAATAATTAATACAAAGTTAGTTCACCTAAACCTTGGCACTAACCAAAATCTGGTCCGACCCGTCTCCTACAAGTCCCGCATAAAACGCACGTAGAATAAAGTCTAAGTCTAGGCACCTATCTCAAGTCGCCTAAATCCCTTAGACCATGCTCTGATACCACTTGTAACAACTTAACCCGTTAAACAACCTAAAATGTTTTTTTAACATGAAAAAGGCAGGCCAAGCCTGTCAAGCTTAACCCGTGGCGTGAGTTATCTGGCCGCGGCGCAGCTTCTCGAAGTCTCGGATGGTTTGGATCATCTAAACCCTCGACATCCAAAACCCCTTTTAGCCCGTGGCATGCCCTTCAAAGCCGCGGCACGGCTTAGTGCGCCTGCTGATTCTTACTTAAATAAATTACACTAGTACCGAGATTTGTGTTAAACAACAAACATCAAATTCAAAAGGCTTCCCGCCACATAACTAATTAAAGTTTACAAGTTTTAAGACTCCCATTCCAGCATTTGACCACCGAGCGTCATTCGCTCATTTACAATTCCAAAATATGAGTTTCGACCGACAAGTTTAAATACCAAACAAAACACGAGCATGGTGTTTGGGGTTAAAATACCCAAACCTAGGTCAAACTCCAAAAGTCAAACTCTAGCATAATCATGTAGGGATATCGCTAATCCAAATGTATACCCTTGCCTTTGTCCACGCAGGAGCCTAAAAAGAGTAAACAACGAGAGGGTAAGCATAACGCTTAGTGAACGAAATAATTATACATATACATATATAACCTACTTACTTGCAATCACTTACACAATTACCGCATACACACTAGCAATATAATTAGCATACCATCGCAAAGTATAACGCTAAATGTAGTGACCCGAACTTTTCCATGGTTATATATATTAAATGAAAACTATATTTGCATGATTAAATGTTTCCAACATGTTAAGCAATCAAACTTGTTAAGACTTGATTAATTGAAATGAGTTTCGTGTAGACCGGCGATTCACGAACGTTAAAACTTGTAAAAATGATATGATGATATATATATATATATATATATATATATATATATATATATATATATATATATATATATATATATATAGTTAACATGATATTATGATAGGTAAGTATCTCACTAAGTATATTAACAATGAGTTATATACATAAAAGCGAGATTACTAAGTTAAGAAACACGAAACGATATATATAACGATTATCGTTATAACAACGTCTTACTAAATACATATGTATCATATTAAGATATTGTTACACTATATTTAACATGATTAAATGATAATTATATATATCATTAAGAATGTTAACAATGAACTACATATGTAAAACAAGACTACTAACTTAAGAATTTCGAAACGAGACATATATGTAACGATTATCGTTGTAACGACATTTAAATGTATATATATCATATTAAGATATATTAATTCATCAAAATATCATGATAATGTAATAATTTAACATCTCATTAGATATAATAAACAATGGGTTAATGTAACACCCGCATTTTGGGCCTAGATGAAATGACCATTGTACCCTGGGGTAGGGCGTAATTAGTGATTTTTATAATTATATGTTTATAATTATTTGGTTGTTTAGTTGAGACCAGTTTGTGACAAGGGTCACAGAACAGGTTCGTTTGTTGAATTTAGACTCCGTTAGGGCCTCCTAACGAAGTACGAAAGATATCAGATAACTGATAAATACCCGTGTGTTATGGGGTATGGGTTTTTTAACCCATATATAAGCCTGTTTCCAGACTATTCTTCAATTTTCCCAAAAATAAATCAAGTACTCCGTACCTAACATTTATCACTCTCAAACCCTAATCTAATTCAAGTGTGGAATTGAATCAAGAAGCTTTAAGGATTGAATTGTTACTTCTTAGTGATCATCTATCCAGGTTTGTAAGATTGAATCATTGTTTGATTTCTTGATTAAATGGGTTTTTGATAGAAATTAGCTTAAATCTAGTTGTTTGATGTATAAAAACATCAATTGATGTTAGAAATAGGTTGTATATATGTTTAGTAACTTTCTTGTGCTTAAAATTTGGTCAAAAACACTTAGAAATCGAGTTTTTGGGGAAAAAATCACAAAATCATCGAATTGGTTCGAAACCCAGTTTGCTACAGTACCCGAGTTGCTACAGTGTCACTATTTGCTACAGTGTCCGGGTTGCTACAGTGTCACTATTTGCTACAGTGTCACTATTTGTTACAGTGTCACTATTTGCTACAGTGTTCGGGAACCACTATTTGCTACAGTACCTTTTATGAAATTGAAACGGACGTAACTTTCAAAATGTAACTCCGTTTTTGATGAATAAACTATCGTTAGAATCGTAATGAAGAATACTTTTCAATGGTGAACTTTTAAGAAACTAGATAAAACTATTTTTGGGTCGGAAAAGGAGTTTTAGTGTGTATGCCTTGTTTTGCACGCTTTTGAGTGTTGTTATGGGTTGAAATTATGATGTAGACTTATCATATAGTGATTACATGTTTGTAGGTGTTGATTTAATGTATGTATTGATGTTTGATGTGGTGATTTTGTGTTGAAACCCATATAAATAGTTGCTGCTACTATTCTTCATCACTCGCACGAGTGAGCCTTCACTCGTACGGTTGAGGTAGTCAACCGTGTGGTGAACCGTGCGAGTGAGTGGTGATGGGAACTTATGTTTTGATTGTGATGATACGTACGATTGAGATGTGACTCGTACGAGTCACTGGTCACTCGTGTAGTGAATCGTACGGATCAGGTGAGTCATTATTGGATGTTTGGTCATAGACCAAACGTACGAGTGAGTTGTCAACCGCACTATTGAGTGTTCTTAAATGTGCGTGTGATGGTGTTACTCGTACGGTTTACAGACCAGTTATAAAGTGATTAAGTGTTGGTATTGGTGTTATTGTTTTATTGTTGAGTTGTTATCAAGACATGATTCTGATTGTGTTATGTCTATTCTCAGGTGATAAGGACGAAGAGAAGGCTCAGTAAGATTAGAATTCTGAGTGCCTTCTGTTGCTGGTAATCGGTGAGTGGGATTATCTCCGGGTGTAGTATAGAGTAGCAAGTTGTGCTACCATGTTATACTGTTTTAGTTGCTATGCTTAGTAGATATGTTGTAATAATGATCATTGTATAGTTGCCATGCTAGTCGTAGGGACAGTTGTTAGTAGTGGTAGTTTCTTAATAGTTGTGTGCACAAGTTGTAGTTGCCTGTTGGAACCTATTGTTGTTAGGTTTAGCTCAGAGAGGTCAACCTTGTTGTGGTTGGGTCCAGTTGGCTACTATTTGTTGAGTATAGTACTGAATGACGCATCACCTGCGTGTGGATTTACTATACTGGAGATTCAGTAGTAAGGACTTTCGGTAGACGCTAGACTGATCAGCTAGTGGTCGTGTGCTCGTACAAGCCGCCGAGTCTCTACTTGGAGCATAGTTACTAGTTGATAGTTGCCAGATGATTAGTTGTTAGTTGACGGTTTCCTGTTATGGATTATTGTAGTTGCTGTAGTTGTACAAGTTGGTACTGTATGCTAGATCTGTTAGATGATTCCATTCACTTAGCCTCGTGCTAACCCCCCCTCACCTCCTCCCTTGCAGGTTTTGGATATTAGTGCTGGTAGGGACGGGCGTCGGGTTGACGATATGTTTGACAAGACGAACTCTGAAGTCTTAACTTTTATAAATATGTAACTAGTTGTTTAACGTAACACCGGTGGTTTGTAATAAGTAACTAGTTAATGATTTGTGATAATCATGTTTGTAATTAACTAAGGGTATTTATGTGAATTAAGTCTTCCACTGTGTTTTAAAAAATAAAAAAATCAGCGTGTCACAACTTGGTATCAGAGCATAGGTTTGGCCGTATGTACATTGTGTTGAATGTCATGTTCCCAAACCTTGTGTTGTGTCAAACATTTCTGAGGGGACGGGTTAAGTGAATGTAGGGATTACATGCGTTAGTTGATAGGTACTAACCTGTTTTCCACTAAGAGTTTGTGTGAGATGTTATGGTAGTGCAGATATGGCAGATAATACAGGAAACGCAACTGGTCCGTCAGCCCCCGGAACATTCAGAGCCCCAGATGAAGACGGGTACGTGTCAGAAGAGGATCCACAGGAACAAATAATAGATTTGCAAAGTAAGTTAAAGGAAGCACGTGATCGAATACGAGAATTAGAACAACGTCAGGTAACCGTGAATCCAAGTGGTAGTGTACCGAATCAGATGATTAGTGGTATCCGGTGCAGTCAAATATTCATCAGCAAACTGGAAGTGCTTTCCAACAACAGCAATGGATAACATCTCAGAATCAGTTTCCTCAACAGTATCAGATGCCACCACAGTTTAATCAACAGTTCCCAAATCAGATGTGGGGTCCGTATCAGATGCCAACATTTCAACAACCGAAGAAATGTACCTTCAAAGAGTTTCTGAATTGTAATCCACCAGAGTACTCAGGAAGTTCCAACCCAACATTAAACCTTAACTGGTTAAGAGATATAGAAAAGGTTTTTGAGGCATGTCAGTGTGAACCAGAATTGCAGGTTATTTACGCTAGTCGTATGCTGAAGAATAGGGCAATTGTTTGGTGGGATACGGTTATTTCTAGTATACCAAAAGAGCAAGTGAACATGATTACTTGGGAACAATTTTATAGTAAAGTTTGTGAGTAGTATTATTCATCTTATGACCTTAATCGAATTAAGACGGAATTTCTGGAAATGAAAATGACACCTCAGATGACGATAGATGAGGTGATTAAGCAGTATATGGATAAATTAAGGTTTGTGCAACAGTGGGTTCCAGATGAGCAGTCCAGAATTCAGCACTTTGTTAACATAATTTTACCAGAGTACAGAACAATGGTTAGAATGGCGACGACATTATCGCAAGCGTTTGTTATGGCCAAGATGGTAGAGGATGACGTCAGAGCAGCAAGGAATAGAATAGTAGGTTATGAGAGGTCACAACAAGATCAGGTGATGAGTCATTCGGACTCTAGGTCAAAGAAGTCTGTTAAGTTGAAACAGAAGAGTGGGTCAGAACAGAGTGGGTCAGCATCAAGTCAGAATTCTTGGTGCTATAGTTGCAGAACATCTCATAGTGGTCCTTGTTTAGATTCAACCAAAAGATGTTTGAGATGTGGTATTGTGGGACACGCGATTCGAATGTGTTCGTTCCAAGAGGATGTATGTTGGAGATGTCATCAAGTAGGGCATATGTCAGCTCAGTGGCTGTATGTAAGAGGATCAGGTTCTGGGGCGGGGCCAGGAGCGCCGTCGGGATCAGTAGTGGATCTTCTGGTTCTCCAGTTGGGCAGAAAAGAAAGAATCCACCTACGGCAACAGCAAGAGCTTATCAGATGGTTGTAGATGCAGATGTTGAATATGATGTGAATACAGGTATGCTTCAAAATCCTCGTATTATTTAGTTATATACATGTATATGATTGGGTGTATATATATGTGTGGTAGATTAGTAGATCTTGATAGTAGTGTAAGATTTATTTTGTTGTATTATGTTGTTTATGTTTGGTTGCGACCTTGTGTGCTTTATGGGGGTAAGGGTGACCCTTAGGTTGAATTTTTGGGATTGAAGACCGTGACTTGGATAGAGATCCGTTGAGTATGTTTGTGTAGTGGACTTTTGGACGACATGAAGTTGTTGGATAGTGACATAAGTATGAATGATATGTCGGTAGTGGACCTTATTGACCAGATATTTCCTATGCTTGTTGGATATGTAGTGATGTTGGTAGACTATATTTAAACATTCGATGGATAATGTTTAAATAATTGTGATTTGACAGATGGTGTGATTGATTAGTCATAAAGTAGTTAAATTAATTACCGATGCTTATTGAGGAGATTGATTGGACATAAGTTAGTGAATGAGACAAGTAGAATTTTTCTGTTTCGAGCAACTCAGAATGAAGGTATGATTTAGGATAATATGCATGTGTCCGGCCAACATAAGTATATTGTGATAAATCATACGGAATTTCTGGGAAGCTGAAGGAAAATTAGGTGGCCTGTGCTATATTGGATTGTGATGTGACTGGATATGAGACGAATAACCTGTGAAGTTCTGATGACTTACGAGACAATTTCGTGGACCTAGGTATAGATTTTAGCATGATGACTAATTCTATTGCCTAAGCTTTAGATAATTGGGAAAAGTGGACTGTATAAAGAGTTGAATTGGATGACAGATCGTGAAATTTATGATACGGAATGGCGAAGAAACACGAATTTGACTCTGATTATTTGACTTGATCGTGTAATTTGTGGGCTTAAGTGGATTAATGGACGTTGATCGACGGAGATTGTGACAAGTTATTTGGTATTGGGAGTGTATTAACGTCAGGAATCTCATTTCCCTATGCAATTGTGGTGGATATTGTCGGTATCGGGGATACGAATGATAAAGTTAACAGTGTGTTTTGGCGGTGCGAGTAACAATTTTTGGGTTTGTTGGCCATAGTTGACCCGATTCCGAGGACGGAATCTCTTTTAAGGAGGGTAGATTTGTAACACCCGCATTTTGGGCCTAGATGAAATGACCATTGTACCCTGGGGTAGGGCGTAATTAGTGATTTTTATAATTATGTGTTTATAATTATTTGGTAGTTTAGTTGAGACCAGTTTGTGACAAGGGTCACAGAACAGGTTCGTTTGTTGAATTTAGACTCCGTTAGGGCCTCCTAACGAAGTACGAAAGATATCAGATAACTGATAAATACCCGTGTGTTATGGGGTATGGGTTTTTTAACCCATATATAAGCCTGTTTCCAGACTATTCTTCAATTTTCCCAAAAATAAATCAAGTACTCCGTACCTAACATTTATCACTCTCAAACCCTAATCTAATTCAAGTGTGGAATTGGATCAAAAAGCTTTAAGGATTGAATTGTTACTTCTTAGTGATCATCTATCCAGGTTTGTAAGATTGAATCATTGTTTGATTTCTTGATTAAATGGGTTTTTGATAGAAATTAGCTTAAATCTAGTTGTTTGATGTATAAAAACATCAATTGATGTTAGAAATAGGTTGTATATATGTTTAGTAACTTTCTTGTGCTTAAAATTTGGTCAAAAACACTTAGAAATCGAGTTTTTGGGGAAAAAATCACAAAATCATCGAATTGGTTCGAAACCCAGTTTGCTACAGTACCCGAGTTGCTACAGTGTCACTATTTGCTACAGTGCCCGGGTTGCTACAGTGTCACTATTTGCTACAGTTCCACTATTTCCTACAGTGTCACTATTTTGCTACAATGTCACTATTTACTACAGTGTTCGGGAACCACTATTTGCTACAGTACCTTTTATGAAATTGAAACGGGCGTAACTTTCAAAACGTAACTCCATTTTTGATGAATAAACTATCGTTAGAATCGTAATGAAGATTAATTTTCAATGGTGAACTTTTAAGAAACTAGATCAAACTATTTTTAGGTCGGAAAAGGAGTTTTAGTTTGTATGCCTTGTTTTGCACGCTTTTGAGTGTTGTTATGGGTTGAAATTATGATGTAGACTTATCATATAGTGATTACATGTTTGTAGGTGTTGATTTAATGTATGTATTGATGTTTGATGTGGTACTTTTGGGTTGAAACCCATATAAATAGTTGCTGCTACTATTCTTCATCACTCGCACGAGTGAGCCTTCACTCGTACGGTTGAGGTAGTCAACTGTGTGGTGAACCGTGTGAGTGAGTGGTGATGGGAACTTATGTTTTGATTGTGATGATACGTACGGTTGAGATGTGACTCGTACGAGTCACTAGTCACTCGTGTAGTGAACTGTACGGATCAGGTGAGTCATTATTGGATGTTTGGTCATAGACCAAATGTACGAGTGAGTTGTTAACTTCACTATTGAGTATTCTCAAACGTGCATGTGATGGTGTTACTCGTACGGTTGACAGACCAGTTGTAAAGTGATTAAGTGTTGGTATTGGTGTTATTGTTGAGTTGTTATCAAGACATGATTACTGATTGTGTTATGTCTATTCTCAGGTGATAAGGACGAAGAGAAGGCTCAGTAAGATTAGAATTCTGAGTGCCTTCTGTTGCTGGTAATCGGTGAGTGGGATTATCTCTGGGTGTAGTATAGAGTAGCAAGTTGTGCTACCATGTTATACTGTTTTAGTTGCTATGCTTAGTAGATATGTTGTAATAATGATCATTGTATAGTTGCCATGCTAGTCGTAGGGACAGTTGTTAGTAGTGGTAGTTTCTTAACAGTTGTGTGCACAAGTTGTAGTTACCTGTTGGAACCTATTGTTGTTAGATTCAGCTCAGAGAGGTCAACCTTGTTGTGGTTGGGTCCAGTTGGCTACTGTTTGTTGAATATAGTACTGAATGACGCATCACCTGCGTGTGGATTTACTATACTGGAGATTCAGTAGTAAGAACTTTCGGTAGACGCTAGACTGATCAGCTAGTGGTCGTGTGCTCGTACAAGCCGCCGAGTCTCTAGTTGGAGCATAGTTATTAGTTGATAGTTGCCAGATGATTAGTTGTTAGTTGACGGTTTCCTGTTATGGATTGTTGTAGTTGCTGTAGTTGTACAAGGTGGTACTGTATGCTAGATCTGTTAGATGATTCCATTCACTTAGCCTCGTGCTAACCCCCCCTCACCTCCTCCCTTGCAGGTTTTGGATATTAGTGTTGGTAGGGACAGGCGTTGGGTTGACGATATGTTTGACAAGACGAACTCTGAGGTCTTAACTTTTATAAATATGTAACTAGTTGTTTAACGTAACACATGTGGTTTGTAATAAGTAACTAGCTAATGATTTGTGATAATCATGTTTGTAATTAACTAAGGGTATTTATGTGAATTTAGTCTTCCGCTGTGTTTTAAAAAATAAAAAAATCAGGGTGTCACAGTTAACAACATTTAAGAAGATCGTTAACTTAAAAGTTTCAAAACAACACTTACATGTAACGACTAACGATGACTTAACGACTCAGTTAAAATGTATATACATGTAGTGTTTTAATATTTATTCATACACTTTTGAAATACTTCAAGACACATATCAAAGAACTTCTACTTTACAAAAATACTTACAATTACGTCCTCATTCGTTTTCATCAACAATTCTACTCGTATGCACTCGTATTTGTACTCGTACAATACACAGCTTCTAAATGTATTTACTATTGGTATATACACTCTAATGATCAGCTCTTAGCAGCCCTTGTGAGTCACCTAACCATGTGGGAACCATCATTTGGATACTAGCATGAAATATCTCACAAAATTACAAACTAATGGAGCCTATATGGCCATCTCATATTCACATGAAGTAGAAGCACTCAACACATTCACTTTGCAATTTTCTTGAATCAAATTAATCTCTCTCAAGTGTTCTTCCTTTGTTCTAAGTGTTCTTCATCATCTTCAACAAAATCTAGCTTAATCTAGTTCATAAATCCATACATAAACCTAGTTACAAAACAACTACTCAAGAACACACCAACAACACTTCCAAGTTTGTTAGTTTACTTCCAATCTTGCAAATCCACTTTAAGTGATCATCCAACCTAAAGAAATCTTTGTTGTTTACAGTAGGTTATCATTCTAATTCAAGGTAATACTCATATTCAAACTTTGATTCAATTTCTATAACTATAACAATCTTATTTCGAGTGGAAATCTTACTTAAACTTGTTTTCGTGTCATGATTCTGCTTCAAGAACTTTCAAGCCATCCAAGGATCCTTTGAAGCTAGATCTATTTTTTCTCATTTCCAGTAGGTTTATCCACAAAACTTGAGGTAGTAATGATGTTCATAACATCATTCGAATCATATATATAAAACTATCTTATTCGAAGGTTTAAACTTGTAATCACTAGAACATAGTTTAGTTAATTCTAAACTTGTTCGCAAACAATGTTAATCCTTCTAACTTGACTTTTAAAATCAACTATACACATTTTCTATATCTATATGATATGCTAACTTAATGATTTAAAACCTGAAAACACGAAAAACACCGTAAAACCGGACATACGCCGTTGTAGTAACACCGCGGGCTGTTTTGGGTTAGTTATTTAAAAACTATGATAAACTTTGATTTAAAAGCTATTCTTCTGGGAAATTTATTTTTCTTATGAACATGAAACTATATCCAAAAATCATGGTTAAACTCAAAGTGGAAGTATATTTTCCAAAATGGTCATCTAGACATCGTTCTTTCGACTGAAATGACTACCTTTACAAAAACGACTTGTAACCTGTATTTCCGACTATAAACTTATACTTTTTCTGTTTAGATTCATAAACTTAAGTTCAATATGAAACCATAGCAACTTGAATCACTCAAAACGGATTTAAAACGAAGAAGTTATGGGTAAAACAAGATTGGATAATTTTGCTTGTTGTAGCTACGTAAAATTTGTAACAAATCTATACAAATCATAACTTAACCAACTTATATTATATTATATTATACATGTATTCTAACATATATTATGTAATCTTGGGATACCATAGACACGTATACAATGTTTTGACATATCATATCGACCCATCTATATATATTATTTGGAACAACCATAGACACTCTATATGCAGTAATGTTTGAGTTAGCTATACTGGGGTGAGGTTGATTCTAAAATAATATATATACTTTGAGTTGTGATCGAGTCTGAGACTTGTAAACACTGGGTCGTGGATTGATTCGAGATTATATATATATATATATATATATATATATATATATATATATATATATATTAATACATATATATATATTTACATATATATATATATATATATATATATATATATATATATATATATATATATATATATATATATATATATATATATATATATATATATTAGTTTATTTCTGTACATCTAACTGTGGACAACTAGTTGTAGGTTACTAACGAGGACTGCTGACTTAATAAACTTAAATCGTTAAAACGTAATAAAAATATTGTGAATGTATTTTGATCATACTTTGATATATATGTACATATTTGTTATAGGTTCGTGAATCGACCAGTGGCCAAGTCTTATTTCCGACGAAGAAAAAATCTGTGAAAGTGAGTTATAGTCCCACTTTTAAAATCTAATATTTTCTGGATGAGAATACATGCAGTTTTATAAATGTTTTACGAAATAGACACAAGTAATTGAAACTACATTATATGGTTGAATGATCGAAGCCGAATATGCCCCTTTTTGCTTGGTAGCCTAAGAATTAGTAAACCGATCTACTAATTGACGCGAATCCTAAAGCTAGATCTATTGGGCCTAACAAACCCCATCCAAAGTACCGGATGCTTTAGTACTTCAAATTCTTTTTTATCATGTCCGAAGGATGTCCCGGAATGATGGGGATATTCTTATTTGCATCTTGTTAATGTCGGTTACCAGGTGTTCGCCATATGAATGATTTTTTATCTCTATGTTTGGGATGTATATTGAAATATGAAATCTTGTGATCTATTGTTACAATTTGATATATATATATATATATATATATATATATATATATATATATATATATATATATATATATATATATATATATATATATATATATATATATTGAAATGTCCCGTTCTTATTGATTAAAAACGTTCCATATTAATTGATTTCGTTGCGAGGTTTTGACCTCTATATGAGACGTTTTTCAAAGACTGCATTCATTTTTAAACAAACCATAACCTTTATTTCATCAATAAAGGTTTAAAAAGCTTTACGTAGATTATCAAATAATGATAATCTAAAATATCCTGTTTACACACGACCATTACATAATGGTTTACAATACAAATATGTTACAACAAAATAAGTTTCTTGAATGCAGTTTTTACACAATATCATACAAGCATGGACTCCAAATCTTGTCCTTATTTAAGTATGCGACAGCGGAAGCTCTTAATAATCACCTGAGAATAAACATGCTTAAAACGTCAACAAAAATGTTGGTGAGTTATAGGTTTAACCTATATATATCAAATCGTAACAATAGACCACAAGATTTCATATTTCAATACACATCCCATACATAGAGATAAAAATCATTCATATGGTGAACACCTGGTAACCGACAATAACAAGATGCATATATAAGAATATCCCCATCATTCCGGGACACCCTTCGGATATGATATAAATTTCGAAGTACTAAAGCATCCGGTACTTTGGATGGGGTTTGTTAGGCCCAATAGATCTATCTTTAGGATTCGCGTCAATTAGGGTGTCTGTTCCCTAATTCTTAGATTACCAGACTTAATAAAAAGGGGCATATTCGATTTCGATAATTCAACCATAGAATGTAGTTTCACGTACTTGTGTCTATTTTGTAAATCATTTATAAAACCTGCATGTATTCTCATCCCAAAAATATTAGATTTTAAAAGTGGGACTATAACTCACTTTCACAGATTTTTACTTCGTCGGGAAGTAAGACTTGGCCACTGGTTGATTCACGAACCTATAACAATATATACATATATATCAAAGTATGTTCAAAATATATTTACAACACTTTTAATATATTTTGATGTTTTAAGTTTATTAAGTCAGCTGTCCTCGTTAGTAACCTACAACTAGTTGTCCACAGTTAGATGTACAGAAATAAATCGATAAATATTATCTTGAATCAATCCACGACCCAGTGTATACGTATCTCAGTATTGATCACAACTCAAACTATATATATTTTGGAATCAACCTCAACCCTGTATAGCTAACTCCAACATTCACATATAGAGTGTCTATGGTTGTTCCGAAATATATATAGATGTGTCGACATGATAGGTCGAAACATTGTATACGTGTCTATGGTATCTCAAGATTACATAATATGCAATACAAGTTGATTAAGTTATGGTTGGAATAGATTTGTTACCAATTTTCACGTAGCTAAAATGAGAAAAATTATCCAATCTTGTTTTACCCATAACTTCTTCATTTTAAATCCGTTTTGAGTGAATCAAATTGCTATGGTTTCATATTGAACTCTATTTTATGAATCTAAACATAAAAGTATAGGTTTATAGTCGGAAAAATAAATTACAAGTCGTTTTTGTAAAGGTAGTCATTTCAGTCGAAAGAACGACGTCTAGATGACCATTTTAGAAAACATACTTCCACTTTGAGTTTAACCATAATTTTTGGATATAGTTTCATGTTCATAATAAAAATCATTTTCTCAGAATAACAACTTTTAAATCAAAGTTTATCATAGTTTTTAATTAACTAACCCAAAACAGCCCGCGGTGTTACTACGACGGCGTAAATCCGGTTTTACGGTGTTTTTCGTGTTTCCAGGTTTTAAATCATTAAGTTAGCATATCATATAGATATAGAACATGTGTTTAGTTGATTTTAAAAGTCAAGTTAGAAGGATTAACTTTTGTTTGCGAACAAGTTTAGAATTAACTAAACTATGTTCTAGTGATTACAAGTTTAAACCTTCGAATAAGATAGCTTTATATGTATGAATCGAATAATGTTATGAACATCATTACTACCTTAAGTTCCTTGGATGAACCTACTGGAAAAGAGAAAAATGGATCTAGCTTCAATGGATCCTTGGATGGCTCAAAGTTCTTGAAGCAAAATCATGACACGAAAACAAGTTCAAGTAAGATCATCACTTGAAATAAGATTGTTATAGTTATAGAAATTGAACCAAAGTTTGAATATGATTATTACCTTGTATTAGAATGATAACCTACTGTAAGAAACAAAGATTTCTTGAGGTTGGATGATCACCTTACAAGATTGGAAGTGAGCTAGCAAACTTGAAAGTATTCTTGATTTTATGAAACTAGAACTTTTGGAATTTATGAAGAACACTTAGAACTTGAAGATAGAACTTGAGAGAGTTCAATTAGATGAAGAAAATTGAAGAATGAAAGTGTTTGTAGGTGTTTTTGGTCGTTGGTGTATGGATTAGATATAAAGGATATGTAATTTTGTTTTCATGTAAATAAGTCATGAATGATTACTCATATTTTTGTAATCTTATGAGATATTTCATGCTAGTTGCCAAATGATGGTTCCCACATGTGTTAGGTGACTCACATGGGCTGCTAAGAGCTGATCATTGGAGTGTATATACCAATAGTACATACATCTAAAAGCTGTGTATTGTACGAGTACGAATACGGGTGCATACGAGTAGAATTGTTGATGAAACTGAACGAGAATGTAAATGTAAGCATTTTTGTTAAGTAGAAGTATTTTGATAAGTGTATTGAAGTCTTTCAAAAGTGTATAAATACATATTAAAACACTACATGTATATACATTTTAACTGAGTCGTTAAGTCATCGTTAGTCGTTACATGTAAGTGTTGTTTTGAAACCTTTAGGTTAACGATCTTGTTAAATGTTGTTAACCCAATGTTTATAATATCAAAAGAGATTTTAAATTATTATATTATCATGATATTATGATGTACGAATATCTCTTAATATGATATATATACATTAAATGTCGTTACAACGATAAACGTTACATATATGTCTCGTTTCAAAATCATTAAGTTAGTAGTCTTGTTTTTACATATGTAGTTCATTGTTAATATACTTAATGATATGTTTACTTATCATAGTATCATGTTAACTATATATATATCCATATATATGTCATCATATAGTTTTTACAAGTTTTAACGTTCGTGAATCACCGGTCAACTTGGGTGGTCAATTGTCTATATGAAACCTATTTCAATTAATCAAGTCTTACAAGTTTGATTTCTTAACATGTTGGAAACATTTAATCATGTAAACATCAATCTCAATTAATATATATAAACATGGAAAAGTTCGGGTCACTACAGTACCTACCCGTTAAATAAATTTCGTCCCAAAATTTTAAGCTGTTGAAGGTGTTGACGAATCTTCTGGAAATAGATGCGGGTATTTCTTCTTCATCTGATCTTCACGCTCCCAGGTGAACTCGGGTCCTCTACGAGCATTCCATCGAACCTTAACAATTGGTATCTTGTTTTGCTTAAGTCTTTTAACCTCACGATCCATTATTTCGACGGGTTCTTCGATGAATTGGAGTTTTTCGTTGATTTGGATTTCATCTAACGGAATAGTGAGATCTTCTTTAGCAAAACATTTCTTCAAATTCGAGACGTGGAAAGTGTTATGTACAGCCGCGAGTTGTTGAGGTAACTCAAGTCGGTAAGCTACTGGTCCGACACGATCAATAATCTTGAATGGTCCAATATACCTTGGATTTAATTTCCCTTGTTTAACAAATCGAACAACGCCTTTCCAAGGTGAAACTTTAAGCATGACCATCTCTCCAATTTCAAATTCTATATCTTTTCTTTTAATGTCAGCGTAGCTCTTTTGTCGACTTTGGGCGGTTTTCAACCGTTGTTGAATTTGGATGATCTTCTCGGTAGTTTCTTGTATAATCTCCGGACCCGTAATCTGTCTATCCCCCACCTCACTCCAACAAATCGGAGACCTGCACTTTCTACCATAAAGTGCTTCAAACGGCGCCATCTCAATGCTTGAATGGTAGCTGTTGTTGTAGGAAAATTCTGCTAACGGTAGATGTCGATCCCAACTGTTTCCGAAATCAATAACACATGCTCGTAGCATGTCTTCAAGCGTTTGTATTGTCCTTTCGCTCTGCCCATCAGTTTGTGGATGATAGGCAGTACTCATGTCTAGACGAGTTCCTAATGCTTGCTGTAATGTCTGCCAGAATCTTGAAATAAATCTGCCATCCCTATCAGAGATAATAGAGATTGGTATTCCATGTCTGGATACGACTTCCTTCAAATACAGTCGTGCTAACTTCTCCATCTTGTCATCTTCTCTTATTGGCAGGAAGTGTGCTGATTTGGTGAGACGATCAACTATTACCCAAATAGTATCAAAACCACTTGCAGTCCTTGGCAATTTAGTGATGAAATCCATGGTAATGTTTTCCCATTTCCATTCTGGGATTTCGGGTTGTTGAAGTAGACCTGATGGTTTCTGATGCTCAGCTTTGACCTTAGAACACGTCAAACATTCTCCTACGTATTTAGCAACATCGGCTTTCATACCCGGCCACCAAAAATGTTTCTTGAGATCCTTGTACATCTTCCCCGTTCCAGGATGTATTGAGTATCTGGTTTTATGAGCTTCTCTAAGTACCATTTCTCTCATATCTCCAAATTTTGGTACCCAAATCCTTTCAGCCCTATACCGGGTTCCGTCTTCCCGAATATTAAGATGCTTCTCCGATCCTTTGGGTATTTCATCCTTTAAATTTCCCTCTTTTAAAACTCCTTGTTGCGCCTCCTTTATTTGAGTAGTAATGTTATTATGAATCATTATATTCATAGATTTTACTCGAATGGGTTCTCTATCCTTCCTGCTCAAGGCATCGGCTACCACATTTGCCTTCCCCGGGTGGTAACGAATCTCAAAATCGTAATCATTCAATAATTCAATCCACCTACGCTGCCTCATATTCAGTTGTTTCTGATTAAATATGTGTTGAAGACTTTTGTGGTCGGTATATATAATACTTTTGACCCCATATAAGTAGTGCCTCCAAGTCTTTAATGCAAAAACAACCGCGCCTAATTCCAAATCATGCGTCGTATAATTTTGTTCGTGAATCTTCAATTGTCTAGACGCATAAGCAATCACCTTCGTTCGTTGCATTAATACACAACCGAGACCTTGCTTTGATGCGTCACAATAAATCACAAAATCATCATTCCCTTCAGGCAATGACAATATAGGTGCCGTAGTTAGCTTTTTCTTCAATAACTGAAACGCTTTCTCTTGTTCATCATTCCATTCAAATTTCTTCCCTTTATGCGTTAATGCAGTCAAGGGTTTTGCTATTCTGGAAAAGTCTTGGATGAACCTTCTGTAGTAACCAGCTAGTCCTAAAAACTGGCGTATGTGTTTCGGAGTTTTCGGGGTTTCCCACTTTTCAACAGTTTCTATCTTTGCCGGATCCACCTTAATACCTTCTTTGTTCACTATGTGACCGAGGAATTGAACTTCTTCCAACCAAAATGCACACTTTGAAAATTTAGCGTACAATTCTTCCTTCCTCAATACTTCTAACACCTTTCTCAAATGTTCACCGTGTTCTTGGTCATTCTTTGAGTAAATAAGTATGTCATCAATGAAAACAATGACAAACTTGTCAAGGTATGGTCCACACACTCGGTTCATAAGGTCCATGAACACAGCTGGTGCATTAGTTAAACCAAATGGCATGACCATAAACTCGTAATGACCGTAACGTGTTCTGAAAGCAGTCTTTGGAATATCATCTTCTTTCACCCGCATTTGATGATACCCGGAACATAAGTCAATCTTTGAATAAACAGACGAGCCTTGTAGTTGATCAAATAAGTCATCGATTCTCGGTAGTGGGTAGCGGTTCTTGATGGTAAGTTTGTTCAACTCTCGGTAGTCGATACACAACCTGAATGTACCATCTTTCTTCTTGACAAACAAAACAGGAGCTCCCCACGGTGATGTGCTTGGTCGAATGAAACCACGCTCTAAAAGTTCTTGTAATTGGCTTTGTAGTTCTTTCATCTCGCTGGGTGCGAGTCTGTAAGGAGCACGAGCTATTGGTGCAGCTCCTGGTACAAGATCTATTTGAAATTCAACGGATCGATGTGGGGGTAATCCCGGTAATTCTTTCGGAAATACATCGGGAAATTCTTTTGCAATGGGAACATCATTGATGCTCTTTTCTTCAGTTTGTACTTTCTCGACGTGTGCTAGAACAGCATAGCAACCTTTTCTTATTAGTTTTTGTGCCTTCAAATTACTAATAAGATGTAGCTTCGTGTTGCCCTTTTCTCCGTACACCATTAAGGGTTTTCCTTTTTCTCGTATAATGCGAATTGCATTTTTGTAACAAACGATCTCCGCTTTCACTTCTTTCAACCAGTCCATACCGATTATCACATCAAAACTCCCTAACTCTACTGGTATCAAATCAATCTTAAATGTTTCGCTAACCAGTTTAATTTCTCGATTCAGACATATATTATCTGCTGAAATTAATTTACCATTTGCTAATTCGAGTAAAAATTTACTATCCAAAGGCGTCAATGGACAACTTAATTTAGCACAAAAATCTCTACTCATATAGCTTCTATCCGCACCCGAATCAAATAAAACGTAAGCAGATTTATTGTCAATAAGAAACGTACCCGTAACAAGCTCCGGGTCTTCCTGTGCCTCTGCCGCATTAATATTGAAAACTCTTCCACGGCCTTGTCCATTCGTGTTCTCCTGGTTCGGGCAATTTCTAATAATGTGGCCCGGTTTTCCACATTTATAACAAACTACATTGGCATAACTTGCTCCGACACTACTTGCTCCGCCATTACTCGTTCCGACACCATTTGTTCCTTTCGTTCTATTAAACCCTGGTCCGTAGACCTCACACTTCGCCGCGCTATGACCATTTCTTTTACACTTGTTGCAAAATTTGGTGCAGAACCCCGAGTGATTCTTTTCACACCTTTGGCATAGCTGCTTCTGATTGTTGTTGTTGTTGCGGTTATTATTGTTGTTGGGATGATTGTTGTAGTTGCTGTTGTTGTTGTTGTTGTTGTTGGGCCGTTTGTTGTAGTTGCGATTGATGTTGCGATTGTTGGGATAATTGTTACGATTATTGTTGTAATTGCTGTTGTTGTTGTATTGGTGATTCTTATCACCGTTTTCCTCCCACTTTCTTTTGACTTGCTTCACATTGGCCTCTTCAGCAGTCTGTTCTTTAATTCTTTCTTCAATCTGGTTCACGAGTTTGTGAGCCATTCTACATGCCTGTTGTATGGAGGCGGGCTCGTGTGAACTTATATCTTCTTGGATTCTTTCCGGTAATCCTTTCACAAACGCGTCGATCTTCTCTTCCTCATCTTCGAATGCTCCCGGACACAATAGGCACAATTCTGTGAATCGTCTTTCGTACGTGGTAATATCAAATCCTTGGGTTCGTAACCCTCTAAGTTCTGTCTTGAGCTTATTGACCTCGGTTCTGGGACGGTACTTCTCATTCATCAAGTGCTTGAATGCTGACCACGGTAGTGCGTACGCATCGTCTTGTCCCACTTGCTCTAGATATGTATTCCACCATGTTAACGCAGAACCTGTGAAGGTATGCGTAGCGTACTTCACTTTGTCCTCTTCAGTACACTTACTTATGGCAAACACCGATTCGACCTTCTCGGTCCACCGTTTCAATCCGATCGGTCCTTCGGTTCCATCAAATTCCAAAGGTTTGCAGGCAGTGAATTCTTTGTAGGTGCATCCTACACGATTTCCTGTACTGCTAGATCCAAGGTTATTGTTGGTATGTAGCGCAGCCTGTACTGCGGCTATGTTTGAAGCTAGAAAAGTACGGAATTCCTCTTCATTCATATTCACGGTGTGTCGAGTAGTCGGTGCCATTTCCTTCAAAATAGTTAAATGGAACAAGTTAATCATACAGAATATTAAGAGTAGTTAATAGTATTTCGTAGCATAATATGAACTCATTTATAAAAGCTTTTTCTTCATATTAGCGTTTTATAAGTTTAAATTCGGGTAGTACCTACCCGTTAAGTTCATACTTAGTAGCTAATATACAATTCAACTACTACAATTCTATATGAAAAACTGATTATAATAATATTTCGCGTTCAAACTTTTATACAATATTTTACAAACTTACAATACCGCTTATTTTACATAAAGCATGAAATATAGCACACAATAACTTTGATACAAGATAGTTGTGAAGACAATTCTAGCTAGTACACAAGTCGTTCAGCAAAGGCAATAAAGACACGTAATTCATACGTCCAGAAACAAGTCATGCATTCTGGTTTTACTAGGACTACTTCCCATCCTTGGTCTTGTGCAACATAACCGTTATGGCCGTTGATAAGACAGCGTGTTGTAACGTCATCAAAGGGACGAGGGTTACGTAATGTCCAACAGTCCCGTAATAATCTAAAAACCTCATTTCTTACCCCAATTACCGACTCCGTCACTTGTGGAAACGTTTTGTTTAATAGTTGTAGCCTGATGTTCTTGTTCTCACTTTGGTGAGAAGCGAACATTACTAATCCGTAAGCATAACATGCTTCTTTATGTTGCATGTTAGCCGCTTTTTCTAAATCACGAAGTCCAATATTCGGATATATTGAGTCAAAATAATTTCTTAACCCGTTGCGTAAAATAGCATTTGGGTTCCCCGCAATATATGCGTCAAAGTAAACACATCGTAACTTATGGGTTTCCCAATGTGATATCCCCCATCTTTCAAACGAAAGTCTCTTATAAACCAAGACATTCTTGGAACGTTCTTCGAATGTCTTACAAACTGATCTCGCCTTAAATAGTTGTGCCGAGGAATTCTGACCGACTCTAGACAAGATTTCATCAATCATGTCTCCGGGTAGGTCTCTTAAAATATTGGGTTGTCTATCCATTTTGTGTTTTTAAACTGTAAAATAGACAAGAGTTAGATTCATAAAAAAAAATACTTATTAATACAAGCAATTTTTACATATATCATAAAGCATAAGCACACTATATTACATATATTACACCACACGAATACAACTATCTTATTCCGACTCGCTCGTTTCTTCTTCTTCGGTTTTGGTTCGTTTTGCCAAGTTTCTAGGGATATATGATGTTCCCCAAATACGAGCCGTAATTTTCCACATTGGTTTAGAAAAACCTGGTGGTTTAGAGGTTCCCGGGTCATTGTTACAACTTAAGGACTTCGGGGGTTGACGATACATATAAAGTTCATCGGGGTTGGAATTAGATTTCTCTATTTTTATGCCCTTTCCCTTATTATTTTCTTTTGCCTTTTTAAATTCAGTTGGGGTAATTTCTATAACATCATCGGAATTCTCGTCGGAATCCGATTCATCGGAGAATTGGTAATCCTCCCAATATTTTGCTTCCTTGGCGGAAACACCATTGACCATAATTAACCTTGGTCGGTTGGTTGAGGATTCTTTTTTACTTAACCGTTTTATTATTTCCCCCACCGGTTCCGATTCTTCTTCCGGTTCCGATTCTTCGTCCGATTCCGATTCTTCTTCCGGTTCCGACTCTTCTTCTGGTTCCTCTTCGGGAACTTGTGAATCAGTCCATGAATCATTCCAATTTACATTTGACTCTTCATTATTATTAGGTGAGTCAATGGGACTTGTTCTAGAGGTAGACATCTATCACATAATATCAAACACGTTAAGAGATTAATATATCACATAATATTCATATGTTAAAAATATATAGTTTCCAACAAAAATGTTAAGCAATCATTTTTAAAGAAAACACGGTCGAAGTCCAGACTCACTAATGCATCCTAACAAACTCGATAAGACACACTAATGCAAATTTTCTGGTTCTCTAAGACCAACGCTCGGATACCAACTGAAATGTCCCGTTCTTATTGATTAAAAACGTTCCATATTAATTGATTTCGTTGCGAGGTTTTGACCTCTATATGAGACGTTTTTCAAAGACTGCATTCATTTTTAAACAAACCATAACCTTTATTTCATCAATAAAGGTTTAAAAAGCTTTACGTAGATTATCAAATAATGATAATCTAAAATATCCTGTTTACACACGACCATTACATAATGGTTTACAATACAAATATGTTACAACAAAATAAGTTTCTTGAATGCAGTTTTTACACAATATCATACAAGCATGGACTCCAAATCTTGTCCTTATTTAAGTATGCGACAGCGGAAGCTCTTAATAATCACCTGAGAATAAACATGCTTAAAACGTCAACAAAAATGTTGGTGAGTTATAGGTTTAACCTATATATATCAAATCGTAACAATAGACCACAAGATTTCATATTTCAATACACATCCCATACATAGAGATAAAAATCATTCATATGGTGAACACCTGGTAACCGACAATAACAAGATGCATATATAAGAATATCCCCATCATTCCGGGACACCCTTCGGATATGATATAAATTTCGAAGTACTAAAGCATCCGGTACTTTGGATGGGGTTTGTTAGGCCCAATAGATCTATCTTTAGGATTCGCGTCAATTAGGGTGTCTGTTCCCTAATTCTTAGATTACCAGACTTAATAAAAAGGGGCATATTCGATTTCGATAATTCAACCATAGAATGTAGTTTCACGTACTTGTGTCTATTTTGTAAATCATTTATAAAACCTGCATGTATTCTCATCCCAAAAATATTAGATTTTAAAAGTGGGACTATAACTCACTTTCACAGATTTTTACTTCGTCGGGAAGTAAGACTTGGCCACTGGTTGATTCACGAACCTATAACAATATATACATATATATCAAAGTATGTTCAAAATATATTTACAACACTTTTAATATATTTTGATGTTTTAAGTTTATTAAGTCAGCTGTCCTCGTTAGTAACCTACAACTAGTTGTCCACAGTAAGATGTACAGAAATAAATCGATAAATATTATCTTGAATCAATCCACGACCCAGTGTATACGTATCTCAGTATTGATCACAACTCAAACTATATATATTTTGGAATCAACCTCAACCCTGTATAGCTAACTCCAACATTCACATATAGAGTGTCTATGGTTGTTCCGAAATATATATAGATGTGTCGACATGATAGGTCGAAACATTGTATACGTGTCTATGGTATCTCAAGATTACATAATATACAATACAAGTTGATTAAGTTATGGTTGGAATAGATTTGTTACCAATTTTCACGTAGCTAAAATGAGAAAAATTATCCAATCTTGTTTTACCCATAACTTCTTCATTTTAAATCCGTTTTGAGTGAATCAAATTGCTATGGTTTCATATTGAACTCTATTTTATGAATCTAAACAGAAAAGTATAGGTTTATAGTCGGAAAAATAAATTACAAGTCGTTTTTGTAAAGGTAGTCATTTCAGTCGAAAGAACGACGTCTAGATGACCATTTTAGAAAACATACTTCCACTTTGAGTTTAACCATAATTTTTGGATATAGTTTCATGTTCATAATAAAAATCATTTTCTCAGAATAACAACTTTTAAATCAAAGTTTATCATAGTTTTTAATTAACTAACCCAAAACAGCCCGCGGTGTTACTACGACGGCGTAAATCCGGTTTTACGGTGTTTTTCGTGTTTCCAGGTTTTAAATCATTAAGTTAGCATATCATATAGATATAGAACATGTGTTTAGTTGATTTTAAAAGTCAAGTTAGAAGGATTAACTTTTGTTTGCGAACAAGTTTAGAATTAACTAAACTATGTTCTAGTGATTACAAGTTTAAACCTTCGAATAAGATAGCTTTATATGTATGAATCGAATAATGTTATGAACATCATTACTACCTTAAGTTCCTTGGATGAACCTACTGGAAAAGAGAAAAATGGATCTAGCTTCAATGGATCCTTGGATGGCTCAAAGTTCTTGAAGCAAAATCATGACACGAAAACAAGTTCAAGTAAGATCATCACTTGAAATAAGATTGTTATAGTTATAGAAATTGAACCAAAGTTTGAATATGATTATTACCTTGTATTAGAATGATAACCTACTGTAAGAAACAAAGATTTCTTGAGGTTGGATGATCACCTTACAAGATTGGAAGTGAGCTAGCAAACTTGAAAGTATTCTTGATTTTATGAAACTAGAACTTTTGGAATTTATGAAGAACACTTAGAACTTGAAGATAGAACTTGAGAGAGTTCAATTAGATGAAGAAAATTGAAGAATGAAAGTGTTTGTAGGTGTTTTTGGTCGTTGGTGTATGGATTAGATATAAAGGATATGTAATTTTGTTTTCATGTAAATAAGTCATGAATGATTACTCATATTTTTGTAATCTTATGAGATATTTCATGCTAGTTGCCAAATGATGGTTCCCACATGTGTTAGGTGACTCACATGGGCTGCTAAGAGCTGATCATTGGAGTGTATATACCAATAGTACATACATCTAAAAGATGTGTATTGTACGAGTACGAATACGGGTGCATACGAGTAGAATTGTTGATGAAACTGAACGAGAATGTAAATGTAAGCATTTTTGTTAAGTAGAAGTATTTTGATAAGTGTATTGAAGTCTTTCAAAAGTGTATAAATACATATTAAAACACTACATGTATATACATTTTAACTGAGTCGTTAAGTCATCGTTAGTCGTTACATGTAAGTGTTGTTTTGAAACCTTTAGGTTAACGATCTTGTTAAATGTTGTTAACCCAATGTTTATAATATCAAAAGAGATTTTAAATTATTATATTATCATGATATTATGATGTACGAATATCTCTTAATATGATATATATACATTAAATGTCGTTACAACGATAAACGTTACATATATGTCTCGTTTCAAAATCATTAAGTTAGTAGTCTTGTTTTTACATATGTAGTTCATTGTTAATATACTTAATGATATGTTTACTTATCATAGTATCATGTTAACTATATATATATCCATATATATGTCATCATATAGTTTTTACAAGTTTTAACGTTCGTGAATCACCGGTCAACTTGGGTGGTCAATTGTCTATATGAAACCTATTTCAATTAATCAAGTCTTACAAGTTTGATTTCTTAACATGTTGGAAACATTTAATCATGTAAACATCAATCTCAATTAATATATATAAACATGGAAAAGTTCGGGTCACTACATATATATATATATATATATATATATATATATATATATATATATATATAATGTGTTAAACCTATAACTCGCCAACATTTTTGTTGAAGTTTAAAGCATGTTTATTCTCAGGTAATTATTAAGAGCTTCCGTTGTTGCATGCTAAAATATGGACAAGATTCGGTGTCAGCATGCTTGTATAATATTGTTTAAAACTGCATTCGAGATTTACTTTGTTGTAACATATTAATATTGTAAACCAATATGTATTGGTCGTGTGTAAGTGTGATATTTTTTAGATTATCATTTCTTGATAATCTAGGTGGTGTCCTTTTAATCTTGTCGATAAAATAAAGGTTATGGTTTGCTTTAAAAACGAATGTAGTCTTTGAAAAACGTCTCATATAGAGGTCAAAACCTCGCAAAGAAATTAATTAATATGAAACGTTTATAATCGATATGAACGGGACATTTCAGTTGGTATCCGAGCGTTAGTCTTAGAGAACCAGAAATTTGCATTATTGTGTCTTATCGAGTTTTTTAGGATACATTAGTGAGTCTAGACTTCGACCGTGTTTCCTTTATAAACGATTGCTTAACACTTTTGTTGGAAACTATATATTATTAACATGAAAATATTATGTGATATATTAATCTCTTAACATTGTTGATATTGTGTGATAGATGTCTACCTCTAGTACAAATCCCATCTACTCGCCTAATAATAATGAAGAGTCGAATATATTTTGGGAAGATTCACAAATTCCCGAGGAAGAACCGGAAGAGGAGGAACCGGAAGAGGAGGAACCGGAAGAAGACGAACCGGAAGAAGAAGAGGTTCCGGAGGAAGAAATATTAATTACTACAGAAAAACGGTTAAATAAAAGAAAAATCTTCAACCAATGGTCCAAAATTAATAATGGTCAATGGTGTTTTCGCCGAGGAAGCAAAATATTGGGAAGATTACCAATTTTCCGATGAATCGGATCCCGATGAGGATTCCGATGATGTTATAGAAATTACCCCAACCCAATTTGAAAAAGCAAAAGAAAACCATAAGGGAAAAGGTATCAAAATAGAAAAACCTGATTTCAACCCCGATGAACTTTATATGTATCATCAGCATCCGTACTTCTTAAATTGTAACAATAACCCGAGAACCTCTAAGCCACCAGGTTTTTCTAAACCATTTGTGAAAATGACTGCTCGTATTAGAGAAACATCATATATCCCTAGAAAATTAGGAAAACGAACCAAGTTCGAAGAAGAAGAAACCAATGATTCAGATTAGAGGGTTGTAATCATGTTGTGTAATATATGTATTGTAGTGTGCTTGTTCTTTTATGTTCTATGTAAAAATTGCTTGTATTGTCTGTTAATTGTCTTGTACAAATCTAATCCTTGTTTATTTTACAGTATAAAAACACAAAATGGACGTTAAATATAGACGACCGAATATTTTAGAAGACCTACCAGGGGATATGATTGATGAAATCTTGTCTAGAGTCGGTCAGAATTCATCGGCACAACTATTTATGATGAAATTAGTTTGTCAAACATTTGAAAGACGTTCCATGAATGCTTTAGTTAATAAAAGGCTTTCCTTTGATAGATGGGGTATATCACATTGGGAAAACCATAAGTTGCGCCGTGTTTTCTTTAAGGCATTAAATGCGGGAAACCCAGATGCAAATTTACGCTACGGGTTGAGAACCTATTTTGACTCCACCTATCCCAACATAGGACTTCGTGCTTTAGAAAGAGCTTCTAACATGCAACATAAAGAAGCATGTTATGCTTACGGGTTAGTGATGTTCGCTTCTCACCAAAGTGAGAAAAAGAAAATCATATTATAACTATTAAATGAAACATTCCCACAAGTGACGGACTCAGTAGTTGGGGTGAGAAACAAGGTTTTTAGATTGTTAAGAGGCTGTTGGGCATTACAAAACCCTCATCCTTTTGACGATATTACAACATGTTGTCTAGCCAACGGTCTAATGGTTACTTTCCACAAGACCAAGGATGGGAAATAGTCATAGTAAAACCAGAATGCATGACTTGTTTCTGGACGTATGAATTACGTATCTTTATTGCCTTTGCTGAACGACTTGCGTATTAAATAGAATTGTCTTCAAAACTGTCTTGTATCAAATTATTATGTGCTATGTTCCATGCTATATGTAAGATAACGGTATTGTAAGTTTGTAAAATTGTATAAAAGTTGAACATGAAATATTATGATCAGTTTTTCATATAGAATTGTAGTAGTTGAATTGTATATTAGCTACTAAGTATGAACTTAACGGGTAAGTAGTACCCGAATTAAAACTTATAAAACGCTTATATGAAGAAAAAGCTTTTATAAATGAGTTCATATTATGCTACGAAATACTATTGACTACTCTTAATATTCTGTATGATTAACTTGATTCATTTGACTATTTGGAAGAAAATGGCACCGACTACTCGACACACCATGAATATGAGCGAAGAAGAATTTCGCACCTTTCTTGCTGCAAACATAGCCGCAGTACAGGCTGCGCTACATACCAATAATAACTCTGAATCTAGCAATGCAGTTAATGGCGCAAGAAATCGTGTAGGATGCTCCTACAAAGAATTCACTGCATGCAAACCTTTAGAATTTGATGGAACCGAAGGACCGATCGGATTGAAACGGTGGACCGAGAAGGTCGAATCGGTGTTTTCCATAAGTAAGTGTACTGAAGAGGATAAAGTTAAGTACGCTACGCATACCTTCACAGGTACTGCGTTAACATAGTGGAACACCTATCTTGAACAGGTAGGACAAAATGTTGCTTACGCACTACCGTGGTCAGCATTCAAGCACTTGATGAACGAGCAGTACCATCCTAGAAACGAGGTCCATAAGCTCAAGGTAGAGCTTAGAGAGTTACGAACACAAGGGTTCGACATTACCACGTATGAACGACGATTCACAGAGTTGTGCCTATTGTATCCGGGAGCATTCGAAGATGAAGAAGAGAAGATCGACGTGTTTGTAAAAGGGTTACCGGAAAGAATTCAAGAAGATGTGAGTTCACACGAGCCCGCCTCCATACAAAAGGCAAGTCGAATGGCTCATAAACTCATAAATCAGATTGAGGGAAAAATTAAAGAGCAGGCGACCGAAGAAGCCAACACGAAACAACTTAAGAGGAAGTGGTAGGAAAACGGTGACAAGAGTCACCAGTACAACAACAACAATAATTACAACCACAATCGCAACAACTATCCCAACAACCGCAACAATAATCGCAACAATAATCGCAATCCTAACAATAACTACAACAAACTTCCCAACAACAACAACAACAACTACAACGACCGTTTCAACAATAATAACAATTCCAACAACAACCTCAATAACAACGGCGGCAACAAAAACCAAAAACAGCCATGTCAAAGGTGTGAAGAAAATCACCCGGGGTTTTGCACGACATTTTGCAACAGGTGTAAAAGAAATGGTCATAGCGCGATAAAGTGTGAGGTCTATGAACCAAGGTTTAACAGAACTAAAGGAACAAATAGTGTCGGAACAAGTAATGCCGGAGCGAGTAGTACCGGAGCAAGTAATGCCAACGCTGTTTGTTATAAATTTAGAAAACCGGGCCATACTATTAGAAATTACCCGAATCAGGGGAATACTAATGGGCAGGGCCGCGGAAGAGTTTTCAATATTAATGCGGCAGAAGCACAGGAAGACCCGGAGCTTGTTACGGGTACGTTTCTTATTGACAATAAATCTGCTTATGTTTTATTTGATTCGGGTGCGGATAGAAGTTATATGAGTAGAGATTTTTGTGCTAAATTAAGTTGTCCACTGACGCCTTTGGATAATAAATTTTTACTCGAATTAGCAAACGACAAATTAATTTCAGCAGATAATATATGTCAGAATCGAGAAATTAAACTGGTTAGTGAAACATTTAAGATTGATTTGATACCAGCAGAATTAGGAAGTTTTGATGTGATAATCAGCATGGATTGGTTGAAAGAGGTGAAAGCAGAGATAGTTTGTTACAAAAATGCGATACGCATTATGCGCGAAAAGAGAAAACCATTAATGGTGTACGGAGAAAAGAGCAACGCGAAGCTAAATCTTATTAGTAATTTGAAGGCACAAAAACTAATAAGAAAAGGTTGCTATGCCGTTCTAGCACACGTCGAGAAAGTTAATACCAAAGAAAAGAACATCAGTGATGTTCCCGTTGCAAAATAATTTTCCGATGTATTTCAAAAAGAATTACCGGGACTACCTCCACATCGATCCGTTGAATTTCAAATAGACCTTGTACCAGAAGTTGCACCAATAGCTCGTGCTCCATACAGACTCGCACCCAGCGAAATGAAAGAATTACAAAGTCAGTTACAGGAACTTTTAGAGAATGGTTTCATTCGACCAAGTACATCACCATGGGGAGCTCCTGTTCTGTTTGTCAAGAAGAAAGATGGTACATTCAGCTTGTGTATCGATGACCGAGAGTTGAACAAACTTACCATCAAGAACCGTTACCCATTACCGAGAATCGATGATTTATTTGATCAACTACAAGGGTCGTCGGTTTATTCGAAGATCGATTTACGTTCTGGGTATCATCAAATGCGAGTGAAGGAGGATGACATTCCGAAGACTGCTTTTAGGACGCGTTACGGTCATTATGAGTTTATGGTTATGCCGTTTGGATTGACTAACGCACCAGCTGTGTTCATGGACCTCATGAACCGAGTTTGTGGGCCATATCTTGACAAGTTTGTCATTGTTTTCATCAATGACATACTTATTTACTCGAAGAATGATCAAGAGCACGAAGAACATTTGAGAAAAGTGCTAGAATTGCTGAGAAAAGAAAAATTGTACGCTAAGTTCTCAAAGTGTGCATTTTAGTTGGAAGAATTTCAATTCCTCGGTCACATAGTGAGCAAAGAAGGTATTCAGGTGGATCCGGCAAAGATTGAAATCGTTAAAAAGTGAGAAACCCCGAAAACTCCAAAAACACATATGCCAATTTTTAGGTCTGGCTGGTTATTACAGGAGATTCATCCAAGATTTTTCAAAAATAGCAAAACCCTTGACTGCATTAACGCATAAAGGGAAGAAATTTGAATGGAAGGATGAGCAGGAGAAAGCGTTTCAATTGTTGAAGAAAAAGTTAACTACGGCACCTATATTGTCATTACCTGAAGGGAATGATGATTTTGTGATATATTGTGACGCCTCAAAGCGAGGTCTCGGTTGTGTATTAATGCAACGAACGAAAGTAATTGCTTATGCGTCTAGACAATTGAAGATTCAGGAACAGAATTATACGACGCATGATTTGGAATTAGGCACGGTTGTTTTTGCATTAAAGACTTGAAGGCACTACTTATATGGGGTCAAAAGTATTATATATACTGACCACAAAAGTCTTCAATGAAATGTCCCATTCTTATTGATTAAAAACGTTCCATATTAATTGATTTCGTTGCGAGGTTTTGACCTCTATATGAGACGTTTTTCAAATTTTTAAAACAAACCATAACCTTTATTTCATAAATAAAGGTTTAAAAAGCTTTACGTAGATTATCAAATAATGATAATCTAAAATATCCTGTTTACACACGACCATTACATAATGGTTTACAATACAAATATGTTACATCGAAATCAGTTTCTTGAATGCAGTTTTTACACAATATCATACAAACATGGACTCCAAATCTTGTCCTTATTTTAGTATGCAACAGCGGAAGCTCTTAGTATTCACCTGAGAATAAACATGCTTTAAACGTCAACAAAAATGTTGGTGAGTTATTGGTTTAACCTATATATATATATATATATATATATATATATATATATATATATATATATATATATATATATATATATATATATATATATATATATATATATATATATAAATCAAATCGTAAAAATAGACCACAAGATTTCATATTTCAATACACATCCCATACATAGAGATAAAAATCATTCATATGGTGAACACCTGGTAACCGACATTAGCAAGATGCATATATAAGAATATTCCCATCATTCCGGGACACCCTTCGGATATGATATAAATTTCGAAGTACTAAAGCATCCGGTACTTTGGATGGGGTTTATTAGGCCCAATATATCTATCTTTAGGATTCGCGTCAATTAGGGTGTCTGTTCCCTAATTCTTAGATTACCAGACTTAATAAAAAGGGGCATATTCGATTTCGATAATTCAACCATAGAATGTAGTTTCACGTACTTGTGTCTATTTTGTAAATCATTTATAAAACCTACATGTATTCTCATCCCAAAAATAATAGATTTTAAAAGTGGGACTATAACTCAATTTCACAAATTTTTACTTCGTCGGGAAGTAAGACTTGGCCACTGGTTGATTCACGAACCTATAATAATATATACATATATATCAAAGTATGTTCAAAATATATTTACAACACTTTTAATACATTTTGATGTTTTAAGTTTATTAAGTCAGCTGTCGTCGTTAGTAACCTACAACTAGTTGTCCACAGTTAGATGTACAGAAATAAATCGATAAATATTATCTTGAATCAATCCACAACTCAGTGTATACATATCTCAGTATTGATCACAACTCAAACTATATATATTTTGGAATCAACCTCAACCCTGTATAGCTAACTCCAACATTCACATATAGAGTGTCTATGGTTGTTCCGAAATATATATAGATGTGTCGACATGATAGGTTAAAACATTGTATACGTGTCTATGGTATCTCAAGATTACATAATATACAATACAAGTTGATTAAGTTATGGTTGGAATAGATTTGTTACCAATTTTCACGTAGCTAAAATGAGAAAAATTATCCAATCTTGTTTTACCCATAACTTCTTCATTTTAAATCCGTTTTGAGTGAATCAAATTGCTATGGTTTCATATTGAACTCTATTTTATGAATCTAAATAGAAAAAGTATAGGTTTATAGTCGGAAAAATAAGTTACAAGTCGTTTTTGTAAAGGTAGTCATTTCAGTCGAAAGAACGACGTCTAGATGACCATTTTAGAAAACATACTTCCACTTTGAGTTTAACCATGATTTTTGGATATAGTTTCATGTTCATAATAAATATCATTTTCCCAGAATAACAACTTTTAAATCAAAGTTTATCATAGTTTTTAATTAACTAATCCAAAACAGCCCGCGGTGTTACTACGACGGCGTAAATCCGGTTTTACCGTGTTTTTCGTGTTTCCAGGTTTTAAATCATTAAGTTAGCATATCATATAGATATAGAACATGTATTTAGTTGATTTTAAAAGTCAAGTTAGAAGGATTAACTTTTATTTGCGAACAAGTTTAGAATTAACTAAACTATGTTCTAGTGATTACAAGTTTAAACCTTCGAATAAGATAGCTTTAAATGTATGAATCGAATGATGTTATGAACATCACTACTACCTCAAGTTCCTTGGATAAACCTACTGGAAATGAGAAAATTGGATCTAGCTTCAAAGGATCCTTGGATGGCTTGAAAGTTCTTGAAGCAGAAACATGACACGAAAACAGTTCAAGTAAGATTTTCACTCGAAATAAGATTGTTATAGTTATAGAAATTGAATTAAAGTTTGAATATGATTATTACCTTGTATTATAAAGATAACCTACTGTAAGTAACAAATGTTTCTTGATCTTGGATGATTACTTGGAATGGATTTAGAAAACTTGGAAGTAAACTTGCAATCTTGGAAGTATTCTTGATTTTATGAAGCTGGAACTTTTGGAATTTATGAAGAACACTTAGAACTTGAAGATAGAACTTGAGAGAGATCAATTAGATGAATAAAATTGAAGAATGAAAGTGTTTGTAGGTGTTTTTGGTTGTTGGTGTATGGATTAGATATAAAGGATATGTAATTTTATTTTCATGTAAATAAGTCATGAATGATTACTCATATTTTTGTAATTTTATGAGATATTTCATGCTAGTTGCCAAATGATGGTTCCCACATGTGTTAGGTGACTCACATGGGCTGCTAAGAGCTGATCATTGGAGTGTATATACCAATAGTACATACATCTAAAAGCTGTGTATTGTACGAGTACGAATACGGGTGCATACGAGTAGAATTTTTGATGAAACTGAACGAGGACGTAATTGTAAGCATTTTTGTTAAGTAGAAGTATTTTGATAAGTGTCTTGGAGTCTTTCAAAAGTGTATGAATACATATTAAAACACTACATGTATATACATTTTAACTGAGTCGTTAAGTCATCGTTAGTCGTTACATGTAAGTGTTGTTTTGAAACCTTTAGGTTAACGATCTTGTTAAATGTTGTTAACCCAATGTTTATAATATCAAATGAGATTTTAAATTATTATATTATCATGATATTATGATATATATACATTAAATGTCGTTACAACGATAATCGTTACATATATGTCTCGTTTCAAAATCATTAAGTTAGTAGTCTTGTTTTTACATATGTAGTTCATTGTTAATATACTTAATGATATGTTTAATTATCATAATATCATTTTAACTATATATGTATCCATATATATGTCATCATATAGTTTTTACAAGTTTTAACGTTCGTGAATCACCGGTCAACTTGGGTGGTCAATTGTCTATATGAAACCTATTTCAATTAATCAAGTCTTAACAAGTTTGATTGCTTAACATGTTGGAAATACTTAATCATGTAAATAACAATCTCAATTAATATATATAAACATGGAAAAGTTCGGGTCAGTACATTCAACACATATTTAATCAGAAACAACTGAACATGAGGCAGCGTAGGTGGATTGAATTGTTAAATGATTATGACTTTGAGATTCATTACCACCCAGGGAAGGCGAATGTGGTAGCCGATGCTTTAAGTAGAAAGGACAGAGAATCTATACGGGTAAAAGCCATGAATATAATTATTCGTACTAACCTTACTACTCAAATAAAGGAGGCGCAACAGGGAGTTGTAAAGGAAGGAAATTTAAAGGATGAAATACCCAAAGGATCAGAGAAACATCTTAATATTCGATAAGATGGAACCCGGTATAGGGATGACAAAATTTGGGTACCAAAGTTTGGGGATGTGAGAGAAATGGTACTTGGGGAAGCACATAAAATGAGATATTCGATACATCCCGGAGCGGGGAAGATGTACAAAGATCTCAAGAAGCACTTTTGGTAGCCGGGTATGAAAGCCGATATTGCTACATACGTAGGAAAATGTTTGACTTGTTCTAAAGTCAAAGCTGAACATCAGAAACCATCTGGTCTACTTCAGCAACCTGAGATCCCGGAATGGAAATGGGAAAACATTACCATGGATTTCATTACTAAATTTCCAAGGACTACAAGTAGTTATGATACTATTTGGGTAATAGTCGATCGTTTCACCAAGTCAGCACACTTTCTGCCAATGAGAGAAGATGATAAAATGGAGAAGTTGGCGCGATTATACTTGAAAGAAGTTGTCTCCAGACATGGAATACCAATCTCTATTATCTCAGATAGGGATGGCAGATTTGTTTCAAGGTTTTGGCAGACATTACAGCAAGCATTGGGAACTCGTCTAGACATGAGTACTGCCTATCATTCACAAACTGATGGGCAGAGCGAAAGTACGATACAAATGAAATGTCCCGTTCTTATTGATTAAAAACGTTCCATATTAATTGATTTCGTTGCGAGGTTTTGACCTCTATATGAGACGTTTTTCAAAGACTGCATTCATTTTTAAAACAAACCATAACCTTTATTTCATAAATAAAGGTTTAAAAAGCTTTACGTAGATTATCAAATAATGATAATCTAAAATATCCTGTTTACACACGACCATTACATAATGGTTTACAATACAAATATGTTACATCGAAATCAGTTTCTTGAATGCAGTTTTTACACAATATCATACAAACAAGGACTCCAAATCTTGTCCTTATTTTAGTATGCAACAGCGGAAGCTCTTAATATTCACCTGAGAAATAAACATGCTTTAAACGTCAACAAAAATGTTGGTGAGTTATAGGTTTAACCTATATAAATCAAATCGTAACAATAGACCACAAGATTTCATATTTCAATATACATCCCATACATAGAGATAAAAATTATTCATATGGTGAACACCTGGTAACCGACATTAACAAGATGCATATATAAGAATATCCCCATCATTCCGGGACACCCTTCGGATATGATATAAATTTCGAAGTACTAAAGCATCCGGTACTTTGGATGGGGTTTGTTAGGCCCAATAGATCTATCTTTAGGATTCGCGTCAATTAGGGTGTCTGTTCCCTAATTATTAGATTACCAGACTTAATAAAAAGGGGCATATTCGATTTTGATAATTCAACCATAGAATGTAGTTTCACGTACTTGTGTCTATTTTGTAAATCATTTATAAAACCTGCATGTATTCTCATCCCAAAAATATTAGATTTTAAAAGTGGGACTATAACTCACTTTCACAGATTTTTACTTCGTCGGGAAGTAAGACTTGGCCACTGGTTGATTCACGAACCTATAACAATATATACATATATATCAAAGTATGTTCAAAATATATTTACAACACTTTTAATATATTTTGATGTTTTAAGTTTATTAAGTCAGCTGTCCTCGTTAGTAACCTACAACTAGTTGTCCACAGTTAGATGTACAGAAATAAATCGATAAATATTATCTTGAATCAATCCACGACCCAGTGTATACGTATCTCAGTATTGATTACAACTCAAACTATATATATTTTGGAATCAACCTCAACCCTGTATAGCTAACTCCAACATTCACATATAGAGTGTCTATGGTTGTTCCGAAATATATATAGATGTGTCGACATGATAGGTCGAAACATTGTATACGTGTCTATGGTATCTCAAGATTACATAATATACAATACAAGTTGATTAAGTTATGGTTGGAATAGATTTGTTACCAATTTTCACGTAGCTAAAATGAGAAAAATTATCCAATCTTGTTTTACCCATAACTTCTTCATTTTAAATCCGTTTTGAGTGAATCAAATTGCTATGGTTTCATAATGAACTTTATTTTATGAATCTAAACAGAAAAAGTATAGGTTTATAGTGGGAAAAATAAGCTACAAGTCGTTTTTGTAAAGGTAGTCATTTCAGTCGAAAGAACGACGTCTAGATGACCATTTTAGAAAACATACTTCCACTTTGAGTTTAACCATAATTTTTGGATATAGTTTCATGTTCATAATAAAAATAATTTTCCCAGAATAACAACTTTTAAATCAAAGTTTATCATAGTTTTTAATTAACTAACCCAAAACAGCCGCGGTGTTACTACGACGGCGTAAATCCGGTTTTACGGTGTTTTTCGTGTTTCCAGGTTTTAAATCATTAAGTTAGCATATCATATAGATATAGAACATGTGTTTAGTTGATTTTAAAAGTCAAGTTAGAAGGATTAACTTTTATTTGCGAACAAGTTTAGAATTAACTAAACTATGTTCTAGTGATTACAAGTTTAAACCTTCGAATAAGATAGCTTTATATGTATGAATCGAATGATGTTATGAACATCATTACTACCTCAAGTTCCTTGGATAAACCTACTGGAAATGAGAAAAATAGATCTAGCTTCAAAGGATCCTTGGATGGCTTGAAAGTTCTTGAAGCAGAATCATGACACGAAAACAATTTCAAGTAAGATTTCCACTCGAAATAAGATTGTTATAGTTATAGAAAATGAATTAAAGTTTGAATATGATTATTACCTTGTATTAGAAAGATAACCTAATGTAACTAACAAAGGTTTCTTGATCTTGGATGATTACTTGGAATGGATTTAGAAAACTTGGAAGTAAACTTGCAATCTTAGAAGTATTCTTGATTTTATGAAACTAGAACTTTTGGAATTTATGAAGAACACTTAGAACTTGAAGATAGAACTTGAGAGAGATTAATTAGATGAATAAAATTAAAGAATGAGAGTGTTTGTAGGTGTTTTTGGTCGTTGGTGTATGGATTAGATATAAAGGATATGTAATTTTGTTTTCGTGTAAATAAGTCATGAATGATTACTCATATTTTTGTAATTTTATGAGATATTTCATGCTAGTTACCAAATGATGGTTCCCACATGTGTTAGGTGACTCACATGGGCTGCTAAGAGCTGATCATTGGAGTGTATATACTTATAGTACATACATCTAAAAGCTGTGTATTGTACTAGTACGAATACGGGTGCATACGAGTAGAATTGTTGATGAAACTGAACGAGGATGTAATTGTAAGCATTTTTGTTAAGTAGAAGTATTTTGATAAGTGTATTTAAGTATTTCAAAAGTGTATAAATACATATTAAAACACTACATGTATATACATTTTAACTGAGTCGTTAAGTCATCGTTAGTCGTTACATGTAAGTGTTGTTTTGAAACCTTTAGGTTAACGATCTTGTTAAATATTGTTAACCCAATGTTTATAATATCAAATGAGATTTTAAATTATTATATTATCATGATATTATCATGTATGAATATCTCTTAATATGATATATATATATATATATACATTAAATGTCTTTACAACGATAATCGTTACATATATGTCTCGTTTAAAAATCATTAAGTTAGTAGTCTTGTTTTTACATATGTAGTTCATTGTTAATATACTTAATGATATGTTTACTTATCATAGTATCATGTTAACTATATATATATATATCCATATATATGTCATCATATAGTTTTTACAAGTTTTAACGTTCGTGAATCACCGGTCAACTTGGGTGGTCAATTGTCTATATGAAACATATTTCAATTAATCAAGTCTTAACAAGTTTGATTGCTTAACATGTTGGAAACATTTAATCATGTAAATATCAATCTCAATTAATATATATAAACATGGAAAATTTCGGGTCACTACAACAAACACTGGAATACATGCTACGAGCATGTGTTATTGATTTCGGAAACAATTGGGATCGACACCTACTGTTAGCAGAATTTTCCTACAACAACAGTTACCACTCGAGCATTGAAATGGAGCCGTTTGAGGCACTTTATGGTAGAAAGTGAAGGTCTTCGATTTGTTAGAGTGAAGTGGGGGATATATAGATTACGGGTCCAAAAATTATTCAAGAAACCACAGAGAAAATCATTCAAATTCAACAACGGTTGAAAACCGCCCAAAGTCGACAAAAGAGCTATGCGGACATTAAGAGAAAAGATATAGAAGTTGAAATTGGGGAGATGGTCATGCTTAAGGTTTCACCTTGTGAGAGAAATTTGGTAAACGGGGGAAACTAAATCCAAGGTACATTGGGCCATTCAAGATTATAGATCATGTCGGACCAGTAGCTTATCGACTAGAGTTACCTAAACAACTCGCGGCTGTACATAACACTTTCCACGTCTCGAATTTGAAGAAATGTTTTGCTAAAGAAGATCTCACTATTCTGTTAGGCGAAATCCAAATTAATGAAAAACTACAATTCATTGAAGAACCCGTCGAAATAATGGATCGTGAGGTTAAAAGACTCAAGCAAAACAAGATACCAATTGTTAAGGTTTGATGGAATGCTCGTAGAGGACCCGAGTTCACCTGGGAGCGTGAAGATCAGATGAAGAAGAAATACCCGCATCTATTTCCAGAAGATTCGTCAACACCTTCAACAGCTTAAAAATTTCGGGACGAAATTTATTTAACGGGTAGGTACTGTAGTGACCCGAACTTTTCCATGGTTATATATATTAAATGAAAAATATATTTGTATGATTAAATATTTCCAACATGTTAAGCAATCAAACTTGTTAAGACTTGATTAATTGAAATGAGTTTCGTGTAGACAATTGACCACCCAAGTTGACCGGCGATTCACGAACGTTAAAACTTGTAAAAAATGATATGATATATATATATATATATATATATATATATATATATATATATATATATATATATATATATATATATATATATATATATATATATATATATATATATATATATATATAGTTAACATGATATTATGACAGGTAAGTATCTCACTAAGTATATTAACAATGAGTTATATACATAAAAGCGAGATTACTAAGTTAAGAAACACGAAACGATATATATAACGATTATCGTTATAACAACGTCTTACTAAATACATATGTATCATATTAAGAAATTGTTACACTATATTTAACATGATAAAATGATAATTATATATATCATTAAGAATGTTAACAATTAACTACATATGTAAAACAAGACTACTAACTTAAGAATTTCGAAACGAGACATATATGTAACGATTATCGTTGTAACGACATTTAAATGTATATATATCATATTAAGATATATTAATACATCATAATATCATGATAATGTAATAATTTAACATCTAATTAGATATAATAAACAATGGGTTAACAACATTTAAGAAGATCGTTAACTTAAAGGTTTCAAAACAACACTTACATGTAACGACTAACGATGACTTAACGACTCGGTTAAAATGTATATACATGTAGTGTTTTAATATGTATTCATACACTTTTGAAAGACTTCAAGACACATATCAAAGAACTTCTACTTAACAAAAATGCTTACAATTACGTCCTCATTCATTTTCATCAACAATTCTACTCGTATGCACTCGTATTTGTACTCGTACAATACACAGCTTCTAAATGTATTTACTATTGGTATATACACTCTAATGATCAGCTCTTAGCAGCCCTTGTGAGTCACCTAACCATGTGGGAACCATCATTTGGATACTAGCATGAAATATCTCACAAAATTACAAACTAATGGAGCCTATATGGCCATCTCATATTCATGTGAAGTAGAAGCACTCTAAACACATTCACTTTGCAATTTTCTTGAATCCAATTAATCTCTCTCAAGTGTTCTTCCTTTGTTCTAAGTGTTCTTCATCATCTTCAACAAAATCTAGCTCAATCTAGTTCATAAATCCATACATAAACCAAGTTACAAAACAACTACTCAAGAACACACCAACAACACTTCCAAGTTTGTTAGTTTACTTCCAATCTTGCAAATCCACTTTAAGTGATCATCCAACCTCAAGAAATATTTGTTGTTTACAGTAGGTTATCATTCTAATTCAAGGTAATACTCATATTCAAACTTTGATTCAATTTCTATAACTATAACAATCTTATTTCGAGTGGAAATCTTACTTGAACTTGTTTTCGTGTCATGATTCTGCTTCAAGAACTTTCAAGCCATCCAAGGATCCTTTGAAGCTAGATCTATTTTTTCTCATTTCCAGTAGGTTTATCCAAAAAACTTGAGGTAGTAATGATTTTTATAACATCATTCGAATCATATATATAAAACTATCTTATTCGAAGGTTTAAACTTGTAATCACTAGAACATAGTTTAGTTAATTCTAAACTTGTTCGCAAACAAAGTTAATCCTTCTAACTTGACTTTTAAAATCAACTAGACACATTTTCTATATCTATATGATATGCTAACTTAATGATTTAAAACCCGAAAACACGAAAAACACCGTAAAACCGGACATACGCCGTCGTAGTAACACCGCGGGCTGTTTTGGGTTAGTTAATTAAAAACTATGATAAACTTTGATTTAAAAGCTATTCTTCTGGGAAAATGATTTTTCTTATGAACATGAAACTATATCCAAAAATCATGGTTAAACTCAAAGTGGAAGTATGTTTTCCAAAATGGTCATCTAGACGTCGTTCTTTCGACTGAAATGACTACCTTTACAAAAACGACTTGTAACCTGTATTTCCGACTATAAACTTATACTTTTTCTGTTTAGATTCATAAACTTAAGTTCAATATGAAACCATAGCAACTTGAATCACTCAAAACGGATTTAAAACGAAGAAGTTATGGGTAAAACAAGATTGGATAATTTTGCTTGTTGTAGCTACGTGAAATTTGTAACAAATCTATACAAATCATAACTTAACCAACTTATATTATATTATACATGTATTATAACATATATTATGTAATCTTAGGATACCATAGACACGTATACAATGTTTTGACATATCATATCGACCCATCTATATATATTATTTAGAACAACCATAGACACTCTATATGCAGTCATGTTTGAGTTAGCTATACCGGGTTGAGGTTGATTCCAAAATAATATACATACTTTGAGTTGTGATCGAGTCTGAGACTTGTAAACACTGGGTCGTGGATTGATTCGAGATAATATATATATATATATATATATATATATATATATATATATATATATATATATATATATATATATATATATATATATATATATATATATATATATATATATATATATATATATATATATATATATTAATTTATTTCTGTACATCTAACTGTGGACAACTAGTTGTAGGTTACTAACGAGGACTGCTGACTTAATAAACTTAAATCGTTAAAACGTAATAAAAATATTGTGAATGTATTTTGATCATACTTTGATATATATGTACATATTTATTATAGGTTCGTGAATCGACCAGTGACCAAGTCTTATTTTCGACGAAGGAAAAATCTGTGAAAATGAGTTATAGTCCCACTTTTAAAATCTAATATTTTATGGATGAGAATACATGCAGTTTTATAAATGTTTTACGAAATAGACACAAGTAATTGAAACTACATTATATGGGTGAATGATCGAAGCCGAATATGCCCCTTTTTGCTTGGTAGCCTAAGAATTAGTAAACCGATCTACTAATTGACGCGAATCCTAAAGATAGATCTATTGGGCCTAACAAACCCCATCCAAAGTACCGGATGCTTTAGTACTTCAAATTCGTTTTTATCATGTTCGAAGGATGTCCCGGAATGATGGGGATATTCTTATATGCATCTTGTTAATGTCGGTTACCAGGTGTTTGCCATATGAATGATTTTTTATCTCTATGTATGGGATGCATATTGAAATATGAAATCTTGTGGTCTATTGTTACGATTTGATATATATATAGGTTAAACCTATAACTCACCAACATTTTTGTTGACGTTTAAAGCATGTTTATTCTCAGGTAATTATTAAGAGCTTCCGCTGTTGCATGCTAAAATATGGACAAGATTCGGTGTCAGCATGCTTGTATAATATTGTTTAAAACTGCATTCGCGATTTACTTTGTTGTAACATATTAATATTGTAAACCAATATGTATTGGTCGTGTGTAAGTGTGATATTTTTTAGATTATCATTTCTTGATAATCTAGGTGGTGTCCTTTTAATCTTGTCGATAAAATAAAGGTTATGGTTTGTTTTAAAAACGAATGCAGTCATTGAAAAACATCTCATATAGAGGTCAAAACCTCGCAAAGAAATCAATTAATATGAAACGTTTATAATCGATATGAACGGGACATATCACTAAATCTCCGATATCACAAGTTAGCACAACAATAGCATATAACACGAACGATATAATATGCTACACTACAACACACAACCATGGTTAACCAATCGTACAAGGGAATGGCGCTCGCGAAAGGCCATCGGGGTTCACAACATCCTTTAGTGTACTTAGCACAGCGTATTACTAACCTCCAGGTGGCATCTTAACACCTCGATACTTTACCCCGGGTGATGTCTTAACACCTTGACACTTCACCCGTCATATTTCTTAGAGTGGGATCTTAACACCTCGATGCTTCACTCCTTCATAATTACCGGAGTGGTGTCTTAGCACCTCAACACTTCACTCGTCACGTGAAATGTGGTATCTTAGCACCTCGACACTTCACATCTCACGCTACGCAAATAAATACATTATATACGTACACATATAATTATTCCACTCACCTTGTATCCAAAATGAAGGTAAGCCAACAAGATCTTCAACCGTCAATGAAATCACCTATTACATTAATCATAAATCAACACGTGTCCAAATAGCACTTCCAACCCGCCCAAATAGACACCTAGTGCAAAATGTTCACCAGTTGCACTCACCACCCCAATCGTAGACCTAAATCACCAATAATCACTAAAGCTAGTGACCATGGCATTAAATCACCCAACTACACACCATTAGGTCATTAAATTTGTGCTAGTGCACTTTTGACCCAAAAATCCATTTTGACCTAATAATGTGTCAAACCCTAAACTTGTAAGTCTCATTCCCCAAATCACTAGTAAATCAAGTTCATTAGTGAACCTTAACCAAGATTTACTCATATAATTATTAATTTCCTCAACTAACTCAAAATCACCAAGTTTTAGGTTACTTACACTTTCACCCAAACCATAAACCCCCAAATTCACAACCATCTAGGGTTTGGTTACTAGCAAGAACCAAATATCAACACTAACACAATTAACTTACAAAATTCGGTTTAGAGACTTACCACAACACTCAATAAGATGCTAGGAGGTAGTAACACGAAGAATTAGACCCGATCTAGCAAAAACCCGCTTCAAAGCTTCACAAACCAACTTTCTCTCACTACTCTCTCTCTACTTAATGAGGAAGATGATAAGGTTGGTGAATGAGGTTAATGAGCCTCATCTACCCTTTTGATAGTCCCAAAACCGGCCTCAAGTGAAAAGACCAAACTACCCCATATTTAATTTAAATAAAACAAGGAATTTTCGCCAGACACCAGCCGCGCCGCGGGCCATTTGGCCGCTTCGCGGCCCAACACTGAAACAGGATCCCGCCAGCAAAATATATACAATTATGTACATTTCGACTTGGGTCTGACATCTAATCTCCTTTTTGTAACATCCCGCGTTTTTCCGTTAAATTTATTTTTAACACCGTCTTTTTTTTTAAATAATATCTTTCGCTATTTAAATTCCCAATTTCCGTTGACTAACGTTTATAATATTCTCGTTATTTAATGATAACATCACTCGTCTACTCGAGCGTTTTTAAAATATTCGTTTGGTTAAATCCCGCACCCGCTTCTAAACTCGAGGGACTAAAATTGACACGGGGCAAACTAGTTAACTAGGTCAACTAGTCCACCCCAATCACCACCATTCAATCCCTCCATCTCTCTCTCTTTCTCTCTAGCAAGAACACACACACAAACACCCAATTCAATCATTCATCATCTAAATTCGATCTAGGAGGCTTACAACAAAACAAATTACATATTCGTGATCCTCTCTTCATCCTTTTCATTTTGGTACCAACTTCATCTCGTTTGGGTAACATTTCTAAAACTCTAGATTTCTCTAAATTCGTGTTTTTGACTTGAAATGGTGTTAGTTAGTGTCTATGGCTCATTGTGATGTCGTGTATGTAATTTGTATGCTCGATCTCGTTGTTTTAGTATAACTAGCATGAACTTGAATTTTGGTGTGTTGTTCTTGAATTTTGGATGATCATATGTTGTTAGATGTTAAAAGTTCATGTTCTAATTGTGTTCCTAGTATCACTAGCTTCAAATTGGTGTGTAGGTTGATTAAGAAAACTTCAAAAGCATGATTATTGATTTTGAGATGTTTGACTAGGGTTTGATGGTTCTTGACATGAATTTTTGGATGCTTGAATGCCATGGAATATTAATTGTTAGTGTTTAGTTGTAATGTATGCCTCATTACCTTCAAAACGGCATATCATATGTGAGAATTGGATTCCCGAAACTCAAAATGCATTTGATGAACTTGAAAATTTGAAAATAGACTTTTATTGATCACTTGATGAGAAATCGGTTGTTGAAAATGATGTTCTTGATTGATGATACATGTTTAGTTGTGTTCCTTGTCAAAAGAGCTTTCCAACGGTATAAGATACGCCTTCTAGTTGTTTACGGTTTGCGTTTTATGGTTGATTGAAGTTTTGACCAAGACTTGAACATTTGAAACTGACCAGGTACCAGGCCACGCCTAATGTCGCGGCGCGACACCTCTGGCCGCGGCGCGGCATATGCCGTGGTCAGGTTCTGACCTCCATGTCCAAAATACGAAAAATGTTTGGCATACTACGGACCTCCGATTCACATGAAACTTGTTCTAACATGCTCATATATGATTAAAAACCTCAGAAAAATAGTTCGGGACCCGACCCGAACATGTTGACTTTTTTGTTGACTTTGACCCGACCAAGTTGACTTTTAATCAAACTTAACCAAATATTTGTGCAATCGTTCTAACATGTTTTTATACTTGTACCCTGCATGAAACATGACAATTTGATTCACATGCTATTATGATCGAGTCTTAACGAGCCATAGGACTAATTGAACATCTTTGACCTATCGTGTTTACCGTTATTGATACAACCTATTGTTTAGGTCAAGACTAGCATTGTTCTTTGCACACGTTTACTTGTTGAAGTACTTTACTACTCGTGCACTCAAGGTGAGATCATAGTCCCACTTTTACTCTTTTTGAACTTATATTTGGGATGAGAAAACATAAACGATTCTTTTGAACTAAGTGAACACAAGAACGGGAAAACAAACATTCTACATACGAGTTTAGAACAAAAATCCTCAATTCGATTATCATTAGTTACACTTGCCGGGTGTAAGCGAGAACTTATGTTATATGGCCATATGGGTTAACAACCCTCATCTTTGACGGTTCGCTACCGTCTACGGATGAAATATATTTTCGAGAATCAGTGTTTGTTCTAGCACTAAGTGATGGGGTATACAATGGAAGGAATGTTAAGCTTTGATAATTGGGTGCTCGTGAAACAAACTTTTGGAATGTATTACTATTATTTCATTGATGCAAATCTTGTGGTTCACTTGTACTTACTTACTTAAACCTATGATTTCACCAACGTTTTCGTTGACAGATTTCTATGTTTTTCTCAGGTCTTGCACGATATGTGAAACATGCTTCCGCTTACTATTTGATACTTGCATCCGATGTCGAGTATACATGCATTTCATGGAGCGTCTTTTGACTTTACTTTAAACCGTGTCGCCTAGATTTCAATCGTACTTATAACGTTGTAACTTAACTTTTGGTTGAACAATTCTTGTAAACTTTGAAACAATCTTTATTTTGAAATGAAGGCGACATATTTTGGTCAAACGTTATCTTAAAGACTTATAATCAGGTAATGGGACCCACGTAGCCGATGCCGTCACTTGACGATTTGTCGGGGTCGCTACAAGTGGTATCAGAGCCTTGGTTGTAGGGATTTAGAGTTCATTTGTGTCCACCCCGAGTCATAGGGTACATAGGTGAATCTAGACTACAACCGGCATATAGACTGAAGTAGGAATTATTTGACTAATTGTGCATTTATACTCGAACTCTTCTATCATATCTAACTCGTATTCGATCTTGATCTTACGTTGATAAATTTTGTTGATGCGCCACCTTGACTTTATGAAGTAATGTTAAATGCACATGAGAATCAGGGTAATATAATTTCCGGGATTATATTACGGTGATTCACATGGACGTTCCGACATTATGATGTAAAGAATTTAAGGCGAGTCAAGGAAAATTTTCTCTCTATCCTTATTCCATACTGTGGTTAGTATTGTTGAAAATACTAACCAACGATATTCTTGTGTCATGAAGGAACAATGGCTCACCAAGGTCAACACAACACTCCTCTCGAAACTCTTGAACAAGCTCTTCAACGAATGATAACCACCGCCGTGGGTACGGCCGTGGCCGATCACTTTTCTAACAACAACAATCATGGAGCCGGTAATTCAAGCGAAGGTTGCTCCTACAAGAACTTCATGAAGTACAACCCTCCCACTTTCGATGGAACCGGAGGACCGGTTACTCTCACCCGATGGTTTGAACAAATAGAGACCGTTTTTAACACAAGCGGCTGTCGAGACCAAGATAAGGTCAAGTTTTCCACCCTCACTTTCACCGGCATTGCTCTCTCGTGGTGGAACAAGTACGTACAATCAGTGGGTATCGATGAAGCCCTTACACTCTCTTGGGCCGAATTAAGAGAAAGAATGATCACCGAATACTTCCCGCGCGACGAGACTCGAAGGCTCGAGCAAGGGCTAAGGAATTTGAAAACGGTCGGGAATGACCTCGGAGCTTATAATCAACGGTTTACCGAACTAGTCTCAATGTGTCCGAATCTCATGGCTCCCGAATCACTAAGAGTCGAACTTTACATGGATGGCCTCCCTAAGAGCATTCAACACGGGGTAATGGCATCCCAACCCACTAACCTACAAGAGGCTTTAGCAAAGGCCCACCAAACTTTAGAAACGGTAACTGAAATGGAAGCACCGGCACCAATGATCGAGAACCAATCGAGCGGCAATAAAAGAACATGGGAAGCCTCTCAATCAAGCAACCACAACAATAACAACAACCCCGCCAAGAAGCCTTTCGCCTCCAACGACAAGAAAGGCTATACCGGAAAACTACCTTTTTGTAACGAATGCCACAAGCATCACTTTGAAGGATGTGGCAGGTTTCGCCACCGGCGCCAAGGACCCGTCGCTCGAAAGATGCCCAACGCACACAGAACGGGTGCTTGCTTCGAATGTGGCCAACCGGGTCATTTTAGGAATGTGTGCCCAAATAAGAAAATCAACCCCAACGCACGCCATTGAACTTTCAACATCGACACCTAGGATGCCCGAGACGACGATGGACTAGTCACGGGTACGTTCCTTCACAACAAACCATATATTTCATACTTATTCGATTCGGTTACCGCTAGATGTATTACAACCGAGGCTTTGACTTGTACTCTTTACATTCCACCTTTTTCCCCTAGATACTACTTAGGCAATTTAAGCGACCAATGGATAAATATTGTGAGCCTATAAATTTTATTGGAGGATATACGTTAAGAATTTTGACTTGACACCTATAGAACTAGGGAGCTCGAAACCTATTTGTTAAGGAGAAATTATTCCCCTACAATTATGTATAGAATATTGTGAACTAAGTAATTTTCGGTTGGAAACCGATACCCTCTTCCTCGTATCCACAATTGGGGGTTAAGGGAGACGAGTTTTCCGAACTCGCAACGTTAGTTGTAAATCTCTCTTAGTACCATTCGATTTATTTAGGACTCTGTCCGTATTCATGAACCTCCTAAACCACGTATGCAAACTTATCTAGACAAATCTGTTATCGTATTTATAGATGACATCTTAACTCATTCAAGTAAAGAAGGAAAACGAACAACATCACCATCTTAGTCTCGAACTTTTGAGAAAAGAGCAACTCTATACCAAATTCTCCGAGTGAGAATTTCTGTTGAACGAAGTCTAGACCATGATGTTAATGGTCGAGGCACTACAATCAATCTCGAAATCAAGCCACATGTAATCAGGAAACTCTCCCAACTCAAACTTGTATTCGTAAAATCTTAGATCTCGCCTGTTATTACCGAAGATTCATTTCTGACTTTTCTCGTGTTACATGACTTTTAAACTCGTTAACTCACTAAGGAAAACTTTAAACCTCTCCGTGTTCGAACCTTGAGCGTGATTCTTCACACCAACATTTCTAGCTAAATTCGTATAGCAACAGATGGAACTCGAACATGGAAATATTTCTACTTGAACGCCGAAAGGCATACCCTCTCGACTCAAAATCAACGTAACTGAAATTCGTTATTTTGCGCGAAGAATTCTAATACTAAATTGTAAATCCGATCAATTTTCTCGTCATCACGTACCACACTACATACCTCTGTTATTTCACCGTTACCGTCTGATATTACTGGAATTTAAGATAACACACAAACCAACGATACTTCACTCTTCTTTGACTTAACGCCCTTGTGAATTCTGATAATCGGCCAACTATTATTCAACCCCGAACTATACAACTACGTGTACTACCTCGTTTCTCTTTCAGACTTCAACTTTTGACAACTAGAGGCACGTTATGGCAACCTCGAGATGTAAACTCATCCTATTCTAAGTCCTCATTTCACTTCTATATTTATCGCTCGCACTCCCGTATAAGGAAACTTTTTGTAAAATTTCTCATTGGATAGAGAAACTCCTCATATTACATTAGTATTCGCCACGAGGGTGAATAGTCCTAACGAACATTTTTTTTTTCTTTTTTCGAACCCTAACTGACTCGTTCAAACATATCTTAAGAGATTCTATTCCAACACGGTGTATCTTTATTAATTATCCCGTATCGAAATACTCGTTTCACTTCTAGTTTTACAAGAAGCCTCGGGACCGCGTTTAGACATGAGTACCGCGTACCATCCACAACCCGACGGACCGAACAAACATGCGATTTAAACCTTGGAAACCATAATACAAGTTTGTATTACCAACTTCAAATTTACTTGAGAAAAGTATTTTCCTTTAACCGAATCCTCGTACTACAATGATTTTCATTCAAGTTTTAACGTCACTCCTTTTGAAACCACATGTGACCGGAAACGTCATTCTCCCTTGTCGAACTAAGTAAACGATGATCAATTCACCGGGGCCGAGGTTATTCATGAGCAACCGAGAAAATTTATTCATATTCGGGTAAAACCCTACGCGACTCGTAATCACCAAGAGCTACGCCGATGTTAGACGTAAACACTTCAAATTCCACGTGGGAAACCGCGTCACGTTAAGAGTAGCACCTTGGAAAGGTGCAATCCATTTCGGGAAACGTAGGAAGCTAAATCCGCGGTATTTTGATCCTCTAAATTCTTGGGGTGTTTTGGACCCGTCGCTAGCCGTTTAGACTTTTCCGACTCATTTTGGGTCTCCGTTTATCCTACATTCGATGTATCAACTCAAAGACGTGTTTTGCGAAACGAGAACTTGTTATCTCCTTTGATGAACTCACTATCGACGATAACCCTCACTTCCTAGGAGGACCGGTTGAAACCATAAATCGTGAAGCCAAACCTTAAAACAACATATGATCCCGACCGTCAAAATTCATTGAAATACCCTAGAACATACTTCTCCCTCATTCGTAGAATTGGCAACACAAAATTCGAGGAAGATTCAACAACTACTACTTCCAACTAAATTTCGGGACGAAATTTCTTTTGAGGTGTGGATAATGTAACATCCCGCGTTTTTCCGTTAAATTTATTTTTAACACCGTCTTTTTTTTTAAATAATATCTTTCGCTATTTAAATTCCCAATTTCCGTTGACTAACGTTTATAATATTCTCGTTATTTAATGATAACATCACTCGTCTACTCGAGCGTTTTTAAAATATTCGTTTGGTTAAATCCCGCACCCGCTTCTAAACTCGAGGGACTAAAATTGACACGGGGCAAACTAGTTGACTAGGTCAACTAGTCCACCCCAATCACCACCATTCAATCCCTCCATCTCTCTCTCTTTCTCTCTAGCAAGAACACACACACAAACACCCAATTCAATCATTCATCATCTAAATTCGATCTAGGAGGCTTACAACAAAACAAATTACATATTCGTGATCCTCTCTTCATCCTTTTCATTTTGGTACCAACTTCATCTCGTTTGGGTAACATTTCTAAAACTCTAGATTTCTCTAAATTCGTGTTTTTGACTTGAAATGGTGTTAGTTAGTGTCTATGGCTCATTGTGATGTCGTGTATGTAATTTGTATGCTCGATCTCGTTGTTTTAGTATAACTAGCATGAACTTGAATTTTGGTGTGTTGTTCTTGAATTTTGGATGATCATATGTTGTTAGATGTTAAAAGTTCATGTTCTAATTGTGTTCCTAGTATCACTAGCTTCAAATTGGTGTGTAGGTTGATTAAGAAAACTTCAAAAGCATGATTATTGATTTTGAGATGTTTGACTAGGGTTTGATGGTTCTTGACATGAATTTTTGGATGCTTGAATGCCATGGAATGTTAATTGTTAGTGTTTAGTTGTAATGTATGCCTCATTACCTTCAAAACGGCATATCATATGTGAGAATTGGATTCCCGAAACTCAAAATGCATTTGATGAACTTGAAAATTTGAAAATAGACTTTTATTGATCACTTGACGAGAAATCGGTTGTTGAAAATGATGTTCTTGATTGATGATACATGTTTAGTTGTGTTCCTTGTCAAAAGAGCTTTCCAACGGTATAAGATACGCCTTCTAGTTGTTTACGGTTTGCGTTTTATGGTTGATTGAAGTTTTGACCAAGACTTGAACATTTGAAACTGACCAGGTACCAGGCCACGCCTAATGTCGCGGCGCGACACCTCTGGCCGCGGCGCGGCATATGCCGTGGTCAGGTTCTGACCTCCATGTCCAAAATACGAAAAATGTTTGGCATACTACGGACCTCCGATTCACATGAAACTTGTTCTAACATGCTCATATATGATTAAAAACCTCAGAAAAATAGTTCGGGACCCGACCCGAACATGTTGACTTTTTCGTTGACTTTGACCCGACCAAGTTGACTTTTAATCAAACTTAACCAAATATTTGTGCAATCGTTCTAACATGTTTTTATACTTGTACCTTGCATGAAACATGACAATTTGATTCACATGCTATTATGATCGAGTCTTAACGAGCCATAGGACTAATTGAACATCTTTGACCTATCGTGTTTACCGTTATTGATACAACCTATTGTTTAGGTCAAGACTAGCATTGTTCTTTGCACACGTTTACTTGTTGAAGTACTTTACTACTCGTGCACTCAAGGTGAGATCATAGTCCCACTTTTACTCTTTTTGAACTTATATTTGGGATGAGAAAACATAAACGATTCTTTTGAACTAAGTGAACACAAGAACGGGAAAACAAACATTCTACATACGAGTTTAGAACAAAAATCCTCAATTCGATTATCATTAGTTACACTTGCCGGGTGTAAGCGAGAACTTATGTTATATGGCCATATGGGTTGACAACCCTCATCTTTGACGGTTCGCTACCGTCTACGGATGAAATATATTTTCGAGAATCAGTGTTTGTTCTAGCACTAAGTGATGGGGTATACAATGGAAGGAATGTTAAGCTTTGATAATTGGGTGCTCGTGAAACAAACTTTTGGAATGTATTACTATTATTTCATTGATGCAAATCTTGTGGTTCACTTGTACTTACTTACTTAAACCTATGATTTCACCAACGTTTTCGTTGACAGATTTCTATGTTTTTCTCAGGTCTTGCACGATATGTGAAACATGCTTCCGCTTACTATTTGATACTTGCATCCGATGTCGAGTATACATGCATTTCATGGAGCGTCTTTTGACTTTACTTTAAACCGTGTCGCCTAGATTTCAATCGTACTTATAACGTTGTAACTTAACTTTTGGTTGAACAATTCTTGTAAACTTTGAAACAATCTTTATTTTGAAATGAAGGCGACATATTTTGGTCAAACGTTATCTTAAAGACTTATAATCAGGTAATGGGACCCACGTAGCCGACGCCGTCACTTGACGATTTGTCGGGGTCGCTACACTTTTTGGTAAGAACCCTAATTTTAATGTTTTCAATTAAACTTAGTGTTTGGGGTTGTTGCTACCCTATTTTGATGTGAGTTGTGCTTTGGTGCTTTATGGTTATAAATCTAGAGAACAGGCCATTTGGACGAGAATTGATATACTCCGTATTGACTTTGAATGGGTAAGGTTACTTGAGGGTGAAATAGATCAAGCTTCAACTAATTGGAATTTTAGGAGTGCTTACTAAGAGTAAGTGATTGATAGTTATATGTGTAATTGTGGTTGTGTGTAGGTTGCAAAAAGGAGTGTAGCTAAATTTCAACCATCACGTTTTGTCTAGCAAAAAGGAGTCTAGCTAATTCGAACTAAAAGGATTGATGTCGTCGGATTGCATCCGTGCAAGAGATGACCGTGAATCCCGGGAGTTCCCAAAAGTGTACATTTTGTTACATTAAATTATTATTATAGAATATATGCAGTGGCGATTCTAGGATTACAAATCAATGGGGTCCGGAAATTTTTTTTCAGTACTAATTATATTTAAATATTATTTTAGTGGTAGTTTACCTAAAAAAACTATAAATTAGAAAAATATATGAGCTCCAAATAGTTAAATTTAATAGTGTCCTATACAATTTAAAAGAAAAACTATACATTTGAAAATTATATGGTGTCCTCCAATTAAATTTAATGGTGTCCTATACATTTTAACAGGTTTTTTCTACTCAAAATTTTCAAACTAATGGTGTCCGTGACCCCGCAGATATATAACTAAATTCGCCACTGAATATATGAGTATACATGATCCACTGGCCAACTTTGGGAAATATTTCATACGGTCGGATTGTATCCGTGCAAGAGACTATACGAGTTCTTGGGATCTCGAAGGTGGGTTTTGGTCAATCCGGGTGTTGATCGCTTTGTTCATCGAGATTGGTCATGCTAGAATGGAGAATTACTTTGAAGTTCTTATATAGAGGTTTGTCATGAATTTGGACGGGTAAGAGGGTTACTTAAGAACCCACATGTTAATGGTGTTGGTTATGTGTAAGTTGTTATATAATTGTTTATTCGGTGTCCGAAATTAATGTTATTGTTTTATTATTAGCTACTAAGCAATATAGCATACTTGTCAAATATGTGTTGTGAGTTTAGGTGTCGGTGGATAGAAGAATACTCGGGTGGGCAAGCAAGTGGTCAAGGACTAGCCTGGCAGCTCTATGTGTAAGTGAGTCCGCCTAATCCTTATTATCATGGAGGTGACACCTCTGGGTGTCTCATGTCATTTTATGATATACTTATGGGTGGAACTTGAATTCTTTTGAAATTGTGCTTATGAATTTCGAATTCGATTTGTAGACCAAGTGTCGTTGTATGGTGTTGAAGTAATTTGGGTCTTGTTAGCTTGTATATGTCTCGTAGTATTTTGAACTTACGTTCGTGTTAAAACGCTGCTTTGAAGTTTGTTGAATGTTGATTTAAAGCTGTACTCTGAGTTATTTTGTAAAAACGTGTCAGGGGTCTTTTGGGTTGGCCTGATGGAAGTTTTGATCAGTTATATTTGTAGTGACCCGAACTTTTCCATGTTTATATATATATTAAATGAAATTGTTATTTACATGATTAAGTGTTTCCAACATGTTAAGCAATCAAACTTGTTAAGACTTGATTAATTGAAATAGGTTTCATATAGACAATTGACCACCCAAGTTGACCGGTGATTCACGAACGTTAAAACTTGTAAAAACTATACGATAACATATATATGGTTATATATATATTTAACATGATTTTATTATAAGTATGTATCTCATTAGGTATTTTAACAATGAGTTATATACATAAAAATGAGACTATTAATTTAAGAAACTCGAAAACGATATATATAACGATTATCGTTATAACAACGTCTTAATAGGTACATATGAATCATATTAAGATATTGATACACTTGGTTAATTATGTTAAATGATAAGTAAATATATTATTAAGTGTATTAACAATGAAATACATATGTAAAAATAAGACTACTAACTTAATGATTTCGAAACGAGACATATATGTAACGATTATCGTTGTAACGACATTTAACTGTATATATATCATACTAATATGATATATTATATATCATAATATCATGATAATATAACAATTTAACATCTCATTTGTTATAATAAACAATGGGTTAACAACATTCAACAAGATCGTTAACCTAAAGGTTTCAAAACAACATTTACATGTAACGACTAACGATGACTTAACGACTCAGTTAAAATGTATATACATGTAGTGTTTTAATATGTATTCATAAACTTTTGAAAGACTTCAAGACACTTATCAAAATACTTCTACTTAACAAAAATGCTTACAATTACATCCTCGTTCAGTTTCATCAACAATTCTACTCGTATGCACCCGTATTCGTACTCGTACAATACACAGCTTTTAGATGTATGTACTATTGGTATATACACTCTAATTATCAGCTCTTAGCAGCCCATGTGAGTCACCTAACACATGTGGGAACCATCATTTGGAAACTAGCATGAAATATCTCATAAAATTACAAAAATATGAGTAATCATTCATGACTTATTTACATGAAAACAAAATTACATATCCTTTATATCTAATCCATACACCAACGACCAAAATCACCTACAAACACTTTCATTCTTCAGTTTTCTTCATCTAATTGATCTCTCTCAAGTTCTATCTTCAAGTTCTAAGTGTTCTTCATAAATTCCAAAAGTTCTAGTTTCATAAAATCAAGAATACTTCCAAGATTGCAAGTTTACTTCCAAGTTTTCTAAATCCATTCCAAGTAATCATCCAAGATCAAGAAACCTTTGTTACTTACAGTAGGTTATCTTTCTAATACAAGGTAATAATCATATTCAAACTTTAATTCAATTTCTATAACTATAACAATCTTATTTCGAGTGGAAATCTTACTTGAAATTGTTTTCGTGTCATGATTCTGCTTTAAGAACTTTCAAGCCATCCAAGGATCCTTTGAAGCTAGATCTATTTTTCTCATTTCCAGTAGGTTTATCCAAGGAACTTGAGGTAGTAATGATGCTCATAACATCATTCTATTCATACATATAAAGCTATCTTAATCGAAGGTTTAAACTTGTAATCACTAGAACATAGTTTAGTTAATTCTAAACTTGTTCGCAAATAAAAGTTTATCCTTCTAACTTGACTTTTAAAATCAACTAAACACATGTTCTATATCTATATGATATGCTAACTTAATGATTTAAAACCTGGAAACACGAAAAACACCGTAAAACCGGATTTACGCCGTCGTAGTAACACCGCGGGCTGTTTTGGGTTAGTTAATTAAAAACTATGATAAACTTTGATTTAAAAGTTGTTATTCTGAGAAAATAATTTTTATTATTAACATGAAACTATATCCAAAAATTATGGTTAAACTCAAAGTGGAAGTATGTTTTCTAAAAGTGTCATCTAGACGTCGTTCTTTCGACTGAAATGACTACCTTTACAAAAACGACTTGTAACTTATTTTTCTGACTATAAACCTATACTTTTTCTGTTTAGATTTATAAAATAGAGTTCAATATGAAACCATAGCAATTTGATTCACTCAAAACGGATTTAAAATGAAGAAGTTATGGGTAAAACAAGATTGGATAATTTTTCTTATTTTTGCTACGTGAAAATTGGTAACAAATCTATTCCAACCATAACTTAATCAACTAATATTGTATATTATGTAATCTTGAGATACCATAGACACGTATACAATGTTTTGACCTATCATGTCGACACATCTATATATATTTCGGAACAACCATAGACACTCTATATGTGAATGTTGGAGTTAGCTATACAGGGTTGAGGTTGATTCCAAAATATATATAGTTTGAGTTGTGATCAATACTGAGATACGTATACACTGGGTCGTGGATTGATTCAAGATAATATTTATCGATTTATTTCTGTACATCTAACTGTGGACAACTAGTTGTAGGTTACTAACGAGGACAGCTGACTTAATAAACTTAAAACATCAAAATATATTAAAAGTGTTGTAAATATATTTTGAACATACTTTGATATATATGTATATATTGTTATAGGTTCGTGAATCAACCAGTGGCCAAGTCTTACTTCCCGACGAAGTAAAAATCTGTGAAAGTGAGTTATAGTCCCACTTTTAAAATCTAATATTTTTGGGATGAGAATACATGCAGGTTTTATAAATGATTTACAAAATAGACACAAGTACGTGAAACTACATTCTATGGTTGAATTATCGAAATCGAATATGCCTCTTTTTATTAAGTCTGGTAATCTAAGAATTAGGGAACAGACACCCTAATTGACGCGAATCCTAAAGATAGATCTATTGGGCCTAACAAACCCCATCCAAAGTACCGGATGCTTTAGTACTTCGAAATTTATATCATATCCGAAGGGTGTCCCGGAAGGATGGGGATATTCTTATATATGCATGTTGTTAATGTCGGTTACCAGGTGTTCACCATATGAATGATTTTTATCTCTATGTATGGGATGTGTATTGAAATATGAAATCTTGTGGTCTATTATTATGATTTGATATATATAGGTTAAACCTATAACTCACCAACATTTTTGTTGACGTTTTAAGCATGTTTATTCTCAGGTGATTATTAAGAGCTTCCGTTGTCGCATACTTAAATAAGGACGAGATTTGGAGTCCATGCTTGTATGATATTGTGTAAAAACTGCATTCAAGAAACTTATTTTGTTGTAACATATTTGTATTGTAAACCATTATGTAATGGTCGTGTGTAAACAGGATATTTTAGATTATCATTATTTGATAATCTACGTAAAGCTTTTTAAACCTTTATTGATGAAATAAAGGTTATGGTTTGTTTTAAAAATGAATGCAGTCTTTGAAAAACATCTCATATAGAGGTCAAAACCTCGCAACGAAATCAATTAATATGGAACGTTTTTAATCAATAAGAACTGGACATTTCAGTTGGTATCCGAGCGTTGGTCTTAAAGAACCAGAATTTTACATTAGTGTGTCTTATCGAGTTTGTTAGGATGCATTAGTGAGTTTGGACTTCGACCGTGTTTACTTGAAAAATGATTGCTTAACAAATTTTGTTGGAAACTATATATTTTTAACATGTGAATATTATGTGATATATTAATCTCTTAACGCGTTTGATATTATGTGATAGATGTCTACCTCTAGAACAAGTCCCATTGACTCACCTAATAATAATGAAGAGTCAAATGTAAATTGGAATGATTCGTGGACTGATTCACAAGTTCCCGAAGAGGAACCGGAAGAAGAGTCGGAACCGGAAGAAGAATCAGAACCGGAAGAGGAGGAACCGGAGGAGGAAATAGAACCGGTGGGGGAAATAATAAAACGGTTAAGTAAAAGAAAATCCTCAACCAACCGACCAAGGTTAATTATGGTCAATGGTGTTTCCGCCAAGGAAGCAAAATATTGGGAGGATTACCAATTCTCCGATGAATCGGATTCCGACGAATCGGATTTCGACGAGAATTCCGATGATGTTATAGAAATTACCCCAACTGAATTTAAAAAGGCAAAAGAAAATAATAAGGGAAAGGGCATAAAAATAGAGAAATCTAATTCCAACCCCGATAAACTTTATATGTATCGTCAACCCCCGAAGCCCTTAAGTTGTAACAATGACCTGGGAACCTCTAAACCACCAGGTTTTTCTAAACCGTTGTGGAAAACGACAGCTCGTATTAGGGGAACATCATATATCCCTAGAAACTTGGCAAAACGAACCAAAAGCGAAGAAGAAGAAACGAGCAAGTCAGAATAAGATAGTTGTATTCGTGTGGTGTAATATATGTAATATAGTGTGCTTATGCTTTATGATATATGTAAAAATTGCTTGTATTAATAAGTATTTTTTTTTATGAATCTAACTCTTGTCTATTTTACAGTATAAAAACACAAAATGGATAGACAACCCAATATTTTAAGAGACCTACCCGGAGACATGATTGATGAAATCTTGTCTAGAGTCGGTTAGAATTCTTCGGCACAACTATTTACGGCGAAATCAGTTTGTAAGACATTCGAAGAACATTCCAAGAATGTCTTGGTTTATAAGAGACTTTCGTTTGAAAGATAGGGGATATCACATTGGGAAACCCATAAGTTACGATGTGTTTACTTTGATGCATATATTGCAGGGAACCCAAATGCTATTTTACGCAACGGGTTAAGAAATTATTTTGACTCAATGTATCCGAATATAGGACTTCATGATTTAGAAAAAGCGGCTAACATGCAACATAAAGAAGCATGCTATGCTTACGGGTTAGTAATGTTCGCTTCTCACCAAAGTGAGAAAAAGAACATCGGGCTACAACTATTAAACAAAACGTTCCCACAAGTGACGGAGTCGGTAATTGGGGTAAGAAATGAGGTTTTTAGGTTATTACAAGACTGTTATGTGATGACCCGGGAATTTCCAACCAAATTTAAACTTGATCTTTATATGATTCGACACGATAAGCAAAGTCTATAATGTTGAGTCTCAAAATTTTTAGAAAACTATGTTCATATATTCGAATTACCCTTTGACTAGTTCGACGATTCACGAACCTATAACTGTAAACAGAAATGTAAATAATTATATTAAATATATTAACAAACTATTGTGTATTTTAGTTACTATGTAGGATAACTTTAACTAACTAAAATTTGTTATACAAAGAGTATATTAAATATAAATGATTTCGAATATAATGTAATCAACATTAACAAAGTATTAAACGTATAATGTATATTTAAATTAATTTGTTTCAATATATATATATATGAAATTTGATATGAATAAGTTGTTACATTATTATTAATATTATTATTATTATTATTATTATTATTATTATTATTATTAACATAAATAGTATAGTATAATATTAATATTATTGTAACTGATATTGTTTTTGGATATTATTAATGATATTATTATCATTTTTATTATTATTATCTTTATATTTAAATCATTATTATTGCTATTATTAATATCATTTTTAGTAGTACTTGATAATATTAATATTATTATTGTTAATTATATTATTATTATTATTATTAAGATTAAGATTTAAGATTATTATTAATGTAATTACATTTATCAAATATCATATAAGATCATATGTAAGATTTAGGGAATTCAATTCAGTTTTACATCTCCATCAAATACATGTAGCAAATTTGGCAACATCTATTTTATTCTTTCTTTCTGCTATTCTATTTTTGAAAACTGGCTACCACTTGTCTGTGAATTATTTCCTGTCCATATCAAAGATCAATTACAATCTCACATTACTATTAAATTATTTACTTGATTATACTATAACAATCAAGTGTTACAATCCTCAATACCAACCATCACTAACAAAACCACAACATCCTCACTAGCTCAATCACAATTCATGTTCTATAATTGAAAACCCACTTGTTGTTGAATCAAAACCACAAACCACCACATCACCTTGTGATCTTCTTAAACCACCATCGGGAACCACTCCACAACCACCACAAGTCACATCTCTTCATCACTTACAAATTTTGCCAAGTCTGGTTAGTCAAGACTCACGTAAATTTTTCTTCTTTACTTACATTATGTATACCGTATAAAAATATACAAAGAGATATGGGTACATATTAGGTACCTATTTTAGTTTCTGTTTCGGTAGAATGACCAAACCCAAATCCCTTATGATCCGGTTATAATCAACCCATCTACCATCGTTACCTCATATCACCTTCACCTCGTTATTTGATCACCACGAACAACAATCACAACACCACCATCTTCATCATTAAAGAACCTTCGAGAGCTCCTAATATCTATATGTTCCTGTTTTCAGTGAGTAGCCTAAACCCACCCAGACCACCACCATAATCATCATAAAAATCATAACCAAAAGGTTAACCTACCTGCTGCAAATTTTTTTTTTTCTCTAATGGGCAGTTTAAATACATGAATTTAGTGGTGATGGTGCACTTTTAAAAGTTGCCAACTAGAATGCATATGATATTATTATATAGTTTTATTCTAATATGCAAATGGAGCTAGTGCAAATTGGATGGCCGACAGACACCATAAACATCACCCCACTTGTAGACGGCAGCATAAAAAAAAAAAAAAAAAGACTGACCGTATGTAATGAAAGGGTTGAATATACCTTGATTAGCATGCGGGTATTTTTTTTTTAGTTATCATACTTATGGGCCGTGTTTGTTTAGTTGGGCCACTAATTCAAGTCCATTAATGAATAATACGGAATATAAAGAATTAAGTTGTTATTAAATCAAAAATGCAGATATAGAGAAGTGGTGTTGGGTGTTTGCAGTTTAATGAGAGGTTGCAGGATCGATTCTTGCCTGTGACAATCTTTTTAGAAAAAAAAAAAAAAAAAAGAGAGAAGGAGAAACAGACAGTCACATATATATTAGGGTAAATATATTTGAGCTGTGATTTAAAATAGAAAGATAACAAACAGATGGATGGATAAGAGTGTTTGTGTGTGGATTAGAGGACTTGGGTTCGAACCTTGCCTGAGACATTATTTTTAATCCTTTTTGATTTTGAGGTAGAATCTCTATTTTATTATCATTGTTATCATTATTATTATTACTTTTATTGTTTATTATTATTATTATTATTATTATTATTATTATTATTATTATTATTATTATTATTATTATTATTATTATTATTATTATTATTATTATTATTATTATTATTATTCTAGTTACAATATGGATTATTATTATTATTATTAATCTAAGTATCATTATTAGTATTATCATTATTAATAAAGTTATTATTATTATTAGCAAATCATTATTATAAAAACTATCTTTTTAAACAAATCAATATTGTGTGCATAAAATATTCTTATTACATATATTATGATTATATTAAATATTTTACAAAACTATATATATAAAACTTATTAATATTATTTATAAAAATACTTATATATAACAAACTATTGATTTTTAAATATAACACAACACAAATATATATATAAATATGGATATATTAATATAACTATATAGATATTAATCACTATGGATATATACACAAATTAAACATACATAATATATAAATTAAAGATAAATTAAACAAAATTGTTCAGTTATGATTATATTATTTAATATATATATACAAATGATATAGGTTCATGAATCCGAGGCCAACCCTGCATTGTTCAGTTGTTCAATGTTGTCATATGTATTTTTACTACAAAATACAGTATGGTGAGTTTCATTATTCCCTTTTTTTTAAATGCTTTCGTAATATATATTTTTGGGACTGAGAATACATGCGCTGTTTTTATAACTGTTTTACGAAATAGACACAAGTAATTGAAACTACATTATATGGTTGAATGATCGAAATCGAATATGCCCCTTTTTATTAAGTCTGGTAATCTAAGAATTAGGGAACAGACACCCTAATTGACGCGAATCCTAAAGATAGATCTATCGGGCCCAACAAGCCCCATCCAAAGTACCGGATGCTTTAGTTCTTCGAAATTTATATCATGTCCGAAGGAGGATCCCGGAATGATGGGGATATTCTTGTATATGCATCTTGTTAATGTCGGTTACCAGGTGTTCAATCCATATGAATGATATTTTTGTCTCTATGCATGGGACGTATGTTTACGAGAAATGGAAATATGAAATCTTGTGGTCTATTAAAATTATGAAATGATTATTTATATTAAACTAATGAACTCACCAACCTTTTGGTTGACACTTTAAAGCATGTTTATTCTCAGGTACGAAAGAAATCTTCCGCTGTGTAATTGCTCATTTTAAAGATATTACTTGGAGTCTTTCATGACATATTTCAAAAGATGTTGCATTCGAGTCGTTGAGATCATCAAGATTATTATTAAATCAGTTATAGTTGGATATATTATAAAATGGTATGCATGCCGTCAACTTTGGTTGTAATGAAAGATTGTCTTTTCAAAAACGAATGCAATATTTGTAAAATGTATCATATAGAGGTCAAATACCTCGTGATGTAATCAACTGTTGTGAATCGTTTATAATCATTATGGACTTCGTTCAGATGGATTAGGACGGGTATTTACAGTTGGTATCAGAGCAGAGGTCTTAGCGAACCAGGTCTGCATTAGTGTGTCTAACTGATAAGTCGTTAGGATGCATTAGTGAGTCTGGACTTCGACCGTGTCTGCATGTCAAAAGTTTTTCTTATCATTTCGTGTCAAAAATTACCTGCTTATCATTCTTAGAGAATCACTTGCTTATCATTCTTAGTCTAGACACGTTTTACTGCATTGACTGCATAAATAGTGTATAGACAAAATTCATATCTTAGCGTATCTGTTACTGTAGATCTTGCCTGATATCTTCCGTAAATTTCTCCGTAATTTAAGGGAACCTGGTACTATATATCTATGCATATTATGCATTGAGAATACCATCCAACTATCAATTGCTGTCACTAAACTTTTCAAACCAAATTTTTTTTTCTGAGATCGCGTAAGATGGCCTCTACGAACCAACCAAGTTCATCTGACTCCGAAGATAGCGTGACAGGAGCTCACCAACCAATCAACTACCGTGATTACTGGAAAAAATGGGGGTGGGTTCGCGACATACTCACCCTATGGAGAAGGGAAGAAGGTACTCCATATCATGAACTGAATCTACCACCTAACCTTGGAGTACTTGACCCGCTCACCGGCGAACCCGTTCGCAACACCGTTTATACCCTTTTTGCAAGAATTTTTCGTCTTGAGGCTACCATTTACGGAACTAGAGAAGATATCCGATCTCTACCTCACACTGATAACCAACCAGGGTTAGTAGAAGAAGTTAAAGAACTTCGAGCTCGAGTGTTAACTTTAGAGAGCATGGTACACAATTTGCAAGCACCATCAGTATCACCAACACCAGTAACATCACCAACCTTAGCACCAACAGCATTAGTACCACCAACAACAACATCCGCACCACCAGCTTCGACATCTCATTCTATGTAACATCCCGCGTTTTTCCGTTAAATTTAATTTTAACACCGTCTTTTTTTTTAAAAAAAAAAACATAATCCTTCGTATTTAAATTAATAGTTTCCGTGAGTAACGTTCATTATATTCCCGTTATTTAATTTTAACGTCACCCGTTTACTCGAGCGTTTTTTTTTTTTTAAAAATATTCGTTTGGCTTATTCCCGCACCCGCTCTGAAACTTGAGGGACTAGTTCCGCCACTTGACCAAAGAGGTGGCTAGTAGTTGACTAGTCAACCACTCACCACCTCCACCCACTCATTCATCCATTTCTTTTTTTTTTCTTTCTTTCTTTTTTTCTCTCAAGAACACAAACTTAAATCATCATCTAAATCCGGATCGGGAAGCAAACTTCAAAACAAATTACATATTCGTGATCCTCTCTTCATCCTCTACATTTTGATACCAATTTCATCAAGCTTGGGTCAAGGCTAAGCAACTTTCATGCACACGTTTACTTGTTGAAGTACCTTTATACTCGTGCACTCGAGGTGAGATCATAGTCCCACTCTTACTCTTTTTGAACTTACATTTGGGATGAGAAAACATAAACATTTCTTTTACTAAGTGAACACAAGTACAGGAAAACAAACATTCTACATACGAGTTTAGAACAAAATCCTCAATTCGATTATCATTAGTTACACTTGCCGGGTGTAAGCGAGAACTTATGTTGTATGGATCCATATGGGTTTGACAAACCCTCATTCAAACGGTTCGCTACCGTTTACGAATGAAATATATTTTCGGGAACAGTGTTGTTCTAGCACTAATTGATGGGGTATTCAACGGACGGAACGTTAAGCTTTGATAATTGGGTGCTCGTGAATATTAACTTTTAGAATGTACTACTATTATTTCAACTTTGCAAATCTTGTGGTTCGACTTACTTTACTTTTACTCACTTACTTAAACCTATGATTTCACCAACGTTTTTGCGTTGACAGATTCTTCTATGTTTTCTCAGGTTTTCACATGGCTATTTGTTACACGCTTCCGCACTCTTTGATTACTTGATTGGAGTCTACCATGCATGCATACGCTAGGGATAGCATTTTTGGATTCAAACTTTTGTCTACTTACTTACGCTATTTATAGCAACTGTGGTTTCAAACTAATTATGTCGCAAGTTATTTCATTTATACTTTATGACTTTTGTAAACTTAGACTTGTTGTCGATCCGTTTGTTAAACTAAACTTTGTACCTTTCAAATGAACGCGACATAATTTTGGTCAAACGAGTCTCATATAGGGACTACGACCACGTAACGGGACCTAAGTTAACGACGCCGTCAATAACGGTTTTGGTCGGGTCGTTACAAGTGGTATCAGAGCGTTGGTTGTAGGGAACTAGGACGTGCATTAGTGTGTCTAACAGAGTCGTTAGGACGCATTAGTGAGTCTAGACTACAACCGGATAGTTAGCATTTGCATTCTGACATACATTTGCTATAGATAGCACTTACTTGACTACTTGTGCATTATACTTGAATCATTCTTAGGCAAACTTTTTAATGGTACCCAACCTTCATCATACGAACTCGTATTCCGCCACTTTTTGGTAACACACGTAAATTCATGATTCATACACGTATGGATGACGACGACTTCATTAGTCACACTTGTTCGGGAACTCTGTCTCCCGGATTGTTATTTGCCACCGTTTCAACTTACTATCGGTTTCCCACTGGTGTTTCTTACTATCTACTTTTTGGTGTTACTACCATCACTACTCTAGGTGAGTATCGTCATCAGCATTTATCACTACGGTTGCGTGCTACTCGTTATCATGACTCGTTACTCTTTTCATACCTGAATACCTTATTGTCTGACTCGAACCACATTGACGTGAACAATCATTTATACACTTCCCTCGGGGAACGCTTCTTTATAGTTGCACTAATTCTTTCGATTCAATACGAGTCACGTTAGAGACGTCGTTACACTTTGTTTATTTTAAACTTCACGATTACACGAACTTGAATCTATAGAGTGATGTGGGAATGGAGGTATGAGTTAGCGTAATATAACGACACTCGATCAACGTGGTTATATTACGGTAAGACATACCAAAGTTCTAATGACACGTGATGGTGGTTAGACTCGATCAACCTAATCACCACCATGTGCCATGTACATGACTTCATCTATTCATGTTTGGACATCTGAAAACTCTGAAAGTACTGACAACAACCATACCGGGGACACACCTTCGAATATTGTCGAACCATATTTATGCTTCTGAATGAATGACGAATTCTTTCAACTTCAAACATACGTTATACATGAATACTATCTCGTCCTCGCACAGTCTTATTGACTAACTACAATTTACTCGTTATGCTCGCATCGAGGCGGAAACTTCTCTCGCCTTACACTCGTAATTCTGGTTCAGGAAATCTTCTATTTTAAATTCTCAATGGAGAGAGACTCTTCACGTTATACTAGTATTCGCCTCGAGGGTGAATAGTCTCGACGAACGTATTTGGAAACCGATAAATCTTCCGCGACGCGAATTTTCTTGAGAAACTTGTCCTAACAAACTTGTTCAAATATACCTTACGGAATGTACTTTGTTTCGGATCGAGATCCTCGTTTCACTTCTAGATTTCGGAGTGCCTTACAAAAAGCCTCGGGACCACGTTTAGACATGAGTACCGCGTACCATCCAAAACCCGACAGACCGAACAAACATACGATTCAAACCTTGGAAACCGTAATACGAATTTGAGTTACCAACTTCAAACCACTTGAGAAAAGTCTTGCCTTTAACCAGAATCTCTTACCACGATAGTTATCATTCGATTCTTAACGTCACACCTTTTGAAACCACATGTGACCGGAAACGTCATTCTCTTTTGTCGAACAAAGTAAACGATGATCAATTCACCGGAGCCGACTTTATTCATGAGCAACTGAGAAAATTTATTCATATTCAAGAAAGACCCAACACGACTCGTAGTCGCCCAGAGAGCTTGCCAATGTTAGACGTAAACCTTTCGAGTTCCATGTGGGAAACCGCGTCACGTTAGAAGTCGCACCTTGGAAAGGTGCAATCCGTTTCGGGAAAACGTAGGAAGCTAAATCCGCGATATTTTGATCCTTTAAATTCTTGGGGTGTTTTGGACCCGTCGCTAGCCGTTTAGACTTTTCCGACTCATTTTGGGTCTCCGTTTATCCTACATTCGATGTATCAACTCAAAGACGTGTTTTGCGAAACGAGAACTTGTTATCTCCTTTGATGAACTCACTATCGACGATAACCCTCACTTCCTAGGAGGACCGGTTGAAACCATAAATCGTGAAGCCAAACCTTAAAACAACATATGATCCCGACCGTCAAAATTCGTTGAAATACCCTAGGACGTACTTCTCCCTCACTCGTAGAATTGGCAACGCAAGATCTCGAGGAAGATTCAACAACTACTACTTTCAACTAAATTTCGGGACGAAATTTCTTTTGAGGCGTGGATAATGTAACATCCCGCGTTTTTTCGTTAAATTTAATTTTAACACCGTCTTTTTTTTTTTAAAAAACATAATCCTTCGTATTTAAATTAATAGTTTCCGTGAGTAACGTTCATTATATTCCCGTTATTTAATTTTAACGTCACCCGTTTACTCGAGCGTTTTTTTTTTTTTAAAAATATTCGTTTGGCTTATTCCCGCACCCGCTCTGAAACTTGAGGGACTAGTTCCGCCACTTGACCAAAGAGGTGGCTAGTAGTTGACTAGTCAACCACTCACCACCTCCACCCACTCATTCATCCATTTCTTTTTTTTTTCTTTCTTTCTTTTTTTCTCTCATGAACACAAACTTAAATCATCATCTAAATCCGGATCGGGAAGCAAACTTCAAAACAAATTACATATTCGTGATCCTCTCTTCATCCTCTACATTTTGATACCAATTTCATCAAGTTTGGGTCAAGGCTAAGCAACTTTCATGCACACGTTTACTTGTTGAAGTACCTTTATACTCGTGCACTCGAGGTGAGATCATAGTCCCACTCTTACTCTTTTTGAACTTACATTTGGGATGAGAAAACATAAACATTTCTTTTACTAAGTGAACACAAGTACAGGAAAACAAACATTCTACATACGAGTTTAGAACAAAATCCTCAATTCGATTATCATTAGTTACACTTGCCGGGTGTAAGCGAGAACTTATGTTGTATGGATCCATATGGGTTTGACAAACCCTCATTCAAACGGTTCGCTACCGTTTACGAATGAAATATATTTTCGGGAACAGTGTTGTTCTAGCACTAATTGATGGGGTATTCAACGGACGAAACGTTAAGCTTTGATAATTGGGTGCTCGTGAATATTAACTTTTAGAATGTACTACTATTATTTCAACTTTGCAAATCTTGTGGTTCGACTTACTTTACTTTTACTCACTTACTTAAACCTATGATTTCACCAACGTTTTTGCGTTGACAGATTCTTCTATGTTTTCTCAGGTTTTCACATGGCTATTTGTTACACGCTTCCGCACTCTTTGATTACTTGATTGGAGTCTACCATGCATGCATACGCTAGGGATAGCATTTTTGGATTCAAACTTTTGTCTACTTACTTACGCTATTTATAGCAACTGTGGTTTCAAACTAATTATGTCGCAAGTTATTTCATTTATACTTTATGACTTTTGTAAACTTAGACTTGTTGTCGATCCGTTTGTTAAACTAAACTTTGTACCTTTCAAATGAACGCGACATAATTTTGGTCAAACGAGTCTCATATAGGGACTACGACCACGTAACGGGACCTAAGTTAACGACGCCATCAATAACGGTTTTGGTCGGGTCGTTACATTCTATACCTCAAGTATAATCATCGTTCTATGTATCGTTCTATCTATTTTATTTTCGTTCGACATGGCGATTATGTAATCTCTAATGTTTTAGAAATTACATATTCCTGTTCTAATGATAAATCAAATGAGATCAATATCACATTAACTCATTAAATTCATGATTACATCTGAAGAAAATATATACGTATATATGTTTTCATAAAGATTGTAATTAAAAATTCTTTTGTACAAACTGTTAATGGTGAAAATATTTTAACGGGTAGGTAATACCCGAGGAGTATTTAGATTTCACATTAATAAGTTACACTGTACATTCTTCGAAATTGATTCAACGATCATTTACTATCCTATTTACAACCACCGATTTACGTATCCGTTCACCAAAGAACAACTATTTTCATTCAAATTCAATTTCATATTTGGATTTTGATCTATCAGAATCCAACAAGTGGCATAATGAAGAAATAATGGACACAATAAAAATTGATTAGAAACAGACTAATTGACAATATGAAATTTTTGTTAAGAAACCACGCTAACAAAATCCTAGCTAACTATTCCTAGCTAACTGTTAATTCCATATTACATTTTATTTATCGCAATTTATTTTATCGCAATTTTAATTCTCGCAATTTTATTTATCGTTATTTAATTTCTGTTATTTACTTTACGCATTTTATTTATCGTCATTTAATTTCTGTATTTATTTTATGCACTTTAAATATCGGGACACGTATACAAAGTTTTGACATATCATATCGACACATCTATATATATTATTTGGAATCACCATAGACACTCTATATGCAGTAATGATCGAGTTCCCTATACAGGGTTGAGGTTGATTCTATAATAATATATATACTTTGAGTTGTGATCAAGTCTGAGACATGTACACGGGTCACGATACGTATTAATTAATTCGAATATTATATATTAAATTATATATGAATTATTGGACTGTCAACTATGGACTAATAACATTGAACAATTAAAATGAATTAAAATATTGATTATAATATATGAAACTAAATAATTCTTCAAGTTTGCCACTTGATTTCATCTTAAATTCCATTTGTATCTTAATGATTACAATCTGCGTTCAAACCTTTCGTGATTCTTGAAAGCACCTCAATCAAGAGGATGAACCAACCGCACTTCATTCATAGAAGAAAAGATTAATGTATATAACTATACACCTGAAAAATCACGGAACCTGAGTAAACGTTTAAAACATAGCTGTGCTAATTCTTTCGGCATTGTTATTACCGAAAATAACTTTGCGATCTCTTTTCAAAGTAGCCAATTTTGTCACAGCTCCAGCAAATCAACTTCGACTTTTCATTCGAAGTAACCTTACTATAAATCCTGATTACCCTTTTGATATCGGAGAATTCTTTTATATTCTACCATATTACCAGCAGACATACCTGTAATATCGTTGCTCCTTGGTTTAAATCCCTCAGGCAAATCACTACATTTATCTATTGAAGTCTCATCACATTCTCATCCACATCTGGTAACGAGAATTGCCATACCAATTACCGAGAATTAGCAAATCTGTATTGTGAGCCTCGCAACGCTTCCACATCAACAGTTATATGTAAACATATAACATTTATCTCTTAGAATTATGATCTCTCATCTGAAATCCTGAAAAGCACTCAGTCTACAAATCAAATACTCTGAATGTTGAAAAAGCTGAATGAAGTAGCAGAAATCGTAGACAACTGTAAACGACCCTAATCGTCGGAAGTCTTGATGATAAGGAATGGAGTATCGGAAACACTCAATAGAAAATTTAGTACTGAAAAGCAGAGTATGCGAAACTATGAAGGAAACCGTGGACAAGTCACAAAGAATAAGTTTGACTTCAAAGAATCCAAATGATTCAATGCCTGCTGAAGCCTTTAGCAAATGTCTTGCTCCTTACTCTAAACCCTTGTGGACGATATTCTTCCTCATCCTCCGATCATAGATATTCCAAGATATCATCGTATCTTTTATTATAAATATCTTCAATATTTCTGAAGATAATTTTATAACTATTCTTATCTGAAATCAATAATCTCTTCATGTTATCAGTGTTACATCATATAGAAGCTGTTAGTTTCTATATTCTGTAAACTTTCGAGCTTAAAATATGAATGTTTTTGAAGTAATGTTGGGAACTGATGCATGAGTTAGTATAATATAATGACACTTGATCAACGTGATTATATTACAGTAAGTCATGCTGAGTTCTAATGGGACATGATGGTTCACAGTAGATCACACCACCATCATGTGTCATGTTACATAACTCTTTCATTCTAATTAACTTCTGAACATATCAAGAAAGTATATTCTTGATAGCTCTATTCTCAATGATTCTGGTAATCTGACGAATCAAATCGTGCTATTACGTTTTTTCTTGATTATAACATTAAATTCATCTGAAACTTCATACTTACAAATTCTAGATCATTACTCGTTTTTCTAGAGATCGGGAGGAGATTAAAAAGATGAAGAGCTCCGAAACATAAAGGAAGATATAAAACTCGACAACAACACTGAGATTACAATAATTAAAAATTAAAACATCACGACAATTAAAAATTAAAAGATTATAATCAAACTAATCGTCGTCATCAATTGTCATCTGCAAAGTAGCGTTCACCAGTCATTTCACCATCCGTAAGGTACTCTGGAGACATCGGTATTTCTCTTGATGCCTCAACTGCTGCTTCAGCTGATTCATCGAGGTAACGATAACCCAACGTCTCTTCATCTTCAAGAACCGTATACAAAGAAATGCGTTTACCGCGATCTTCAATGGTATCTTTTATAAAGTACCATTGATCATTGGTACACAGAAAACTTGCCCTACAATCCGCATCATAATCGTCTTTATAAAAGAACACAGACGTGAATTCACACGGAACTTTTTCCTTCAGAAAGGATAGCAAGTCTTGTAAACCAACATCACGAATGTCGATATCTTCAAACGAAATACTATCGCCCCACTTGTATTCCTTCATTTGATTACGGAAATCACCTCCGTAATGAACATTGAATGAAACAATCATTGGGGGAAGTGTTAACATTTTGCAGTTTGGGGGTGTTTGATTTTGATTTTTGAGAAAGATGGAAATATAAAAGAAATATATGTTTGAGTGTATAAAATGAAGTATATGGTTGGTGTTTTTATAGAGTAAAAGTGACCGTTGGGATAGCCGTTGGAATTTTTTTTTATTTTTATTTTACTAACGGCTAAAAATTTGGGCAAGTTTTTGGGTGAAGGTGGACGATGCCGTTGGGACCTCTCTTACGATAGTTTCATTCGTACTCTTCGAATAATCGAATTGTTTAATCCATATTACTCGATAATGTTAAAACTCTATTTTACCAACTCATATTCGTCAGGAAAACATATTTATTGTTAACCATGACAACCACACTCAAATTTCGGGACGAAATTTCTTTAACGGGTAGGTACTGTGATGACCCGGGAATTTCCAACCAAATTTAAACTTGATCTTTATATGATTCGACACGATAAGCAAAGTCTGTAATGTTGAGTCTCAAAATTTTTAGAAAACTATGTTCATATATTCGAATTACCCTTTGACTAGTTCGACGATTCACGAACCTATAACTGTAAACAGAAATGTAAATAATTATATTAAATATATTAACAAACTATTGTGTATTTTAGTTACTATGTAGGATAACTTTAACTAACTAAAATTTGTTATACAAAGAGTATATTAAATATAAATGATTTCGAATATAATGTAATCAACATTAACAAAGTATTAAACGTATAATGTATATTTAAATTAATTTGTTTCAATATATATATATATGAAATTTGATATGAATAAGTTGTTACATTATTATTAATATTATTATTAATATTATTATTAACATAAATAGTATAATATTAATATTATTGTAACTGATATTGTTTTTGGATATTATTAATGATATTATTATCATTTTTATTATTATTATCTTTATATTTAAATCATTATTATTGCTATTATTAATATCATTTTTAGTAGTACTTGATAATATTAATATTATTATTGTTAATTATATTATTATTATTATTAAGATTAAGATTTAAGATTATTATTAATGTAATTACATTTATCAAATATCATATAAGATCATATGTAAGATTTAGGGAATCCAATTCAGTTTTACATCTCCATCAAATACATGTAGCAAATTTTGCAACATCTATTTTATTCTTTCTTTCTGCTATTCTATTTTTGAAAACTGGCTACCACTTGTCTGTGAATTATTTCCTGTCCATATCAAAGATCAATTACAATCTCACATTACTATTAAATTATTTACTTGATTATACTATAACAATCAAGTGTTACAATCCTCAATACCAACCATCACTAACAAAACCACAACATCCTCACTAGCTCAATCACAATTCATGTTCTATAATTGAAAACCCACTTGTTGTTGAATCAAAACCACAAACCACCACATCACCTTGTGATCTTCTTAAACCACCATCGGGAACCACTCCACAACCACCACAAGTCACATCTCTTCATCACTTACAAATTTTGCCAAGTCTGGTTAGTCAAGACTCACGTAAATTTTTCTTCTTTACTTACATTATGTATACCGTATAAAAATATACAAAGAGATATGAGTACATATTAGGTACCTATTTTAGTTTCTGTTTCGGTAGAATGACCAAACCCAAATCCCTTATGATCCGGTTATAATCAACCCATCTACCATCGTTACCTCATATCACCTTCACCTCGTTATTTGATCACCACGAACAACAATCACAACACCACCATCTTCATCATTAAAGCACCTTCGAGAGCTCCTAATATCTATATGTTCCCGTTTTCTGTGAGTAGCCTAAACCCACCCAGACCACCACCATAATCATCATAAAAATCATAACCAAAAGGTTAACCTACCTGCTGCAAATTTTTTTTTTCTCTAATGGGCAGTTTAAATACATGAATTTAGTGGTGATGGTGCACTTTTAAAAGTTGCCAACTAGAATGCATATGATATTATTATATAGTTTTATTCTAATATGCAAATGGAGCTAGTGCAAATTGGATGGCCGACAGACACCATAAACATCACCCCACTTGTAGACGGCAGCATAAAAAAAAAAAAAAAAAAAGACTGATCGTATGTAATGAAAGGGTTGAATATACCTTGATTAGCATGCGGGTATTTTTTTTTAGTTATCATACTTATGGGCCGTGTTTGTTTAGTTGGGCCACTAATTCAAGTCCATTAATGAATAATACGGAATATAAAGAATTAAGTTGTTATTAAATCAAAAACGCAGATATAGAGAAGTGGTGTTGGGTGTTTGCAGTTTAATGAGAGGTTGCAGGATCGATTCTTACCTGTGACAATCTTTTTAGAAAAAAAAAAAAAGAGAGAGAAGGAGAAACAGACAGTCACATATATATTAGGGTAAATATATTTGAGCTGTGATTTAAAATAGAAAGATAACAAACAGATGGATGAATAAGAGTGTTTGTGTGTGGATTAGAGGACTTGGGTTCGAGCCTTGCCTGAGACATTATTTTTAATCCTTTTTGATTTTGAGGTAGAATCTCTATTTTATTATCATTGTTATCATTATTATTATTACTTTTATTGTTTATTATTATTATTATTATTATTATTATTATTATTATTATTATTATTATTATTATTATTATTATTATTATTATTATTATTATTATTATTATTATTATTATTATTATTATTATTATTATTATTATTATTATTATTATTCTAGTTACAATATGGATTATTATTATTATTAATCTAAGTATCATTATTAGTATTATCATTATTAATAAAGTTATTATTATTATTAGCAAATCATTATTATAAAAACTATCTTTTTAAACAAATCAATATTGTGTGCATAAAATATACTTATTACATATATTATGATTATATTAAATATTTTACAAAACTATATATATAAAACTTATTAATATTATTTATAAAAATACTTATATATAACAAACTATTGATTTTTAAATATAACACAACACAAATATATATATAAATATGGATATATTAATATAACTATATAGATATTAATCACTATGGATATATACACAAATTAAACATACATAATATATAAATTAAAGATAAATTAAACAAAATTGTTCAGTTATGATTATATTATTTAATATATATACAAATGATATAGGTTCGTGAATCCGAGACCAACCCTGCATTGTTCAGTTGTTCAATGTTGTCATATGTATTTTTACTACAAAATACAGTATGGTGAGTTTCATTATTCCCTTTTTTTTAAATGCTTTCGTAATATATATTTTTGGGACTGAGAATACATGCGCTGTTTTTATAACTGTTTTACGAAATAGACACAAGTAATTGAAACTACATTATATGGTTGAATGATCGAAATCGAATATGCCCCTTTTTATTAAGTCTGGTAATCTAAGAATTAGGGAACAGACACCCTAATTGACGCGAATCCTAAAGATAGATCTATCGGGCCCAACAAGCCCCATCCAAAGTACCGGATGCTTTAGTACTTCGAAATTTATATCATGTCCGAAGGAGGATCCCGGAATGATGGGGATATTCTTGTATATGCATCTTGTTAATGTCGGTTACCAGGTGTTCAATCCATATGAATGATATTTTTGTCTCTATGCATGGGACGTATGTTTACGAGAAATGGAAATATGAAATCTTGTGGTCTATTAAAATTATGAAATGATTATTTATATTAAACTAATGAACTCACCAACCTTTTGGTTGACACTTTAAAGCATGTTTATTCTCAGGTACGAAAGAAATCTTCCGCTGTGTAATTGCTCATTTTAAAGATATTACTTGGAGTCTTTCATGACATATTTCAAAAGATGTTGCATTCGAGTCGTTGAGATCATCAAGATTATTATTAAATCAGTTATAGTTGGATATATTATAAAATGGTATGCATGCCGTCAACTTTGGTTGTAATGAAAGATTGTCTTTTCAAAAACGAATGCAATATTTGTAAAATGTATCATATAGAGGTCAAATACCTCGTGATGTAATCAACTGTTGTGAATCATTTATAATCATTATGGACTTCGTCCGGATGGATTAGGACGGGTCTTTACATGTTAGTCATTACGTAACCCTCGTCCCTTTGACGACGTTACAACACGCTGTCTTATCAACGGCCATAACGGTTATGTTCCACAAGACCAATGATGGGAAGTAGTCCTAGTAAAACCAGAATGCATGACTTGTTTCTGGACGTATGAATTACGTGTCTTTATTGCCTTTGCTGAACGACTTGTGTACTAGCTAGAATTATCTTCACAACTATCTTGTATCAAAGTTATTGTGTGCTATATTTCATGCTTTATGTAAAATAAGCGGTATTGTAAGTTTGTAAAATATTGTATAAAAGTTTGAACGCGAAATATTATTATAATCAGTTTTTCATATAGAATTGTAGTAGTTGAATTGTATATTAGCTACTAAGTATGAGCTTAACGGGTAGGTACTACCCGAATTTAAACTTATAAAACGCTAATATGAAGAAAAAGCTTTTATAAATGAGTTCATTTTATGCTACGAAATACTATTAAATACTCTTAATATTCTGTATGATTAACTTGTTCCATTTGACTATTTTGAAGAAAATGGCACCGACTACTCGACACACCGTGAATATGAATGAAGAGGAATTCCATACTTTTATAGCTTCAAACATAGCCGCAGTACAGGCTGCGCTACATACCAACAATAACCTTGGATCTAGCAGTACAGGAAATCGTGTAGGATGCACCTACAAAGAATTCACTGCCTGCAAACCTTTAGAATTTGATGGAACCGAAGGACCGATCAGATTGAAACGGTGGACCGAGAAGGTCGAATCGGTGTTTGCCATAAGTAAGTGTACTGAAGAGGATAAAGTGAAGTACGCTACGCATACCTTCACAGGTTCTGCGTTAACATGGTGGAATACCTATCTAGAGCAAGTGGGACAAGATGATGCGTACGCACTACCGTGGTCAGCATTCAAGCACTTGATGAACGAGAAGTACCGTCCCAGAACCGAGGTCAATAAGCTCAAGACAGAACTTAGGGGGTTACGAACCCAAGGATTTGATATTACCACGTATGAAAGATGATTCATAGAATTGTGCCTATTGTGTCCGGGAGCGTTCGAAGATGAGGAAGAGAAGATCGACGCGTTTGTGAAAGGATTACCGGAAAGAATCCAAGAAGATATAAGTTCACACGAGCCCGCCTCCATACAACAGGCATGTAGAATGGCTCATAAACTAGTGAACCAGATTGAGGAAAGAATTAAAGAACAGGCGACTGAAGAGGCCAATGTGAAGCAAGTCAAAAGAAAGTGGGAGGAAAACGGTGATAAGAAATCACCAATACAACAACAACAGCAATTACAATAATAATCGCAACAATTATCCCAACAATCGCAACATCAATCGCAACTACAACAAACGGCCCAACAATAACAACAACAACAATAACAACAGCAACTACAACAATCATCCCAACAACAATAACAACCGTAACAACAACAACAATCAGAAGCAGCTTTGCCAAAGGTGTTAAAAGTATCACTCGGGGTTCTGCACCAAATTTTGCAACAAGTGTAAAAGAAATGGTCATAGCGCGGCGAAGTGTGAGGTCTACGGACCAGGGGTTAACAGAACGAAAGGAACAAATGGTGTCGGAACGAGTAATGGCGGAGCAAGTAGTGTCGGAGCAAGTTATGCCAATGTAGTTTGTTATAAATGTGGAAAATCGGACCACATTATTAGAAATTTCCCGAACCAGGAGAACAAGAATGGACAAGGCCGCGGAAGAGTTTTCAATATTAATGCGGCAGAGGCACAGGAAGACCCGGAGCTTGTTACAGGTACGTTTCTTATTGACAATAAATCTGCTTACGTTTTATTTGATTCGGGTGCGGATAGAAGCTATATGAGTAGAGATTTTTGTGCTAAATTAAGTTGTCCATTGATGCCGTTGGATAGTAAATTTTTACTCGAATTAGCAAACGGTAAATTAATTTCAGCAGATAATATATGCCGGAATCGAGAAATTAAACTGGGTAGCGAAATATTTAAGATTGATTTGATACCAGTAGAGTTAGGGAGTTTTGATGTGATAATCGGTATGGACTGGTTGAAAGATGTAAAAGCAGAGATCGTTTGTTACAAAAATGCAATTCGCATTATACGAGAAAAAGGAAAACCCTTAATGGTGTACGGAAAAAAGGGCAACACGAAGCTACATCTTATTAGTAATTTGAAGGCACAAAAACTAATAAGAAAAGGTTGCTATGCTGTTCTAGCATACGTCGAGAAAGTTCAAACTGAAGAAAAGAGCATCAATGATGTTCCCGTCGCAAAAGAATTTCCCGATGTATTTCTGAAAGAATTACCGGGACTACCTCCACATCGATCTGTTGAATTTCAAATAGATCTTGTACCAGGAGCTGCACCAATAGCTCGTGCTCCTTACAGACTCGCACCCAGCGAGATGAAAGAACTATAAAGCCAACTACAAGAACTATTAGAACGTGGTTTCATTCGACCAAGCACATCACCATGGGGAGCTCCTATTTTGTTTGTCAAGAAGAAGGATGGTACATTTAGGTTGTGTATTGACTACAGAGAGTTGAACAAACTTACCATCAAAAACCGTTATCCACTACCGAGAATTGACGACTTATTTGATCAACTACAAGGCTCGTCGGTTTATTCGAAGATCGATTTACATTCTGGATATCATCAAATGCGAGTAAAGGAGGATGATATTCCAAAAACTGCTTTTAGGACGCGTTATGGTCATTACGAGTTTATGGTTATGCCGTTTGGATTGACTAACGCACCAGCTGTGTTCATGGACCTTATGAACCGAGTGTGTGGGCCATATCTTGACAAGTTTATCATTATTTTCATCGATGACATACTTATTTACTCAAAGAATGATCAAGAGCACGAAGAACATTTGAGAAAAGTGCTAGAAGTATTGAGGAAAGAAAAACTGTACGCTAAGTTTTCAAAGTGTGCATTTTGGTTGAAAGAAGTTCAATTACTCGGTCACATAGTGAACAAAGAAGGTATCCAGGTGGACCCGGCAAAGATCGAAACCGTTGAAAAGTGGGAAACCCCAAAAACTCCGAAGCATATACGTCAATTTTTAGGATTGGCTGGTTACTACAGAAGATTCATCCAAGATTTCTCCAAAATAACAAAACCCTTGACTGCATTAACGCATAAAGGGAAGAAATTTGAATGGAAGGATGAACAAGAGAAGGCGTTTCAATTATTGAATAAAAAGCTAACTACGGCACCTATATTGTCATTGCCTGAAGGGAATGATGATTTTGTGATTTATTGTGACGCATCAAAGCAAGGTCTCGGTTGTGTATTAATGCAACGGACGAAGGTGATTGCTTATGCGTCTAAACAATTGAAGATTCACAAACAAAATTATACGACGCATGATTTGGAATTAGGCGCGGTTGTTTTTGCATTAAAGACTTGGAGGCACTACTTATATGGGGTCAAAAGTATTATATATACCGACCACAAAAGTCTTCAACACATATTTAATCAGAAACAACTGAATATGAGGCAGCGTAGGTGGATTGAATTGTTGAATGATTACGACTTTGAGATTCGTTACCACTCGGGGAAGGCAAATGTGGTAGCCGACGCCTTGAGCAGAAAGGACAGAGAACCCATTCGAGTAAAATCTATGAATATAATGATTCACACTAACCTTACTACTCAAATAAAGGAGGCGCAACAAGGAGTTTTAAAAGAGGGAAAAATAAAGGATGAAATACCCAAAGGATCGGAGAAGCATCTTAATATTCGGGAAGACGGAACCCGGTATAGGGCTGAAAGAATTTGGGTACCAAAATTTGGAGATATGAGAGAAATGGTACTTAGAGAAGCTCATAAAACCAGATACTCAATACATCCTGGAACGGGGAAGATGTACAAGGATCTTAAGAAATATTTTTGGTGGCCAGGTATGAAAGCCGATATAGCTAAATATGTAGGAGAATGTTTGACGTGTTCCAAGGTCAAAGCTAAACATCAGAAACCATCAGGTCTACTACAACAACCTGAAATCCCGGAATGGAAATGGGAAAACATTACCATGGATTTCATTACTAAATTGCCAAGGACTGCAAGTGGTTATGATACTATTTGGGTAATAGTTGATCGTCTCACCAAGTCAGCACACTTCCTACCAATAAGAGAAGATGACAAGATGAAGAAGTTAGCACGACTGTATTTGAAGGAAGTCGTCTCCAGACATGGAATACCAATCTCTATTATCTCTGATAGGGATGGCAGATTTATTTCAAGATTCTGGCAGACATTACAGCAAGTATTAGGAACTCGTCTAGACATGAGTACTGCCTATCATCCACAAACTGATGGGCAGAGTGAAAGGACGATACAAACGCTTGAAGACATGCTACGTGCATGTGTTATTGATTTCGGAAACAGTTGGGATCGACGCCTACCGTTAGCAGAATCTTCCTACAACAACAGTTATCATTCTAGTATTGAGATGGCACCGTTTGAGGCACTTTATGGTAGAAAGTGCAGGTCTCCGATTTGTTGGAATGAAGTGGGGGATAGACAGATTACGGGTCCGGAGATAATACAAGAAACTACTGAGAAAATCATCCAAATTCAACAAAGATTGAAAACCGTCGAGAGTCGACAAAAGAGCTACGCGGACAGTAAAAGAAAAGATATAGAGTTTGAAATTGGAGAAATGGTCATGCTTAAGGTTTCACCTTGAAAAGGCGTTGTTCGATTTGGTAAACGGGGAAAACTAAATCCAAGGTACATTGGACCATTCAAGATTATAGATCGTGTCGGACCAGTAGCTTATCAACTGGAGCTACCTCAACAACTCGCGGCTGTACATAACACTTTCCACATCTCAAATTTGAAGAAATGTTTTGCTAAAGAAGATCTCACTATTTCGTTGGACGAAATCCAAATCAATGAAAAACTTCAATTCATTGAAGAACCCGTCGAAATAATGGATCGTGAGGTTAAGAGACTTAAACAAAACAAGATACCGATTGTTAAGGTTCGATGGAATGCTCATAGAGGACCCGAGTTCACCTGGGAGCGTGAAGATCAGATGAAGAAGAAATACCCGCATTTATTTCCAGAAGATACGTCAACACCTCCAACTGCTTAAAATTTCGGGACAAAATTTATTTAACGGGTAGGTACTGTAGTGACCCGAACTTTTCCATGTTTATATATATATTAAATGAAATTGTTATTTACATGATTAAGTGTTTCCAACATGTTAAGCAATCAAACTTGTTAAGACTTGATTAATTGAAATAGGTTTCATATAGACAATTGACCACCCAAGTTGACCGGTGATTCACGAACGTTAAAACTTGTAAAAACTATACGATGACATATATATGGTTATATATATATTTAACATGATTTTATTATAAGTATGTATCTCATTAGGTATTTTAACAATGAGTTATATACATAAAAATGAGACTATTAATTTAAGAAACTCGAAAACGATATATATAACGATTATCGTTATAACAACGTCTTACTAGGTACATATGAATCATATTAAGATATTGATACACTTGGTTAATTATGTTAAATGATAAGTAAATATATTATTAAGTGTATTAACAATGAAATACATATGTAAAAATAAGACTACTAACTTAATGATTTCGAAACGAGACATATATGTAACGATTATCGTTGTAACGACATTTAACTGTATATATATCATACTAAGATATATTATATATCATAATATCATGATAATATAACAATTTAACATCTCATTTGTTATAATAAACAATGGGTTAACAACATTCAACAAGATCGTTAACCTAAAGGTTTCAAAACAACATTTACATGTAACGACTAACGATGACTTAACGACTCAGTTAAAATGTATATACATGTAGTGTTTTAATATGTATTCATACACTTTTGAAAGACTTCAAGACACTTATCAAAATACTTCTACTTAACAAAAATGCTTACAATTACATCCTAGTTCAGTTTCATCAACAATTCTACTCGTACGCACCCGTATTCGTACTCGTACAATACACAGCTTTTAGATGTATGTACTATTGGTATATTGTAACGACCCGGAAATTTCCGACCAAATTTAAACCTTAAACTCTATATGTTTCCGATACGATAAGCAAAAACCCTAGTATTGAGTCTAGAAAGTCTGAAATCTATGTCTGGTTAATTAGTTACCCTTTGACCAAGCCTGGCGATTCACGAATAATTATTTGTAAAATAATAAACGGTATAATAATAATAATTAAGTTGTTATTAATCTATAAATATAACTTGAGATACCTTAACTATTATTTGTATTATTATTAGATAATATTATTATGTTATAAGTAAAAATCATTAATAGCAATATCAATGATAATATTATTGTTATTATCTTATATTATTATCACTATTGTTTTTATTATCATGTTAAAAGTATTTTTTTTATTATTAAAATATTTATTAATTGTTAAGATTAATCATAAGATATATATATATACATATTATAATATGTATAGGAGAGAATAAAGATAGATACATAATATAAATTCAGATATTTATAAAACTGTTTTGCACCGCGTGTTATTTAGTTCCAATCACTATTAGAGTATTATTTATCTGTGTTACACCCGTGAGTTATAGTGGACTTTTGCATTACATAACAATAACAAACAAATATCATATTACATTGATAAAAAAGCATCCGATGTTCACCATTCTTATAAATAATCACTACCTTAACTGCTATTTTACTCACTCAAAATCAATCACAACCCCACTTAAATTATCATTCTCGTTAGACTACCACATTCATTCAAACACCCCTGTTGTTATATCTATGTTTTCTGGAATTGAACGAAACCCACCATCCCTAACCTCCTCAAAACACCACCACTATACGCCACCTTCACGATCTCTGTTACCATCTCTCTTTTTATCTATCTCTCTTGATCATTTTCTGTCTCCTGATCGAACTGCTACAGCACGTTTCTAATTAGAACCGAAGACAAAGACCATGATCAAACAAACTGCTATTACATCTTCTTTCTGTTTCCCCTTTTCAATTCGATCAACCACACCACCACTTCGTATTTCTTTTATTATTTATGTTTTTCTGTTTCCTTCGAAAACCATAACCAAAACCACCACCGTTAACCCTTTCTCTCTCTCAAAACCGTTTCTTGTTTCCCTTTGTACGTTTAAAGCAAAACACCACCCTACCCCCATAACCATCGACTATTTTGCTGTCATTGTTTCGATTCAACCATCACCCACATAACCCCTCAAATACAACCGTAAGCCATCACTTCATCCACCACCACGAAACCCTCTAAAACCATGAACATCACCACCTTTGTCACCATATTGCTACAGCTCATTTATGTTTTGGAACCGAAGGCAAATACGATCAAACACCCTCTTCGCAAACCACCATCATCATCCATAAATATTCTTCTTTCCTTCATTTCTGATTCAACTCGATATCAATCTAAGAAGACCATTAAACTGCTGCAGCTATTATTTTATGCGAAACCATCCAAAAGAATCACGCTACTGTTGCTGTATTGCTTTTTGTGTACTCCTTTTCCCTTAGTGGCAGACCGTCCCCACTCACTTTCCTCTTGTATGATTGAGCAGCATCCAAAGTTTTAATATAAGTGTCGGTAGGTTTAATTGGAAACGAGCTAAAGGACTGTTAAATCCATTATGCATGTGGCGTGAGTATTAGTTGAGAGGTGGGCCGATAGATACAGGTTGGGCATAAAGGGAGTGAAGGATAATAATATATGATACATAATTATCATGTTCTCAGGCAAGTGTGACGATTTTAAAAAAAAAAACAATTCGATGACCTACATATATTATAATCCCACTTGATGGTATTTGTTCCTTTTAGTTTACCGAAATTTTCTCCTTTCACTTAAAGATATCGAGTAAGCAGACAAGCGGGTGGGTCAAGGTATCACACACCGACGTTTTCTGTAAACAAACAAGGGTTGTTTCCTTGTATAATTGGGCCGCTAGTTTTGTTGTTGGACTGATGGATATAAATAAGTAGTGGGCCGTGAACTTGTTTATACTTGGGCCAGATTCATATGTAAATGAGGTTATATTGATGTTGATATTCGATGACTATGATTGAAGATAAAAGAAGTATGTTAATGATGATATAGAAGATGATGTTATAATTAGGGTTTAAGAATGATAGAATAACTATGATGATGGTAGAATTAGGAAAAAAAAAATGAAAACAGTCGAATGCTAGATAAAAGGATCTAATCCGTAATTAAAATAGAAAAAGTGAATTGGACGGATGGTTTAGGTTGTTATCCGGTTAGCGGGATGTCGCGGGTTCAAACCCGGACTTGGACATTATTTTTAAGGGATACTCCTTTGAGGTTCGTGAATCCAAGGCCAACCCTACACTTGTTCTACGCCATCATATGTATTTTTACTACAAAAATACAGTAGGTGAGTTTCATTTGCTCCCTTTTATATATATTTTTGGGACTGAGAATACATGCGCTGTTTTTATAAATGCTTTACGAAATAGGCACAAGTACTAAAACTAATTCTACGTGGGTTTAAACCAGAAATATACCCTTAGCTTGGTAACATTAAACTACTTGTCTATGTACGGTAGGCGCGAATCCTAAAGATAGATCTATTGGGCCTGACAAACCCCATCCTGACTATGGGATGCTTTAGTACTTCGAGGTTATATTAAACACACCTGATCTGGTGTACTTCAGAGGGTAAAACATGAACGTTAAGGCTTGTTACCGGGTGCCTACAACTTATAGAATACTTTTATACACTTGCGAGTGTACATATATTTATAAATGGAAATCTTGTGGTCTATTAACATATTGAAATGATTATTATGATAAACCTATGAACTCACCAACCTTTTGGTTGACATTTTTAAGCATGTTATTTCTCAGGTACGAATTAAGTCTTCCGCTGTGCATTTGCTCAATTTAAGGACATTACTTGGAGTCGATCATCGCAATGGGACCAACTGTTGAAGACTTCGTCCGGGAGGATTAGTCGCGGACATTTCAGTTGGTATCAGAGCGTTGGTCTTAGCGAACCAGGCCTTGCATTAGTGTGTCAAACTAGTAGTTGTTATGATACATTAGTAAGTCTGGACTTTGACCTTGTCTACGTGTCAAAAAGTTTTGCTTATTACATCTAGTCGGAAATCATCTGCTTATCATCCTTAGGGAATTGCCTGCTATCATTCATAAGTCTAGACACGTCTTACTGCATTTAGTGCATCGATAGTGTATAGACAAAAATTCATATCCTAGCGCATCTATAGACTTGCCTGTCATATGCCGTAAATTTCTCCGTAGTTTACGAAATCTTTAGTACCAAATATATAGATATTCTATGAAGTTAGAATATCATCCGATATCTGAAAATCATGTCACATCGAATATCCATTCCATCCACCAAATTGCCCTCTTGGTGATGAACCTGAAGCATGTACCGGCGAACCTGTTCGAGAAACCATTTTTTTTCTCCCCTTTTTCCGAGTATTTCATCACGATTACATACTATCCCATATTTCGAATCCTATTCATTCGCTCGCTTTAACCGACAATCATCCCGTAGTACTAGAAGAAGTTAACAAACTACGCGCTCGTGTGACGACTTTGGAGAACCTGGTGCGAAGGTTACGAACACCAGCAGCAGCACCAGCAACATAATCTATATCACAATCATCAACGTCGACAGTACTCTTATCACCCCCAAACCACAACCACACCGAAAATCTTAACATCACAAACTGTATCTTGGATATCAACATCACATATCTCAAAAACCTCATCGGAACTTCGAGTATGATCTTCGTTCTATATATCGTTCTACATCGATTATCTTCGCTTTACGTATCGTTTTACCTCATTTATCTTCGTTCGACATGACGATTATGTAATTTCTAAAGTCTTAGAGATTATGTAATCTAGAGTTAACGATAAATCAAATGAGTTTAATATCTTATTGACTCATTAAATCTATGATTACATCTGAAGAAAATATATATGCAAGTATATTTTCATAAAGATTGTAATTAAAAATTCTTTCGTACAAACTGTTAATGATGAAAATATTTTAACGGGTGGGTAGTACCCGAGGAATATTTAGAATTCACATTAATAAGTTACACTGTACATTCTTCGAATCTGATTCAACGGTCATCTATTATCCTACTTACAACCACCGATATTTGTATCCGCTCACCCCAGAATAACCGTTTTCATTCAAATTTCATATTCGGATTTTGACCTATCAGAATCCGACAAGTGGCATAAAGAAGAAAACATTGGATAAAATAAAATTTGTTAGAAACAGACGAATTAACTAATTGAAATATTGTTAGGAATCCACGATAACTGTTCCTAGCTAACTTTTCCCGGCTAACATTTAATTTATCGCAAATTACATTCTCGCAATTTTATTTATGTTATTTAATTTCTGCACTTTACATACCGTCGGGACACATGTACAACAATACGTCGGATCAATTCTGAGACAACACGTTGTATAATGGGTCATGATATATATTTATTTATTTTATGCACTTTAAATAACGGGACACGTATACAAGGTTTCGACCTATCATATCGACCCATCTATATATATATTTCGGAACAACCATAGACACTCTATATGTGAATGTTGGAGTTGGCTATACAGGGTTGAGGTTGATTTCAGAATATATATATGGTTTGAGTTGTGATCAATACTGAGACCGGTACACGGGTCACGATACGTATTAATTAATTCGAATATTATATATTAAATTATATATGAATATATTGGACTAGTGGACAACTGGACTATTGGACCGCTAACTTTGGACAATTAAAATGAATTAAAATATTGATTATAACATATGAAACTAAACAATTCTTCAAGTTTGCCACTTGATTTCATCCTAAACCTCATTTGTATCTCGACGTTTACAATCCGCGTACAAACTTATCAGGATTCTTGAAAATACCTCAATCGAGAAGTTGAACCGACCGCACTTCATCTACAGAAGAAAAGATCTATACACATGAAAAACTCTTGAACCCAAAGTCATAGTTTAACACGTACCGCGACGAATTCTTTAGCATTTATTAGCAAAAACAACCTTACGATTCCTTTTCAAAGTAGCCAATTTTGTCACAGCTTCAGCAGAACAACTTCGACCTTTCATTCGAAAAAGTCTTATTATAACTTTGATATATACGATTGGTTTTCCTCATCGTTACCGGGGAACCTTTCATACTCCGCCATTTTATCATCAGCATTTAATCATCTAAAAACACAATTCGCCCAAAAACACCTCGGATTGATAATCGACGATTCAGATATGACTGCATTAAATGCAGAGGAAACAGTAAAATTTTAGATGGCCTAAATGGCCAAAAGTTTGATGATAAAGAAGGGAATGTTAGGAACGCTCGATAGAAAATTTAGTGCTGAAAAATGGATTGGGCTAACCGTGAAGGAAACAAAGAACAAATACAAGGAATGAACCTGCCTTCAAATAATGCAAATGATTCAGTGTCTGTTGAAACCGTCAGTATGAACCCTACTCCTTATTCTAAACTTTTTTCAGATGATATTATTCATCATCATCTTATCTTAGATATTATAAGATATCTTCATATTTTCCGCTATACATATTCTCCATATTTCTAAAGATATTTTCACAACTATTCCTATCTGCAATCATCTATCTCCCCGTAATATCTGTGTTACAACATAAAAGAAACTGTGTTAGTTTCTAAATTCTGAAATCTTCAAGTTTAAAATATGAATGTTTTGAAGCAGTGTTGGGAACTGATGCGTGAATTAGTATAATATAATGAAACTTGATCAACTTCATTATATTACAGTAAGTCATGTTGCGTTTCTAATGGAATGTGATGATTCACAGTACCATCATCATGTGCCATGTTACACGGCTCTTACAATCTATCCAATCTCTAAACATATCAAGAAAATATTCTCTTGATGATTCGGTCTTTTCCAGGATATTCTGGTAATTTGACAAATCAAAAATCGTGCCATTACCAATTCTCTCTTAGGACATTAACTATATTCATTTCGAATTTCATACCTACGAATTCCGGACCATTACAAGAGATGCTTAGTTAAAAAGGAGGAAAAGAAAAAGAATGAAGCTCCGAAATAAAAATTGTAGTAAAAATCGCAGCAAATAGGGAAGAACATTAACTGTGGATGACAATGATTATAGAAGACAGAAGCAGGAACATCGAAGTATAAGGGAAGATATAAAACCCAACAACCACTCAGAAATTACAAACCGTGTATATCAATGCATATAGCAATATAAAGACACGGGAGAATTAGAAACACAATTAACCCAAGAGTATAATAGAAGTAAATAGATTCTTCTGGTGGTAGATGAAAGAGAAGGATGACAGATGTGAAGATTAAGAGTATATCAAGAATCAGGATCGGATGGAGCATATTAAGGAATGAGTAGAGGGAGAAAGAGTAGAAGATGTGAGTTGTGGAAAATAAGGAAACGAAGGGGTAGATTTATAGTAAAATATCTGACAGAGAAATCGAAACAGATTGCCATATTAAATCAAAGAAGATCCTGATCGCCGAAGAATCCAAATCTTATTACGTAAGATTTTCTTTAAATCCCTTAAATTCCGGAAATTAATAGTAATTACGTCATCGGTTGAAATGAAAATATTTATTTACTCATTTCACTCTTTTGTGATAGCTTCACTTGTACGCTTCACATGATCGAATCGTTTTATCTATATCTCTCAATAATGATAAAACTCCATTATTACCTCATGTTCGTCATGAAAACATTCCTATTGTTATCTATGACGACCTCTATCAAATTTCGGGGACGAAATTTCTTTAACGGGTGGGTACTGTAACGACCCGGAAATTTCCGACCAAATTTAAACCTTAAACTCTATATGTTTCCGATACGATAAGCAAAAACCCTAGTATTGAGTCTAGAAAGTCTGAAATCTATGTCTGGTTAATTAGTTACCCTTTGACCAAGCCTGGCGATTCACGAATAATTATTTGTAAAATAATAAACGGTATAATAATAATAATTAAGTTGTTATTAATCTATAAATATAACTTGAGATACCTTAACTATTATTTGTATTATTATTAGATAATATTATTATGTTATAAGTAAAAATCATTAATAGCAATATCAATGATAATATTATTGTTATTATCTTATATTATTATCACTATTGTTTTTATTATCATGTTAAAAGTATTTTTTTTATTATTAAAATATTTATTAATTGTTAAGATTAATCATAAGATATATATATATACATATTATAATATGTATAGGAGAGAATAAAGATAGATACATAATATAAATTCAGATATTTATAAAACTGTTTTGCACCGCGTGTTATTTAGTTCCAATCACTATTAGAGTATTATTTATCTGTGTTACACCCGTGAGTTATAGTGGACTTTTGCATTACATAACAATAACAAACAAATATCAGATTACATTGATAAAAAAGCATCCGATGTTCACCATTCTTATAAATAATCACTACCTTAACTGCTATTTTACTCACTCAAAATCAATCACAACCCCACTTAAATTATCATTCTCGTTAGACTACCACATTCATTCAAACACCCCTGTTGTTATATCTATGTTTTCTGGAATTGAACGAAACCCACCATCCCTAACCTCCTCAAAACACCACCACTATACGCCACCTTCACGATCTCTGTTACCATCTCTCTTTTTATCTATCTCTCTTGATCATTTTCTGTCTCCTGATCGAACTGCTACAGCACGTTTCTAATTAGAACCGAAGACAAAGACCATGATCAAACAAACTGCTATTACATCTTCTTTCTGTTTCCCCTTTTCAATTCGATCAACCACACCACCACTTCGTATTTCTTTTATTATTTATGTTTTTCTGTTTCCTTCGAAAACCATAACCAAAACCACCACCGTTAACCCTTTCTCTCTCTCAAAACCGTTTCTTGTTTCCCTTTGTACGTTTAAAGCAAAACACCACCCTACCCCCATAACCATCGACTATTTTGCTGTCATTGTTTCGATTCAACCATCACCCACATAACCCCTCAAATACAACCGTAAGCCATCACTTCATCCACCACCACGAAACCCTCTAAAACCATGAACATCACCACCTTTGTCACCATATTGCTACAGCTCATTTATGTTTTGGAACCGAAGGCAAATACGATCAAACACCCTCTTCGCAAACCACCATCATCATCCATAAATATTCTTCTTTCCTTCATTTCTGATTCAACTCGATATCAATCTAAGAAGACCATTAAACTGCTGCAGCTATTATTTTATGCGAAACCATCCAAAAGAATCACGCTACTGTTGCTGTATTGCTTTTTGTGTACTCCTTTTCCCTTAGTGGCAGACCGTCCCCACTCACTTTCCTCTTGTATGATTGAGCAGCATCCAAAGTTTTAATATAAGTGTCGGTAGGTTTAATTGGAAACGAGCTAAAGGACTGTTAAATCCATTATGCATGTGGCGTGAGTATTAGTTGAGAGGTGGGCCGATAGATACAGGTTGGGCATAAAGGGAGTGAGGGATAATAATATATGATACATAATTATCATGTTCTCAGGCAAGTGTGACGATTTTAAAAAAAAAACAATTCGATGACCTACATATATTATAATCCCACTTGATGGTATTTGTTCCTTTTAGTTTACCGAAATTTTCTCCTTTCACTTAAAGATATCGAGTAAGCAGACAAGCGGGTGGGTCAAGGTATCACACACCGACGTTTTCTGTAAACAAACAAGGGTTGTTTCCTTGTATAATTGGGCCGCTAGTTTTGTTGTTGGACTGATGGATATAAATAAGTAGTGGGCCGTGAACTTGTTTATACTTGGGCCAGATTCATATGTAAATGAGGTTATATTGATGTTGATATTCGATGACTATGATTGAAGATAAAAGAAGTATGTTAATGATGATATAGAAGATGATGTTATAATTAGGGTTTAAGAATGATAGAATAACTATGATGATGGTAGAATTAGGAAAAAAAAAATGAAAACAGTCGAATGCTAGATAAAAGGATCTAATCCGTAATTAAAATAGAAAAAGTGAATTGGACGGATGGTTTAGGTTGTTATCCGGTTAGCGGGATGTCGCGGGTTCAAACCCGGACTTGGACATTATTTTTAAGGGATGCTCCTTTGAGGTTCGTGAATCCAAGGCCAACCCTACACTTGTTCTACGCCGTCATATGTATTTTTACTACAAAAATACAGTAGGTGAGTTTCATTTGCTCCCTTTTATATATATTTTTGGGACTGAGAATACATGCGCTGTTTTTATAAATGCTTTACGAAATAGGCACAAGTACTAAAACTAATTCTACGTGGGTTTAAACCAGAAATATACCCTTAGCTTGGTAACATTAAACTACTTGTCTATGTACGGTAGGCGCGAATCCTAAAGATAGATCTATTGGGCCTGACAAACCCCATCCTGACTATGGGATGCTTTAGTACTTCGAGGTTATATTAAACACACCTGATCTGGTGTACTTCAGAGGGTAAAACATGAACGTTAAGGCTTGTTACCGGGTGCCTACAACTTATAGAATACTTTTATACACTTGCGAGTGTACATATATTTATAAATGGAAATCTTGTGGTCTATTAACATATTGAAATGATTATTATGATAAACCTATGAACTCACCAACCTTTTGGTTGACATTTTTAAGCATGTTATTTCTCAGGTACGAATTAAGTCTTCCGCTGTGCATTTGCTCAATTTAAGGACATTACTTGGAGTCGATCATCGCAATGGGACCAACTGTTGAAGACTTCGTCCGGGAGGATTAGTCGCGGACATTTCATATATACATTCCAATGATCAGCTCTTAGCAGCCCATGTGAGTCACCTAACACATGTGGGAACCATCATTTGGGAACTAGCATGAAATATCTCATAAAATTACAAAAATATGAGTAATCATTCATGACTTATTTACATGAAAACAAAATTACATATCCTTTATATCTAATCCAAACAGCAACGACCAAAAACACCTACAAACACTTTCATTCTTCAATTTTATTCATCTAATTGATCTCTCTCATGTTCTATCTTCAAGTTTTAAGTGTTCTTCATAAATTCCAAAAGTTCTAGTTTCATAAAATCAAGAATACTTCCAAGATTGCAAGTTTACTTCCAAGTTTTCTAAATCCATTCCAAGTAATCATCCAAGATCAAGAAACCTTTGTTACTTACAGTAGGTTATCTTTCTAATGCAAGGTAATAATCATATTCAAACTTTAATTCAATTTCTATAACTATAACAATCTTATTTCGAGTGGAAATCTTACTTGAAATTGTTTTCGTGTCATGATTCTGCTTTAAGAACTTTCAAGCCATCCAAGGATCCTTTGAAGCTAGATCTATTTTTCTCATTTCCAGTAGGTTTATCCAAGGAACTTGAGGTAGTAATGATGCTCATAACATCATTCTATTCATACATATAAAGCTATGTTATTCGAAGGTTTAAACTTGTAATCACTAGAACATAGTTTAGTTAATTCTAAACTTGTTCGCAAATAAAAGTTAATCCTTCTAACTTGACTTTTAAAATCAACTAAACACATGTTCTATATCTATATGATATGCTAACTTAATGATTTAAAACCTGGAAACACGAAAAACACCGTAAAACCGGATTTACGCCGTCGTAGTAACACCGCGGGCTGTTTTGGGTTAGTTAATTAAAAACTATGATAAACTTTGATTTAAAAGTTGTTATTCTGAGAAAATAATTTTTATTATGAACATGAAACTATATCCAAAAATTATGGTTAAACTCAAAGTGGAAGTATGTTTTCTAAAATGGTCATCTAGACGTCGTTCTTTCGACTGAAATGACTACCTTTACAAAAACGACTTGTAACTTATTTTTCCGACTATAAACCTATACTTTTTCTGTTTAGATTCATAAAATAGAGTTCAATATGAAACCATAGTAATTTGATTCACTCAAAACGGATTTAAAATGAAGAAGTTATGGGTAAAACAAGATTGGATAATTTTTCTCATTTTAACTACGTGAAAATTGGTAACAAATCTATTCCAACCATAACTTAATCAACTTGTATTGTATATTATATAATCTTGAGATACCATAGACACGTATACAATGTTTCGACCTATCATGTCGACACATCTATATATATTTCGGAACAACCATAGACACTCTATATGTGAATGTTGGAGTTAGCTATACAGGGTTGAGGTTGATTCCAAAATATATATAGTTTGAGTTGTGATCAATACTGAGATACGTATACACTGGGTCGTGGATTGATTCAAGATAATATTTATCGATTTATTTATGTACATCTAACTGTGGACAACTAGTTGTAGGTTACTAACGAGGACATCTGACTTAATAAACTTAAAACATCAAAATATATTAAAAGTGTTGTAAATATATTTTGAACATACTTTGATATATATGTATATATTGTTATAGGTTCGTGAATCAACCAGTGGCCAAGTCTTACTTCCCGACGAAGTAAAAATCTGTGAAAGTGAGTTATAGTCCCACTTTTAAAATCTAATATTTTTGGGATGAGAATACATGCAGGTTTTATAAATGATTTACAAAATAGACACAAGTACGTGAAACTACATTCTATGGTTGAATTATCGAAATCGAATATGCCCCTTTTTATTAAGTCTGGTAATCTAAGAATTAGGGAACAGACACCCTAATTGACGCGAATCCTAAAGATAGATCTATTTGGCCTAACAAACCCCATCCAAAGTACCGGATGTTTTAGTACTTCGAAATTTATATCATATCCGAAGGGTGTCCCGGAATGATGGGGATATTCTTATATATGCATCTTGTTAATGTCGGTTACCAGGTGTTCACCATATGAATGATTTTTATCTCTATGTATGGGATGTGTATTGAAATATGAAATCTTGTGGTCTATTGTTACGATTTGATATATATAGGTTAAACCTATAACTCACCAACATTTTTGTTGACGTTTAAAGCATGTTTATTCTCAGGTGAATACTAAGAGCTTCCGTTGTTGCATACTAAAATAAGGACAAGATTTGGAGTCCATGTTTGTATGATATTGTGTAAAAACTGCATTCAAGAAACTGATTTCGATGTAACATATTTGTATTGTAAACCATTATGTAATGGTCGTGTGTAAACAGGATATTTTAGATTATCATTATTTGATAATCTACGTAAAGCTTTTTAAACCTTTATTTATGAAATAAAGGTTATGGTTTGTTTTAAAAATGAATGCAGTCTTTGAAAAACGTCTCATATAGAGGTCAAAACCTCGCAACGAAATCAATTAATATGGAACGTTTTTATTCAATAAGAACGGGACATTTCAATATTGCCCGTCGCGCGAAATGCCTAGGCGCGCCGCGCATTATGCCTTGTTCTGGTTCCAATTCGTTTTCCATTATACTGCGCATCGCGCACTAAGCAGCATCCTGGGACAGTACATACATCACTAGGGTGTGCTCTGCGCAAGGTTTGGCGCACCTGGCACTGTGCCTGTAAAAAATAATTTGGGGTCCAAGGCCGTTACAATACAAATTAATTATTTTATACAAACACATATGTAATACATGTTATATAATTACTTAAAAGTACCTAAAACATCTTCTAAGTATATTTGAATGATAAAACTTTCCCTTTTCGAACGGCGGTAGTAAGGTTACTGATGGACGTCAATAGTCATTTACTTGATCATATCCAGGATGTCGCGGTCATGCTCACTTCCTACATCTGTTAGGAGGAGTCCTCAGGATATTGTATCCAAGAAAAAAACCCCTGAGAGAACCTTACTAGATATGAACAAAGCCCGCCATTTGTAAAAATCCTCACAGGACTCCACAATCAATTACAAAGCAAATTGTATTATGAAAATTCTCAATCAAGGCTCGAACTCGAAACCTCCGGACACTCTGAAAATGACGATAATCACTCAATTAAATATAGATGATTGAATGCTAATTATTAAGTCATTTATCTTTTTCAACGATATATAATACCCCTCTGTCCCACATCTATTGTCCACTATTCCTTTTTTGAATGTCCCAAATTAATTGTCTACTTCCATAAATGAAAAAGAATTATGTGATAAATTTTCTTTTGTGCTCCTACTTTATAATTGTAAGACAAAATGATAGGTAAAAAGTAAGGGGTAAAAATGGAAAGTAGACGGAAAAGTACATGTCATGTATTTTTTCTTAAACTGTGTATTTTTTTCTAGAGATAATAGATTTGAGAAGGTGGGAGTAGCTAGTAATTTAGCTAAACAGTAGAAATAATTTTTGTATTCAATCAACAAGTATACCAAACTATATTTTTTTGTATTATCTCCGACACGTCATTGTTATGACCATCAACTAGTACGGAGTAGTATGTTTTTTTTGCACTCTTGTTTTCTTTAATTGTTTTGTTGGTGTTACGTCATGAAACACTTAAATTTAGGAGAAATCAAAATGCCACCGTGCATTAAAAAACCTAGAAGGATGTTACATAAGATTCAACTTTGCAAATTCCTTTTCAGAATTTTGTTTATTATATACGGAGATAAGTACTCCCACTAATACGTTTCTCTAGTGCTCAATAAAAAGATATAAAAAAATACGTAAATTGTTATAATTTGATTCTTTCATTCTTAAATTTTATTTCATCCGTAAATTTTAACTTTTCACACTTCTACATGTCTCAAAATAATTATGCAATTGTAAAAAATTAAACCTTCAAATTTACTAGTAACGAATTTAGGATCAAATCTCAAAATGTTCTATATTATAAAACAATAACGAATCTTAATAGTTGATGCTATAAAACTATAAATTTTGGTCTATACTATAAAATCATAAATCGTAAAAACATGTGAGGTCATATATTAGTGGTGCTTATACAACACTATACATGTAGATTCACCTCTACAATTTACTTTCATTTATTAGTGGTGCTTATACAACACTATACATGTAGATTCACCTCTACAATTTACTTTCATTTATAACTCTCGGTCGCTCAATTTTAGAATAAATTAAGTCAAACTTATAATAATATGATCTAAGGCAATTGCAACATTTAATAAATCTATCTTAAAAAAGTACACTTTTTTCAAGTTGGCACTCTAATAAGGGGTAGCCTGGTAGTGATAACGTAGAAACCTCTAACAAGTTGAATCCCATAAACTACAACAGCTTTGAGCATTACCATATTAAAAAGTTGAATAATAAGGACCTTTTTCAATTCCTATTGGTTTACATTTTTTCTCCTTGTGAAGCTTAGTATTTGTATTTTTAAGCTCAAATAAGTACAGCAACCGATGAATAAAAAGGAGAAGAAAATTAAATTGGTCAGTTTTGACCTTTTATGTCTAATATGAAATATGAAATTATGGTTTATGTGTTAAGATTTAGTAGTTAATAACTAACTTTAGTGGCATATGCTTTAATTAAGAACTTGTAAATATATACTCACATGTAAGAATAGAGAGGAAGTATACTCTGAGATTTATATGAAGAAAAATGGTGTATCTCACTTACATTCATGATGTCAATTTATATTACTCAAATCAGTGTACAACTCTATTCATCAAATAGTTAATAGATATGTTGCTAGAAATTTGTCTCACAAATCTTTGACTATTGAAACTTTAGGGATATGTAGAAATAAATATGTCAGACACATAATCTATATTATAACATTATGAATATATTATAGAGGGAGATTTATATCCACCACTCATTTTTCTTTTTCTTTTTTGGCAAAAAAATATTAATATGTATATATATGTTATAGAACCGAGGTTCCGGTGGAGCTACATTAAGCAGATCATAACAATCTGTAACTGGAGTACTTGTCACAAATTACCAAAACTCCATGAAACTCACTCTATTTGTTCTAAACAGACTCAACGATAACATTAAATATAGAGTGAGCACTATATGAATTACAATTGAAATGCCAAACAACAACAACCACCTTACCTAAGCCTAATACAAACACATAAACCCGACCCGAATCCAACCCCACATCTTCATCCTCAGAAATCGCCAATCCAAACCATTCACAGGGCAACCCAAGAACACCTAACCCGAGGCCTATTTACCGAAATAAACAAAGTCGACAATGCCGACAACAACATCAAGCCCACTAAAGACCCGACAACGGAAAAAATGGAGCGAATGAACCAAACCAGCCGCAACAAATCAGAACCAAATGCAGAACCAAACCATAAAGGAGTAAGTCATCTCGCCAAATTTTCTAAGGACATTTACAAACCCCCAGATTCAAGCAGTCGTAGACTCAAGCAGTCGGCAAATAGCAGCTAGCTTCCACCAGCAACCACCAGCAAAAGCCATCGTCCACTAGCAGCAACCAACCACCGATATCACCATCTTAGGCGGTCGACGACCACCGTCAGCCGTCAACAAGCATCCTCGACCTATAGTCACCTTCAGCCGCTGACAGTCACTAGTAGCCATCAAATAACCACCAATGTCAACAAGCAACAACCTCTAACCTCTATTTTCCGCCACCCGCAGCCAGGAACCGACAGCCACTGCTAGTAACCACCGAAGGTCACCATCAGCAGCCCCTACCCTAGTAGCCGTCGGCTGCGACCTGACCACCGTAATCTGCCGGATTTCAATACATAACACTCGCACAACCATAATCAGCAAATCGAACATAAAACTAACCCTAACCAGGGATCCTCCTAAAAGGGTTATAAAGTTCAGCTAGAACTCATCGCCTACAACAAAAGAGGGAAGACCGGCAGCCCGCGGTGGGGAACGACAAGATGAATCTCACCCAACCCAAATAAACAGAACACCCAACCGAACACCCCAAAACACAAGAAGCTTCCAGAACCTGTGCAAGAACACACAAATTTGCCGCCTAGTTGATGTAAATGAGGTCAGAGAAAATGATGAAACGTACCGTTACTGAAAAATATGAGAGAAGTGGTTGTACCTTATTCACACGGAAAGCAAGAAATCCGCACCACCGATGAGATGCCGGTGGCCGGAGAGGAAGGCTGCCAAGGATCTACAAAACGTCGGCGAGTAAATCAGAGAAGTTCTAAAGTGGATCACTAACCTGAGTAGGTTTAGAAGATGGACACTAGATAGGAAGATGGTTATGATGGCTGAGATATGAAGAAAAAAAAAAAGAAAAAAAAAAGATGAAGATGATTTTAATTTTAGGCTGAGATATGAAGATGAATGATGAAACGTTCTCATTGATAAATCCACCACACGTGTATTAAAGACTTGTATTGTACAAGTATTTGATGCATAAGTGTTGTAGATATATCAATTTGAGTGGTGGATATAATACTACCATCCTTAACTTTAGGGAATTCTTCGAACATGTGTAAAGTGTGCGGTTATACATGGCTCCAAAGCAAATTGAACTATTAATTCAATCACAAATTCAGGTATATTTGCCAAACTAAACAACATATGTTAGTTAAATTGAGAAAATACAATATATGGTATACCTTTTATTGACATACAAAACAATCGCAGGCAAACACTTGTGTCGACTCAAAATCAGGTATGCTTATATACCTTCCATTACGTTAAGAAGCTACATAATATACATAAATAAATTTATCTAATTATTCATTTTATATTGTAGACATTACAAACTTTGGTAGATATTATCAGGATTGTTCCTTAAAATTCGACAATTTGATTGTGACTCTACAAAGAGAGATGTCGGTTAATAGTAGTGATTCTCACACTTCACATATAATTAAACTAATAAATAAACATTACAACGACCTGTTACACATGAAAAAAGTGGCTGCAAACACATTTGTGAAATCAATAATTAATGTCAGGATGTCACTTGCTCAATCTTATGTAATGTGAATTGGTGGTCTCCGCCCGTCTGATACTATTCAGGTATAACTAATTGTTGATGTTAACTTTTTTTACTAAAAAATTTATAACAAAATTGAATTAAACTTTCGAATACTATTATATTTGATGATGAATTTGTCATTTCTAATCCTTTCTTATGTATCACACTCTACAGTTAAAGATGCCACATAGAATTGCCACAACAGCAGTGTGAGAAAATAGAAATTTGATATTATCAACTATCCAAGAAGAGGCAAAAATTACAGATAAAATTGATAACTTGAAAATAGATCTATTTGACACATTCTCCGGAAAATCTTTTGTTGATAAAGAAGATCATACTGTTATGTCCAATTATAAAAACAACATGTTTGAACAAATTGACAAGTTAACATCTATGGAAAACTATTTAGCTTAGGTAACTTTATTATATACTTCATTTCTGCATTACCGATGTTACATTTTCTTTTAAAGTTTTCCATACTTTAACCCTGTAATATAGTTTTATCAAAGATTGTCCTAATGATATTTATTTTTGTATTTCATGCAGGTGGATAAATTACGCGCTATTACTTATAATGAGCTTCAAAGTATACTTTTGATAAAACAATCAACTTTTGCTATCTATGCAATTCATAAACATGTCAAGCGATTACAATCATAGAATCATTTGTGTGAAACTCATCCAAAATTATAACTACATAGTAAACCCTGTTTTGCAGTTGTAGCCTTTCAATTTTAATATATATGTATTGTTATTTAGATCAACAAAACTACATTCATTATAAATTATATAACACTTCTACCGTAACTGAATCAATTTATTATAAACCTAAAAAATACAATATAAAATATATTGATTCTTACAAGTCAATGGTGACTATTTCCTAAACAAGCCCTGCGAATTCGCGGATCTTCAACTGGAATTTTTTTTATAAAATTTTTTTGCAAATGGCAAACAAAGGTCATTAAGCGCGAAGTGTGGTTGAATATGAACAGGCTCGGTGTTAGCAAGAGAAGAGGCGACATTTAATTATGGTGTTGTGCCCAATTTTGCTTGTGTTCCAAGGTGGCATAAAATTAGTTGGTTCGTAAAGCCGATTAGATACTAATGTTAATTTACAACATAATTAATGTTTTAAGGACGTTTTTTATGTCGAGTACAGGGGCTCAAGAATCAATGAGACGGTGCTGCTAAACCTCTTATTTAGAGCGACATTTTTCATATTAACTTTTCTTGATTAAATTTTATATATGTATTTATTCATAATAATTTTGAGTTTAAAGATTATTAATTTATTCTTTGTAAACGGTTTGTTTATTATCTTTCATGACACTTTTGAATCAGTGGATGTTATTCACAAATCTCTTGAGGAATTTAAGTGATGTTCATGGTTGAATCTTAGTCATCCTAAAAGTTACAACTTTCTTTTACAATGTGAGTCATGTCATTAAGAGTCAGATTCTTGTAAACCTATAGTTTGAAAAAAGGAACTTGTATGTTAGATATTTTGGAGTGCCTTTAGCCTTGTCTCGTAAAGATTAATGATTGGAAGAATAAATTCTTATCATTTACAGGGACAGAGCAATTAATTATTTCAGTTGTCACGGCCATGTAACTATATTGGTGTTCGGTTTTTATTCTAATAGAGCCATTATAAACGTATTGATAAATTTATTTGAGGATTTCTTAGGTGCTAAGGGGACCTGATGAAAGGTAAAGCCAAAGTTCGTTGAGATGATATTTGCTTACCTAAGAAAGAATGTGATCATGGTATTAAGAAGTTGAAAGTCTAGAATATGTCACCCATGGCTTCGCATCTTTGGAGGCTTGTGATTTTTAAAAATTATCTTTGGGTCTAATGGATAAACAAATATAAACTTGTAGGGCGCCATATTTGGGAGGTCCATATTGTTTCTGGTGCAGCTTGGAGTTGGCGAAAGCTGCTGCAAGTTAGGTCCTAGGTTCGTAACTTTTTTATATTCCATATTAGCAATGATCAGAAAGCCTCAGCTTGGTTCGACTCCTGGTGTAACGTGGGTGCTTTAGCTGATATTGAGCTAGATGGGTTTAACAACCGAAAAAAGGTTCAAACGCTGCTCTATGGTCGACCCAATGGCTTTATACGTACCATGCCTTACAATCTATTATGTTGCCCAATTCAACTAATTTATAGGATAAATTATATTGGAATTGTGCTGATTATAAATTATACTCTCTCTCGATTTCTCATGTTTGGTAATCGTTTCGACCCCGTGCGTAAACAGTTGTTTTGTTCAAGGAGTTATGGTTCTCTTAAAGCATGCATACGATGTTTGGTTGTTAATGAGTGAGTGCCTCAAGACCCGAGACATGTTTAAACCATGGTTCTTTCAAGATGATTCGGTGTTGAAGTGTATGTTTTATAATGATCGCATGGATTCATATTACCATCTTTTCTTCAAATACAATGTTACATATCGGATTTGGCAGAAAGTTTTGTCTTTGGTTAGAATTAATATGGTTAACAATGATTAAAAAGTTTGTTGGGATGCTCTTATCCCCGTTGGAGGAAGAAACTCATATAGAGCTGTAGTAGGTAAGTTATACTTTGTAGAAATAGTGTGCTTTATTTGACATGAAAGAAATATTTGGTTGTTTAAGGGAGCCCACAAAACGGTGGATCAAATGTTCGAGCTCGTACAAACCAATGATTATTCGTTTCAAAACATCAAGTTTTGTGGATCAATTGAAAAAAAAATTGTCACCTCGGTTAGGGATGTCGTGCTTGATTTGGTGTTCTAGTTGTCTTCAGTTAAGTGTTAGATAGGTAGGTAGTTGTTTTTACTTGACCGCAAGACTTTCTTGTAGCAGATGTCCTTCATTGTAATTCTTTTTTATTACTTTAATACTTTTTTCTTGAGTAACTCTCTACTCGAAATAATAATAATAATAATAATAATAATAATAATAATAATAAGACAGAATTACATGGCTCGTGCATGTGGTTTATATAAAATTTCTCTCCGAATCCTTGAACTTTTCCTTAGCATTCTGAAGTCTCGTGATTTCTGTTTGTTTCACAGTTCGTCCATCCGTCTAACAATTGTTAATTTTCTCCGTTATATTAGCCATGTGAGTTGCACGTGAAGGGTAAAAATGTCTTTCGACATTTTCTTTATTCTTATCCTCTTTCTTCTTTCTCCTTGATGTTAAAGCAGAGGGGTACGAAATAGTTATATTTTTATTGCGAAATACTATTAAATACGATACAATTTTACACAAGTTATTTATTTATTTATAGAGTGGATATACCTAAACCCTGCTACAACACTTATAGGCAGTGTACCTAATCGTACAGTAGTGTAGTTTTTAGTAAGTCTGGTTCGTTCCGCAGGGAGCTGGCCAAGTTTAACGCTATATTTTTAAAACTATATTTGTATATATATATATATATATATATATATATATATATATATATATATATATATATATATATATATATATATATATATATATATATATATATATATATATATATATATATAAAAGTAGAATTATTATTATAAAAGGGGTTTTTACCGTTTAATGACAGGTTTGTCGATTTTAAAACTTAAGTCGCAATTAAAACCTAATGTAAAATATTAAATATACAAATGACTTAATTTAAAGCGTAAGTAAACGACGATAATAAAATTGCGATAATTAAAAGTGCGATAAATAAAATGACAGTAAATAAAAGTTGCGATAATTAAAAAGTACGATAATTAAAAGTGCGATAAATAAAATGACATTAAATAAAAGTGCGATGAAATATGAAATAAAGAAATTATGCTTATTTAAACTTCCGCAATCATGATGTTTGACGTGTTTATTTTAGTTTATTACCATGGGTTAATTGTCCTTTGTCCTGGATTATTCGATATGTCCATACGGTTTTTGTCCATAATAGTCCATCAGTCATAAATATAAAGTGCGAGTGTCCTCGTCAAATTATCCTTATACCCGAAGTCAAATATTCCAACTAATTGGGGACTTAAACTATAATAAGGTTTTAATACTTTATTATCAATTACACCAAGTGTCCTTGCATGTAATCCACCCCTGTTTTAATGAGTCCATTGACTATTAATCCATTCCCGTGTCCGGTCAAATGAACGATTATCAGTACTTATAAATATCCCACCCATCGTGTCTGATCGAGTGTATGTGATTATTCATAATTACGTCCAACTGTAAATCTTTATATTAAATTAACGAACTATCATTCAGTTAAACAAATATAAAGCCCTTTAATAGTCCATAGTTCAATTTCTACAAGTGTCGATCTTTTGTCCAAACCCCAATTATAGTAAAAAAGCCCAATTACCTCGTCTTTAATATTTAGCCCAACATCATGATTACTTCGATTTAAATAAGCATAATAATAACTTAGCTACGAGACATTAATTTAAAAAGGTTGAAGATAACTTACAATGAGTATTAATAGCGTAGCGTTACACAAACAGAATTTCGACTTACACACTTACAACATTCGCCACTATAACCTTATTATTATTAATCTTAAATTAAAATTAAAATTATAAATATAAATATCTATATAAATTGAGAGAGATATAGATAAAAGGTGTGTTCATCGAGAGAATTCGCTGGCTTTTATAGGCCCACGTTTCACTGTACAGCTCCGCGAGTGCGGAGCTTTTGTGCTTCAAAGCTCCGCGAGTGCGAAGGTTCGATTTCCAGCTCACACAATTTGGATCCTATCTTGCCGACGGTTTTTAATATATAAATATAATATATATATAATTTTATAGAATTAATTATATATTATATTATATTTATGTGCATAGTTAATTTGTAATTTTAGGTCCGTTGCATCGCGCGTTGATAGTTGGTTCATGTCCCGGTTCCGGATTTTTGAACGCCTTTTCGTATGATTTAATATCTTGTACTTTGCGTTTTGCGGCTTGTACTCTTGTCATTTTTAGTCGTTCGTCATCAATAAAGTGAACCATTTGAATTGTATCTTGTACTTTTTAGCGTTTTGATCCTTTGCGTCTTCAAATCGTCGAATCTGTCTTTTGTCTTCACCTTTTATTATTTAAACGAATATCACTTGTAAATAGAACAATTGCAACTAAAAGCTTGTCTTTCTTGAAGGATAATGCTATGAAATATATGTTCGTTTTTAGCATTATCAAATATTCCCACACTTGAGCGTTGTTTGTCCTCAAGCAATATAGAACTTGAAAATAAATCACACTTCACTCGAATCACTTTTTTATTCTCTTTGATACAGCGGTATAAACAATGATAGTAACGATGTGGTTTACAGTCCCACATAACTATGAAAATTTAGATCCTTTAAGGAAATTGGATCTTTATGAAAATATTTGATCTTTTGAAAATTCATTCTAGCTTTTACCCTAGATAAGTTTTCCGGAATAACCCTTCACCGGTGTTTGCAAAATATTTTTGTGGGTTTTGTGGGTTTCATATTTGAAAAATTTAGCTCAAAACTTACGGTTTTGTGTCACCCACTTGCTAACCTTGTTTTAGGAAAGCAACACGTCCAGTATACTTGCTCCGTATATTACCTTTCAGTAAACTACCGTCCGGTTGTAAAGAAAAGCGATGAACAAGCAACTGTTAATGCAATGTCTCGTGACATGCTGATAATTCTGGTCTATATCATGTCGGATGCAATTACTATCCTTTGTAGGAGCAATAGTAAAGATCACCTTTAGTTTTTCGGTCTGGCACAAGGTCCTGTCTTTGACCATGCTATGCAACCACCGTTCTTACGGTTGACACCCGATTTGGTTCAGGTGACCTAATGAATTTCAGGTGAATTCCTGGGATTTTACATTCAATGGTAATGAACGCATTAAAAATAGGGTTTTCAGAAAACAAATCGGTTTTAATTGGATCAAAATATTTTCTCATTCAAGCTCGAGTTTAGATATCATTGAATTCCATGAGTTTGTAATTCTCAATCTTTAAGGTCAATCTCAAGGATTGAGTAATATCAGGCTTAAAAGCTGATTTTAAATCTTTAAGGAGATTATCCTTTCTGGGGGTCTGATTCATTAGTCTTATCAAGCTAATTTGCACGGCGCCCTCCCCATTTTACGAGACAGATCCTCTCATGGTTAGGATAAGTCTGACCACTTGGCGACCCTGTTTAATGCTAAGGTCCGTGGATTTCCTGCTGATTTTAGAGATGACTTTTTTAGATTTTTCGTCAACCTACAGCTGGTCTGGACGACAACTTCTTGACCTAAATCAAGAAGCGCGTGTCTTTTTCGGAAGACTTTACTTTCTTTTAATGATGGAATTGATTCATCGTGTAGATCCATCTTTCTTTCAAATATATTACAGTAAATCGAGTAAAACTGATTAGTTTAGTCCAAAGCAAAAGTACCTGCAATAATCTTGTACAAATATGTGATATATGTTTTGAAAAACTTGGTAAATTCTTCCCACACTTAGCTTTTATTTATTCTTTTCTTTGCCTTTTTATTCTCCTTTTATTCCATTTTAAATGAATTCAAGCGTTGGATTGTTTCTCCATTTATGTTCTCTCCGAGGTAACAATAATTTCGGTATTATAACCTAGTTTTATCGTTCATAAATATGTATAAACATGATTTTGAATTCATTTAGTTGAAAATTTTTTCAAATTTTCACAAAATTTGGCAAATAAACCAAGTGTAAACCCGAGAGAATTTATAACCCTTCCCCACACTTGAGATCTTGCAATGTCCTCATTTGCATGAAATCAGACTATAATTATAAATTCATGAGGATGATTAATGTAGAAAAGTGATTAAAAATACCGAGTTTGCAAACCTATTGTTTTATATCACATTTGATATTTTACGTCTTGTCGTTAAAATTACTAGCTTTTGCTGAATATAATGCCAGTTTTTGAAAGTGTGCTATTTTACCCTATTTTGTACATAAGATAAACTACAAACATACATAATATTTTTATTATTATTATTTTTTTTATAAAATCTTTATTTATTAAAACAATTTAAATGAATAATTTATTAAAATTTTGTTTCCTTTTACTTTAGGTAGTTTCGGTATGTTAACCTAGTCCGTCCCTCGACAAAATTTAAAATTTTTCGTTAAAGCCATTGTTTTAAAAGCAAAGATTTTTGGGTTTTTTTAAATTTTTTTGGTATACTTTAGATCAATAATATTAAAAATAATGATAACAAAATTTTTCGCCCCGCCCTCGGGTAAAGCAATTTCAGTTCCATGACCTAGTCTTCAACTTAAGATGAATTTTAGAAATCATTTTTTAAACTTAATGAAATAAAGTAAATTTTTGTTTTTAAATTCACAGAAAACTTAAATTTAAAAAGCGTATTAAATTCATACAAAACCTATAAAATAAAAATTCAGAATGGAGGGAGAAAACTAGTTCTTTAGTGTCTGCTAGTGGAAAAGACCAATCAGATTCCATTCTCGGAACTACACGAGAACAGAACAACTAACCCTAGACAGCATTATTTCTTAGAACATTTGAATCTCCCCACACATAGGTAGCTGTGGTTTTGAAATTGTGATTAACTTCATCGTCAATTTCTCTTGCACCATAATCAACTTGCATATCTGTGACTTTTGCTTTAAGGCATTGGTCGGATTCCTGTGTAATATCCACAAATTCAACTAGTTTTGCCTTTTCTTTAGGCGATAGATTGGATACTAACCGGTTACATAACTTAAAGTTCCCATTGGTTCTAGCATCACGAATCCGTTTAATAAGTTTCTTCATTGAACTATTAATAACGGGGTCATTTAATTTCGTATCAACAACGGGGTTCTTTGTTATTAAGTCATCATTAGGTGTTACTTCATTTTCCCCACACTTAGGCGTTTTATTATTGCTAAGCATTACCGTTGGAGTTGGTAAAACAACATGGTTCTTACCAATCGTTTTTGTTGGTTCAACGGTTTTGGTTGGTGGAGATTTAGACTTTCGACTCACAAAGGTGATCGATTTTTCATCATCACTAAGTGTCATTTGAAATGTCCCGTTCTTATTGATTAAAAACGTTCCATATTAATTGATTTCGTTGCGAGGTTTTGACCTCTATATGAGACGTTTTTCAAAGACTGCATTCATTTTAAAACAAACCATAACCTTTATTTTATCAATAAAGGTTTAAAAAGCTTTACGTAGATTATCAAATAATGATAATCTAAAATATCCTGTTTACACGCGACCATTACATAATGGTTTACAATACAAATATGTTACAGCGAAATAAGTTTCTTGAATGCAGTTTTTACACAATATCATACAAGCATGGACTCCAAATCTCGTCCTTATTTAAGTATGCGACAGCGGAAGCTCTTAATAATCACCTGAGAATAAACATGCTTAAAACGTCAACAAAAATGTTGGTGAGTTATAGGTTTAACCTATATATTATCAAATCATAATAATAGACCACAAGATTTCATATTTCAATACACATCCCATACATAGAGATAAAAATCATTCATATGGTGAACACCTGGTAACCGACATTAACAAGATGCATATATAAGAATATCCCCATCATTCCGGGACACCCTTCGGATATGATATAAATTTCGAAGTACTAAAGCATCCGGTACTTTGGATGGGGTTTGTTAGGCCCAATAGATCTATCTTTAGGATTCGCGTCAATTAGGGTGTCTGTTCCCTAATTCTTAGATTACCAGACTTAATAAAAAGGGGTATATTCGATTTCGATAATTCAACCATAGAATGTAGTTTCACGTACTTGTGTCTATTTTGTAAATCATTTATAAAACCTGCATGTATTCTCATCCCAAAAATATTAGATTTTAAAAGTGGGACTATAACTCACTTTCACAGATTTTTACTTCGTCGGGAAGTAAGACTTGGCCACTGGTTGATTCATGAACCCAGTGTTGCAGATCTCGGAATTTCTCGGCGAGATCTCGGGGAGATCTCGGTTTCAAAACTCAGCCGAGAATATTTTCCTATCTCGTTGAGATTTCTCGGTCAACGGTTAAAATCTCGGTCAACGTCACGATTTCTCGGATTTTCTCGGTGAGATCTCGGATTTTCTCGTAATTTCTCGGATTTTCTCGCAATTTCTCGGATTTTCTTCTAATTTTTCGCTCATTTCTCAAATTTTCTCATAAAAATCCATATAAATATACATATATTTATATATTTATACATATTTATATTAAAAAAACTAGAAAGTCAACACAAGTCAACGTCCGAGATCTCCCCGAGATTTTTCCGAGATGCCGAGATCTCCTCAAAAATGTCCAAACGAGATCTCCCCGAGATCCGAGTTCTCCAACCTTGCATGAACCTATAACAATATATACATATATATCAAAGTATGTTCAAAATATATTTACAATACTTTTAATACATTTTGATGTTTTAAGTTTATTAAGTCAGCTGTCCTCGTTAGTAACCTACAACTAGTTGTCCACAGTTAGATGTACAGAAATAAATTGATAAATATTATCTTGAATCAATCCACGACCCAGTGTATACGTATCTCAGTATTGATCACAACTCAAACTATATATATATTTTGGAATCAACCTCAACCATGTATAGCTAACTCCAACATTCACATATAGAGTGTCTATGGTTGTTCCGCAATATATATATAGATGGGTCAACATGATAGGTCAAAACATTGTATACGTGTCTATGGTATCTCATGATTACATAATATACAATATAAGTTGATTAGGTTATGGTTGGAATAGATTTATTACTAACTTTCACGTAGGTAAAATGAGTAGTTTTTATCAATCTTGTTTTACTCGCCATTTCTTCGTTTCTAATCCGTTTTGAGTGATTCAAGTGGCCACGGTTTCGTATTGAACTTAACTTTATGAATCTAAATAGAAAAAGTATAAGTTTATAGTCGGAAATACAAGTTACAAGTCGTTTTTGAAAGAGGTAGTCATTTCCGTCGAAAGAACGACATCTTGATGACCATTTTGAAAAACATACTTTCACTTTGAGTTTAACCATGATTTTTGGATATCGTTTCATGTTCATAAGAAAAATAATTTTTCCAGAAGTATAGCTTTTAAATCAAAGTTCTTCTTAGCTTTTAATTATCCCAACCAAAACAGCCCCCGGTTTTACTACGACGGCGTATATCCAGTTTTATGGTGTTTATCGTGTTTCCGGGTTTTAAATCATTAAGTTAGCATATCATATAGATATAGAACATGTGTTTAGTTAATTTTAAAAGTCTAGTTAGAAGGATTAACTTTATTTGCGAACAAGTTTAGAATTAACTAAACTATGTTCTAGTGATTACAAGTTTATAACGTTGAATAAGATAGCTTTTTATGTATGAATCGAATGATGTTATGAACATCATTACTACCTCAAGTTCCTTGGATAAACCTACTGGAAATGAGAAAAATGGATCTAGCTTCAAAGGATCCTTGGATGGCTTGAAAGTTCTTGAAGCAGAATCATGACACGAAAACAATTTCAAGTAAGATTTCCACTCGAAATAAGATTGTTATAGTTATAGAAATTGAATTAAAGTTTGAATATGATTATTACCCTGTATTAGAAAGATAACCTACTGTAATTAACAAAGGTTTCTTGATCTTGGATGATTACTTGGAATGGATTTAGAAAACTTGGAAGTAAACTTGTAATCTTGGATGTATTCTTGATTTTATGAAACTAGAACTTTTGGAATTTATGAAGAACACTTAGAACATGAAGATAGAACTTGAGAGAGATCAATTAGATGAAGAAAATTGAAGAATGAAAGTGTTTGTAGGTGTTTTTGGTCGTTGGTGTATGGATTAGATATAAAGGATATGTAATTTTGTTTTCATGTAAATAAGTCATGAATGATTACTCATATTTTTGTAATTTTATGAGATATTTCATGCTAGTTGCCAAATGATGGTTCCCACATATGTTAGGTGACTCACATGGGCTACTAAGAGCTGATCATTGGAGTGTATATACCAATAGTACATACATCTAAAAGCTGTGTATTGTACGAGTACGAATACGGGTGCATACGAGTAGATTTGTTGATGAAACTGAACGAGGATGTAATTGTAAGCATTTTTGTTAAGTAGAAGTATTTTGATAAGTGTCTTGAAGTCTTTCAAAAGTGTATGAATACATATTAAAACACTACATGTATATACATTTTAACTGAGTCGTTAAGTCATCGTTAGTCGTTACATGTAAATGTTGTTTTGAAACCTTTAGGTTAACGATCTTGTTAAATGTTGTTAACCCAATGTTTATAATATCAAATGAGATTTTAAATTATTATATTATCATGATATTATGATGTACGAATATCTCTTAATATGATCTATATACATTAAATGTCGTTACAACGATAATCGTTACATATATGTCTCGTTTCAAAATCATTAAGTTAGTAGTCTTATTTTTACATATGTAGTTCATTGTTAATACACTTAATGATATATTTACTTATCATTTAACATAATTAACCAAGTGTATAAATATCTTAATATGATTCATATGTACCTAGTAAGACGTTATAACGATAATCGTTATATATATCGTTTTCGAGTTTCTTAATTTAATAGTCTCATTTTTATGTATATAACTCATTGTTAAAATACCTAATGAGATACATACTTATAATAAAATCATGTTAACTATATATATAACCATATATATGTCATCGTATAGTTTTTACAAGTTTTAACGTTCGTGAATCACCGGTCAACTTAGGTGGTCATTTGTCTATATGAAACCTATTCCAATTAATCAAGTCTTAATAAGTTTGATTTCTTAACATGTTGGAAACACTTAATCATGTAAATATCAATTTCATTTAATATATATAAACATGGAAAAGTTCGGGTCACTACATCATTCTACCCTTTCTTACATCAAATAATGCCCCGGTGGACGCTAAGAATGGTCGACCTAAAATTAGAGGAATGTTTGGGTCCTCTTCTATGTCAATGATAATAAATTCGACTAGAAAGGTTAAATTACCTACTTGAACGGGTAGGTTGTCAGAAATTCCAACTGGGTGCCTAATGGTTTGATCAAAGAGTCGGACACTCATCTGTGTTTGACTTAACTCACCTACTCCTAATCTCTTATATAATGAAAGAGGCATAACACTTATACTCGCACCTAAATATGCTAGTGCATCATACATGACACAATCACTAAGTAGACAAGGAACAATAAATTCACCCGGATCATCCAACCTGGGTGGAGGTTTCGGTGGAACTGTCTTCACATGGTTTACTTTTACGTTTTTTGTTTCTTGTACTTTCTTATTCTTCTTCTTCTTTCCAGAGGTATCATAAACTTTATTACCTATTACTTGCTCATACTCAACTCCTTTTCTTGGAAACGGGATGGGTGGTCTGTATGGTGCCATCACTGGTTTTACATACTCGGGTGGTGGTAGTGGTGTTGTAAATTCTTCATTGTTACTCGCATCTAAAACCTTCCCATCTTCTTGTGCTGGTTTTTCAGAATTCTTTGAAACCATATTAACATTCTCATTCCGAGGATTTACTTCAATATTACTCGGTAGCTTTCCTTGTTCCCTCTCACTCATCATGCTAGCAAGAGTACCTACGTGTTTTTCTAGATTCAAAATAGAAGCTTGTTGAGTTCTTAATGACTGATCAAACCTCTCATTTGTTTGGGTTTGAGATGTAATAAATTGTGTTTGAGATTCCATTAGCTTTGCCATCATTTCTTCTAGATTTGACTTTTTCTCTTCGGTTTGTTGTGGTGGTTTATACAAGCTAGGTTTTTGTTGATTGAAAGTGTTGTTTTGAGTTGGTTGGTTATTCGGACCTTGTTGGTTATACGAGTTATTGTTTGGCCCATTTGGATTGTAAAGAATGTTTTGATTTCGATTGAAGTTTGGCCTTGGCGATTGATAATTATTCTGATAATTATTTCCCGGCCTTTGGTTCATGTAGGAAACATTCTCTCGTTGTTCCATCGTTTGCTCAATGTGACAATCTTTCGTTAAGTGTGGTCCACCGCTTTGCTCACAACTGATTCGTATTGCGTGAATATCTTTATTCATCTTTTCCATTCGTTTCTCGAAAGCATCTGTTTTTGCGTAAACGGAATCAAAGTCATGGCTAGAATCGGCTCTAGCCACTTTAGATAAACGAAAGATATCTTTTTCCTGGTGCCACTCATGCGAGTGGGAGGCTGTGTTATCAATGATTTTGTAAGCTTCAATTGCGGTTTTCTTCATAATGGAACCACCAGCTGCTATATCGATGTCTTTTCGTATAGCAATGTCGATACCTTGGTAGAATAGTTGTACTATTTGATAAGTGTCTAAACCGTGCTGAGGACATCCTCTTAACAACTTTCCAAATCTTGTCCGTGCCTCATATAGAGTTTCATTTGGCTTTTGCGTGAATGTAACTATTTCTCCTTGAAGTCTCACGGCTTTAGATGCCGGAAAGAATTGTTTAAGAAAATTTTCAACTAAGACATCCCATGTATCAATCGCCCCTTCAGGTAACGATTCTAACCAATCTTTGGCTTCTCCCTTTAAAGTCCAGGTAAATAACATGAGATAGATCTGTTCATCCTCAACTTCTCTGATTTTGAATAGAGTACAGATCCTATTAAAGGTTCGAAGATGTTCATTTGGATCTTCTTTTGGCGTACCACTATATTGGCATTGAGTAGTTACCATGTGTAGGATTTGTCCTTTGATTTCATAATCTGGTGCATTAATGTCTGGTTTAATAATGGCGTGTCCTTGACCAGTGCGTGTGTCTCTCATTCGGTCTTCCATACTTAGAGGTTATGTTACTTTCATAATTGAATTTGTTGAATACGAATCACTAGAGGATTCTGATTTAATGGTTTGTAGTTCAGGAGGAATGATTAGTGGTTCAGGATCTCTGAATTGTCCCTGAATATCCTCCGGGTTTTCAATTTTGAAGTCGGGTTCAAAAGATGGATTATCGAAAATTTGAATTGGAGTACTTGGTCGACTAGATGACGATTCTAAAGAAAAATCAACGGCGACAATATTGGCTAGATGTCTTGATCGAGTTACAGGTGGTGAACGTATGAAAGGTGGTGAACGTTTTGCTCGGTGCATTCACTGAATATCCTATTAGTTATAAAAGATAAAAATTATATAAGTTATCAAATTAATAGACTTTTCTGATTTTGCCCACGTTTCGAATAGCCAATAGATCCAGCAGGTATCCAGGACCCTTTAAATCGAAAGCCCATAATTCGCCACTAACAAATCCAACTATTACTATGAACCAGAAAATTTTGGATGTCTATCAATTTAACCACTTAAAATAATTTTTCGTCGAATTTTAAAGAAAATAAAGAAAATTCTATGTCTTAAAAAATAGAGTGTCGAGAAATAAGAAGGAAAAAGAGTGCGTCGGAAAATAAAAGGTCGAAAAATAAGCGTCGAAAAACAAAGATCGAAAAATAATAATAAGAGAGTAGTGCGTCGAACCTTAAGAGGTACTAAATACTAAAAATTAAAAGTTGCGTCTAAAGGAATTAAAACTTAAAAGGAATTCTATATTCAAAACGGCAATAACTTAAAATTCACTAAAATCTATAAAATATTAAGGCGATAAGCGATGCCATAAAATTCTAAAGCACCTAAATCTTAATCTAACGAAAAAGTACTTAAGGGATTTTACGGCAAAGCCTAAAAATCTAGAAATATAAAATAACTATGGCGAAATACTAATCTTAAAACTAATTACGAACGATAAATATATAAATTACGAATTAACGATTAAAAAGATACGATATATAGAAATAAAACTTAAAGTTATAAAAATACAATTTTTTTAAAAAAATATATTATTTTTATATTATGATTTTATAAAAGTATTAATTTATAAAATTAATAATAATAATAACACTTAATATTACAAATAAAATTAAAAATAAACTAAATATATTAATTACTAAAACCCTAATTAAATTAAATATTAATAATAATAAAATTATTAACCCTAATCTGTAATTAATGCGTACTAGGTTTTCTGCCAGAGTAGGCTCCGCGAGTGCGGATTTTTTTCTGCCCAGGAGCTCCGCGAGTGCGGAGAATGCAGGTTCAGAAGAGATGCAGGCTAGAAATCGCAGGTTCAGTTTTAATTTTTTTTTTTTAGAAAATATAATATAACTTAAACTAAAAATAAATAAATTACTTATTAGTTTTTCTGACTCTTTTTTTTTTAAAATTGAACTTTTTAATTTCGTACTTAAAAATATATATATATATATATATATATATATATATATATATATATATATATATATATATATATATATATATATATATATATATATATATATATATATATATATATATATATATATATATATATATATATTTATGTTTTTATATTTTTTAAAAACATATATATTTTTACAAAAATATCTTAAAAGCTTATATATTTTTTATAGCGTTTCGCTTCGGCTTTGTTGAAGTCCCCGCCAGCGGCGCCAAAAATACTTGATGTTAAAGCAGAGGGGTACGAAATAGTTATATTTTTATTGCGAAATACTATTAAATACGATACAATTTTACACAAGTTATTTATTTATTTATAGAGTGGATATACCTAAACCTTGCTACAACACTTATAGGCAGTGTATCTAATCGTACAGTAGTGTAGTTTTTAGTAAGTCCGGTTCGTTCCGCAGGGAGCTAGTCAAGTTTAACGCTATATTTTTAAAACTATATTTGTATGTATATATATATATATATATATATATATATATATATATATATATATATATATATATATATATATATATATATATATATAAGTAGTATTATTATTATAAAAGGGGGTTTTTACCGTTTAATGACCGGTTTGTCGATTTTAAAACTTAAGCCGCAATTAAAACCTAATGTAAAATATTAAATATACAAATGACTTAATTTAAAGCGTAAGTAAACGACGATAATAAAATTTCAATAATTAAAAGTGCGATAAATAAAATGACAGTAAATAAAAGTTGCGATAATTAAAAAGTACGATAATTAAAAGTGCGATAAATAAAATGACATTAAATAAAAGTGTTATGAAATATGAAATAAAGAAATTATGCTTATTTAAACTTCTGTAATCATGATGTTTGACTTGTTTATTTTAGTTTATTACCATGGGTGAATTGTCCTTTGTCCTGGATTATTCGATATGTCCATACGGTTTTTGTCCATAACAGTCCATCAGTCATAAATATAAAGTGCGAGTGTCCTAGTCAAATTATCCTTATACCCGAAGTCAAATATTCCAACTAATTGGAGACTTAAACTATAATAAGGTTTTAATACTTTATTATCAATTACACCAAGTGTCCTTGCATGTAATCCACCCCTGTTTTAATGAGTCCATTGACTACTAATCCATTCCCGTGTCCGGTCAAATGAACGATTATTAGTACTTATAAATATCCCGCCCATCGTGTCCGATCGAGTGTATGTGGTTATTTATAATTACGTCCAACTGTAAATCTTTATATTAAATTAACGAACTATCATTCAGTTAAACAAATATAAAGACCATTAATAGTCCATAGTCCAATTTCTACAAGTGTCGATCTTTTGTCCAAACCCCAATTATGGTAAAAAGCCCAATTACCCCGTCTTTAATATTTCGCCCAACATCATGATTACTTCGATTTAAATAAGCATTACACACTTACAACATTCGCCACTATAACCTTATTATTATTAATCAAAATTAAAATTAAAATTATAAATATAAATATATATATATATAAATTGAGAGAGAGATAGATAAAAGGTGTGTTCATCGAGAGAATTCGCTGGCTTTTATAGGCCAACGTTTCACTGTACAGCTCCGCGAGTGCGGAGCTTTTGTGCTTCAAAGCTCCGCGAGTGCGGAGGTTTGATTTCCAGCTCACACAATTTGGATCCTAGCTTGCCGACGGTTTTTAATATATAAATATAATATATATATATAATTTTATAGAATTAATTATATATTATATTATATTTATGTGCATAGTTAATTTGTAATTTTAGGTCCGTTGCGTTGCGCGTTGATAGTTGGTTCATGTCCCGGTTCCGAATTTTCGAACGCCTTTTCGTATGATTTAATATCTTGTACTTTGCGTTTTACGGCTTGTACTCTTGTCATTTTTAGTCGTTCTTCATCAATAAATTGAACCACTTGAATTGTATCTTGTACTTTTTAGCGTTTTGATCCTTTATGTCTTCAAATCGTCGAATCTGTCTTTTGTCTTCACCTTTTATTATTTAAACGAATATCACTTGTAAATAGAACAATTGCAACTAAAAGCTTGTCTTTCTTGAAGGAGAATGCTATGAAATATATGTTCGTTTTTAGCATTATCACTCCTCCAAACAGACCTTTCTAAAAAAACCCCAAAATTAAAATTCAGTCATATAAAAAATCAGATTTCTAAATAATCTCGTCCATTTCTTCTCAGAATCCCTAATCGTATAAAAATCCCACCCTATCCAAACACAACCACATCTCAAAATCGTATCTATAGGTTCAACTTCTCTTAAAAAAATAGATTTACACATGGGTTAGCCACCACTTCATATCTGATATCGGCTTAAAAGTCACGTTTTTTACCCCCGATATTGAGTCCCTGATATCGGCCAAAAAGTCACGTTTTTACCCCCGATATTGAGCCCTAAAACCATAAAGTTCCAAACTTTATCGCAAAATAATCACTTTGTTGGTTAATTTGGTAGATTTAGTCATTACAAAGGCTATGTTTCAAGAATCATTAAAAACGGATGAAAAACGAGGAAAAACGAACAAAACCGGCTAAGACGATTAACTTGCGTTTAAACAAATTATTTTATAATTTTTTGAAAAGTTTATTTACTTAATCTCATGTTGTAGGATATTTAATTATGAACGCGTGGGCGCAATAATCGTCAGAATCGAAGCTAAAACGAAGATTCTAGAGCGAAAACAGTGAAAGACCAGAAATCAAGTTACGATCCAGTGAATTCAGCAAACCAGGGCAGGGCAAACGGCTTGCCAAACGGCCTTCCACTATGGAAAATGGCCTGCCATACGGGTCAAGCAAACGGGTACATCAAACGGGTACATCAAACGGGCAAGGCTGGCAAACGGCCCCTGTAAACGGCTTGCCAAACGGCCTGCCAAAAGGCATGCAAGCCGTTTGCAAGCTAAAATTAATTATTTGGCCTTCAAAATTGGAAGATGCCAAAAAGATGCCTTAGAGATGCTTTACTTGCCCACCAATTTGGAAGATGTCAAAGAATATTCCAAGATGCCTTACTTGGTCACCATGCAAGTGCACTTTTCAAGATATTTACAAGATTACCACCAAGATATTTACAACTTTGCTATCATAGTTTCCTATAAATAGGTAGCTCATTCCACCATTTCAACACACACCTTTTACACTTCTCTCTATATATCTCTCTATAGTCGCTCTCTAGTGATCATAGGAGATTAGTTCTCTCTCTACTTTCTCTCTTTAGATTCTAGAGAGAGAAAAGTACGGAGATTAGGAAAATAATTTTCTCTTTATTGTCGCTCTCTAGTGATCAATAGGAGAATAGTATATAGTTAGTAGTAGAAGCTATCAAGCATTGTAAAGCTATGGATTGATAATGCTAAAAACGAACATATATTTCATAGCATTATCCCTCAAGAAAGAAAAGCTTTTAGTTGCAATTGTTCTATTTACTAGTGATATTCGTTTAAATAATAAAAGGTGAAGACAAAAGACAGATGCGATGAATTGAAGACGCAAACGACCAAAAAGCTCAAAAGTACAAAGTACAATAAAAAAGGTTCCAATTATTGATGAGAAACGTCTCAAAATTACAAGAGTACAAGCCGCAAAAACGCAAAGTACAAGATATTAAATTATACGAAAGGACGTTCAAAAATCCGGAACCGAGACATGAACCAGCTTTCAACGTACGACGCAACGGATCGGAAATTATAAATTAATTATGTATATAAATATAATATAATATATAATTAATTATATAAATTATATATTTATATTATATTTATAATAAAATCCGTCGGCAGACTAAGATCCAAACTTGGATGAGCTGGAATCACGACCTCCGCACTTGCGGAGTTTGAAAGCCCAAAAAGGACGCACTCGCGGAGCACTCTCTGCCTATAAAAGAACATGCATTTCGACGATTTATATATACCTTTTATATTTTATAGATATTTTTCTTTCCCCATTTTTATGTATCAAGTATCACTCCAAATCGTAATCTCAATTTGTAATTTTAATTTTAAGTTAGTGATAATAATAAGGATCGATTAGTCGAATGTTTTAAGGTTTTGTAAGTCGAAACTCTGTTCGTGTACCACTACGCTAATAACACCCACTGTAAGTTATGTTTATGTTATTTTCATTAATGTCTCGTAGCTATGTTATTATTATGCTTATTTAATGCCGAAGTAATCGTGATGTTTGACTAAAAATATTAAAATTGGGTAATTGGGCTTTGTACCATAATTGGGGTTTGGACAAAAGAACGACACTTGTGGAAATTAGACTATGGGCTATTAATGGGCTTTATATTTGTTTAACTAAATGATAGTTTGTTAATTTTAATATAAAGATTTATAATTGGACGTCCCTATAAATAACCATATACACTCGATCGGACACGATGGGCGGGATATTTATATGTACGAATAATCGTTCATTTAACTGGACACGGGAATGGATTAATAGTCTATGGAATTATTAAAACAGGGGTGAAATTATGTACAAGGACACTTGGCATAATTGATAACAAAGTATTAAAACCTTGGATTACACGCAGTCGATATCCTGGTGTAATTATTAAACAAAGTATTAAGACCTTGTTACAGTTTAAGTCTCCAATTAGTTGGAATATTTAACTTCGGTTATAAGGATAATTTGACGAGGACACTCGCACTTTATATTTATGACTGATGGACTGTTATGGACAAAAACCAGACGGACATATTGAATAATCCAGGATAAAGAACAATTAACCCATGGAAATAAACTAAAATCAACACGTTAAATATCATGATTAGGGAAGTTTAAATAAGCATAATTCTTTTATTTCATATATAATTCCTTTATTTTCATATTTAATTGCACTTTTAATTATCGTACTCTTTAATTATCGCAAGTTTATTTTATCGCAATTTTATTTATCGCAATTTCATTATCGTTATTTATTTTACGCTTTAAATTAAGTCTTTTATTTATTTATTTAATATTTTACATTAGGTTTTAACTGCGACTAAAGTTATAAAAATCGACAAACCGGTCATTAAACGGTAAAAACCCCCCTTTATAATAATAATATTACTTATATATATTTTTGTATTTTTATAAGATTAAAACTAATATAGCGTTAAGCTTGTTTAAGTGTATCCCTATGGAACGAATCGGACTTACTAAAAACTACACTACTGTACGATTAGGTACACTGCCTATAAGTGTTGTAGCAAGGTTTAGGTATATCCATTCTATAAATAAATAAATATCTTGTGTAAAATTGTATCATATTTAATAGTATTTCCTAGTAAAATATAAGCTATTTCATATACGCCCTTCTGAACATCAAGTATTTTTGGCGCCGCTGCCGGGGAACATAAACGCCGAAAGCGCAACGCTATATTTAAAAAAAAAATTAAAAGTTTTTATCAAGTTCTTTTTATAAAAATATAAGTTTTTAAAAAAAAAACTGAACCTATAGAAATCGAACCCTTCTGAGCTGAAATTGAACCCTCTGCGACTCGCGGAGAATTTGAACTGGACCATACCGCACTCGCGGAGGTCCTCTGACAGGTCAAACCTGGTACTCATTTAATGCGAAATTAGGGTTTAATTATATTAATATTAATATTAATTAGGTTTTAATTTTAAATTAATTAGTTTTAGCTTTTATTTAATTTGTATTTTTAAGATATATTAAGTTTTATTAAATATATAAAATTAATAGTTTTATATAAAAATAATATTTTTATAAAAATTGTACTTTTTACAACTTTTAGTATATTTTTTATATTTTGTATCTTTTTATTCGTTTTAGCGTAATTTTTGTATTTTTCGCTCGTATTTAGTTTTAAGTCATAGTTTTTTCCATAGTTATTTTTACTTCTAGATTTTTAGGCTTTGCCGTAAAATCCCTTAAGTACTTTTTCTTTAGACTAAGATTTCGGTGCTTTAGAATTTTGCGACGCTGTTCTAAGTTTTTAGTACCTTTTTAAGATATTGCCATTTGGGATATAGTTTTTCTATTAAGCTTTAATATTTTTAGACGCAACTTTTAATTTTTAGTTTTTAGTGCCTTTTTAAGTTTAGACGCGCTACTTTCTTATATTTATTTTTCGACGCCTATTATTTTTTGCCTTTTTATTTTTCGACGTTTTTCGACGCGCTCTTTTTCTCTATTATTTCTCGCCATTCTAGTTTTTAGGACTTAGAATTTTCTCTATTTCTTATCTAATATTTCTTTAAATTTCAAACGAAAAATTGTCTTAAGTGGTTAAATTGATAGACATCAAAATTTTCTGGTTCGTAGTAATAGTTGAATTTGTACGTGGATCGGGTTATTGGAGCCAAACAGTACTCAATATGGAGACCAAACGAATCCTGCCCCTCTGCTGCATCTTTTGGCTGTTCGAAACGTGGGCAAAATCAGAAAAGTCTATTAATTTGATAACTTATATAATTTTTCTTTCTTTTTAAAAACTAATAGGATATTCAGTGAATGCACCGAGCAAAACGTTCACCACCTTTTGTACGTTCACCACCTGTAACTTGATTAAGACATCTAGCAAATATTGTCGCCGTTGATTTTTCTTTAGAATCGTCATCCAGTCGACCAAGTACTCCAATTCAAATTTCCGATAATCCATTTTTTGAACCCGACCTCAGAATTGAGAATCCGGAGAATATTCAGGGACAATTCATAGATCCTGAACCATTAATCTTTCATCCGGAACCAAAGATTGTTGAGGAACCAACCATTAAATCAGAATCCTCTAGTGATTCAGATTCAACAAATTCAATAATGGAAAATCTGGAACCTTTAAGTATGGAAGACCGAATGAGAGCTAAACGCACTGGCCAAGGTCACGCAATTACTCAACCAGACATTAATGCACCAGATTATGAAATCAAAGGACAAATTCTACACATGGTAACTAATCAATGCCAATTTAGTGGTGCGCCGAAGGAAGATCCAAACGAACATCTTCGTACCTTTAATAGGATCTGCACTCTATTTAAAATTCGAGAAGTTGAGGATGAACAGATATATCTCATGTTATTTCCCTGGACTTTAAAGGGAGAAGCCAAAGATTGGTTGGAATCATTACCTGAAAGGGCGATTGATACATGGGACGTTTTAGTTGAAAAATTTCTTAAACAATTATTTCCGGCATCAAAAGCCGTAAGACTTCAAGGAGAAATTGTTACATTCACACAGAAGCCAAATGAAACTCTATATGAAGCGTGGACCAGATTTGGAAAGTTATTGAGAGGATGTCCGCAACATGGTTTAGACACCTGTCAAATAGTACAAATATTCTACCAAGGATGCGACATCACTACAAGAAAAGACATCGATATAGCAGATGGTGGTTCCATTATGAAGAAAACAGCAATGATGCTTATAAAATTATTGATAACACTGCTTCCCACTCACATGAGTGGCACCAAGAAAAAGATATCGTTAGATCATCTAAAGCAGCTAGAGCCGATTCTAGCCATGACTTAGATTCCATTTCCGCAAAGATAGATGCTGTCGAGAGACGAATGGAAAAGATGACTATGGATATTCACTCAATACGAATTAGTTGTGAGCAGTGTGGAGGACCACATTTGACCAAAGATTGTCTCAGTATTGAACTAACAATGGAACAAAGAGAGAATGTTTCATACATAAACCAAAGGCCTGGAAATAATTATCAGAATAATTATCAACCGCCAAGACCAATTTACAATCAAAACCAGAATTATAATCGAAATGTTCCATACAACAACCAACAAGGTCCTAGCAATCAACAAGTATCCAATAATACTTACAATCAGCAAAGACCTAATTTTCAAAACAAACCACCGCAAACCGATGATAAAAAGCCAAATTTTGAAGATATGATGACGAAGCTAGTTGAATCTCAAACGCAGTTTTTCACATCTCAGAAACAAACCAATGAACAAAATGCTCAAGCATTTAAAAATCAACAAGCTTCTATTCAAAATTTAGAACAAAAAGTAAGTAACCTAGCAAGGTTAATAGGTGAAAGAAAATTGAAAAGTCTACCTAGTGATACAAATGCTAACCCTCGGAATGAAACAGCTAAAGCCATTACCACAAGAAGTGGTATTACACTTAAACCACCTGAAATACCTGTAATTTCTGATGAAGCTATTCCTACTCAACAAGAACCACAACCTGAACAAGATAAGGAAAAAAAACCGGTAGTTGAAGAGGTTAATGAAGATAACACAGTTAAGCCTAAACCTTATGTTAAACCATACCAACCACCACTTCCTTACCCGAGTAAAATGAGAAAAGAGAGACTTGAAGCTGAGCAATCCAAATTCTTGGATATGTTTAAACAGATAAATGTAAATCTTCCTTTCATTAATGTGATTTCAGGAATGCCTAGATATGCCAAATTTCTGAAAGTTCTAATCACAAATAGAAAGAAAATGAAAGAACTCTCGGCTGTTACTATGAATACTAATTGTTCAGCAGTGCTGTTGAATAAGATACCAGAAAAACTATCTGATCCAGGAAGTTTCACAATTCCATGTTTTCTGGGTAGTCTTAGTTCAATAGAAGCATTGGCAGACTTAGGTGCTAGTATAAATTTAATGCCGTATTCACTATACGCTAAACTAGACCTTGGAGAATTGAAACTAACACGAATAAGCATACAACTAGCCGATAGATCAGTAAAATATCCTAGAGGGATAATGGAGAACATGCTAGTTAAAGTTGGTACTTTAGTATTTCCAGTAGATTTTGTTATTCTAGACATGGAAGAAGATTATCGAGGTCCTCTCATATTAGGAAGACCATTCTTAAACACGGCTAAAGCAATAATAGACGTGTTCGGTAAGAAACTGACCCTAAGTATAGAGGACGAGAGTGTTATTTTTTCAGTTGATAGAGCTATGCAACAACCACAATCTGCAGATGATACATGTTATTATATTTAAACTATAGAATCACATGCAGAATTGTTAGAAGAATTTCCAGAATTACAAGGAACAGGAGAATGTTCTTTAGGAGAAGGAACTGAACCAATTGATGAAACTAATATGTTAGCTACACTTATGGCTAATGGATATGAACCAACAACAGAAGAAATTCAAATGCTAAAAGAAGAAGACAGATATCGATATAAATCATCGATAGAAGAACCACCGACATTAGAGTTAAAGCCATTTCCAAACCATTTGGAATATGCTTATTTACATGGTGAATCTGAATTACCTGTAATAATATCGTCTTCTCTTACTGAAAATGAAAAATCTCAACTCATTTCTGTGCTAAAAGCTCATAAACCAGCTATTGCATGGAAAATTCATGATATTAAAGTAATAAGTCCTTCGTATTGCACACATAAAATCCTTATGGAAGAAGGTCATAAAACGTATGTGCAACGCCAATGAAGACTAAATCCTAATATGCAAGATGTTGTTAAGAAAGAAATTATTAAACTGCTTGATGCAGGTTTAATTTATCCAATTTCTGATAGTCCATGGGTAAGCCCAGTACAATGCGTGCCTAAGAAAGGTGGCATGACTGTCATCACAAATGAGAAAAATGAGCTTATTCCTACTAGGACTGTAACAGGATGGCGTGTTTGTATAGATTATAGAAAATTAAATGACGCCACCAGAAAAGATCACTTTCCCTTACCTTTCATTGATCAAATATTGGAAAGATTAGCCAAAAACAGTTACTATTGTTTTCTTGATGGTTTTTCCGGATATTTTCAAATTCCAATAGCACCCTAGGACCAAGAAAAAACCACGTTCACGTGCCCTTATGGTACTTTTGCTTACAAACGCATGCCATTTGGACTTTGCAACGCCCTTGCAACCTTTCAAAGGTGCATGATGGCAATTTTTCATGACATGATAGAAGAATGCATGGAAGTTTTCATGGATGACTTTTCAGTCTTCGGTGATACATTTGAATCATGTCTAGTTAATCTTGAATGAATGCTTATTAGATGGGAACGATCAAATCTAGTACTTAATTGGGAGAAATGCCATTTCATGGTTAAAGAAGGCATCGTTCTTGGTCATAAAATCTCAAAGGAAGGAATTGAAGTGGATAGAGCTAAAGTAGATGTAATTGCTAAACTTCCACATCCCACCAATGTTAGAGGAGTTAGGAGTTTTCTAGGGCATGCCGGTTTTTACCGACGTTTCATAAAAGATTTTTCTAAAATTGCCACTCCTATGAATAAACTCCTAGAAAAGGATGCTCCATTCATTTTTTCAGATGAATGCATCAAATCTTTTAATATTCTTAAAGAGAAACTCACTAATGCACCGATTATGATAACTCCAAATTGGAATTTACCATTTGAACTAATGTGCGATGCAAGTGATTTTGCAATGGGAGCCGTTTTAGGACAAAAGATTGAAAAACGATTTCAACCTATATATTATGCTAGTAAGACGTTACAAGGAGCACAAACGAATTATACAACTACTGAAAAAGAACTCCTTGCTATTGTCTTTGCTTTTGACAAATTTCGTTCATATCTCATTCTAGCTAAAACGGTAGTCTATACTGACCATTCTGCTCTTAGATACCTATTTTCAAAACAAGATGCCAAACCACGATTAATCCGTTGGATCTTACTCTTACAAGAGTTCGATATTGAAATCCGAGATAAAAGAGGAGCAGAAAATCTCGCCGCTGATCATCTTTCTCGTCTTGAAAGTCCTGAATTAGAAGTTCTAAATGAATCGGCCATACAAGACAACTTTCCTGATGAATATCTATTGAAGATAGATTATAATGAAATTCCATGGTTTGCAGACTATGCAAACTACTTAGTATGTGGATTCCTTGAAAAAGGATTATCGTACCAAAAACGAAAGAAATTCTTTAGTGATATAAAACACTATTTCTGGGAAGATCCACATTTGTTTAAAAGTTGTCCCGATGGAATAATACGCCGATGTGTATTCGGAGATGAAGCTAGTAAAATCTTAAACCATTGTCACACAGGACCAACAGGAGGGCATTATGGGCCTCAACTAACAGCAAGAAAAGTTTATGATGCTGGATTCTATTGGCCTACAATTTTCAAAGACGCACACCTTCTTTGCAAATCCTGTGATGCTTGTCAAAGGACCGAAAAAATAAATCAACGTGATGAAATGCCACAAAATGTCATTCAAGTATGTGAAGTATTTGACATTTGGGGTATTGACTTTATGGGTCCATTTCCAAAATCTCATAATAATCTCTACATTCTCGTAGCCATTGATTATGTATCTAAATGGGCGGAAGTATAAGCTCTCCCAACTAACGATGCACGAGTTGTAGTCAACTTTTTAAAACGTCTTTTTGCTAGGTTTGGAACACCAAAAGCTTTAATAAGTGATCGGGGAACTCATTTTTACAATAATCAACTTGAGAAAGTTCTCAAAAGATATGGAGTAACTCGTAAAATCTCCACCGCATATCATCCACAAACAAGTGGACAAGTTGAAAATACCAACCGAGCTTTAAAACGCATTCTGGAGAAAACCGTAGGATCAAATCCGAAGGAATGGTCCATTAAATTGGAGGATGCACTCTGGGCTTTTAGAACAGCCTACAAAACTCCAATTGGAACCACACCTTTTAGACTCGTTTATGGAAAAGCATGTCATCTTCTAGTAGAAATTGAACACAAAGCATTTTGGGCTTTGAAGACATGTAATCTTGATTTACATGAAGCTGGACGTCTACGGTTAAGTCAACTAAACAAATTAGAAGAATTAAGACATGAAGCATACGAAAATTCGTTGATCTATAAGGAAAGAACGAAGAAATAGCATGATAAAAGAATCAGAAGTTCAAAAGAATTTAAAGAAGGAGACAGAGTTCTTCTTTTCAATTCACGATTCAAGCTATTTCCTGGAAAATTGAAATCAAGATGGTCTGGACCATTTATAGTCAAAAGAGTTTTCCCATACGGAACAATAGAATTAATAAATTCAAATGGGATTGAATTTAAGGTTAATGGTCACAGAGTTAAACATTACATAGATAGTCCAATGGAAGGCGACAACGAAGTTAATCACAATTTTGACACCACAGCTAACTAAGTGTGGGGAGAATCAAGTCTTTAAAGGATAATATGTATTTCTGTTAGAGTTAGATTTTCTATTTTCGTGTAGTTCTCGAAAATGGAACCCGAATGGTCTTTCCATAGCAGACCCTAAAGAACTAGTCTTCTCCCCCCATTCTGAATTTTTATTTTTTTTAGGTTTTACGAGATGAAGACTTCCTGTGAATTAAACCATGGTCTAATGCTACACGCTTTGGTCACTAAACGTAATAATGACACCCTTCCAAGTGAAATAGTATCATTAATCAGAGGTAAATTGGATTGAGTAAGAAAAGAATCCAGATGCGAAAATAATAAGTTACAATTTGGTAAAGGAAAATCAAAATTCGCAGCGAAAAGGAGAGCTCGACACCTTGAAAGATGTCACAAATGCGGAAAATGGTCACACGAAGGAAAATGTTCGACGAATCAGACATATTCCAATACCGAATTTGTTACTTTATGCAGAGATGGACCGTTCATATGTTTAGAAGAAAAAACGTTAAATGCTCGAGGTTACGCCTATGTAGCCATGGAAAACCAATTAGTCCGACTATCTTATGAGTGGGCTAGAGCATATCACTAAGAAATCTATTTCTCACAGGTAAGTTTGTACAGTTTTTATTTTTTTTTTATTTTTAACCTTTTGATAATAAACGCTAATTTGTTCGCTATAAAGTATTAAATTGATATTTGATAAAATTAGGTCTTGCGACCGAAATTATTGATATCATACAAAAATTTACTACATCACTGCGAAATTTACCGTTTATTCTTAAGGTATAAATATCTTTAATCAATCAACATAAAATATTTCAAAAATTCTTCATGAATTAAACTAGGTTATGAAACCGAAATTACTTTACCGAAAAGAGGGGCGTATATTTTTGATAATATTTGATTGATTAAAGTGGGATAAAAGACCAAAAAGATTTTTAATTTTATTTTCACTTTATTTTTAAAATTAATATATAAATATTAAATTAATATTGTAAACTTATTTAAAATTGTAAATATTTGAAAAATTAATATTTTTAATATAAATGTATGAAAACAAAAATATAATTTAAGTTTGGTGTGAATTTTTAATATGAATTTTTAATTTTATGCATTTCAAATTTAAGTTTGGTGTAAATTTAAAAACAAAAATTTACTTTATTTTGCTAAGTTAAAAATATGATTTTTAAAATTCGTCGTGAGTTGAAGACTAGGTCGTTGAACCGAAATTGCTTTACTCGAGGGAGGGACGAGAAATTTTATTATCATTATTTTTAATCTTATTGAACTAAAGTATGCCAAAAACATTTAAAAAACCCAAAAATCTTTGCTTTTAAAACAATGTTTTGAAATGACGAAATTTTAAAATTTTGTCGAGGGACGGACTAGGACATCGTTCCGAAACAACCTCGTCCTAAATAAAAGGAAAAACAAAATTTTAAATTTAATTTATGTTTTGTTAGTATAAGGTTTTATATAAAAAAATAAAAAATAAAATAAAATAAAATAAAATAAAATAGCCGCGACTCGCGGTGGTTTTAGTGGGACCACCACCGCACTCGCGGAGCTTATAAAATCCAGAAAAAAATATAACTGGTCGAACAGACCAGTTTGTACACCACCCACACCCATTTTCTGCGAAAAACACACACAAAAAATCGCCCAAATTCGTGATTTTTCACCATTTTTCATCAAATCTTTCATAAAATCACAATGAGGAGACTATTATCAAGGAATTACTCAAGAAAATCGGTAAATTTCTACACCCAAACACCATTTAATCCAAATTTTTAGTGTTCTTGAACAATTTTATGCCTAATTCGATTTTGATGCTTTCTAGTGTAATAATGCTTCAATTGTTTGTGTATTATGCTTGTATAACCTAGATTGATGCTATTTAACATGATTAGAAGCTTTTAACTTCAATTTTTGAATAATCTAGTGTTTGTGTTCTTGAGCAAAATTAGGGCTTTTTGATATAAACAGGTTATGGCCAAATTTTATTGTTAGTTTATACTAAATTGAGTAGTGTAACATGTTTAGGTTGCTAAATGATCAAAACTTTGATCCTAAACATGATTTATGAAGATTAAAGTGGACTTTTTGAACCAAAATTGCATGAACTTGATTTAATTGATATGAATGCCATGAGGAACTTATTTAATTGTTATAATGATTGTTTTTGACATGTTTTAAAAGATAAATGCGAAGGAACTTTGTATACATTTTTGTAAAAGTATATTTGTAAAAGTGTAGAATTGTTAATATTTTGAAAATGTGTATAGAGTTTAATATGGATTAAACATGTCATTGTAATTGTTTAAGATTTATGACTTTGCTAAAACTAATGCATATTTGGATGCACAAAAATTGTGTTTGATATATTTTGCAGACTGAAAGGGGTGAATCTTCATCCCAGGCTCGCAATGCTCCTCCGGAAGATGCAGATCAACAGGAAATTAATAACCAATACCGACAAGATATGCCTCACCCAATTGTTTCATATTCAAACATTCATGAGGCAGATTTACATCCGAATTTGAGATTTGATAGATATTTGATAGACTATCCAAAATATCAAAAGAACCTGCACAACCTTGTGTCTAATAATGTTGAGGTACCCAGAGTTATAGATTGGGAACCATTAGAGGTAGTGAAATTGGCCGAGCCAATCAGGGAATTACTTACTCAAAGGTATGGTAATTCTACTTTTAGTGATTGGGTACGTTTATTCAACATGCGTAGACCTGTGTATAGAGAATGGTGTATAGAGTTATTATGTACTATTGAAATAAATGATCGGGTAGATACTTTAACCGATCGTAGTTTTCTTAGATTTTTATTAGGAGGGGAGATGCGCCATATGTCTTTACTAGATATGGCTCGGGCTTTACGTATATATACGCCCGAGGAGCTAGCATCTTATGATTGTCAGAGGTTAATAGTTTATGGTAGGAGGGTGGATGAGAATTTTGATACGAATGACGTATGGAGTAGGATGACTAGCCATCGCCGATTCCAGGGGGGATTATACTCTTATCTTGATATTGATAGAGCTGAATTAAGAGTAATCCATAGGTTTTTAGCCAATTCGATTACACAACGAGGTAAGAATAAGGAAAAGGTAAATGAACAGGATTTATTTTTACCACATGTGTATTCGAGACCCACAGAGCGCTGTAAGTATACCTTTTTGTGTGGGTTATTATTTATTGACTAGGGTTAGGGGTATGAGGTGTGGTAGCATAATAGGAGGTGGTATATTTATTACTTTAATTGTTGAATATCTCGGTGTGGATAGAAGTCGGGGGGAATATTAATGGCAGAACCAGAACCCCGTGATAGAATAGATTTGCGTGTTTATCATGGTGCTAAGGTCTTAAAAATATGAAATAACGCGACAGCACGTTATGATGGTAGGCATCCACAGGTTGAGAGAGATCAACAGCAAGGTCAACCGGGAGGGGGTAATCCAATGACGGAAATGCAAATTTTTATGTCTCGACACGAATATGAAATGGCTAGACAAAAAGCATTTCAAGATTGGCAGTATCATCAAAGCCAAATCATAAGTCATTGTACACACGTAGGTAGAAACTACATTCCTATAGTTATGCCCGAATTTGCTCCTTGGACATTAGAGAGCCGACCACCATATCCTACATATGACCCGGCCCAAGCATTTTACAGCATCTATGGATACGCTTGGGACCCATACTGGAACCATCCTCCTCATCCGTAATTTTCTATTTTTGTTTATTTTATTGTAATGTTACTAATTCTTAATTTTCTTATTTCTTATTTTATTATTATAATAGCTTTTATAATTTTCTAACCTATATTAGATTTTAATAATTTTTGAATGTGGTGTGAAAACCCAACTTCAAAAATATATATATATGTGTTTGTAGTTTATCTCATGTACAAAACAGGGTAAAACAGCGCATTTTCAAAGACTGGCATTAAGTTCAGCAAAAGCTATTAATTTTGACGACGAAACGAAAAAAAAATGTGATGTACCAACAGACGGAATGAACAAATGATGTGCACCATTTATCATTCAGCAAACAAACGCCAATATGTTTGGAAATTTTGATAAAATTTAATTATTTTTCTACGCTAATCACCCTCAATAATTTAAATTGTTACTGATTTCTTGCAAATGAGGACATTGCAAGATCTTAAGTGTGGGAAGGGGTTAAATTCTTTCGGATTTTTAAAATTTTTAACTTATACACTTGGTTACCATTAAAAATACTAGTAACGCAGTAGTTGTATTAGAATCTAATGCTCTCTGATAACAAAAAACAGCCCTAGTCTTATATACTGACTACCCACTTCTAGTAAAATTTTTCAAAATTTTCAATTAAATGAATTCAAAATTATGTTTATACATATTTATGAACGATAAAACTAGGTGTTAACACCGAAATTATTGTTACCTCGGAAAGGACATAAATTGATAAACAAACCAAAATGTTAGAATTCATTTAAAATGGAATAGAGGACAATAAAAAGGCAAATAAAAGAAAATAAAAGCCAAGTGTGGGAAAATTTACCAAGTTATTTAAAACATAAGTCACATATTTTTGTAACAAATAACTGAAGATACTTTTGTTTTGGACGATTTTAATCAGTTTTACCCGATTTACTGTAATATATTTGAAAGAAAGATGGATCTACACGATGAATCAATTCCATCATTAAAAGGAAGTAAAAGTCTTCCGAAAAAGAAACACGCTTCTTGATTTAGGTCATGAAGTTGTCGTCCAGACCAGCTGTAGGTTGACGAAAAATCTAGAAAAATCATCACTAAAATCAGCAGGAAATCCACGGACCTCAGCATAAAATAGGGTCGCCAAGTGGTCAGACTTATCCTAACCATGAGAGGATCTGTTTTGTAAAATGGGAAGGACGCCGTGCAAATTAGCTGGATAAGACTAATGAATCAGATCCTCAGAAAGGATAATCTCCTTAAAAGATCAAAAATCAGCTTTTAAGCCTGATATTACTCAATCCTAGAGATGGACCTTAAAGATTGAGAATTACAAACTCATGAAATTCGATGATATCTAAACTCGAGCTTGAACGAGAAAATATTTTGATCAAAATTATAAACCGATTTGTTTTCTGAAAACCCATTTTCAATGCGTTCATTACCATTGAACGTAAAATCCTAGGAATTCACCTGAAATTCATTAGGTCACCTGAACCAAATCGGGTGTCAACCGTAAGAACGGTGGTGGCATAGCATGGTCAAAGACAGGACCTTGTGCCAGACCAAAAAATTATAAGGGTGAGCTTTACTATTGCTCCTACAAAGGATAGTAATTGCATCCGATACATTATAGACCATAATTAAAAGCATGTCAGGGGACATTGCCTTAACAGTTGCTTGTTCAATGCTTTCCTTTACAACCGGACGGTAGTTTACCGAAAGGTAATATACGGAGCAAGTATACTGGACGTGTTGCTTTCCCAATACAAGGTTAGCAAGTGGGTGACACAAAACCTTAAGTTTTGAGCTAAAAATTTCAAATATGAAACCCACCAAACCCACAAAAAGAATTTGCAAACACCGGTGAAGGGTTATCCCGGAAAACTTATCTAGGGTAAAAGCTAGATTTAATTTTCAAAAGATCAAATGTTTTCATAAAGATCCAATTTCCTTAATGGATCTAAACTTTTATAGTCATGTGGGACTGTAAACCACATCGTTAATACCATTGTTTATACCGCCGTATAGAAATCACTGATGTACAAAGTGTGAACAATAAAGAAGTGATTCTAGTATATTTCAAGACTATATTACTTGAGGACAAGCAACACTCAAGTGTGGGAATATTTGATAATGCTAAAAATGAACATATATTTCATAGCATTATCCCTCAAGAAAGACAAGCTTTTAGTTGCAATTGTTCTATTTACTAGTGATATTCGTTTAAATAATAAAAGGTGAAGACAAAAGACAGATGCGATGAATTGAAGACGCAAACGACCAAAAAGCTCAAAAGTACAAAGTACAATCAAAGTGGTTCCAATTATTGATGAGAAACGTCTCAAAATTACAAGAGTACAAGCCGCAAAACGCAAAGTACAAGATATTAAATTATACGAAAGGACGTTCGAAAATCCGGAACCGAGACATGAACCAGCTTTCAACGTACGATGCAACGGATCGGAAATTATAAATTAATTATGTATATAAATATAATATAATATATAATTAATTATATAAATTATATATTTATATTATATTTATAATAAAATCCGTCGGCAGACTAAGATCCAAACTTGGATGAGCTGGAATCATGACCTCCGCACTCGCGGAGTTTGAAAGCCCAAAAAGGCCGCACTCGCGGAGTACTCTCTGCCTATAAAAGAACATGCATTTCGACGATTTATATATACCTTTTATATTTTATAGATATTTTTTTTCCCCATTTTTATGTATCAAGTATCACTCCAAATCGTAATCTCAATTTGTAATTTTAATTTTAAGTTAGTGATAATAATAAGGATCGATTAGTCGAATGTTTTAAGGTTTTGTAAGTCGAAACTCTGTCCGTGTACCACTACGCTAATAACACCCACTGTAAGTTATATTTATGTTATTTTCATTAATGTCTCGTAGCTATGTTATTATTATGCTTATTTAATGCCGAAGTAATCGTGATGTTTGACTAAAAATATTAAAATTGGGTAATTGGGCTTTGTACCATAATTGGGGTTTGCACAAAAGAACGACACTTGTGGAAATTAGACTATGGGCTATTAATGGGCTTTATATTTGTTTAACTAAATGATAGTTTGTTAATTTTAATATAAAGATTTACAATTGGACGTCCCTATAAATAACCATATACACTCGATCGGACACGATGGGCGGGATATTTATATGTACGAATAATCATTCTATTAACCGGACACGGGAATGGATTAATAGTCTATGGAATTATTAAAACAGGGGTGAAATTATGTACAAGGACACTTGGCATAATTGATAACAAAGTATTAAAACCTTGGATTACATGCAGTCGATATCCTGGTGTAATTATTAAACAAAATATTAAGACCTTGTTACAATTTAAGTCCCCAATTAGTTGGAATATTTAACTTCGGGTATAAGGATAATTTGACGAGGACACTCGCACTTTATATTTATGACTGATGGACTGTTATGGACAAAAACCAGACGGACATATTGAATAATCCAGGACAAAGAACAATTAACCCATGGGAATAAACTAAAATCAACACGTCAAACATCATGATTACGGAAGTTTAAATAAGCATAATTCTTTTATTTCATATATAATTCCTTTATTTTCATATTTAATTGCACTTTTAATTATCGTACTCTTTAATTATCGCAAGTTTATTTTATCACAATTTTATTTATCGCAATTTCATTATCGTTATTTATTTTACGCTTTAAATTAAGTCTTTTATTTATTTATTTAACATTTTACATTAGGTTTTAACTGCGACTAAAGTTATAAAAATTGACAAACCGGTCATTAAACGGTAAAAACCCCCTTTATAATAATAATATTACTTATATATATATTTGTATTTTTATAAGAATAAAACTAATATAGCGTTAAGCTTGTTTAAGTGTATCCCTGTGGAACGAACCGGACTTACTAAAAACTACACTACTGTACGATTAGGTACACTGCCTATAAGTGTTGTAGCAAGGTTTAGGTATATCCATTCTATAAGTAAATAAATATCTTGTGTAAAATTTTATCATATTTAATAGTATTTCCTAGTAAAATATAAGCTATTTCATATACGCCCTTCTGAACATCATGGATATTATGAAGAAATACAAGTGTTATTCTGCCGATATTATTCGGTAATATATATCCTTTTCTTTTATTAATTTATTATAATATTCTTGTTTGATGTTTGTGATTTATTAATATTAGAAATGCTTGTTGCCATGATGTGTGAGTAATTACTTGATTGTTTGCCATGATTTAATAATGTTAGTCAAGGGTGATTATCGTTTCGTACTCGCTTTCTGTCTATGATATTAAACCTCGTTATTATCGTCCTTCCACCAATAAACGTGATTAAAACCTTTTATAAAGTCGACTAATTATTAGGTAATTAAATATCTGTGTTTATACATTGATCAAGGTATGAACCCATCGAAAATACTATAAAGTACATGGGGAATTATCGTAGGACCAGATCAAGACATTGGTCAAGAGTATAAGACTCATGTCGATGTACTATAGGACCACTTGAGCATGGTCAAGGTTAAAAGCTATGGAACCACTATAAGTCTAGTACATGGTGGATAACTAAGGGATTTATTGAGTAGATTTAAGTAAGGGCTGGTTTAAATCATAAATGGGAATTTAACGCACTACAATACAAACTAAGCTTATAAATCTTTAAGGATGACTGAGAACCATCAGAGGTTCTAATTTGTCTACAAACCCTTAGATTTTACCAAACCATTGACAGAAAGGAATTCGAAACACAATCATAACCACCCATTTGGGTGATGCACTAATGTGTTAAGAAAGGTTGGATATTATATGTATATGGCTATGCTACTTTATTCGTGCGTCCAAGGTATGCATCGCATCCAAGATGGGCCGCTTATATCCTTAAACCGGATAAAGTGTCGGGAGTTAAGCATAGTCCATCCAATCATAATCTTCAAAGTCTAGTTCCTCGTGACATGATAACCGGGAAACCGCTTATTAGGGAATCTAGTGTTCACACTAAGGTATATCTATCCAATGAGTGTCTCGCAATCATCCTGACACTACGTTATCTTAAATCATGGTGAACCACGTCTTCTCTATCTTTAGCTGTTGCATGCTAGATAGCTTATTTTAATTATATTTGTTTAATATTTTAAATACAATTATAAATCAAATCAACCCAACTTTAGACTTTACACAATTTGATATTCCGGATAAAGTGGTGTCTAGAATAAACCGGTTGGACTTGGTTTTTGGATTTTCCGAACAGTCGCCAATTTATTGGGACCAAAAGGATCCTGCTTCTCCACACAAGGTGTACCTGGCCACTAGTCTTGGATACTAAATTGTGTACAAACCCAATCTTAATTACAAAATTATCTGAATAAGCTCTGTTTCAAATTCGACCGCTCATGGAACGACCCTAGGTCATATTTTCCCTTGCTAATCCATAGGAAGTAATAATAGATTTAGGTCCAGCATATATAAATTAAATAAACAACCTCTTCCGTTGATATCCTGAATTGACGTTTTGCGACCTAACCACATCGCATAAATAAACCGTCTGATTCGGGCATATCACGGGAGTAGTTAATTTTTGGCGCCACTGCCGAGGAGCGGTATTACGATTTGGAGCCTGTTTAGATTAGTTAGTTATTAAGAGACCCTTTTGACTGAGACTAGCTTTGTCAGAAGTTACTAGTTTACCGTAGTTAGGTTAGATAATATTAGCTTAATTTAGATTAATTAAAATGTTTAAAATGGACTTCCTTATTAGTGAACCTTTAGGATGGTTTAACCTACTTAGACCGCTAAGAATTCTTCCGACACATCCTTTCTTTTATTCGATATCATACATTGTACCCATCCGACGAGATCCACACTTACCCGCCGATAGTTCGACGATGGCCGCACGCATCACTCTCGCTGACATCACCAAACCCTCGTTAGAAGGACGAGGAGGACTGATACTCTATCCCGAGGTTAATGGAGCATCTTTTATGATTAAGCATAGCATCATACAACTCATTCAGAATCACTATCTATTCCATGGCTTACCAATTGACGATCCCAACTCTCACTTAGATAGATTCCTCTCCTTATCCAACTCATATAAGCAAAACGGGGTTGAACAAGATGTAGTCCATCTGTATCTGTTCCCCTATTCCTTAACTCTTCATGCAAAAACCTGGTTCGAGGGGTTAGAACCCAAATCTATCACCTCATGGGAGGAAATGGCAACAACTTTCTTAATCAAGTACTTTCCCCCATAAAAACAAATCAGACTTAGGAATGACATCGTAAGCTTTCAACAAATATACGATGAATCACTCTACACTGCATGGAAAAGATTCAAACATTTGCTTCGAAGATGCCCGAACCACCGTCTTGAGAGCTTTGTTCAAATTTTGACCTTCTACAATGGTCTGAACCAGAACAACCAGTCTACTCTTGATGCTTTTTCACAAGGTAACTTCATGAAATTCACTTCTGACGAGGCCTGGAGATTGATCGAGGAGATGACTATGCACCATCACGATTGGAACACGAAAGAGCACATTTCATTAGTAACCCCGCTTTTCGCCTCCGATCCTATTAAAACCATCAAATTTCTCTCAGAACAAATAGAAAACCTCACCAAAGAAGTTGAAGAGCTAAAGAAACTCCTGCAACATGTGTATCAAGTGCAATTATGCCAGAATTGTACTGACCCACATTCGGCTAAGGTATACGAGGCTGAATGTGAGGACTCTATTGTCTACTCTGATAAGATCCTAGCTCATTCGTACCCCCAACCTGCCAAACCCACTACCCCGCCAGAGATAAGTCCAGACGATGTCCTACTGCGAATCATCAAAATGATCACAGCAAGACAAGACACAGCTGACTTAGTCATGACTAATCACTTGAGTAGTCTTGAAAATCAAATAAGCCAGCTAAATCAACGTCTCGATTCTCTAGGTTTTCCTGATAACAACTCAAAGGTGGCACATAGCCAACCTTCAGTTTCTTCTAAGGAGAAGAAACTAACTAATACCCGTTCGGTAGTAGTCATTGAGTCATCACCTAAACCTACTAGGAAAGCACCCATTCCATTTCTGGGCCGTCTCAAGCAAAGACATAACAAGATGAAATCTTTCAAGCTTGACGGTAATTTTTGGACACTGTGTCTAAAAATCCTCATAGTAAGAAGTATTTTGGAACACTGCTATCAACAAGGATAAGGTACCCGAAGTACCCAATGTCCTGCTGAACGTGGATTGTTCAGCCATTCTCTTAAATACTCTTCCTAAAAAACTAGGGGATACCGGACGATTTACCCTTCCTTGTTCTATCTACCAATCTGGTACTATCTATTCTCTCGCTGACCTTGGTGCCAGCATCAATCTCATGCCCTACTCACTATTCCAGAGACTCGAAATCGGAAACCTTAACCCTACCAAAATGAGCATCCAGCTAGCTGACCAATCCACTAGATATCCTAAGGGAATAGCTGAGAATTTCATGGTTAAGGTCGACAAATTCCTTTTACCGACCGACTTTGTGGTTATGGACTATAGAGAAGACATGAAAACCCCTATCATCTTAGGAAGACCTTTCATGAATACAGCCAAAGCGATTGTTGACGTTTATTCACAGACTATCAACTTGAGAGCCCGTGGAGAAGAGGTCACTTTCACGATCGACGAGTATGTATGTCCTTCTGATGAGAATGCCGAAGTAAATACCATCTCCACTAGGAAAGTCACCTTTTATTCCGAGAATGAAGAGAAGAAGATAGAAGTAGAAGACAAGAAGAATAACCACTCCATACCTACCCAATCTTCACTCCCACCTTATCTTGATCTTTTAATGATTGAAGAGGATTTTGTTTTAGAAGCACTCTCTAAACCAATTATACTTGAAGCTCCCGACCAGAGTGACGAGGAGGTGGATGAAGAAATTGAAATGGAAAGCTCGAATGAGAAGAAAGAGATGGAGGAATCTAGTATCGAAGTAGTTGTTAATGTTGTTACCGTATTGGAGACGTCAATGGACATCGTCCCACCTCCATGCCTAGAGTACAACATTACGACCAACCAAAAGTCACAAAGATGAAAGATGGGTTTTGCGTCAGGGCTACCTTATAAACCATCACTCCGCTACATAATGACATACACATCATTGAGTGATGAGGACCCGTTTGACCAATCCGCACAAATCAAGGAGGTAAAAGAAGTTGATAGTTTTGTTATATCTCAAGTTAAACAAAGCATTCACTTCAACCCACCTTCTCCTCTCATTGGACATACCTTATTCTATGTCTACTTCAATCTCATCGGTATGTTCCAATTTTACCTCTTGTGTCTACTGATGGATGCAAGGGAGCCGCCTAGATTTCCCAAGAAATAAGGCTAGAGTCAGGCTCGTGACTCGAACAAAAACAAGCGCTTCCCGAGAGGCAACCTGTGTGTTCATTTTTCTATGGCTTTAGTAGTAGTTAGATTAGGATAATTAGGTTAGTTGAATAAGTGAGAAAGTGAAACTTAAAATGAGATTTTCAAAGTTTCATACTTGTCATGAACTTAATTGCAATATTTACATTATTTCAAAAGTCTTAAAATTAAAGGCAGTAAACACTTTAAGTGTGGGATTAAGCTTTTTAGTCATACACTGATTTGTTGAATTTTCAAAACCTAATTTTGAAACCCTCAAGTTTTCAAATAACTTTTTCATCAAAACGCAAATTAGTGAGTCTATGGCCTAAAGCTTAATCATCTGTCAAGGTTTAATGTTTCCTATCTTTACAAGTAATAGACAGTTAGTGATGTCTGTGGTGGAGACTCTTTAAATAATAATGAAACGACAAGGAAACCGTTGATTATTTCATTGCAAGTTATTGGTGAATGGTGTATGGAGGATGAGAATGCCCAAATGAGCTTAAGTACACATAAAGAAGACTGATTCGAATCCAGCGAAAGATGGTTCCGACTCAGTCTACCTTCAGATCCTCAGCTCACAGCCGCACCCAATGGGAGTAATTCGTTTCTTTCTCTTCGCTTATTCTGTTTTGTTATATCCTTAAACTATACCCTATCCTAAGCTTATCACTAAGTGTGGGATTCCAACCCAATATTGAGCTTAGATGCATTTTTCGACATATTCAAACTCTAAGTGTGGGATTTTCATCCCTAAAATCTAAGAATGAACATTAGGGACAATGTTCCTCTAAGTGTGGGATAGCGGTGTAGTACCCCGTAATTAGCTATGGGATGCTCGGAAAATGTTTTTAACCTAAAATTTTACTAAGATGTTTGAGTATACCTACTATTTAGATTCTTTGTCCTCAACGTGAATTTTTCAAAAATTTTGGCTAAATGTTACTTTCTGAAAAAGTACTTTCGAAAATCAAGCGTGTTCGTTCTAAAATTAAGATAAATGTGGACATAAATCTACTTAAGGATGAACCGATTTTTTAAAAGAGCATTGCATGACTAGGCATTATCGACCCAATATAATTGTTGTGAGGCACCCCAAAAATGGCCCAATAAGCATTTATTTTTAATGCTTCATTATCTTTTCCGTTGAGAGTGCCGATGTTAGCATTTAGAGTTAGAACTTGACCTTGACATACCTTTCGAGGCCAATGGTTAGTAAGCGCCATACGTGTGTAGGTGCGATACTCCTTTCGAAATCATTCTGAATAGAAAAGACAAAAACCACCCGTTTCCGTTTCCACTCCACGCATTTAAACCGACCAACTCGTCCCAAGGAGTTGATGAATCAGAAAATACTCACCCCTAAATTCACTATCAAATACGTTACCCTTTCCACCTTCTTTTCTTTCTCATTTCCAAAATTTAGAAATTCAAAGAGATAGATCGACCAAGTTTACTTCAAACACTTGTCGAGAAATTCCGAAATTGAAATACCTTTCTCTCTAGACAAGAAGTAATAGACAAAGTTATGAAGATGGGATATGCAAAAAAAAAAAAATGAGCAAAGTTACGAATTTTGGAGATGATGGATGAGAATACCTTTTGGATGTAGAAACACAATCAACTCATATTGCTTACAAGTCCTACTCATCCCAATTTGGTACCGACCTATTATCTGACCCGGTCACCACCATCCCCCCAACTTACTTATAAAATTGTCAAAAATGAAAACTACATTTGTCACCACCACGTCAAATTTTGCTCGGTTCCGGGTCTAACAAAAGGAACCAGTTATCGTATCGGATTCCCAGACCCGCTGGTATATTTCAAGCTGCGTTTGAAGTTCGAAATAATGAGAATAACGTTGTGGATGATAAGAATACGCAAGATTTTATAATGGAATTAATAAACAAACCTAAAGTTGATGATTCATTTACACTTGGTCCGTGGCTTCAAGCCATGGAGTTTGCATATCCATACGGGGGTAAACCAAAATATTTTTTGGTTATTAAAAAAAGCTAATTAAATTGTTGATATTTTTCCACATTTTTGTGTTGATTGTGTTATTTTTATTTGTATTAATGTTGATGTTTTTTGTAATAAAAATGTTAGTTTATTAATATGACTGTAACACGATAAATAAGAACAGATGTTAGCAACTTAAATATTAAGAACTAAGTCATCATTAAAAAAATATATAACTATTACAATAAATAAAATAAAAATAAAACCAATCAACGTATACATCAATGTCCATGTCCAAGTTTTTGTCCACCGGTACCACATTCTAGTGGATTTAAAATCTGGTCACTCCTCCGGAGTTGCTGTGGTGAGGGATCATCAGCTGCTAGATGCTCCGCATGACCTAGATTCTCATCAACATGTGATGGACCTTCTGTATCTAGTATCGTGAATAGAGAGTTCCGTTGAACATTTGATGGAGTTCCCATATCTTGCATAAAGAACGGAGAGTTCCTTAGAGTTTGCTGAACATGTGATGGAGTTCCCTTATATGGCATTTCAAACGAAGAGTTCCTTGGAGTTGGTTGAGGGGAATGACCATAACCATAATTGTAACAAACAAAAACCTGGGCTAGATATAAGATGACCTTTTTACCCCTAGGCATATATGTGTGGTTATATATGTTTTTATTTTAATTATGTGAATAGTGATATTTTATTACTTGGTTAAGAACAGTTTGTGACAAGGGTCATAGAACATGTTTGTTTATTTAATTAAGACTCTGTTAGGATCGCCTAACGAGGTACGAAAGATATTAGATAACTGGTAAATATCCGTATGTGATGGGGTATGTGCTTGAAGCCAAATAAATGTGTGTATTCATCATCATTTTTACACTTTCCACAAAATTCACTAAAATACCTCACACACCTAACTTTCACCTCTTGAAAACCCTAAATCATCCAATCTCATTTTTGTGTTTGAATCAAATTAGAAATCCGTTCCTTATGTCATTGTGAATCTAACAAGGTAAGATTTATGTATTTTCATGTTCAAATTTGTATCAAATTGGGTTTTAAAGTTAGGTTTTGTCAAAAACTGATTTTTGTGTCAAATTGGTACAAATCGATGATGTTGGTGTGAAATTATTGTGGGTTTATGTCCTAAAGTGTTCTATATGTAGTTGGTTTTAAGGTCAAATTTGAGTTCAGGAACGAGATTTGGTGATTTTTGGGCAAAACACATCACTTTTGCAGCTGTTGCTGCTGAAGAACACCCTCAGTCGTTCATCTTCGACCTACTCCCGTTCTTCTGAGACCTACTCTCGATTGTCAAGACCTACTCCAGACGGTTAGGACCTACTCCCAACGGTCAGGACCTACTCCCGACGGCCAGAGACCTTGACCCTACGGTCTCCCGTGTTTTGGGAAAAATTGTTTTGTCGTAACTTTCAAACCGTAACTTCATTTTTGATGAACCATGTACTATTAGAATCATATTGACGAGTATTATTCAATGGTAAACTTTTAAGAAGCTGGATCAAACTGTTTTTAGGGCAGAAAAATAGGTTTTGGCGTGTATGTCCCATTTTTCACGTACTTGTTTGACGATATGGAATGAAGTTATGTTGTGGACTTATTAAATAATGTTATGATCTAGTTTATAGTATGATTTGACTATAATATTGATTTAGATATATATATTGACTTCATTTGTGTTGTTCTCAGGTGATAAGAACACGAAAGAAATTCAGAGTTAGATAACTGAGTTGTTGCTGGTAATCAATGAGTGGGTCTATCTCCGTATAAAGTTTAAGTAGCATGACATGCTACTGTGATTTATCCTATTACCATGATTTGATATAGTGATATTTCCATTCTTAGATAATGATTTCATGCTTACCGTGATTATGTGATATTATGTCCGCACTGTGTTTGACACCAGTCGGGCCTCAGGAGGCTGGGGACTTCTAACCGGACCTGAGGAGGTTAGAGTCCGTATGAGGTCAACCGAGCCTGAGGAGGTTGGGTCCAAGGACTACTGATTGTGGAGTATAGTTTTGAAGGACGCATCCCTTGCGTTTGGATAATTATATTGTGAATCGAGTAACGAGGACTATCGGTAGACTATAGCCTGATCAGCTAGGAGTTGTGTGCTCGTATAACCCACCGATCCTCGTATTTTCTTTAGTTGTATGCTAGTTGGTTGTTAGCATGTTTGTGTTGTCATTCGCATGTGTGGTGCTTATGCGATATTTGTTAGATAGATTCCATTCAATTAGCGTTATGCTAATCCCCCACATTTCCACCCTTGCAGGTTTAGGTATTGCTAGTTTGGACTGGTGCTTGTGATGATGACATGTTTGACGTGTGAACTCTGATGTGTACTTTGTATCACTTATTTTGTAATAAATAACACCGTTGTTTCAACTTAATTTTAAATATTTGGATTCCGTTTGTGATGTAATTAATGTTTTGTTTTTCATATATAAGTCTTTAGCTGTATTAAAAAAATGGTCGGTGTCACAAGTTGGTATTAGAGCATAGGTTTGGCAGCAAGTACATGCGTGTATATAGTTTACAAACCTTGTGACTAGTCAAACATGTCTGTGGGGTGGGGGGTTAAGTGAATGCAAGATACGTGTGTGTTAGTTGCGCTTGAACTAATTGTTATCCACTAAGCTTTTGTGAAAGCTATTTTGTAGCACATGAATGGCTGATAGAAACACAACTGGACCATCTAACCCCGGAACATACAGAGCACCTGTTGGGGGTGTTGAGTCTGATGATGATCAAAATAGTCACATCCTTGAGTTAGAAAGCAAGCTAATAGAGGCTCAAGACAAAATTACTGAGCTTGAATTGGCAAGGCATTCTGGAAATGATGATACACTATCGGGATTCCTAACTGCACAATCCTAGACATTTTCTAATATAAATCAGCCGTAGTTTTTGTTAGGACCCCGAAGTTGTATAGTGTTAATGTGAAATAAGCTTAAATGATGGTTCCTTAGAAGATGGCTATATAAGGAACCTAAGTAGTCCTAATTAGATAGCCATTGCATTGTAACTGAGTTATAGAAGCTATGGAATGTAAATCTTATTGATTCTCTCTCATACCGAGTCTCTTTTACACTTACCGAATCTCATTCTAACTTTTCTTTTCTTCTAATCTCAACATGATCTGACCTATCATTTGGTATCAGAGCTTCCAGGGAGTGATATTACATCACTAGATCGATCCAAAGATTAAAGATTACAGAATCTGAGCACTCTCGGTATATTGAATCAGATTCGGTATAATCGAATCTGATAATCTGACGTTCAGATTCTTGTGATAAGTTTAGCGAAGGTGTATTAGGTTGGTTAGAAAGAGTTTAAATCATAATTACAGCTTTTTAACATCAATTATGAAGAATCAAGTTGATTTTTAGAGTTCGTGGCTAAAACTCTCGGTATTCATCATTTCCAGCTTGATTATGTAGTTTAGTAAAGGTTTGAGGTTTCAGTTGTGATCGTGAGGTGTTTAATCACATTTCTGACGGTTTAATTTCTTCAATTCTTCAAGTTTTGAAGATTTGATCTACATTCGGTATCGTAACTGTCATACCGAATCTGCTTCAAAGCTATTAATTCTCAATCAGTGTTGCAGATTGTGGTGTGTTTGTGATTCTATCACATTTGGTTTGGTCATACGCAGCTAATTGGTGTGATTTAAGAAAGGATTCGTTTGAATTCTAAGTTTTCATACTTAGACTCGGTATTGTCAACTGCTACAGTTGACATTCATTATCCTATACATTCGGTATCTTTGATATTTTGTGTGATACTAACTTGTTTCCTTGTGCAGCAAGGTTACAGAATCTAATTCAAAGGAATTGAATTGTGTTTGAATTCAAATTCATACAGAATCTGACTACCGAGTCAGATACTGAATCAGAATCTCGATATCACTTAGTTCATTGGTTTTAAGTGTTCTCAGGCTACAAATCTTGTGGTTACTGAATGTATACTGAATCTGGGTGTGTTACTTGTATTTCTGATCAGTTTCTGATACAGAATCTGGTTTACCGAATCTGCTAAAGTACCGAATCAGATACCGAATCTGACATTTTTATTAGATTGTTGTGATTTTTCATCCTAGATTTATGTAATACCGAATCTTTACCGAATCCACCTCATTTTCAAGATGTCTACTCAAGATACTTTGATCATTGGATCAGATTCCCGTCCTCCAGTGTTGTTTGATGGCAAGTACACTCAGTGGCTTCACCGAATCACTCAGTACATAGACTATAAGGGTGAGAAAGCAAAGTACATATGGGCTTCTCTGAGAGATGGTCCAGTTGTAGATTATTATCCGGATACTGGTATGCCAATTCCAGTCTATGAACTTTCTGGTGATAAACGTGAGAGAGCTCAGGGTGACATAGAGGCAAAGAACATTGTTATGCAAGCTATCCCGTATGAGTTGTTTGAAAATGTTGATAGTAACACCACTGCAAAAGATATATGGGATGAGATCAAACGACAGCAAGAAGGTTATGACATGTCAGATGTTACTAAACTGAATAAGGCTCTGGGATTTTATGAAGATTTCAAGCAGGAACCTGATGAACCACTCAAGGATACCTATCGTCGTTTCAATGGTGTTCTCAATGAGTTGAAAAGGTGCAAGATCATAAAGTAAATGCTGAAGTCAACATGAAATTTCTCAAAAAGCTCAATGTTGATTTACTTCCTTATGGAACCATTATTCGATCTACCAAAGAGATTGACAAGTTGACTATTCATGAGCTTGTTAGAGTTCTTATGCATTACCAACCTGAAGTGTCTAAACTTCAAGAAGGAAAGAAAGAGTCATCTCCAAGTGATCCTCTTGCTCTCATTTCTAAAAAGAAGAGCAAATCATTTACGACTTCCAAAAGTTTGTCCAAGAAAGTGCTTGTTGAAGAATCAACTGATTCTGAAGAGTTGAATCTTTCTGATGTTGATGATTCTCACCTTGAATTAGTCAAAATGGCAGCCATGTTCACAAAAGCCTTGAACAAACACAAGTTCAAAGGCAAATCAAGCAATCAACGCAAGAACTCATCGTCTTCCTCATACTACAAGAAAGCTGATCACTCAAAACAACAACAACATGATGATGATTCCAAGAAGGATGAATCAATTTGTTTCAATTGTGGCAAAGCTGGTAATTACTCTCGTGAGTGCAAGATGCCTAAGAAGAAGGATGCAGCTTACTACAAGAAGAAAATGTTGATGGCTAAGATTGTAGAAACTGGGAGAGAGCTGAAACCGGTTGATGATACTTGGTTTAACTGGACTGATAATTCAGATTCAGAGGTCGAACATGCAAATGTTTGCAAGGTGACTAAGCTTATCAAATCTAAGGAAGCAATGGAGAATTCTGACTCAGCATCTAATGATGATGAGGTACAATCATCTGAAATTCCATCTGATTTTATAAAAGTGCAAAATGACATGATGAAGAATTTGGTCTCAATGTCAAAAGAAGTCAAAAGTTTAAAATCTAAAAACAAGGTTTTAAAAGATAAAATCAAACTTTCTAAGACCAAACCATCTTCATCTAAATTACAATCGGAATTGCAAAGATTAACTGTCCAACTCAGCTCCACGGAAACTGAGTTGGAAGATCTTAAAAAATCAATTCATCCGATTAAGGTCGAAACGACAGATTATGGTCTAAAATCGGAACGAATTGCAGAAAAATTTCAATTTTTAGAAAAAAATCTTTCTAATTTGAAAACTCAACATGAACCCACACTTTCAAAGCTAAACAAGAAAATTATTCAATTGGAAAACATCATAATTGAAAAGAACTCTGAAATTTCTTCATTGTCAAAAGAGTCTTTTCAAATGAAAGCACAACTTGCTTTATATGAGGAAAAACTCTATCGAACAGATCAATCCAAAGCTATCATGAATATGGAACTTTCAAAAAAATGATTTTCATGAATAGACCAAAAACAATTCATGGTGAAAAGTGGGGGTTGGGTTATGAAGATCCTAAGATCTTAGATAATGCTTCTCAAAAGATTCCAGGATTATATCATTCTGATTATTTTCAAGCTGGTTTATTGTCTCATTTTGTGCATACTTCTGATGCTGATTTTGATGATATTATTGTTCATCGCAAATCTAGGAAATACCAGCAAATTAGCTTAATGTATGAGAAAATCAATGCTAAAATGGGTAAATCAAATCCTGATTTCTTGAAGGAACTTGTTGAAACTGAAAAGAATATGCAACATGAAAATTATGTGCCTAAGCGTAGACTGGTTTATATCCCAACACTCATGCTAGAGAAATACATTTTAATGCTTGAGAATGAAGTGTTTAACAAACCTAGTTCTAACATTATTGCCATAGATGAGGTGTTTGATGAACCAACTTTTGATTTGAAACCAATTCTACCGGCCTTACTTGCGTGTTCTGATAATGTTTTCTGTGAAGACCTAGCACATGAACTAACTGTCTTCTTTGAGACAGAATCCCTAGGTCAAACTGATTTAGATGTAAAGGTAGAACCTCGAGATGAACCAACTGTTGAAAACTTGATAGACTTTGACACAACAATTGATCCTTTGAATGAATTTTATGCAAACATACCTGTTGTACAAAACTTGAAACGTATATTAGGTATAGTTGAACAGGAAAATGTTGATTTGCAACTTAAGTGTCAATCATTAGAACAAATGCTTGCTTTGTGTGATAAGTTGCCTCCACTTCCTAAGAAAGAATGTACTTATGATTTTAAGGAAGGTGAAGTGCTAGTTTCTGCAGAGGAATTATGTCTTGAGATTAAGAGCTTAAAACAAAAAATAATTCAACTAAAACAGGCTAACACACTTAAGCAATCTTCTTCTGTTAAAACCAATGTGCCTGAATGTGTTGGTGGGATTAATAAGAAAGGGAAGGGAATAACAACATCTACGGATGCAAAACCCATTACTATTCTTCAAAACCCACTACGTTCTCAATTTGGCAAACGTGTTTCAAAAGTTGCACCTTCAACCCAATTTGTTGTCAAGAAAGTTCATTCTCAAAATGGTTCTTTGTTAACTGAAAAGATTCCTATGATTCCAATGTCAACTCAATCAAAGGAAAGTCTTTTAACAAAATCAGTCAAGTCAACACAACACACGAGTCCAAAACCTGATTTGAGTGAATATGATGCAAAGGAACGTAAAATCAAATTGGAAATTTTGCAAAATCAATCATCTCATGTGTCAGCTGAAAAGTTTGGACGTCTTACTAACAGAGGTGTTTTTCATGTCACAGGTTATAATCCAAATTTGACTTACAAGTCTGTATGGGTTCCTAAGTCCATGACTAAGAAAGTAGCAACCAAACTAAAGCAATCTGCTAGTCGACCTAGGAAATCATCTCATGTCTTTCAATTTTCATCTGTGAACAAAACATCTGCTTGGAATAAGTTGTGTGTTAAGACTTCTGATAATGATGTAAAACTTGATATTACGTACGATGCTTCATGTAATGTGGTTTTAAATGATGCTTTATTGTCTAAATTGCATGATGCTTTATGTGATTATCTCATTGTTGATCCAAAGTTTATTGTTGGTACTAAACATAGAGGACCCAAGAAACTTTGGGTACCTAAACTCTAGGAAATTAACGTTTTTAGGGTTTTGACGTCTGTGTTTGGTATATCGATTCGGTTGCTCTCGACACATGACGGGCGATAAATCATTGCTTGTCAATTTCGTTGACAAATTTCTAGGAATGGTTACTTTTGGAAACGATGAGATTGTAGCAATAACGGCTTATGGAGATTTTGTGAAAAATGGCATAACGATCAAACGGGTCTCATATGTTGAGGGTTTGGGGTGCAGTTTATTTAGTGTTAGCTAATTTTGTGATGGAGATCTCAAGGTTTTGTTTGAACGTCGTCAATGCTTGATGCAATCCACCGATGGAAACGATCTCCTTGTTGGTAAACGTTGTGCTTTACTTTCTACTATTGACCTCAATGATGCACCATCACATGCAACCATGTGTTTGGTTACTCGTTCAACAAAGGAAAATTCATGGTTATGGCATCACCGGATGTCACACCCTGAATTACAAGGGTATTAATCGATTGGTCTCTAAAGACTTAGTTGATGGTATTCCATGCTTTCAATATGATAAGCATCATGTGTGTCTATCATGTGCGATGGGTAAGCTAAAACAGACTAATCATCCGCTTAAGCAAAATCCCAGTACTTCTTCGTCCTTGCAGTTGTTGCATATGGACTTATGTGGACCCATGCATATTTCTAGCCTTGGTGGCCGAAAACATGTGCTTGTCATTGTAGATGACTATACCCGACTTTCATGGATTTTCCTTCTAAGTACTAAGTCAGAAACCCTCGCCATTATCATTGAGTTCATTAAAAAGACTCAACGCTCTTTTAACAAACATGTTAAGAGTATTCGAAATGATAATGGGATGGAATTTAAGAATGACCTGCTTGATAGTTATTTGAAAGACCAAGGCATTGAACATCAGTTCTCTGCTACACAAACCCCTCAACAGAATGGAGTAGTCGAACGACATAATCGTACATTGTGCGAAGCAGCTCGAACAATGCTTTCTTACTCCAAACTATCTCCAAAAATGTGGGGGGAGGCCATTTCTACTGCATGTTATACCCAAAATCGTTGTATAATTAATAAATGTTTTGATAAAACTCCTTATGAGTTACTATATGGTAGACGCCCGAATGTCAAATATTTCTGTGTCATTGGTTGTATATGCTATGTGCTTAACGATTTTGACAGCCTTAGAAAGTTTGATCCTCATGGTGATCAGGCCATATTTCTCGGTTATTCTTCGAACAAAGTTACCTATCGTGTCTATCATAAACGGACAAAGACGATCAAGGAAAGTATTAATGTAAGGTTCGATGATTTATCGAGAATGGCTTTTGAACAACTCAATTCAAAACCCGATCCTAACCTGACTACTTCTTCTTTCTCGCAAAATTCAATTTTCTTGAAGAAGGGTGTTCCTACGGTAACAACAGAGGAACTGGATATCTTGTTTGATAGTCTTTATGCTCCTCAACGGAATTCAAATGTTCAAGCCGTACCGGGTACACCATCACAGTCAACTACTGTGGAGACTCAACCAAGTCTTTTTGATGAAGATACAACAACAACAACTGATTCACCTGTTGCTTCTTCATCCTCCCTCCCACCTCCTGATGATAATCTTGGACCAATTCAAGATACATCTGTTCATACAACTCCAGTTGTTTCTCCAGATACACAAATAAATCCATTAGAAAATGTTACATCAGCTCAAGCGGATCAAGGCTCAATGTCAACAACGGTTGATGTTTCAATGGATACCACTAATGTACAACCTCTTCCACATAATAATCGATGGACTAAAAGTCATCCAGTTGATCTTATCATTGGTGATGCATCTGCTCCAGTCTCAACTCGAAGGGTAACTCGGAATATGTGTCTATACACTGCCTTTCTTAGTAAGATTGAACCAACAACGGTTGCTCAAGCTTTACTAGATCTGAACTGGGTGGTAGAAATGCAAGAAGAGATCAATCAGTTTGATCGTTTGAAGGTATGGCGATTAGTTCCAAGACCAACGGGTCAACGGCCAACAGGAGTTAAGTGGATTTTTAAGAACAAGAAGGATTCTGATGGAATTGTGGTTCGAAATAAGGCACGTATTGTCGCCAAGGGATATCGACAACAAGAGGGTATTGATTATGACGAAATGTTTGCTCCGGTTGCTAGGATTGAGGCTATTCGTCTTTTCCTTGTATTTGCTTCTCATATGAAGTTCACGGTGTTTCAAATGGATGTCAAAACTACTTTTCTGAAAGGTCATCTTAAAGAGGAAGTTTATGTTGATCAACCAGAAGGCTTTGTCGATCCCATTCATCCAAACCACGTCTACTACTTGGAGAAAGCTTTGTATGGTCTGAAGCAACCACTGCGTGCATGGTACGAGACCTTAACAAAGTATTTGCTGGACAATGGCTTCTCTCGTGGAACGATTGATACAACGCTATTCATCCGTAAAAACTACGGTCACATTATCTTGGTTCAAATTTACGTTGATGACATTATTTTTAGTTCCACGTCCCCGGCCTTATGCAAAGAATTTGGTGACCTTATGGCCAACAAATTGGAAATGAGCATGCTTGACCAGTTAAATTTCTTCTTGGGGTTACAAGTAAATCAATTACCAAATGGAATTTTTATCAGTCAAATAAAGTATATCAATGATATGCTTAAACGTTTTAAAATGACTGCTTTAAAACCAATGAAAACCCCAATGAGGACTTTACTAGATGCTGATGCTAATGGGGAACCCTTTGACATTACACTTTATCGAAGCATGGTTGGTTCTTTAATGTATCTGACTACAAGTAGACTAGACATTACACTTGCTGTAACTGTCTGTGCCCGCTTTCAGTCAAACCCTAAGAAATCCCACTCCAAAGCGGTTGTTAGGATTTTTCAGTACCTTAAAGGTACACCTAACCTTGGGATCTGGTATCCTCATGGATCCGATTTCAATCTCACTGCTTATACTGATGCGGATCATGGCGGTTGCCATGTTGATAGAAAGAACACATCTGGATCAATTCAGATGTTGGGGAATAGGCTAGTTGGTTGGTCATCCAAAAAGCAGAACTGTGTGTCTTTATTAACAGCTAAGTCTGAGTACATTACTGCAGCTCACTGTTGTTCACAAGTTTTGTGGATGCAAACTCAACTTTTGGACTATGGCTTTAAGATTTCTAAGTCCCCAATTTACTGTGATTCACAGAGTGCTATTGCAATTACAAGCAACCCAATCCAGCATTCTAAGACTAAACACATTGATATTCGTTATCATTTCATTAAGGACCATGTAGAAAAAGGGGATGTAGAGTTATACTTTGTGCCTACCAAAGTGCAATTAGCTGACATGTTCACTAAGCCTTTAGATGAACTTAGGCTAAAGTTTTTGATCAAAGAGATTGGCATGGTAAAGTATAGTGCTTGACTTTCCTTAGATCTGTTGGGACTTATACTTGGGATCTTGTGTTTAGGGGGAGTAGATACTTTCTTGGGGGAGCAACTGATTTCTTATGCTTTAGTTAACATCTTTCAAGGGGGAGCCTTTTAGATCTGTGTTAACTTCCTGGGATTAAGTTTCAATGGTTACGAAAGGGGGAGGTAACTCATTGATATCATATTTCAAGGGGGAGTTAATTCATTTTCTTGGGAAAATATCAAAATGGTGATTTACTTTTTTATATATCACATTTTGAGGGGGAGAAAATGGGAGAAAATGAAAAGAAAATTGTTTTTCAAAAGTGAATTTCATAAATTATTTGTTTATATCTGAAAATAATTCACTAAGGCTTGTATACATCTCAGTATGCAACCCGTTTTAACAATTGGTATCACTGAAGATTTGTACTTTTTACGTAATTCAAAATTTTCTAAGTACAAATCATGTTTTATAAAATTCATAAAAATTGAAAAAGATAAAATCCATAAACATGTGAATTTTAAATGAATAAATGCTAATTTTAGCATTATACCAAATCTGACAACCAACAGTACAGATTCAGTAAGTTCAAAATTTTCATAAATTGTCTCAGAAATGTTTTTCATAAAAAATGTGATAGTCTTGAATGATTTTTGATAAGAATTTGTCAAAATTTGAAGTCAATATGTTTAAATCTGAAATAGGACTGTATTCGGTATTTAAGGCCCATTCGGTAAAGCCCGTGTCCTCAAAACATTCGGTATCTATAAATAGCAGGGTCAAAGTCAAACTTTCTCTCACTTTACTCTAATTGCATACCGAATCTGAACTAATCTACCGAGTCTACCTAATCTACCGAATCCGTCTCTATGTATCTTCAAATCTTTGGTATATTCATGTTTTAATCAAATTTAAGTATCACATGTTGTAGATCTGAGATGATTGAACACTTGTAAACCAGAAAATAATGCAAATAACATGATTGTGACACTTAATTTTGAAAAAGTGTTGATTATACCGAATCTGAGTCGAGTTTCTTAATTCTTAGATTAAACTCATCTGATTTGGTTAATTAACATAAATTCTTGTCAAATCTATGTTAAATTAGTTGATCTATCAATTGACCGAGTCTGATTACATGTTTAATTGAGTATTTGATGGATTCTGTACATACAGAATGCGTTCTTGCTATAGTACCGAGTCTGTTCAAATGATTAACATGCTTTTCTGCTTTGATTGAGTTGTTAATTAATTATGATCATATTTTTGCATGATATAAGACTGAATATGCATGTTTGGGTGATTATGTGTGATTTTTGAAGATACCGAATCTGTTCTTGGCATTTTACCGAGTCTGTAATTTGGTACTTTAAAAATAATGTGATTTTCAACTTGATAAATCTTGCATGCTTTATTTAAGTCTTTGGTATGAAAACTCAAGCTTATTTGGTTACAGAATCTCAAGTTTTCATGACTACAGAATATGCTTGATTTGTGTTTAAATTTGACTAAGTGTTGTTCTGATTCTTTGTGTTATATAATTGGCTTTACATGATACTTTTGTACTGTAATGAATATCATATGGATGTCATGTTTGTCAATTACTTGTTCATATTTGGAATAAATGATTTTTATAACTTAGAAAAACCATAAAAATTATAAAACTTGAAAAATACAAAGAATTTCAAAGGCAAATAAGAATAGAGGTATGTGCTTTATGTTAAACGTCTTGTGGTCTTCTATTTCTTATTTATACAGCTAAATGGCGAACAATCACTTTATCAACTCTGAAACCAACATTCCCTGCAACTACTGGATTGCAATACTAGAGAGGCATACACTGTGGCCTACTCTAAGCTCAACTGCCAGTGTACCTGTGACAGATCTGGAGCTACTGAACAGAACTATTAGGTTTGTGGAAGCTACACAACCTACTGCTGCAAATCCAGAGGGTACACAAGCTCGATTTAAATTTGAGCTAAGAGTAGTTCAAGGGATGAGGAGTATTATAAAGGCTGATTTCAGGAGGATCTTTCAGCTTCCTCTTGTTCAAAATGCTCCTGCTTTCCCTGCTACTCAGTAGATGATGTCTTCAATTTTTGATCTTGGTTATGTTGGAGCTACCAATGTTCTACCGGCTAAGTTTCAGAAGAAATACCTGCACTCAAGGTGGTATGTGATCTTCTCAATCATCAACAGATGCTTGTTGATGACAAGGAGTGGATCAAACAGCTTGACGGTGCCAATGCTGAGGTTATTCTACTCATTCACAAGAGTAGAGACTCTTGACTATGCAGAGCTACTATGGGATTTGGTTCAGGCTCAAGTTGATAAGCCAAGGGGTTCATACATCTCTTGTGAAAGGTTTTTCTATATATTTATCCATGATGCTATAAATGCTTGCAGAAATACAAATATATTTGTACCAGGTACACATGGATTACAAATGAAAAGATTTGGGGAGCTGAAGATGAATACCCCGATGGTATCTGACAATCAATTCAGTGCGCCAATTCCAAATTGGCTTGTGGGGCTAGCTGCACCCCAAGACGCTCGAATGCGTTCATATTTTGAGGCTGTAGGAATACCTCTTCCGAACCCGGTACAACAAGCACAAGTTGAACCCGCCGCGGTTCCAGCCCTAGAGGTTGTAGAGGAACCTGTAGTACAACCATCCGGGCCAGCTAATCCTCCACTTAGGGTGAACCTCAAACGTTCTAGGGTAGCACACCATGCTCAACCCGTGAGGATCAGGGAACCTAGATCATCTAGGATTGAACCAACCCTTTCAACAACACCTGAAGTGAGCAGTGACATTGATTCTTCAGCAACTGAATCATCTCCTGAACATTCTCCTAAGAGAACTCGATCTATGCCTGACAAGATGATTCAGACTCTGCCAACCCAACGAGTAACTAGATCTAGGTCTCCAAACACCTATCGTCCGCCAAATAGTTACTCCAACCGTTGGTGATACGGACCAAGACCTAGAGCCAATTAGGTCACCCTCACCTATCTACATATCACATCCAATAATAACAGTAAGCTCTATGCTAAATGAAGCGCAAGCTTCGGTAGGCAAGAGAGCTAAATGCACGGATGGTAAAAAGACCAATAAGCCCATCCAATCTAAAGGACTTAATAATAAATCCTACACAGCAAGATGCTACGGCATCTAAGGAAGTAAAGTCTTCCTCTGCAGTAAAGTCTGTGTTGACTCAATCGATTGAGGAAACTCAATCATTGAAGTCCAGAACGGCCAAAGGGGAGCCGAAAAGTCTTGAAAAGGTACCCTGCGTATCGGCTGGAAATCCTCCTGTGCCTCAATGTACAACATGAGGTCTGGCTTATCTTGATGAGGGAGATCTGCCGCATCCCATGGAAACGAGTCAACATGACAATCCTTCTGGATATGTATCAAACTTCCAGCAGACTGATCCCTTGGTTCATGAAAGTGATCCATTGGTTCAAACCACTTCTCTTCCGGATTCTGAATCTCAGGGTCTGGAGGAAGAGTCATTAACTGAAAGAGATGTTCCACCTCATGGTATATCAATGATTTCAGGAGTCGGAGATAGCAATATCTCTGCGAGATTTAAACTGACGGGTAGTTCTACTACTTTGTCAGAGTCCCATGAGACTAAAGTCATGGAGGCGGATGCTTCGAAAGAATCTTCACCGGTGATAACTCCGGTGGTTGCCCAACCTCCATCAGAAGGGGATATCATGAATCTGACTAGTAGTATGTACAGCCCTACATATAAGAATAATACCGCACGTATATCCTTACCTGCCCTCACGGCAAATCAAACACTTCCACCGACATCGCCTTTAACAGATGCTGCAACTGCTGTTCCTATTGTTACATTAACACCATCACCCTCGCATTCACCAAATTTCTATGATGATTTGGAGAAATAATATTTTAGTCGTATGTTTTCTCGAGTTAATCTTGATGTTCTTCGACGTACTTCGCTTCAAGCATTGTTTTGCGCTCGAGTACGATATCCACTTACTTCCTGCTCTTCTCCAATAAGTCCTCACCATGATAATGAACATGACGATTCTAATCCTCAGAATAGTCATGAGGGGGAGATAGGAGTAGATGGAGATTATCTAACGGTGAACATTTCAACTAAGGGTGGTGTGAGGTCTTCATCATCTTCTCAAGCTCAACGGGTTCAGACGGAATCAGAAATGATTTCTACTCATGATGAAATTGATGATAAGGAGCCTGTGCAAGTTATAATTCCAATTGTACATTCAGAGGCTGATGGTGGACCGGTAGATGAGGATTTAAACTTAAGTGATTTTTATCTTGAAGAAACAGATGATGATGGGTTTGTCATTCTAAGCAAATTATCTTCAGCATCTTCAATCCCGGGAAATGTAGAGATTGTAGATGAAGGGAATCCTGATCCAGTAACTGAAAGTGATGATGAAATGGATTCTTCTGATGACGATGAAGACAATCTTTATGTTAATCCAAATGATGATGATGATATCTTTGACCATATTGAAGATGATAATGTTCCAACTGATGATGCGACAAATCCTACTGATCATTCATCGAATTCTACACCTTCATCGAGTTCAAATCCAACAAATGCTAATGAAAGCTCAACTTCTGGTACATCTACATCAAGTGAAATAGTGAATTCCAGATTCAAATACAACCATGGTATATTCTTTAAGAATCGGGAACAAAGATTGTTATTGGGAGTTGAACATGATTTCATAACTTTACGAAACACATTCATCGAGGAGAATGCTTACAAGATCTTCCGCATTAACGAAACACTAAGGAGTAAAAGATTTACTAATATAGGTTCACGATTGCTTCCAGCAAGTGAAAGAAACTGGTATGAGTTTATGTGGAGGAAACACATCAACAAAGATGAAGATGATTTGTGGCTTTAAAGAAAATATCGTATTTCAGAAGTATTGAATATTACTCGAGTCGGAGTAGAGATAAGCGAGAAAAAAGACGTCATCAGTCAGTTCCACATTATTAGAGAAGATGAGAAGGAATACAAGTTCACAGAAGCAGATTTTCATAATCTAGATATGCTTGATATCATTCACATCTACAACTACCTCAGTATCATCACCATTCGACCTTTTGCTAAGGCTCAAGCTTTGGAAGCTGTGAAAAGATACATGATGGAGACAATTGAACTGATGAGACGTGAAGATTTTCAAATTGGTCTCGAAGTGAATAGGAAAAAGATTCGAATAACCTGTCCGAATCAATACACAGAGGGACTAAAGGATATGAGAATGTTTCAAATGCAATTCGAACCCGAAGGGTTTGTATTTGTGAATTCTCAGAAAGAAAAAGTGTTCATCCGTACTGAAGGGTTGAACAAATACTCAGATGGTACACTCAAGGCTGCACTGAAGTATCTTAAAATTCGTTAAAGCAAGTTTGATGACATTGACATGAAAATGGGTCTTGGAGATTTTATAAAGCATATCAGAGATCGTCTGAAGCTCCGAATCCGTACAAGACAGTTTGAGATTCTTCGTGGCCAGAGAAAGAGAAAGTATTTCAAAGAAATGAATGAATATCCAATACATGAGGGAGATCCAAGAAAAGCGTGAGGCGTCTGGAAACTTTCTAAGCAGATTTCAGAAAATCAAGTAGAAGCTTCGAAACCAGATGGCACACGATGGAAACTAACATTTGGACCTCTCAAGATTACTCTATAGGATTATATTGTAAAGTTCACATTTAACACTAAGTGGGAGATTGTTAGGACCCCGAAGTTGTATAGTGTTAATGTGAAATAAGCTTAAATGATGTAGAAGAGGGCTATATAAGGAACCTAAGTAGTCCTAATTAGATAGCCATTGCATTGTAACTGAGTTCTAGAAGCTGTGGAATGTAAATCTTATTTATTCTCTCTCATACCAAGTCTCCTTTACACTTACCGAATCTCATTCTAACTTGTCTTTTCTTCTAATCTCAACATGATCTGACCTATCAGTTTTAGTACCCGATGCAGAATCACTTTCCTCAACAATACTATGTACCGCCTCAAAATGCTTTTCCTTATTAAAACCCCAATATGATGAATCAGTATCAAATGCCATTGTTTCCACAACAGTTCATTCCACCTCCAAAAAAGTGTTCTTACAAGAATTTCCGTGATTACAAACCCCCAGAGTTTTCAGGAAGTACAGATCTGACAGAAACTCTTAACTGGTTACGGGAAATGGAGCGGGTATTTGAAGCCTGTTAATGTGAACCCGAGTTACGAGTTACGTATACTAGTAGGATGTTGAAAGGTCGGGCAATGGTTTGGTGGGATTCCTTGATATCAATCATACCAAGGGAACAAATAAGTATGATTACATGGGAGCAATTTTATGGGAAAGTCTGTGAACAGTACTGTAACCTTTTGATTTGAATCGCATCAAAACTGAATTTCTAGAAATGAAGATGACTCCTCAAATGATGATTGATGAGGTGGTAGAGAAGTACATGGATAAGCTAAGGTTTGTGCAATAGTGGGTGCCGGATGAACCATCTCGGATTCAACATTTTGTGAACGTGATTTTACTCAAGTACAAAACCTTTGTGAGAATAGCTACATCATTATCTCAAGCAATTATGTTAGCCAAGATGGTGGAAAGTGATGTCAAGGCTACTAGAAGTTGGATCTTTAGTAATGTGGTGGATCAAGGTAGACAAGCGTCCAGTCAGTCGGGATCTAAGGCCAAAATGTCAGGTGGGTTTAGATAAAAGGGTAAAAGAGGTTAGAGTTGTTCTAGGTCTGGATCTGGTAGAGGGGATTGGTGTCATAATTGAAAATCTTTACATAGAGGTCAGTTTTCAGAATCAACTAGGCGGTTTATAAGATGTGGTGTTATTGAGCATGATCCGCAGGCTTGTTCATTCCCGAGTAGTGTGTGCTGGAATTGTCATCAACCAGGGCATCGTGCTGCAAGTTGTCCGTCAAAGAGTGTTAGTTCCGGGCAGGGTTAGGCGTGTGTTCGGCATCAGCCAGAGGGTCTACTGCCTCAAGTGGTCGGAAGAGGAAGAACCCTCCATCAGTAGAGGCCAGGGCTTTTCAGATGTCAGTCAAGGCAGCTACTGCAATTGATGATGTGATCACCGGTATGTTCTTAATCAACTCAATACATGCTAGAGTATTGTTTGATTCTGGTGCAAATAGGACATTTATGTCTTTAGGATTCTGTGCTAAACTTAAGTTACCTGCCACTATGTTGTCTGAGCTTGTAAGAGTAGAGGTAGCTGATGGTAAGAGGATCCCAGTTACAACGTATGTGTCTGGGGTTAGTATAGAAATTGATTGAAGACCTTTTACTATGTACTGCTTAGTGTTGCCTATTAGTAGCTTTGATGTAGTAATAGGCATGAAGTGGCTGAGCCTCAATAGGGCTAGCATTAAGTGTGATAGGAAAATTATTACCCTCCGTACAACCAATGGAACCCGTGTTGTAATCCGAGGGGAACGAGGTGGGTATGATTTTTCATTGATATCAATGATGAAAGCTAAGAAGTCGTTAACGAAGGGTTGTGACTTGTATATGTGATTGATGCCAAGAAAGAGAAGAAAACAATCTCCGATATTCCATTGGTTCTGAATTCCCAGAGGTGTTTCCAAACGAGTTACCAGGTCTGCCTCCAGTGAGGGAAGTGGAACATAAGATTGAGTTAATGCCAGGAACTACTCTAGTTTCGAAAGCTCCATACCGTTTAGCTCCATCTAAGGTTCGCGAGATGATGTCTCAGATTCAAGAACTGGTAGGTCGTGGGTTTATTCGACCGAGTACGTCTCCATGGGGTGCTCCTGTATTGTTTGTGAAAAAGAAAGATGGTTCGATACCTATGTGTATCGATTATCGCGAGTTGAACAATAGAACAGTGAAGAATAAGTATTCTTTACCTTGAATAGACGATTTATTCGATTAGTTGCAGGGTACTTCTTACTTTTCAAAGATAGACTTAAGGTAAGGGCATCATCAAGTTCGTGTTGCAGAATCAGATATACCGAAAACTACGTTTAGAACAAGGTATGGTCATCACGAGTTTTTGGTTATGCCATTTGGGTTGATGAATGCGCCAACAATTTTCATGGATTTGATGAATTGTAACGACCCAACCCGTTATCCAACCGAAACACCAAGAAATTTTTTTTTTTATACAAACCATCTGGACGACGTCCGCATATCTGGACGGCGTCCAGTAGGAAGGGCAGGACGGCGTCCAAGCTATTTGGATGGCGTCCAAATGAACTGCCAGGGGCTGTCCCCGAAGTCCAACTTAAGCGAGCGGAAAACTCACTTCCCGATACTTTTAGACGAAACGGTTTTCACAACATGTTATAATAATTAAAACTAAGAGATTTCCATAAGAAAATCGAGTTTTACAACGTCGGGCCCATATCAACCCAAATTACGTCAAGTGACCATTTCGACCCATTTTAGTTTAATATAAAACATAGACCGAGCATGGTGATTGGGGATACGCTACCCAATCCTAATCAAATCCAAAAGCAAGTCTTCTAAAGCGAACTACGCAAGTCCACTAGTCCCCACGCTTACCCGAGCCACTGCATCCATGCGAATCTATAAAAAATATAAACAACGAGAGGGTAAGCTAACGCTTAGTGAGTGAGAATATACTACATACATATATATACATAAAATGAATACGCATCGCCAACACACAAATAGTAAACACATACCGCAATCCGAGCATAACTAAACAATGCTATACCAAACGTACCACCAAGCCAAATCCGTAAGATTAGCTACAACATACAATAAGTATATATATACGCACATACAAAATACATCCGATAATACAACAAGGTTAACCCCTTAACCTTAAACCCATGAAGGTTGGCCGAACAACCCGAGCCTTAGTGAATTCGCACAACCCGAGATTCACTTCCTTCACCACTTCAACAACCGAGGTTGGCCGAACTACCCGTGCCTTAGTGAATTCGTACTACCTGAGATTCACTACCTCATCAATAAGATGACCGAACAACCCGAGTCATCATGAATCCGCACTACCCGAGATTCACTACCTCCTCAAAACCCACATCATCGGGTTACGCAACCGTAACTCAATACCAATCCCACTACATCGGGATTATATAACTCCATATCACAAGTCCATGTGATAACGTACACACGAAGTGACCACCTCGCCAAAATGCACAATCGTGCCAATTGAACTTATTACACAAGCCCAGCAAATCCACCTATATATGAAGTGATTTCTATAACTGAGAACCACTTCACCCGACCCGCACCCATCCTACACATACATATGCACATAGGATATTAACACTCAACTTGTCGTCTTGAAGAGTGCTACCGAATAATCTGCAACTCACCAATGGAAAGTACCTATTCCATTATCACAATACAAACAAGACACTTAAAGTGGATTTACAAACCAACTCAAATCGACACTTAGTGCAATTTCGACCCATCGCACTTCCAAGCACAAATCGCGCCCAAACTAACCAATAATCACTAACACTAGTGACAATGGTCCTAATACGCCAATTAAACCCAAACACAAGTGTTAAACACTCGTCTTACCCAAATTGACATACAAACCCTAATTTTGACCCATTTCAAAATTAATCAGCCAAATACCCACAAATGGGTTCCAACACTTCCAAAATCACTAACACTAGTGATTTTACCTAATTACAAAACCTAAATCATGGCCAAGTTGGTTTCCAACCCAAAACCCGCCAAAAACAACAATAAACCCGATTACTAGCATCACTAAACTCACTTCATAAGTTTAAATGGGTTTCTCAACATTTTAAGTTCAAACCCTAACTTTGAATCATCAACTCAAACAATGAAATTCGGAGTTAGAACTTACCAATACAACCACAACGTAGCCAAGAACGAGATGAACAACTTTAAAACCCGAGCTTTGGTGAGAATCCGACTCCTTCTTCTCCAAATCAAGCTCTCTCTCTCTAAACTCTTTCTCTCTCTATAGATATGGATGAAAGTGTTTGTGTGGGTGAATGAGATCCACAAATGGCCAATGGATCAGCTTTGAAGGCTCCAAACTGACACCCAAGTGAATTGACCAAAATGCCCTTTCTAAAACAAGTTAAACAGCTGGCCCGTCTGTACATTTGGACGGCGTCCCAAATATTAGACGGCGTCCCACTCTTCTTTACTGGACGGTGTCCCAAAACTTGGATGGCGTCCTAATCAACTGAACCAAACTGAAACTGAAACAGGGTCTTACAACTCTCCCCCACTTAAATTGGATCACGTCCCCGTGATCTCCATCACTTAACCAACCGGACCAACACTCAATGGTCCTCAATCATACGTTCCAATACGACTTCCGCCACATTTATCGTAAATCTTGAAGATTGTTCCACTTATCAAATACACACGTGCAAGCATTCCGAGACATGCAACGCACATAACATTCGAAAACTACTACAAACACTTAGCATACATGGAAACATCACGCGTTCTTCCAATTCCTCTAGGCAATTCTTCCCAACGAATCACCCTCAATCACTAGACTGTCGCCCGCGGCCTGATCAAATCCACAAATCTGAGCACTAAAACTTGCTCAATCCCTCACATCAGGAAAAACTCAACCAATCTCGTACCGAGATATCAACCCTTTAGCGTACCCTTATCAAGTACAATGCTAATAGCAACCACGTTCCAACCTAAGGTCAACAACCAAAACGATGAAGGTCGAATAAAAACGAATCCTTACGGATTACACTTAACATCCCTTGTAGTGCGCAACACGACCAATAAGCAACTATCATAACATCGTAAGCAAATGACTAAATCCGCTAGCATCCCAAACGAATATGGCAACACTAAACCCAAGGTGTACAAAATCGGCTATTGTCACACCCGTAACAACATGTGAGCGAAACACGGATATCGCATCACTAATCACACCAGGATGCCCAAAACAACCCGAGCCTAAACATATATGGAGGATGTTCGAAACAATCCGAACCTTACTGAATTCGCAACAACCCGAAATTCACCAACCCAAACCATATCCCCCACAACAAAATGACCGCACAACCCGAGTCATCGTGAATACACGCAAACTGATATTCACTACCTCCACCACATAGTATAACCGAGGATGGCCATGCAAACCGAGCCTTAGTGAATCCGAACAACCCGACATTCACTACCTCAAACTATGAGTCCAACCAAAAGGGACAATCGTACTACCCGAAATATTGCGAATACGAACAACCCGATATTCACGTCCCACAACACAACACATGAATGGTACTCCCATTCTGATAACGTTATACCATGTCGGTACAACACTACTCCTAAGGTGAAGTTAGCGGACCGAGTCAACGGCCATAACCCACCAATCACATACGCTCTTTTGGCCTCAATCAACGAGTAGTGTAACATCGCGCACTGCTACACCATAGTGAATCCTAACGGAATACACTAACCATCCATCTTGAACAACAAGTATATACACATACTTAGAAACATCCCACTCATTTAGAATCTTTGTACACAATGCCATCACAATCGAGCAAGAACCACCTATATCGCACATAGGCACAAAACAATAATTCTCTAAAAGAGAATTCAACACGCACATCCCTTAACCGAGGGATCCCACCTTGCTCGTCAAACACGTCCATTTATCTCCCAAAGAGATTCACCACATTACCACCTCGGTGATAATTTAAATCCAAAACCATAAGTACAATTTAACCGAAATTGTACTCTACCACAAATCGACCAATCTAGGCCCCGACACTAACTCCATATCTACCATGAGCATTATTCGAAATCTCACACTAAAACCTCCTCGTGCGGAAGTGTAACTCCCCTACTTGGAACTACGTTCCATAACCGCATCGCCGTGGTAACATCAACCTGCGATAATTACCACTCTCTAAAATACGTGACCAATCTATCCATCGGTCGTAGCACTCGAATTCTTAAGAATTCATTTCGCGCAGTAGAATTTGACGGTCACCGTCACCCGTTGGTGTAATTTAAACAACGACCAAAGCCAACAAAACATGCACCTTGTACAACCGTACAATGCTACCAAGAGGTAGACTTCTTCTAACAATTGGGTTCACACGACCCATCACCACATTTTGCTCCAACCTTGAGCATACGAAGGATTTTAACCTATCCTTCATCACTTCGAACGAAGAGTTTACCACAAATTGCACAAACTTTATTCTTGCAATCCTCCGATTGCCGTAGCTTGTCTCATTTCCACCTAGTCACTCATGTACCTAAGGGTTTCTATAGGGTACCCTAAGTACAATGTAACCGCAACACCATCAGAGTCGAATACCACGCTAGTAGGTATGAAAGAGGCACCTAACGTTGCGTCATGTAGACTCCTTCACCAACATACATCGAGATCAAACACTAGGTCTCTCGGGTTCCATCCACCCGATGAACCTCATGGTTCACCATCTCTCGCTAAAGCGAACACGCGCTTAACACCCGAATACCAAAGCCCATACCCATGGCTTGGTAGAAACTTTTCCCAAACACTAAGGAATGCTTGGTTGCACCAAGTCTTACGCCCTTCGCCCGTCAATCAAATCGTCACCATAGGGTAATTCCACTAGGAACGTCACCCATAACAAAATATGTACAACACAATGCTTTCAACAAACCTGTACACAAGGACACATAATAAATATCCAAAGGACATATTTATTAAAACGAAACGTACCTTAACGTCTCCTTGCAGCATTCGCCGCCGCCAACTCGGGACAATCTGGCTTGCGATGTCCCTCTTTATGACAATAGTAGCACATTTCGTCATCACTTCTCGGCATTGTGCACTCCCATAACTTGTGGCCCCTAACACCACAATTGAAACATCTAGGCGCACGAGAACTCGTCGTGCCTTTCTCCACATTACTCATACTCGTACTTGCACTCTTAGTTTTCTTACTTGGAGCGCCATATGAATCAACCCTCCTTTTACTTGAAGGTTCACTAACCTTCGATCGCGAATACGTTTCGAAACCCCTAGCCATGGCGAATAACTCCGCAAACGATTTCACTTGACCAACGCTAATTTCGCTCTGCAAGTCATCATTCAAAGTTCGATAGAAATCTTCCATCAACATACGATCATTCCCAATATACTCCTAGCAAAAATGAGCCTTCGCCATAAAGGTCGTCTTGAGAGTATTCAAGTCCATGGATCCTTGTTGCAAATTTCGCAACTCATTTCGCAAATCCGACAAATCGGCTCGAGTTCGGAACTCCTCGAAGAATTCCTTCTTAAAATCGTCCTACGATAATGCCACAAGATCTTCACCACCAACAATATCAATTTTACCATCCAACCAATCTTTCGCCCTACCCCGCAACAAGCTAGTAGCGAGTCGTGTCCTCTTCTTGGGAGGGCATTTGATATCGGCTAAAAAGTCACGTTTTCACCCCGGTATTAAGGCCCAAAAACAAGAAAGATTCGAACTTTGTTGGCAAAATACCCACTTCGTCGGTTAGAATTGAAGAACAAGTAATTACGAAGACGGTGCAAAAAGAATCAAGAGAATCGGAGCTAAAACGAAGATTCTAGAGCGAAAACGGTGAAAGACAAGAAATCAAGTTACGATCCAGGGAATTCAGGCTGACCAGCAAGCCATACGGCCTGCCATACGGCCTGCCATACGGCCTGCCATATGACCTACCAGTATGGAAACGGCATGCCATATATGTGCCACCACACGAGCCACCAAACGGCCTGCCTTGCATACGGCCTGCCATACGGCCTGCCAAACGGCCTACCAGGCGTATTTGGCAATTTTCAAGTCTATTTAAAGGGTCTTTGTCATTCATTCCAACACACACTTCAATTCACTTCTTTCTCTCTCTTGTATAATATTACTCATACTCTCAAGGCCTTCTCACCTCCGAGCGGGAAATTAAGTACCCGGAGGCGAACGCTGAAGATTGTATTAGGAGCAGTCTGGAGACTTGAAGTTGTCACTTTTGTATTCGAAACTCGTTTAATCTACTGGTACTTCTATCCTTTATCTTATATAATGTTTTATGATATTATTGCCATGATTAGCGAGTAGTTATCTTTAGTGTATGCTATGATGTAAGCAGTTATAATGCCGAAATAATATTATGGTCTGTATATGTTGTCGAAATGCTTTCCGATTATGCTTTAAACTCAATTGCTTTTCCAACTAATAGAACGTAGTTATAGGCTCTGTTATTGGGAAGTCGCGAACCCCGATTCAGAGTACACTATATGTGTCACCCCTTGGTAAGAGAAGTCTATCGAATACAACGTAAGATCAACCGAGGCACACTGGTTGTAGTAAGTCTATCGAGCTTTGGATTCTAACTGAGTACTCTTTCGTAGTGAAACATCTGACTAGACCCCTAGTACATTGTCGGTCCCAGACCATGCTAGTGTAGTCACCAAGCATATAAACTTCGTACGTGCACGCTGAAGCACAGCGGTTGTTGTAAGCTGTACCTCTGCTAAGTAAGGCCATGGAACACGGTTAGTGTTGACCAGTACAATGCACAATAATGCGGTCTCAAGCATTGCACCCCGCTTGAGGGATTCTTAGTTAATTAAGGAACTGTTTGTTTAGACACATAAAGGATTGGACCGTTAGGATAACTGAACGTGTTCATGGAAGTCATCTTGACTTGGCCATGGTGTTCTTTATGGTTGAACTCTTTTTAAGGGCCAAACTATCTTTTACCAATCATTAACGAAAGCATTAAAACACATCACGTCTCTCGGATATGGTAAACCATGTATTCTATTATGCTTAAGAAAGTTTAGACCATTTTGGAATGTTAATACGTCACCCAACCGAGTCGCTCAACTGGATGAGCCGTCTGAACGTGTATGCATGTAGTTAGACTGCATGGGCGTCGGGGGTAAGGGACATTGCTGTCTATTCAGAATCTTCTAGCCTAACGCAGTACCCAGTGACATGTCATATGACAGGGGCGTTTAGGACCAGTGTAATGAATACAAGGCCTCTGCCTATTCATGAGCTAGCATTCCATAATCTCGGTAGAATAACTGATGAAGTCATAGTATGCACTTACTTTAACCTTATCTGAATTACAGATTTTATCGCATTTACTTTATCTGTCTTATAAATTAGAAAATCCCAAAATAAATATTCACTACTCCCTAACTATCTTAGGTTACAATATACGTTCGATGTTACTGATATCTCAAAAATACGAATATAGGTCATACTTCCCTTACTTATAAGGAGTAGTAAGATTTAGGCCCCGCTAAATATAAATTTAAAACAGTACCATCTCCCACGAGTGGCTGATCCTGGCGAGCCGCGGCCTAACGACACCGCGCAAATAAAAACCGTCCGTTTCGGCCATATCAAGAGAGGTACCTAGTTTTTGGCGCCGCTGCTGGGGAACTGGTATCAGGCAATACTGTTTTCAATCAAACTTATTCACAAGCATTTAGTGGTGTCTAAGAAAGACAATTATACACGGACTTGGTTATTGGATTTTCCGAACTGTCGCCAATTATATTGGGACCAAAAGGATCCTGCCTCTCCGTAGTTGGCCTGGCCACTTGGTTTGTTGAATAGTTTGTGCGGAACTTTGTTACCGAAATACCAGGGAATCAGTAGCTAGAACCAAAAACATATTTCACCATAGGATAGTTAGTTAATTAGATTAGATTACATTAGATTACTCTAGTTTACCTTATATTAGACCACCTTAGATTACCTTAGATTACCTTAGATTAAATTAGATTACCTTAGAATTAGATTAGTTTAGTTTAGCTTATTATAATTTAGCTTATTTGCGAAAATTAAAAACAAAAAGGCATACCTAGTGTATGACCCAAACCCGATCTAGACCAGGGCCGTTGTTATTCGTACCTGATCCAGACGCAATAATCTCTAAAGCACGCAAGGAAGCACGAATTAGAAACCAAATGGCGTTACACGTTACTTTAGCAGAAAACACGAAACCCTCGATTGAAGGTCGAGGAGGACCAATCAGATTTCCAGAGATTCAAGGACACTCGTTCGAGTTAAAACATCACATCATCCAGCTCATTCAGAATAGCTGTCAGTTTCATGGATTATCGAATGACGATCCTAATTCTCACCTTGATAAATTCATATCTCTTTCGAACTCCTACAAACAGCCAGGGATTGGACAAGATATAGACCAGCTATACTTGTTCCCCTATTCTCTCACTCATCATGCTCAAACTTGGTTTGAAGGACTGGAAAAAGATTCCATCACGTCATGGACGGAGATGGCGACTAAATTCCTAACCAAATATTTCCCTCCTTCTAAACAAACCAAACTGAAGAATGACATCATTAACTTCAAACAAAGTTATGATGAATCTCTTTACACTGCATGGGAGCGTTTCAAAACCTTGCTGAAGAAGTGCCCTAATCACCAGTTAGAACGGCAGCCCAAATCTGTACCTTCTACAATGGTCTTACGGTAAATCATAGGACGACGATCGATGCAGCAGCTCAAGGGAATCTAATGAACCAAACCGTAGTTGAAGCATGGGAATTGCTCGAGAACATGACGATGCATCATCATGACTGGAACAGTGGTGAAAAAACTTCATCATCTGCCCCACTCTCTGCACTTAACAATCAAACAGAGGCCATCAAATCCTTCACAGATAAGATGGAATCTCTTGCCAAGCAACTCGAAGAATTGAAGACGCAACCGCAGCAGGTTAACCAAGCTCAGGCTTGTGTCAATTGTACCAACCAAACGGAGGCCATCAAATCCTTCACAGATAAGATGGAATCTCTTGCCAAGCAACTCGGAGAATTGAAGATGCAACCGCAGCAGGTTAACCAAGCTCAGGCTTGTGTCAATTGTACCAACCCGCAACCTACTGAAGACTATCAAGTTGAGTACGAAAACCCTAACGGTTCAGTCTGTTACGTTCAATACCCAGCTCGTCCACCAAATCCCGGATTCAATCAACCACCAAGGGTTAATCAATTTCAGCGAAGCAATCAACCTTTCCGCTATCGTTATCCACCTTATCCAGCCCAACAATCTCAATTGACCTACGATCAACCACTTCCACTCACTGGTCCCCCAGTTGAGGAGAATTCCCCTACCACCCAGATTACAAAAGCAGCTAACCCCACTATCAGAGCTGATGATTAGTTAACTCAATTCATCCAAGGACAACAACAGCTAAATCAGAGAACTACAACCAGACAAGATCAGATGGAGATACTAATGAGAAATCAATTGGCTCTGCTTAAAAGTTTGGAAACGCAGCTCGGACAGTTATCACAACGCCTTGAAACCTGACCGCAGGGAAGATTGCCAAGTAATACTATCCAGAATCCCCACATAGAAGAAGCAAAGCAAATGGATTCCGTAATCCCAGAGGAAGAACCACAGAGAAGGTTAACTAGGCTCAAGAACAAATCAACATATACTCAGAAGCTGACCCCTGAAACTCCAGTTCGCATACCTTATCCTGGAAGGCTACAAGAAGAACCTTCCAAGCTTGATTCCTTCAAACTAGATGGAAGATTCTTGGACACTATGTCCAAAGTTACCAACCAGAAGAGATACATCCGAAGGCTTCTTTCTACAAAGGAGAGGATACCAGACTCTAACCAAATTCCACTGAGTGAAGAATGCTCTGCATTACTCAAAAACTCTCTACCACCTAAGCTAGGAGATACGGGCCGATTCGTTTTCTCGTGTTTAATCTACCAATCTGTAACCATTCATGCGCTAGTAGATTTAGGAGCAAGTATCAACCTAATCCCCTACTCTCTCTACAAGAGATTAGAGTTAGGAGATTTGTCACCAACCAAAATGACAATCCAACTTGTCGATCATACAATTCGATATCCTAAGGGCATAGTTGAGAACGTCTTGGTGAAAGTTGACAAATTCTTATATCCTACGGATTTCGTAGTAATGGATATTAAGGAGGACCTACACACCCCAATAGTGTTAGGAAGACCTTTCATGAATACGTCTAGGACTGTCATTGATGTGTACAATCAAACCATGATCTTACGATCACATGGGGAGAGCGTTACCTTCAAAATTGACCGACCAACCAATCTTTCTGGACAGGCAGAGATGTTTGCTATTTCCACCAGACGGATCACTTTCGATGATGAGTCATTACCACCAGCTGACGATATCAAGATGGGTGTCGAATCACAGTCTGTAGACGACCAAGAAATGGAAGAAGAGAATTCCAGCGAAGAAATAGAGGAAAAGGAGAAATCTGAAGAGGAAGAGGAAATGGAAGACGTAAAAGAAACTACGACAACACCCGTTCCAAGCATTGAGCATCATGAAGAAATAATGAGGCTTGAAACGGCAGATCACAGTTTAATCATTCGCTTCAAAAAGAAGAACGACAAGGCTGAGGTTAAGGATATAGAAATTGATCCTGTAAGTATCAAAGTGGAGAATCAGAATACTGAAGGAACCCGTTCATCAGACGCATCCTCAGAGGAACCGGATACCGATGATGACGAGGAAGAGCATCATGAAGACATTCTGACTAACTCACACTCTCCAACCGAAGTAGATCAAGGGGAGCTGGACTCTTCTTCAGATCAAATTCTGGTTATATCCACACATGCAGACATGGTTACCTTCATCAATGATACCGATGAATTTGAAGACATTCTTGAAGCCATCCGAAAGTCAACCATTGATTTTTCGCTACGCTTAACAGAACGAATCATGGCTATCAGAGAAGAGCACCACCTCTATCTCCGAAGAGAAGACAATGATGTTGAAATCCTAGAAGAACGCATTCAAGACTTTATCAATTCTCTTCACAATCATATCTATCACGAAGAAAGGCAACGAGAGCATAATTCAGTGGTTCGCACTATTCTCGAGACAACATTCTGTCAAGATCAGAAGATCATTTACTCAAAGGTTTATAATGCCTTAACCGGATCTGCACTTCCGTTCTCACGAAACGAACGAGCACTACTGACTCTCATCCGGAAGCATATGGATCTTTCCACCGGCCGCCCGACTTATCACTCTGATTTGCATATGATCGAGGATATTCACAGCCTTTTCACTCTTCTGGATAGAGATAATTTCGAAAGCACACCAGACAGACTAGTGATTTACGTAACAATTGATCACCACGCCGATCTGATTATCAAAGAGTTACAAGACACTGTTATGGAGGAAGCAAGGCGAAACAATCTGTTCTCTCATCTTGAACCAGATCAAGTCAACATTGCCACCTATGTTACGAAGCAGCTATCACGTATCTTCCACGAATCCACAGATCCTAGTTTCATATTTAAAGCTGGATGTCGGGAGATATACTCAAAGACGGTGAAATTAATACTCGGATCAGGATTGCTGTTCACTTCTTTCCAGCTTCGTCTCTTAACTAATCTGTGCAAAGCTACAGACTCTTACTGTGGAGATCACCGTTCCGAAGACTTCGAGATTCTAAAGATACAGTTTCTGACATTGTTTGAAGACCTCCGAAATGAGCATCCCGTCAGAGAAATCATCAACACCAGCACTGCTACCATGATTGACATTCATGGGTCAACCAGCAGAGCTGTGGATCACATTCTCATCAGACTTCAAGACTTATCAAGAGCCGAAACTGCGCACTACTTATCGTTCAAAAGATCTTCAAGAGAAGTACCGGACTTGTTACCACTATTGGTCCGACACTTTCTCAGGACTTATCCACCAAGACTCACATTCCCTCAAGAAGACCAAGATCACAACCATCAACGAGGAATGTTTGCTTTTTGAAGAATCACTACGGTCGAGCCAACGACCTTAAACAAAAGCGCTTCTCGGGAGGTAACCTGTGCAATAAAGTAGAGTAGAAGAATAAAGGATGACAAGTGAGCCGATAAAAAAGCAAGGAAGCCAGCCGCATCTACTAGGGGTATTGCTTTCTTTTCGCTACTAGCTCAAGATTCAAACTATACCGCATCCTAGCTTATCACTAAGTGTGGGATAACACCCAATCAAAACACTAGACAAACACTCCCAAATCTTCAACTAAAACTCCTAAGTGTGGGATACACTAGGAACATTGAGGACAATGTTCGTCTAAGTTTGGGATGTTGGTATCTTTTTATGCTATATCATAATAAACCATTACGAAGATTCCAAGTCCTTAAGCCAAATTTCAAAATTTTTGCAAAAGAAACCCTTTTCGAAAAAGTATTTTTGAAAACCTAAAACTTTTGTCAATAAAAGTAAGGCTTAAGTAAGGTGGAATTCTTGTTAGATTGAAATCTCTAATAGAGCATTGCATGACTAAGGCATTATCGACCTAAATTGATTATGGTGAGGCACCCCAAATAAGACCAGCATTCATCTTTAATGCTTCACTATTTTCCGTTGAGAGTGCCGATGACTGTGCTCAGAATCAGAACTTGCTTTAGATCTACATCTCCAAGCAGCAAAGCGTGGTTCGGTTGTAATCAAAATAGCTACCCATTTGTCAAACATAAGCCTTCCACACCTCCACTACTTCTACTCCACCATCACATCCATATCACCTTTACTATTTCTCAGAAAACCCAGAAAATGAGATTCCTTCCGAAAACCCAATGTTATAAACCTCTCAAGTATCATGGCAAAGGTCTTGAAAAAGTTTACCGGCAAAAACATTTCTCGAGATGAAGTCTCCAAAAAAAAAAAAAAATGAAGGAGCAGAACTAAGAGAAATGCCGAAGAGAACTCGACCGAAAATGATTATCAAATGAATAAAAAGTTCAAAAGTGCTTCTCAAAATACTTCAGCACTCCTATCTATCCGAATAAAAGTCTGTATAAAGACTACATTACCCTTTTATCTCACCCTTCAAAAATAAATTTACTACCACTCCAAAATTCCTTCTCCATCATTGACAAATAACCCATAAAGGTGAGATTACTACTGTTCTCGCGTTAGCAGCAAGGATTTGAGTCTTTATCAAGCCTATGACGATGGGTGCAGCATGACTGGCTATGAGCGTATTCATTTCTTAGATCTATAGGGAATCCTAAACACTTGAGTGATTTGAGTGACCCGTGAAAGCTAGCCTATGTCATGTAACCTCCTCGCATGCTTGCAGAGATAATTTCAGTCATAACATAGATGACTCACCTTATCTTTTTGCTCTTATAATAAAAGAAAACCGCTTAGGCTATTAGAAAGGAAACGCCAAAAAGATTCTTTAAAATGAGAGGTTGCTTGAGGACAAGCAAAGTCTAAGTGTGGGATATTTGATATCGGCTAAAAAGTCACGTTTTCACCCCGGTATTAAGGCCCAAAAACAAGAAAGATTCGAACTTTGTCTACAAAATAGAGACTTCGTCGGTTAAAATTGAAGAATAAGTAATTACGAAGACGGTGCAAAAAGAATCAAGAGAATCGGAGCTAAAACGAAGATTCTAGAGCGAAAACGGTGAAAGACAAGAAATCAAGTTACGATCCAGGGAATTCAGGCTGAACAGCAAGCCATACGGCCTGCCAGTATGGAAACAGCCTGTCATATATGTGCCATCACACGAGCCACCAAACGGCCTGCCTTGCATACGGCCTGCTAAACGGCCTGCTAAACGGCCTGCCAGGCGTATTTGGCAATTTTCAAGTCTATTTAAAGGGACTTTGTCATTCATTCCAACACACACTTCAATTCACTTCTTTCTCTCTCTTGTACAATATTAGTCATACTCTCAAGGCCTTCTCACCTCCAAGCGGGAAATTAAGTACCCGGAGGCGAACGCTGAAGATTGTATTAGGAGCGGTCTGGAGTCTTGAAGTTGTCACTTTTGTATTCGAAACTCGTTTAATCTACTGGTACTTCTATCCTTTATCTTATATAATGTTTTATGATATTATTGCCATAATTAGCGAGTAGTTATCTTTAGTGTATGCTATGATGTAAGCAGTTATAATGCCGAAATAATATTATGGTCTGTGTATGTTGTCGAAATGCTTTCCGATTATGCTTTAAACTCAATCGCTTTTCCAACTAATATAATGTAGTTATAGGCTCTATTATTGGGAAGTCGCGAACCCCGATTCAGAGTACACTATATGTGTCACCCCTTGGTAAAAGAAGTCTATTGGATACAACGTAAGATCGACCGAGGCACACCGGTTGTAGTAAGTCTATCGAGCTTTGGATTCTGACTGAGGACTCTTTCATAGTGAAACATCTGACTAGACCCCTAGTACATTATCGGTCCCAGACCATGCTAGTGTAGTCACCAAGCATATAAACTTCGTACGTGCATGCTGAAGCACATCGGTTGTTGTAAGCTGTACCTCTGCTAAGTAAGGCCATGGAACACGGTAAGTGTTGACCAGTACACTGCACTATAACGCGGTCTCAAGCATTGTACCCCACTTGAGGGATTCTTAGTTAATTAAGGAACTGTTTGTTTAGACACATAAAGGATTGGACCGTTAGGATAACCGAACGTGTTCATGGAAGTCATCTTGACTTGGCCATGGTGTTCTTTATGGTTGAACTCTTTTTAAGGGCCTAACTATCTTTTACTAATCATTAACGAAAGCATTGAAACACATCACGTCTCTCGGATATGGTAAACCATGTATTCTATTATGCTTAAGAAAGTTTAGACCATTTTGGAATGTTAATACGTCACCCAACCGAGTCGCTCAATTGGATGAGCTGTCTGAACGTGTATACCTGTAGTCAGACTGCACAGGCGTTGGGGGTAAGGGACGTTGATGTCTATTCAGAATCTTCAAGCCTAACGCGGTACCCAGTGACATGTCTTATGACAGGGGCGTTTAGGACCAGTGTAATGAATACAAGGCCTCTGCCTATTCATGAGCCAACATTCCATAATCTCGGCAGAATAACTGATGAAGTCATAGTATGCACTTACTTTAACCTTATCTGAATTACAGATTTTATTGCATTTACTTTATCTGTCTTATAAATTAGAAAATCCCAAAATAAATATTCAATACTCCCTAACTATCTTAGGTTACAATATAGGTTCGATGTTACTGATATCTCAAAAATACGACTCTAGGTCGTACTTCCCTTACTTATAAGGAGTAGTAAGATTTAGACCACGCTAAATATAAATTTAAAACAGTACCCTCTCCCACGAGTGGCTGATCCTGGCGAGCCGCGGCCTAACGACACCGAGCAAATAAAAACCGTCCGTTTCAGCCATATCAGCATTCAATAGTGCAAAAACACCCTTCGACATTCGAGATCCATGATGTGCTTATTAAAGGATCCGGTTTCCCATCATACATCGAAGGTTTAGTCCTCATGAAGTTCTTATGACAACACTCCATTTCATCACTACTTCAAATTTTGGAATACTTCCTATCCATTTCTTCTCGAAATGCACCCATTTGCTCCGAAATCGCGGCCGCAACTCTAGCATTAAACTCATCGTCGCTCACCTCGATCCCATTTCTCGTCGTCATTCTAAAGAATGCAAAAACGATTAGTCCACGAACGTATAAAATCACACGCACAACACCACCCCATCTTGCTCAACACTCGTCGTACATCACTTATTAGACACAATTTACACCCATAATAAGGTTTGCAAGTCCTTATTACGCAAACACGCCGTATCAACTCGTTAGTACAACGAATATCTTGCTCGATGATATTCGCAACGCAAACATCAATACAATCACAACGCAATAGTATATTAATAATAATATCTGCATATTAATATGACTGTTAGTCCACCTACAAATTAAGGCACTAACCACATTTCCCATTCCGACCCGTACTCCTACAAGTCACGCAACAAATAAGCACACACAAAAGTCTAAGTCTAGGCACCTATCTCAAGTCACCTAAATCCCTTACACCATGCTCTGATACCACTTGTAACGACCCAACCCGTTATCCAACCGAAACACCAAGAAAAAGTTTTTTATATACAGACCATCTGGACGGCGTCCAGTAGTGAAGGGCAGGACGACGTCCAAGCTATTTGGACGGCGTCCAAATGAACTGCTAGGGGCTGTCCCCAGAGTCCAACTTAAGCGAGCGGAAAACTCGCTTCCCAACACTTTTAGACGAAACGGTTTTCACAACATGTTATAATAATTAAAACTAAGAGATTTCCATAATAAAATCTAGTTTTACAACGTCAGGCCCACATCGACCCAAATTACGTCAAGTGACCATTTCGACCCATTTTAGTTTAATATAAAACATAGACCGAGCATGGTGATTGGGGATACGCTACTCAATCCTAATCAAATCCAAAAGAAAGTCTTCTAAAGCGAACTACGCAAGTCCACTAGTCCCTACGCTTACCCGAGCCACTGTCTCCACGCGAATCTATAAAAAATATAAACAACGAGAGGGTAAGCTAACGCTTAGTGAGTGAGAATATACTACATACATATATATACATAAAATGAATACGCATCGCCAACACACAAATAGTAAACACATACCGCAATCTGAGCATAACTAAGCAATGTTATACCTAACGTACCATCAAGCATCCGTAAGATTAGCTACAAGGTTAACCCCTTAACCTTAAACCCATGAAGGTTGGCCGAACAACCCGAGCCTTAGTGAATTCGCACAACCCGAGATTCACTTCCTTCACCACTTCAACAACCGAGGTTGGCCGAACTACCGTGCCTTAGTGAATTCGTACTAACCAAGATTCACTACCTCATCAATAAGATGACCGAACAACCGAGTCATCATGAATCCGCACTACCCGAGATTCACTACCTCCTCAAAACCCACATCATCAGGGTTACTCAACCGTAACTCAATACCAATCCCGCTACATCGGGATTATATAACTCCATATCACAAGTCCATGTGATAACGTACACACGAAGTGTGCACCTCGCCATAGGTGGTCAACCAAAATGCACAACCGTGCCAATTGGACTTATTAAATAAGCCCATCAAATCCACCTATATATGAAGTGAGTTCTATAACCGAGAACCACTTCACCCGAACCGCACCCATCCTACACATACATATGCACATAGGATATTAACACTCACCTTGTCGTCTTGAAGAGTGTTACCGAATAATCTGTAACTCACCAATGGAAAGTACCTATTCCATTATCACAATACAAACAACACACTTAGAGTGGATTTACAAACCAACTCAAATCGACACTTAGTGCAATTTCGACCCATCGCACTTCCAAGCACAAACCGCGCCCAAACTAACCAATAATCACTAACACTAGTGACAATGGTCCTAATACGCCAATTAAACCTAAACACAAGTGTTAAACACTCGTCTTACCCAAATTGACATACAAACCCTAATTTTGACCCATTTTAAAATTAATCATCCAAATACCCCCAAATGGGTTCCAACACTTCTAAAATCACTAACACTAGGGATTTTACCAATTACAAGTCCTAAATCATGGCCAAGTCGGTTTCTAACCCAAAACTCGCCAACAACAACAACAATAAACCCGATTACTAGCATCACTAAACTCACTTCATGAGTTTAAATGGGTTTCTCAACATTTTAAGTTCAAACCCTAACTTTGAATCATCAACGCAAACAATGAAATTCGGAGTTATAACTTACCAATATAACCACAACGTAGCCAAGAACGAGATGAACAACTTTAAAACTCGAGCTTTGGTAAGAATCCGACTCCTTCTTCTCCAAATCAAGCTCTCTCTCTAAACTATTTCTCTCTATCTAGATAAGGATGAGAGTGTTTGTGTGGGTGAATGAGATCCACAAATGGCTAATGGATCAGCTTTGAAGGCGCCAAACCAACATCCAAGTGAATTAACCAAAATGCCCTTTCTAAAATAAGTTAAATAGCTGGTCCGTCTGTACATTTGGACGGCGTCCCAAATATTGGATGGCGTCCCACTCTTCTTTACTGGATAGCGTCCCAAAACTTGGATGGCATCCCAATCAACTGAACCAGACTGAAACTGAAACAGGGTCTTACATGAATAGAGTGTGTCGTCCGTTCTAGTACAAGTTTGTGATTGTGTTTATTGACAACATATTAGTGTATTCAAAAATAGAGGTTGAGCATGCTGAGCATTTGAGACAGGTTTTGAATATATTGAAACGAGAACAGTTGTTTGCTAAGTTTTCAAAGTGTGAGTTCTGGTTACGAGAGGTTTAGTTTTTAGGTCATGTTATCTATGCTGAGGGTATCAAAGTAGATCCATCTAAAATAGAAGCAGTAATGAATTGGAATTCTCCGAGGACTTCGACTGAGATTAAGAGTTTTCTGGGATTGGCCGGTTATTAACGCAGGTTTATCAAAAATTTCTCGAAAATAGCGGGTCCGTTGACTAAGTTGACTCGAAAAGACGTAGCCTTTCGATGGAATGATGAACAAGAAAAGGCTTTTTAGACGTTGAAACAATTGTTGTGTTAGGCACCAGTGTTAGCCTTACCAGAGGGTTCAGATGATTTTGTGGTATACTGTGATGCTTCAATTGTCGGGTTGGGTTGTGTATTGATGAAGAGAGACTGAGTAATTGCCTACGCCTCGCCTCAGTTGAAAATTCATGAGAAGAATTACCCAGTGCAAGATCTTGAAATGGTTGAGGTAGTGTTTGCTTTGAAACTGTGGAGACACTATTTGTATGGAACCCATTGTGTTATATGTACAGATCACAAGAGTTTACAGTATATCTTCTCACAAAAAGAATTAAATATGCATCAAAGACGGTGGCAAGAATTGATTAAGGATTATGATTGTGAAATTAAATACCATCCGGGTAAAGCAAACCTCGTAGCAGATGCTTTAAGTCGCAAAAAGTCTAGTGAGAATATCAAATTTATGCGTTTGTATATAACTTCACATTTAATTGATCAATTGAAAACTGTTCAAGCTATTTCTTTGGAAGATGAACATGTTAAATCTGAACTTATGACTAAACAAAAATTTGACCTAGCCGACGACTCAAGTGGACTTAAAACCTTTCATGACCGCATTTGGGTGCCTATGCTTGGAGACTTGATGGATTTAATCTTGACAGAACCGCATAAATCCATATCGACAGTTCATCCAGGCAGCAATAAAATGTATCATGATTTAAAATCTGTGTATTGGTGGTCTACAATGAAAATAGACATCGCTCGTTTTGTTGAAAACTATCATATTTGTGCACAAGTGAAGGCAGAACATCAAACACCATATTGTTCGTTATGCCAGCTAGAAATTCCTGAATGGAAATGGGAACAAATCACGATGGATTTTGTGACAAAGTTACCCAAAACTCAGAAACAACACGATATGATTTGGGTAATAGTTGATCGTTTGACTAAAAGTGCTCACTTTCTAGCTACTCGTGAAACAGCGTCATTAAGTGAACTCACTGAGTTGTATGTGAAATAGATTGTTAGTCGACATGGTATGCCATTATCGATTGTATCAGACAGAGATTCTAGATTTGTGTCAAACTTATGGAACAGTCTACAACAGAATTTGGGTACACGTATAAATTTGAGTACAACTTATCATCCCAAGACAGACGGCCAGAGTGAGAGAATGATACAGATTTTAGAGGATATGTTAAGGGCTTGTTTGCTAGAATACGGTGGGACATGGGATTCACGTCTGCCGCTGGTTGAATTCGCATATAACAACTCATATCATACAAGTATAAGGATACCTCCTTATGAAATGTTGTACAGTCGTCGGTGCATTTCTCTGACTTGTTGGTTAGAAGCCGGGGAGAAACAATTTGCAGGCCCTGAAATTGTTCAAATCACTGCCGACAAAGTTGCTGTTGCGCGAGAAAAGTTAAAAGCCGCAATAGACAGGAAGAAAATGTAGGTTGATCCACGTAGATGTCCGGTAAACTTTAGTGTAGGTGATCGTGTGTATTTGAAAGTTTCACCATGGAAAGGGGTTATCAGATTTGGTAAACGGGGTAAGCTTATGCCGAGGTTTATTGGGCCATTTCCGATCAGTGAAATTTTGAATGATCAAACAGTGGTTTTGGATCTTTCGCAAGAATTAGCCGGTAATCATAATACATTTAATGTGTGTTATCTACGTAAGTGTAAGGTAGAGGATGAGACGCAACTTTACCGTTGAAAGATTTAAAGGTCGATTTGAGTAAGAAGTTGGTGGAAGAGTCGATTCGTATAGTTGATCGTAAGATAACTAAGCTGAGAAAGAAACAGATTCTAATGGTGTTGATTTAGTGGAAGCATAGTTTAGGGTCGAATCTTAAGTGGGAGATCGAAGAGTTGATGAGAAATCGTTACCCTCGTTTTTTTGACCAAGACCAGATTCCGAGGACGGAATCTCTTTAAGGGGGTAGATGTGTAACAGACAGAAACCTAGGCTAGATTTAAGATGACTTTTTTACCCTTGGGCATATATGTGTGGTTATATATGCTTTATTTTAATTATGTGAATAGTGATATTTTATTATTTGGTTAAGACCAGTTTATGACAAGGGTCAGAGAACAGGTTTGTTTATTTAATTTAGACTCCGTTAGGGCCACCTAACAAGGTAGGACAGATATTAGATAACTGGTAAATACCCGTGTGTGATGAGGTATGTATTTGAAGCCAAATAAATGTGTGTATTCAGCTTCATTTTTACACTTTCCACAAAATTCACGAAATACCTCACGCACCTAACTTTCACCTCTTGAAAACCCTAAATCATCCAATCTCGTTTTTATATTTGAATCAAGTTAGAAATCTATTCCTTGTGTCATTGTGAATCTAACAAGGTAAGATTTGTGTCAAATTGGGTTTTAAAGTTAGGTTTTGTCAAAAAGTGATTTTTGTGTCAAATTGGTACAAATTGATGTTACTTGTGTGAAATTCTTGTGGGTTTATGTCTTAAAGTGTTCTATAAATAAGATGTAGTTGATTTTAAGGTCAAGTTTGAATCCAGGAACGAGATTTGGTGATTTTTGGGCAAAACCCGTCACTTTTGCAGCTGTTGCTGCTAAAGAACACCCTCGGCCGTTCATCTTGGACCTACTCCCGTTCGTCTGAGACCTACTCCCGATCGTCAGGACCTACTCTTGATTATCAGGACCTACTCCCGACGGTCAGGACCTACTCCCGACGGTCAGTTCCTACTCCTGAAGGTCTGAGACCTACTCCCGTCGGTCAGAGACCTTGGCCCTACGGCCTCCCGTGTTTTGGGAAAAATTATTTTGGTCGTAACTTTCAAACCGTAACTCCGCTTTTGATGAACCATATATCATTAGAATCATATTTATGAGTAGTTTTCAATGGTAAACTTTTAAGAAGCTAGATCAAATTGTTTTTGGGGCGGGGAAATAGGTTTTGGGGTGTATGTCTCGTTTTCCACGTACTTGTTTGACGATATGGAATGGAGTTATGTTGTGGACTTATGAAATGATGTTATGACCTGGTTTATAGTATGATTTGACTATAATATTGATTTAGATATGTATATTGACTTCATTTATGTTGTTCTCAGGTGATAAGAACACGGAAGAAGCTCGGAGTTAGATAACTGAGTTGTTGCTGGTAATCGGTGAGTGGGTCTATCTCCGGATAGAGTTTAAGTAGCATGTCATGCTAATGTGATTTATCCTATTACCATGGTTTGATATAATTATATTGACATGCTTCGATAATGATTGCATGCTTACCGTGATTATTTGATATTATGTGCGTACTATGTTTGACACCAGCCGGGCCTGAGGAGGTTGGGGACTTCTAACCGGGCCTGAGGAGGTTTGAGTCCGTATGAGGTCAACCGAGCCTGAGGAGGTTGGTTCCAAGGACTTCTAATTATGGAGTATAGTTTTGAATGACGCATCCCCTGCGTTTGGATAACTATAATGTGAATCGAGTATCGACGACTATTGGTAGACTCTAGCCCGATCAGCTCGGAGTTGTGTGCTCGTACAAGCCGCCAATCCTCATATTGTCTTTAGTTGTATGTTAGTTGGTTGTTATCATGTTTGTGTTGTCGTTCGTATGTGTGGTGATTATGCGATATCTGTTAGATAGATTCCATTCACTTAGCATTATGCTAATTCCCCACATTTCCACCCTTGCAGGTTTAGGTACCGCTAGTTTGGACGGGCTCTTGTGATGACGACATGTTTGACGTGTGAACTCTGATATGTACTTTCTATCACTTATTTTGTAATAAATCACACCGTCATTTAAACTTGATTTTAAATATGTGGATTCCGTTTGTGATGTAATTAATGTTGTGTTTTTAATATATAAGTCTTCAGCTGTATTAAAAAAATAAAAAATGGTCGGTGTCACAATAATCATATATAGACATGTTCGGGTGTAACAACCCAAATCCGTTACCAAAAACGAAGCACATTTTTTTATAAGTTAGGTCCCATTAAAGTTAAATACATCATAATGCAAGATCCGTTTAACGATAGTTTTAACGTGCCCAATATACAACAAAATACATGTTTAACATGTGACTAAATCCAAAACATACAATTCGGCGCCTTTTGACCCGTTACACAACAAGTGGGTAATTAAGACCCATTTACACTGCAAACCGGGTTAAGACTCAATAACCCAACCCGATACCAAGATCATAATCCCGGGGACTACCGAATCCCAAATCCGCATCCAAATATCCAAAAGCTAATTCTCCAAGCTTAAGCAACATCTATCAACCCTAGTCTAGCAACTAGGTAACTCCACATCAACGATACCTATAAAAAGGTAAACAATGAGAGGGGTAAGCATAAAGCTTAGTGAATGCAATAATTATACATATACATATATAATCTACTTACTTGCAAACACTTATACAAATACAGCATACGAGCTATCAATTCAACAACCATGCAATCACAATGCAAAACTAAATATCCGCAATTCACAATAAGCTAGCATCGCCAATAGCATATAGTTCACAATTTAATATGCAAAAACTAAAACACATAACCATGGTTAACCAATCGTACAAGGGAATGGTGCTCGCGAAAGACCATCGGTGTTCACAACATCTGTTAGTGTACTTAACACGTTGTATCACTAACCCCCCGGGTGGTGTCTTAACACGTCGACACTTCACCCATCATAGTTCCCGGAGTGGTGTCTTAACACTTCGACACTTCACCCCTCATATGAAATGTCCCGTTCTTATTGATTAAAAACGTTCCATATTAATTGATTTCGTTGCGAGGTTTTGACCTCTATATGAGACGTTTTTCAAAGACTGCATTCATTTTAAAATAAACCATAACCTTTATTTCATAAATAAAGGTTTTAAAAAGCTTTACGTAGATTATCAAATAATGATAATCTAAAATATCATGTTTACACACGACCATTACATAATGGTTTACAATACAAATATGTTACAACAAAATAAGTTTCTTGATTGCAGTTTTTACACAATATCATACAAACATGGACTCCAAATCTCGTCCTTATTTAAGTATGCGATAGCGGAAGCTCTTAATAATCACCTGAGAATAAACATGCTTAAAACGTCAACAAAAATGTTGGTGAGTTATAGGTTTAACCTATATATATCAAATCATAATAATAGACCACAAGATTTCATATTTCAATACACATCCCATACATAGAGATAAAAATCATTCATATGGTGAACACCTAGTAACCGACATTAACAAGATGCATATATAAGAATATCCCCATCATTCCGGGACACCCTTCAGATATGATATAAATTTCGAAGTACTAAAGCATCCGGTACTTTGGATGGGGTTTGTTAAGCCCAATAGATCTATCTTTAGGATTCGCGTCAATTAGGGTGTCTGTTCCCTAATTCTTAGATTACCACACTTAATAAAAAGGGGCATATTCGATTTTGATAATTCAACCATAGAATGTAGTTTCACGTACTTGTGTCTATTTTGTAAATCATTTATAAAACCTGCATGTATTCTCATCCCAAAAATATTAGATTTTAAAAGTGGGACTATAACTCACTTTCACAGATTTTTACTTCGTCGGGAAGTAAGACTTGGCCACTGGTTGATTCACGAACCTATAACAATATATACATATATATCAAAGTATGTTCAAAATATATTTACAACACTTTTAATATATTTTGATGTTTTAAGTTTATTAAGTCAGCTGTCCTCGTTAGTAACCTACAACTAGTTGTCCACAGTTAGATGTACAGAAATAAATCGATAAATATTATCTTGAATCAATCCACGACCCAGTGTATACGTATCTCAGTATTGATCACAACTCAAACTATATATATTTTGGAATCAACCTCAACCCTGTATAGCTAACTCCAACATTCACATATAGAGTGTCTATGGTTGTTCCGAAATATATATAGATGTGTCGACATGATAGGTCGAAACATTGTATACGTGTCTATGGTATCTCAAGATTACATAATATACAATACAAGTTGATTAAGTTATGATTGGAATAGATTTGTTACCAATTTTCACGTAGCTAAAATGAGAAAAATTATCCAATCTTGTTTTACCCATAACTTCTTCATTTTAAATCCGTTTTGAGTGAATCAAATTGCTATGGTTTCATATTTCTCTCTATTTTATGAATCTAAACAGAAAAAGTATAGGTTTATAGTCGGAAAAATAAGTTACAAGTCATTTTTGTAAAGGTAGTCATTTCAGTCGAAAGAACGACGTCTAGATGACCATTTTAGAAAACATACTTCCACTTTGAGTTTAACCATAATTTTTGGATATAGTTTCATGTTCATAATAAAAATCATTTTCTCAGAATAACAACTTTTAAATCAAAGTTTATCATAGTTTTTAATTAACTAACCCAAAACAGCCCGCGGTGTTACTACGACGGCGTAAATCCGGTTTTACGGTGTTTTTCGTGTTTCCAGGTTTTAAATCATTAAGTTAGAAAATAATATAGATATAGAACATGTGTTTAGTTGATTTTAAAAGTCAAGTTAGAAGGATTAACTTTTGTTTGCGAACAAGTTTAGAATTAACTAAACTATGTTCTAGTGATTACAAGTTTAAACCTTCGAATAAGATAGCTTTATATGTATGAATCGAATGATGTTATGAACATCATTACTACCTTAAGTTCCTTGGATAAACCTACTGGAAAAGAGAAAAATGGATCTAGCTTCAACGGATCCTTGGATGGCTCGAAGTTCTTGAAGCAGAATCATGACACGAAAACAAGTTCAAGTAAGATCATCACTTGAAATAAGATTATTATAGTTATAGAAATTGAACCAAAGTTTGAATATGATTATTACCTTGTATTAGAATGATAACCTACTGTAAGAAACAAAGATTTCTTGAGGTTGGATGATCACCTTACAAGATTGGAAGTGAGCTAGCAAACTTGAAAGTATTCTTAATTTTATGTAACTAGAACTTGTAGAATATATGAAGAACACTTAGAACTTGAAGATAGAACTTGAGAGAGATCAATTAGATGAAGAAAATTGAAGAATGAAAGTGTTTGTAGGTGTTTTTGGTCGTTGGTGTATGGATTAGATATAAAGGATATGTAATTTTGTTTTCATGTAAATAAGTCATGAATGATTACTCATATTTTTGTAATTTTATGAGATATTTCATGCTAGTTGCCAAATGATGGTTCCCACATGTGTTAGGTGACTCACATGGGCTGCTAAGAGCTGATCATTGGAGTGTATATACCAATAGTACATACATCTAAAAGCTGTGTATTGTACGAGTACGAATACGGGTGCATACGAGTAGAATTGTTGATGAAACTAAACGAGGATGTAATTGTAAGCATTTTTGTTAAGTAGAAGTATTTTGATAAGTGTATTGAATTCTTTCAAAAGTGTATAAATACATATTAAAACACTACATGTATATACATTTTAACTGAGTCGTTAAGTCATCGTTAGTCGTTACATGTAAGTGTTGTTTTGAAACCTTTAGGTTAACGATCTTGTTAAATGTTGTTAACCCAATGTTTATAATATCAAATGAGATTTTAAATTATTATATTATCATGATATTATCATGTATGAATATCTCTTAATATGATATATATATATCCATTAAATGTCTTTACAACGATAATCGTTACATATATGTCTCGTTTAAAAATCATTAAGTTAGTAGTCTTGTTTTTACATATGTAGTTCATTGTTAATATACTTAATGATATGTTTACTTATCATAGTATCATGTTAACTATATATATATCCATATATATGTCATCATATAGTTTTTACAAGTTTTAACGTTCGTGAATCACCAGTCAACTTGGTGGTCAATTGTCTATATGAAACATATTTCAATTAATCAAGTCTTAACAAGTTTGATTGCTTAACATGTTGGAAACATTTAATCATGTAAATATCAATCTCAATTAATATATATAAACATGGAAAAGTTCGGGTCACTACAGTACCTACCCGTTAAATAAATTTCGTCCCGAAATTTTAAGCTGTTGAAGGTGTTGACGAATCTTCTGGAAATAGATGCGGGTATTTCTTCTTCATCTGATCTTCACGCTCCCAGGTGAACTCGGGTCCTCTACGAGCATTCCATCGAACCTTAACAATTGGTATCTTGTTTTGTTTAAGTCTTTTAACCTCACGATCCATTATTTCGACGGGTTCTTCGATGAATTGGAGTTTTTCGTTGTTAGGGATTTCATCTAACGGAATAGTGAGATCTTCTTTAGCAAAACATTTCTTCAAATTCGAGACGTGGAAAGTGTTATGTACAGCCGTGAGTTGTTGAGGTAACTCAAGTCGGTAAGCTACTGGTCTGACACGATCAATAATCTTGAATGGTCCAATATACCTTGGATTTAATTTCCCTCGTTTACCAAATCGAACAACGCCTTTCCAAGGTGTAACTTTAAGCATGACCATCTCTCCAATTTCAAATTCTATATCTTTTCTTTTAATGTCAGCGTAGCTCTTTTGTCGACTTTGGGCGGTTTTCAACCGTTGTTGAATTTGGATGATCTTCTCGGTAGTTTCTTGTATAATCTCCGGACCCGTAATCTGTCTATCCCCCACTTCACTCCAACAAATTGGAGACCTGCACTTTCTACCATAAAGTGCTTCAAACGGCGCCATCTCAATGCTTGAATGGTAGCTGTTGTTGTAGGAAAATTCTGCTAACGGTAGATGTCGATCCCAACTGTTTCCGAAATCAATAACACATGCTCGTAGCATGTCTTCAAGCGTTTGTATCGTCCTTTCGCTCTGCCCATCAGTTTGTGGATGATAGGCAGTACTCATGTCTAGACGAGTTCCTAATGCTTGCTGTAATGTCTGCCAGAATCTTGAAATAAATCTGCCATCCCTATCAGAGATAATAGAGATTGGTATTCCATGTCTGGAGACGACTTCCTTCAAATACAGTCGTGCTAACTTCTCCATCTTGTCATCTTCTCTTATTGGCAGGAAGTGTGCTGATTTGGTGAGACGATCAACTATTACCCAAATAGTATCAAAACCACTTGCAGTCCTTGGCAATTTAGTGATGAAATCCATGGTAATGTTTTCCCATTTCCATTCCGGGATTTCGGGTTGTTGAAGTAGACCTGATGGTTTCTGATGCTCAGCTTTGACCTTAGAACACGTCAAACATTCTCCTACGTATTTAGCAACATCGGCTTTCATACCCGGCCACCAAAAATGTTTCTTGAGATCCTTGTACATCTTCCCCGTTCCAGGATGTATTGAGTATCTAGTTTTATGAGCTTCTCTAAGTACCATTTCTCTCATATCTCCAAATTTTGGTACCCAAATCCTTTCAGCCCTATACCGGGTTCCGTCTTCCCGAATATTAAGATGCTTCTCCGATCCTTTGGGTATTTCATCCTTTAAATTTCCCTCTTTTAAAACTCCTTGTTGCGCCTCCTTTATTTGAGTAGTAAGGTTATTATGAATCATTATATTCATAGATTTTACTCGAATGGGTTCTTTGTCCTTCCTGCTCAAGGCATCGGCTACCACATTTGCCTTCCCCGGGTGGTAACGAATCTCAAAGTCGTAATCATTCAATAATTCAATCCACCTACGCTGCCTCATATTCAGTTGTTTCTGATTAAATATGTGTTGAAGACTTTTGTGGTCGGTATATATAATACTTTTGACCCCATATAAGTAGTGCCTCCAAGTCTTTAATGCAAAAACAACCGCGCCTAATTCCAAATCATGCGTCGTATAATTTTGTTCGTGAATCTTCAATTGTCTAGACGCATAAGCAATCACCTTCGTTCGTTGCATTAATACACAACCGAGACCTTGCTTTGATGCGTCACAATAAATCACAAAATCATCATTCCCTTCAGGCAATGACAATATAGGTGCCGTAGTTAGCTTTTTCTTCAATAACTGAAACGCTTTCTCTTGTTCATCCTTCCATTCAAATTTCTTCCCTTTATGCGTTAATGCAGTCAAGGGTTTTGCTATTCTGGAAAAGTCTTGGATGAACCTTATGTAGTAACCAGCTAGTCCTAAAAACTGGCGTATGTGTTTCAGAGTTTTCGGGGTTTCCCACTTTTCAACAGTTTATATCTTTGCCGGATCCACCTTAATACCTTCTTTGTTCACTATGTGACCGAGGAATTGAACTTCTTCCAACCAAAATGCACACTTTGAAAACTTAGCGTACAATTCTTCCTTCCTCAATACTTCTAACACTTTTCTCAAATGTTCACCGTGTTCTTGGTCATTCTTTGAGTAAATAAGTATGTCATCAATGAAAACAATGACAAACTTGTCAAGGTATGGTCCACACACTCGGTTCATAAGGTCCATGAACACAGCTGGTGCATTAGTTAAACCAAACGGCATGACCATAAACTCGTAATGACCGTAACGTGTTCTGAAAGCAGTCTTTGGAATATCATCTTCCTTCACCCGCATTTGATGATACCCGGAACGTAAGTCAATCTTTGAATAAACAGACGAGCCTTGTAGTTGATCAAATAAGTCGTCGATTCTCGGTAGTGGGTAGCGGTTCTTGATGGTAAGTTTGTTCAACTCTCGGTAGTTGATACACAACCTGAATGTACCATCTTTCTTCTTGACAAACAAAACAGGAGCTCCCCAAGGTGATGTGCTTGGTCGAATGAAACCATGCTCTAAAAGTTCTTGTAATTGGCTTTGCAGTTCTTTCATCTCGCTGGGTGCGAGTCTGTAAGGAGCACGAGCTATTGGTGCAGCTCCTGGTACAAGATCTATTTGAAATTCAACGGATCGATGTGGGGGCAATCCCGGTAATTCTTTCGGAAATACATCGGGAAATTCTTTTGCGACGGGAACATCATTGATGCTCTTTTCTTCAGTTTGTACTTTCTCAACGTGTGCTAGAACAGCATAGCAACCTTTTCTTATTAGTTTTTGTGCCTTCAAATTACTAATAAGATGTAGCTTCGTGTTGCCCTTTTCTCCGTACACCATTAAGGGTTTTCCTTTTTCTCGTATAATGCGAATTACATTTTTGTAACAAACGATCTCTGCTTTCACTTCTTTCAACCAGTCCATACCGATTATCACATCAAAACTCCCTAACTCAACTGGTATCAAATCAATCTTAAATGTTTCGCTAACCAGTTTAATTTCTCGATTCCGACATATATTATCTGCTGAAATTAATTTACCATTTGCTAATTCGAGTAAAAATTTACTATCCAAAGGCATCAATGGACAACTTAATTTAGCACAAAAATCTCTACTCATATAGCTTTTATCCGCACCCGAATCAAATAAAACGTAAGCAGATTTATTGTCAATAAGAAACGTACCCGTAACAAGCTCCGTTTCTTCCTGTGCCTCTGCTGCATTAATATTGAAAACTCTTCCGCGGCCTTGTCCACTCGTGTTCTCCTGGTTCGGGCAATTTCTAATAATGTGGCTAGGTTTTCCACATTTATAACAAACTACATTGGCATAACTTGCTCCGACACTACTTGCTCCGCCATTACTCATTCCGACACCATTTGTTCCTTTCGTTCTATTAACCCCTGGTCCGTAGACCTCACACTTCACCGCGCTATGACCATTTCTTTTACACTTGTTGCAAAATTTGGTGCAGAACCCCGAGTGATACTTTTCACACCTTTGGCATAGCTGCTTCTGATTGTTGTTGTTGTTGCGGTTATTATTGTTGTTGGGATGATTGTTATAGTTGCTGTTGTTGTTGTTGTTGTTGTTGTTGTTGTTGTTGTTGGGCCGTTTGTTGTAGTTGCGATTGATGTTGCGATTGTTGGGATAATTGTTGCGATTATTGTTGTAATTGCTGTTGTTGTTGTATTGGTGATACTTATCACCGTTTTCCTCCCACTTTCTTTTGACTTGCTTCACATTGGCCTCTTCAGCAGTCTGTTCTTTAATTCTTTCTTCAATCTGGTTCACTTGTTTGTGAGCCATTCTACATGCCTGTTGTATGGAGGCGGGCTCGTGTGAACTTATATCTTCTTGGATTCTTTCCGGTAATCCTTTCACAAACGCGTCGATCTTCTCTTCCTCATCTTCGAATGCTCCCGGACACAATAGGCACAATTCTGTGAATCGTCTTTCGTACGTGGTAATATCAAATCCTTGGGTTCGTAACCCTCTAAGTTCTGTCTTGAGCTTATTGACCTCGGTTCTGGGACGGTACTTCTCGTTCATCAAGTGCTTGAATGCTGACCACGGTAGTGCGTACGCATCGTCTTGTCCCACTTGCTCTAGATACGTATTCCACCATGTTAACGCAGAACCTGTGAAGGTATGCGTAGCGTACTTCACTTTGTCCTCTTCAGTACACTTACTTATGGCAAACACCGATTCGACCTTCTCGGTCCACCGTTTCAATCCGATCGGTCCTTCGGTTCCATCAAATTCCAAAGGTTTGCAGGCAGTGAATTCTTTGTAGGTGCATCCTACACGATTTCCTGTACTGCTAGATCCAAGGTTATTGTTGGTATGTAGCGCAGCCTGTACTGCGGCTATGTTTGAAGCTAGAAAAGTACGGAATTCCTCTTCATTCATATTCACGGTGTGTCGAGTAGTCGGTGCCATTTCCTTCAAAATAGTTAAATGGAACAAGTTAATCATACAGAATATTAAGAGTAGTTAATAGTATTTCGTAGCATAATATGAACTCATTTATAAAAGCTTTTTCTTCATATTAGCGTTTTATAAGTTTAAATTCGGGTAGTACCTACCCGTTAAGTTCATACTTAGTAGCTAATATACAATTCAACTACTACAATTCTATATGAAAAACTGATTATAATAATATTTCGCGTTCAAACTTTTATACAATATTTTACAAACTTACAGTACCGCTTATTTTACATAAAGCATGAAATATAGCACACAATAACTTTGATACAAGATAGTTGTGAAGATAATTCTAGCTAGTACACAAGTTGTTCAGCAAAGGCAATAAAGACACGTAATTCATACGTCCAGAAACAAGTCATGCATTCTGGTTTTACTAGGACTACTTCCCATCCTTGGTCTTGTGGAACATAACCGTTATGGCCGTTGATAAGACAGCGTGTTGTAACGTCGTCAAAGGGACGAGGGTTACGTAATGTCCAACAGTCCCGTAACAATCTAAAAACCTCATTTCTTACCCCAATTACCGACTCCGTCACTTGTGGGAACGTTTTGTTTAATAGTTGTAGGCCGATGTTCTTGTTCTCACTTTGGTGAGAAGCGAACATTACTAATCCGTAAGCATAACATGCTTCTTTATGTTGCATGTTAGCCGCTTTTTCTAAATCACGAAGTTTAATATTCGGATATATTGAGTCAAAATAATTTCTTAACCCATGGCGTAAAATAGCATTTGGGTTCCCCGCAATATATGCGTCAAAGTAAACACATCGTAACTTATGGAATTCCCAATGTGATATCCCCCATCTTTCGAACGAAAGCCTTTTATAAACCAAGGCATTCTTGGAACGTTCTTCGAATGTCTTACAAACTGATCTTGCCTTAAATAGTTGTGCCGAGGAATTCTGACCGACTCTAGACAAGATTTTATCAATCATGTCTCCGGGTAGGTCTCTTAAAATATTGGGTTGTCTATCCATTTTGTGTTTTTATACTGTAAAATAGACAAGAGTTAGATTCATAAAAAAAATACTTGTTAATACAAGCAATTTTTACATATATCATAAAGCATAAGCACACTATATTACATATATTACACCACACGAATACAACTATCTTATTCCGACTCGCTTGTTTCTTCTTCTTAAGTTTTGGTTCGTTTTACCAAGTTTCTAGGGATATATGATGTTCCCCTAATACGAGCCGTCGTTATCCACATTGGTTTAGAAAAACCTGGTGGTTTAGAGGTTCCCGGGTCATTATTACAACTTAAGGACTTCGGGGGTTGACGATACATATAAAGTTCATCGGGGTTAGAATTAGATTTCTCTATTTTTATGCCCTTTCCCTTATTATTTTCTTTTGCCTTTTTAAATTCAGCTGGGGTAATTTCTATAACATCATCGGAATTCTCGTCGGAATCCGATTCATCGGAGAATTGATAATCCTCCCAATATTTTGCTTCCTTGGCGGAAACACCATTGACCATAATTAACCTTGGTCGGTTGGTTGAGGATTTTCTTTTACTTAACCGTTTTATTATTTCCCCCACCGGTTCTATTTCTTCATCCGGTTCCGATTCTTCTTCCGGTTCCGATTCTTCTTCCGGTTCCGACTCTTCTTCCGGTTCCTCTTCGGGAACTTGTGAATCAGTCCACGAATCATTCCAATTTACATTTGACTCTTCATTATTATTAGGTGAGTCAATGGGACTTGTTCTAGAGGTAGACATCTATCACATAATATCAAACGCGTTAAGAGATTAATATATCACATAATATTCACATGTTAAAAATATATAGTTTCCAACAAAATTTGTTAAGCAATCATTTTTCAAGTAAACACGGTCGAAGTCCAGACTCACTAATGCATCCTAACAAACTCGATAAGACACACTAATGCAAAATTCTGGTTCTCTAAGACCAGCGCTCGGATACCAACTGAAATGTCCCGTTCTTATTGATTAAAAACGTTCCATATTAATTGATTTCGTTGCGAGGTTTTGACCTCTATATGAGACGTTTTTCAAAGACTGCATTCATTTTAAAATAAACCATAACCTTTATTTCATAAATAAAGGTTTTAAAAAGCTTTACGTAGATTATCAAATAATGATAATCTAAAATATCCTGTTTACACACGACCATTACATAATGGTTTACAATACAAATATGTTACAACAAAATAAGTTTCTTGAATGCAGTTTTTACACAATATCATACAAACATGGACTCCAAATCTCGTCCTTATTTAAGTATGCGACAGCGGAAGCTCTTAATAATCACCTGAGAATAAACATGCTTAAAACGTCAACAAAAATGTTGGTGAGTTATAGGTTTAACCTATATATATCAAATCATAATAATAGACCACAAGATTTCATATTTCAATACACATCCCATACATAGAGATAAAAATCATTCATATGGTGAACACCTGGTAACCGACATTAACAAGATGCATATATAAGAATATCCCCATCATTCCGGGACACCCTTCGGATATGATATAAATTTCGAAATACTAAAGCATCCGGTACTTTGGATGGGGTTTGTTAAGCCCAATAGATCTATCTTTAGGATTCGCGTCAATTAGGGTCTCTGTTCCCTAATTCTTAGATTACCAGACTTAATAAAAAGGGGCATATTCGATTTTGATAATTCAACCATAGAATGTAGTTTCACGTACTTGTGTCTATTTTGTAAATCATTTATAAAACCTGCATGTATTCTCATCCCAAAAATATTAGATTTTAAAAGTGGGACTATAACTCACTTTCACAGATTTTTACTTCGTCGGGAAGTAAGACTTGGCCACTGGTTGAATCACGAACCTATAACAATATATACATATATATCAAAGTATGTTCAAAATATATTTACAACACTTTTAATATATTTTGATGTTTTAAGTTTATTACGTCAGCTGTCCTCGTTAGTAACCTACAACTAGTTGTCCACAGTTAGATGTACAGAAATAAATCGATAAATATTATCTTGAATCAATCCACGACCCAGTGTATACGTATCTCAGTATTGATCACAACTCAAACTATATATATTTTGGAATCAACCTCAACCCTGTATAGCTAACTCCAACATTCACATATAGAGTGTCTATGGTTGTTCCGAAATATATATAGATGTGTCAAAATGATAGGTCGAAACGTTGTATACGTGTCTATGGTATCTCAAGATTACATAATATACAATACAAGTTGATTAAGTTATGATTGGAATAGATTTGTTACCAATTTTCACGTAGCTAAAATGAGAAAAATTATCCAATCTTGTTTTACCCATAACTTCTTCATTTTAAATCCGTTTTGAGTGAATCAAATTGCTATGGTTTCATATTGCTCTCTATTTTATGAATCTAAACAGAAAAAGTATAGGTTTATAGTCAGAAAAATAAGTTACAAGTCATTTTTGTAAAGGTAGTCATTTCAGTCGAAAGAACGACGTCTAGATGACCATTTTAGAAAACGTACTTCCACTTTGAGTTTAACCATAATTTTTGGATATAGTTTCATGTTCATAATAAAAATCATTTTCTCAGAATAACAACTTTTAAATCAAAGTTTATCATAGTTTTTAATTAATTAACCCAAAACAGCCCGCGGTGTTACTACGACGGCGTAAATCCGGTTTTACGGTGTTTTTCGTGTTTCCAGGTTTTAAATCATTAAGTTAGCATATCATATAGATATAGAACATGTGTTTAGTTGATTTTAAAAGTCAAGTTAGAAGGATTAACTTTTGTTTGCGAACAAGTTTAGAATTAACTAAACTATGTTCTAGTGATTACAAGTTTAAACCTTCGAATAAGATAGCTTTATATGTATGAATCGAATGATGTTATGAACATCATTACTACCTTAAGTTCCTTGGATAAACCTACTGGAAAAGAGAAAAATGGATCTAGCTTCAACGGATCCTTGGATGGCTCGAAGTTCTTGAAGCAGAATCATGACACGAAAACAAGTTCAAGTAAGATCATCACTTGAAATAAGATTGTTATAGTTATAGAAATTGAACCAAAGTTTGAATATGATTATTACCTTGTATTAGAATGATAACCTACTGTAAGAAACAAAGATTTCTTGAGGTTGGATGATCACCTTACAAGATTGGAAGTGAGCTAGCAAACTTGAAAGTATTCTTGATTTTATGTAACTAGAACTTGTAGAATATATGACGAACACTTAGAACTTGAAGATAGAACTTGAGCGAGATCAATTAGATGAAGAAAATTGAAGAATGAAAGTGTTTGTAGGTGTTTTTGGTCGTTGGTGTATGGATTAGATATAAAGGATATGTAATTTTGTTTTCATGTAAATAAGTCATGAATGATTACTCATATTTTTGTAATTTTATGAGATATTTCATGCTAGTTGCCAAATGATGGTTCCCACATGTGTTAGGTGACTCACATGGGCTGCTAAGAGCTGATCATTGGAGTGTATATACCAATAGTACATACATCTAAAAGCTGTGTATTGTACGAGTACGAATACGGGTGCATACGAGTAGAATTGTTGATGAAACTAAACGAGGATGTAATTGTAAGCATTTTTATTAAGTAGAAGTATTTTGATAAGTGTATTGAATTCTTTCAAAAGTGTATAAATACATATTAAAACACTACATGTATATACATTTTAACTGAGTCGTTAAGTCATCGTTAGTCGTTACATGTAAGTGTTGTTTTGAAACCTTTAGGTTAACGATCTTGTTAAATGTTGTTAACCCAATGTTTATAATATCAAATGAGATTTTAAATTATTATATTATCATGATATTATCATGTATGAATATCTCTTAATATGATATATATATCCATTAAATGTCTTTACAACGATAATCGTTACATATATGTCTCGTTTAAAAATCATTAAGTTAGTAGTCTTGTTTTTACATATGTAGTTCATTGTTAATATACTTAATGATATGTTTACTTATCATAGTATCATGTTAACTATATATATATCCATATATATGTCATCATATAGTTTTTACAAGTTTTAACGTTCGTGAATCACCGGTCAACTTGGTGGTCAATTGTCTATATGAAACATATTTCAATTAATCAAGTCTTAACAAGTTTGATTGCTTAACATGTTGGAAACATTTAATCATGTAAATATCAATCTCAATTAATATATATAAACATGGAAAAGTTCGGGTCACTACATCATACTTCCTGGAGTGGCGTCTTAACACGTCGACATTTCACTCGTCACGTGAAATGTGGTGTCTTAACACGTCGACACTTCACATCTCACGCTACCCAAATAAATACATCATATACATACACGTATAATTATTCCACTCACCTTGGAACGCCCACACAATTCATGTATAACATGATCTCCGTCTTCAATCCGAGCAAGTAACCACCTATATCACACATAGGTACAATATACACATAAATAGCCATTCTCTAAAAGAGAACCCAACCAACACCAACATCCCTTAGCCGAGGGATCACACCTTGCTCGCCCAAAATCCGCCCATTTAACACCTAATAGACACAAACCAATTACCATTTCGGGTGGTAATTCAAACCCACTCCACAAAGTACAATTTAACCCAAATTATACTTTAGTACTTTATATTAACTAGACTAACCTAGGTCCCGACACTAGATTACTACTTAGGTAGTGATTTTCAAATCGACATTAACACCAAAACTACAACACGTGCAATATTGACCCATATTGTTTGACCACGTTTGACTTATGTCAAAAACATCACTTTGACTCAAAATCACTTCTCATGTGTGATTACTTCCAAAAATGCCATTTAACACTTAACACAAGTGTTTAAACATCAATTTGACCAAAACTAGTGTCATTACCAAATTTGACCCAATCAACTTACCCATTTTGACATAAGTCCCAAAAACACCCAAAATCACTAACGGCTAGTGATTATATTTCTAAAACATCAATTAACACCTAAATCAAGTATTTATATACTTGATTCACCAAAACTTGACTCAAAACTCATTTTGATACCAAACCAAAGTCAACACCCATTTTGACTAGCAAACTTGTTCTTAAGAACATCCAAATCACTAACAACCTTTCAATCTAGTGGTTTAACACCCAAATCATGACAAATACTTCTAAATTCATCATCAAACTATAAACCCACAATAATCGAGTTCACTTACACTAACAATACAATAAAACCCCCAATTTCATGAGAAATGGGGTTTATGACCCAACACTAACTCAAACCCTAACACAAAACAAGAATCAAACACTAAAATTCGGATTCGAGACTTAACACTACAATCAAAATGTAGCTAGGGACGAAAGGAACAACTTTAACTCTTGCACCTTCACCCGATTCGAGCTTCTTCTTCTCCAATCAAAGCTCTCTCTCTCTCTCTCTCTCTCTCTCTAAAATTCGGATTCGAGACTTACCACTACAATCAAAACGTAGCTAGGGATGAAAGGAACAACTTTAACTCTTGCATCTGCACCTCAAAATCGTCTACAAGTAAAATTACCACTTTGCCCCTCATTTAACCCCTTTAAAAAAAATGCTAAATCAGGTCTTGGCACGGCGTGCCACTTAGGTTCTGAATTTTATGATATTGCCTTGGCACGGTGTGCCACTTTCTTGGCACGGCATGCCACTCTGAAACTTGTTTTGCTGAATTTTGCTTTAGCACGGCATGCCACTTTCTTGGTACGGCGTGCCACTCTGAAACTGAATTTGATGTATAAATTTTAGGGCCTTACATCGGGGTGGCACTGGAGGATTGACCCTGATATATATGCTAAAAGAAAACCATAATTCGACCATTGGTAGTTTTATGTACCATAGTACTGGAAACCCGGATCTCGCTGATTTCGATGCATGAAGCCCATCAACTATGCGGAAAGTCAACAAATGGATGTAGGTTTGGTTAACTGTTTGGTTGCATCTGAGCTGCAGCGATAGCGCTTATCTTAGTTAGACCCTCCTCCTGCATATTAGGTAAATGTAAACAAATACAAAAACCAATTCATTTCACACAATTGCTATAAAATAATTATGTTACTTACATAAAGATTCCCTTATGTGCCCCAATCACGATATTGGTTGGCGGGTTGTGCTCTTCCAATATCACCTATTACCACAATTGTGCGCGTAGTACCACGGAAAGTAACGCGCGGTCGTGCCCACTCCCAACGTACCAAGATAGACCATGTTAGCTCCTTCATTCCAATGAACGATGTACAGAACTTGTGGGGTCATAAGCCTTATATCCATGTTTGATCTTGACCTCGGGGTTATGGCGTATATGGATTGATGCTCATGTGGTGTGAACAACATGTTCGACTTCAGAATATCTTAAATCCATCCGAACTATCTGCATACCCTATCTGAGAGATGCATCTCAACCGTAGCTCAAAATATAATCGTACCATGGTATGTCAACATGTGAGTATCAGCTCTACACTCAGTGGGTAGTCAGTGAAAAATCGTTCCATACGGAAGCCATTGAAACTGCAACAATATAATATAATATCAATTTAATTTAGAATCTACATATAATTTATAATCTATATATATATATATATATATATATATATATATATATGTGTGTGTGTGTGTGTGTGTGTGTGTGTGTGTGTGTGTGTATCCTCATAATATACCTCGTTATTGCGTAACTCCGAAAATGTTGTGGGATACGTAATCAATACATGTGAGGGTGTATCTACGTGTGTCCTTTTTCCACACCACCTACGTTTATGAAATTAACTTATGTAGTTACAAATAACTAAAATAACTAGAAGTATATTTTAAAAGTAATATACATCGCACCATATGGTGCATTCAACGGATCATTGGATATAAAGTCTATATCGTGACGAAGAGTTGGTGCAAGACTAAAAATTCTTACATACAAGCAATGTTGTACTAAAAGTATCACGCCATTTATGCCATGTTGGTCTGAATTATCAGTTGTACAACACAAATTTCTATATACATGTGCAAGCACGTTGTTGCTGAGATATAATAGTGTCACCAACGAGTTTATTCAACTCCTTGCATAAAGTAGATATTTTGATGTGTCCAGATTTTAAATCCGTCGAGCGAACCTCAATCCCTAAATATTGGGAAAATAAATCAACCCATTTCTCATCCTCCATATTGCGCCAAATATTGGACACAATATCTCCATGTACCACGTAACTACAAGCCGAAAATTCCTCAGTCATGTGCCACGTAACTGCAAACCGGCAATTGAAATGCCGGTTTGCGTCGAAAAGTTGCAAACCGGCAATTGAAATGTCGTTTTTCCTATTTTTGTAAAGTTTGAGTTTGAAAATCTATTTGTGTAAAATGCCATGCATTTTTTACTATTAAAAAAATTCATTAAAAATCGACTATTATTTTCAATATAGAATATCAAGAAATCAGAACCCAGTAAACGTTGCATGTGTTTTAATAGAGCCTAAGATATTAAAGCAGCAATGGTGATGAATTATCAGTGACATAGGTAGGGCCGTAGGGACAATCTTGATTGCTTGGATTGGTAATGCGGCACTATGGTCTATTGCAACACGCGTGTTTGGTCTTGAATAACATCCAAATCGTTGTGAACACACCCGTAACGCGGGATGTTTGGCTTTGTTTTAAGTTGGTGTGCTCACTGTAGCACGTAGGGTAAATATATAGGGTGCGACACTTTTTTGCTTATTATTTGATATACTTTTAATATTTTTATCTCATTTTCATCCAATTTTGAATCATAATTTGATTTGATACATCACCTTAACATACCACTCCACCATTCCCAAATTTATCAACACGTCTGTCACGTCAACTTGTCACGTCAACTATCCCACCCCACCCCACCTACCAACACGCTAAAAAAGTCCAACACTTATTGCAACTATTAAAATAAGTCTTGAGGTTACTTACAAGAATGATGACATAGTCTTTAGTATAAAAGGCATATAAAATAAAGAAAGGGCTGAATAATGCCAAGATATAATAGTTAGGGATGTTTAACAAAATTTATAGGAAGGGTATATGGACAATCAGATACAAATTGATTAACACAGATATGTGAAGAACACCACCCTTATTAATTGCTATACACTTATGTATAATTTTGTAACTTTTCATGTGGTAGGTGAAATATGTGTATAGCCAATGTGACGACCAGTCAATTTCCTATCAAATTTAAACTTAATCTTAATATGATTTTGACACGATAAGCAAAGTCTGTTATGATGAGTCTCAAAATTTTTGAACTATTTCATGAAATCATTGACCCTCGACCAGTTCCGACGATTCACGAACAATTATTATAAATTAATAGGTATATAAATTTTTATATATGTAAGTGTATATAATAATTTGTAATTATAAAATATAAACATTAAGATTAAATATGTAAAATAAGATACAAAATAATTAAGTGTAAATTAAAATGAATCTATATAAATAAATATGATTCTATGTATAAGTATTATTATATGTATATTGTAATAGATATATATATATATATATATACATATATATATATATATATATATATATATATATATATATATATATATATATATATATATATATATATATATATATATATATATATATAGTGTGTGTGTGTAAATATTCAATTATATATTTTATAAATAGTAAACATTACATAAATAATAAAATGTAAAATTTATATACTAAGTATAATTACAAGTTTAATTAAAGTTGTTATATTATTACTATAGTCATTATTATTATAAATAATACTATTAATATTATTAATGAAATTTGATACATTTGATTTAATATATTATTACTATTTAATATTATTGTTATAATTATTAATATTATTATAACTAGTAATAAAAATTATAACTCTAGATATTGTGATTAATGTTTGTATTATTATTAGATATTATTATCATTTAAAAATTATTATTATTATTATAAATTATAAATTATTATTATCATTATTATAGTTATTAGAAAATAATACATTTATTATTTTTATCATTAATAATATTATTAGTATCATTTTTAGTATGTTTATAACATTAATATTATAATTATTAATTCTATTAATGATATTATTAGAATTTTAATTATTATTAATATATTTATAATTATTATATATATATATATATATATATATATATATATATATATATATATATATATATATATATATATATATATATATATATATATATATATATATATGAATCTTACATATCATTATAGAATCCAACTCAATTGTAAAACACTATTTGTTCTTTTTGAATTTATCTGCTAGAGTTCACAAAATGATTCTCTTTGTCATTACAAACCAAAATCACTTTAATGTCACGATCCCCTTTTATTTTGATTTTATTCATTTTTTTCTTCGGAGTTAATTGATCCTATCTGAAGATTTTTACGCGTATAATTCAATTTAATACTACAACATGATCAATTCAGATTCTTACATCCTTTACACACTCACATTACATATTTGTCTTCTGCAAATTTGAAAGAAAAGAGAAGGTAAAAACAGAAACCCAGTTCATCCCCTGTACGCCTACTTTTTGCTCTTAATTCGAAAACGGATCCATTTTAAAAATCTAAAAGTGCAGAAGTGTTTTAAATCACGTCATGAATGTTTCCTCCAAATCTCAGGTTCAAATTCGTTCTATCGAGTCCCAATTCTTGAGTCAAAGTTTTAAGACTTAAAAGTCAACTCTGTGTTCTTGATTAAAATTCGAATTTTATGTTTTGTATTAAGTTAAATTGATGATTTGGAAAGTTTCCACGAATGTTTTCTAAACTATTTCATGTAATAATCATAGTCTAATACGCGATCAAAATCAAGATCATTTTTTTTTTCAAAAGTAAACAGCGACGCAGGCTGTTCTTTATTTTATTTTTTTATTTTTTTCGAATCTGTTAACTTAAAACACAATTATAAATCATTTTCTGTTTCTAGTACAAGTTTAAAACAAATAGAATGAGAATTGGATGTGCTGGTCGACCTTTAAAAAAAATTGAGAGGAAGAAGGAGATTAGGAAATAGAGGAGATATAGTTTATAATTAATTGGAAGGGTATTAATCAGAAAAATGTAAACAGCTAGATGGCCAAGGGTGTTAGTGTGCGAGCGGGAGGTCTCGGGTTCGAGCCCGGTCGTGGGCAATTCTTTTTAGGACGGATTTTAAAAGGGTATACTTTATCATTTCTTTTACTTTTATTATTATTGATTATTGATATTATTATTATGCTTATGAATATAATTATAATTAGGATATAGAAGATGATAATAGAAAGATAACTATAAGATAATGTATAACTATGATTAAAATTGTTATTTTGATTGTTACCGTTAACTTTAGTATTAGTATTATTATCAACATAGTTATTAGTTAAGGTTATATACATATACAGATTATAAATACAAACATGATTATAAAGATGATTATACTTGTAATTGATTAACGAGTTAAAATGAAATATTATTATCATTAGCATCGTTAAATTATTATTAATTATTATTATTATCATTATTGCCATTATTATTATTATCATCAATATTGTTAATATTATTAGCATTGTAAATTATTGAATATAAAACATAATGAACATAACTAAAGTGAATATATGTAAATGTTAGTAAGTGTAATAATAAAGATTTTTGGATGATATTAGGATTACGTGTACGATAAGTATGAAATCTATTTAAGCTCATGGATTATATATGTACGTATAACATAGCTTTGAAACTTTATTATAAGTATTACTATTAATATTATCATGAATATCATTATTATTATACTATTATTAGAATTTTTATCATAACTATCACTAACGGAAAAATTATTATTTTAAAGTTATTATTTTTCAGCATTGTTACCATCAATAGAAGCATCATTGTTATTAATATTAGTATTATCGTTAATATTTTTATCATTACTGATATTATATCAATATAATTAAAAATAATATTTTACAAACAAATGATATATATAATATATATAAATATATATTACTTATAACATAACTACATTTATATTTTTAATATATAAAATGAATATATATTAGAATATAAGTTATTGATATAAAAATGGTATCACTAATAATATATATATATATATATATATATATATATATATATATATATATATATATATATATATATATATATATATATATATATATATATATATATATATATATATATATATATATATATATATATATATTTATTCGATTACGAGTATATGTTTTAATATATATATATATATATATATATAATTGATATAGGTTCGTGAATCTGAGGCCAACCCTGCAGTTGTTCAAAGTCTTCATATGTATTTTTACTACAAAATACAGTATAGTGAGTTTCATTTGCTCCCTTTTTAAATGTTTTTGCAATATATATTTTTGGGACTGAGAATACATGCGCTTTTATAAATGTTTTACGAAATAGACACAAGTAATCGAAACTACATTATATGGTTGAATGATCGAAGCCGAATATGCCCCATTTGCTTGGTAACCTAAGAATTTGGAAACCGATCTCCAAATTGACGCGAATCCTAAAGATAGATCTATGGGCCCGACGAACCCCATCCAAAGTACCGGATGATTTAGTACTTCGAATTTGTTTATATCATGTCCGAAGGATTTCCCGGAATGATAGGGGATATCCTTATATGCATCTAGTTAATGTCGGTTACCAGGTGTTCAATCCATATGAATGATTATTTTGTCTCTATGCATGGGACGTATTTTTTTTTATGAGAAATGGAAATGAAAATCTTGTGGTCTGTTAAATTGATGGAAATGATTATTTATGTTAAACTAATGAACTCACCAACCTTTTGGTTGACACTTTAAAGCATGTTTATTCTCAGGTATGAAAGAAATCTTCCGCTGTGCATTTGCTCATTTTAAAGATATTACTTGGAGTCATTCATGACAGATTTCAAAAGAAGTTGCATTCGAGTCATTGAGTTCATCAAGATTATTATTAAGTCAATTATAGTTAGATATATTATAAAATGGTATACATGCCGTCAACTTTCGATGTAATGAAATATTGTCTTTTCAAAAACGAATGCAATTTTGTAAAATGTATCATATAGAGGTCAAGTACCTCGCGATGTAATCAACTGTTGTGAATCATTTATAATCGATATGGACTTCGTCCGGATGGATTAGGACAGGTCTCTTCAGTTGGTATCAGAGCGGTGGTTTTAGCGAACCAGGTCTACATTAGTGTGTCTAACTGATAAGTCATTAGGATGCATTAGTGAGTCTGGACTTCGACCGTGTCTGCATGTCAAAAGTTTTGCTTATCATTAGTGTCAAAAATTATTTGCTTATCATCCTTAAAGTCTAGACACATCTTACTGCCTCTATTGCATAGACAGTGTATAGATAAATTCATATCTTAGCATATCTGTTATTGTTACCTTTGCCTGACAGCTTCCGTAGATTCTTCCGTAACTTATGGAATTTTAGTATTATATATGCATATGTAAATTATGTATTGCAGGGTACTAATCTACATCCTATTCTATTCCTTATCGAAAATCCTTCATCTGATCGTACGAGATGAATCCCTCAACCAGTTCGAGTCCCTTAGATTACGATAGCTATTCTAATAGTTATTCCGACAGCTATTCCGATATGGATTTCCACTCGAACTCCGAAAGCAATGTAACCAGAATGGAGCAACCAATCAGCCATTCCCAATTCATCTGATGGGTTCGTAGTCGACTTAATCAATGGATACGCGAAGAAGGCGATCCTTTTCACCAACCGAATTTACCTCTTGACGATGAACCTGAATCACTTACTGGCGAACCTGTTTGTAATACTATTTTCTCTCTCATTTCCCGAATATCTCGCCAAGATTATATTCTATCTAAAATTCTAAACCTTATTCATTCGCTCGTTCCAACCGACAATCATCCCGGTATAATATAAGAAGTTAACGAGCTTCGCGCCCAAGTTGTAGCCTTGGAAAATATGGTGCAAAACTTTCGAGCTTCAGCAACATCACCGGCACCAATAGTACCATCAACAACCCAAATCTCAACATCACATGTCTCAACATCTCATTCTGTACTTCGAGTATAATCATCGTTCTACATGACGTTCTACATCATTTATCTTCGTTCGACATGGTGATTATGTAATCTCTAATGTTTTAGAGATTATATATTCTTGTTCTAACGGTAAACTAAATGAGTTTAATATTATATTAACTCATTAATTCCATGATTACATCTGAAGAAAATATATATGTATATATGTTTTCATAAAGATTGTAATTAAAAATTCTTTTGTACAAACTATTAATGGTGAAAATATTTTAACGGGTAGGTAATACCCGAGGAATATTTAGATTTTACATTAATAAGTTACACTGTACATTCTTCGAATTTGATTCAACGATCATTTACTATTCTATTTACAACCACCGACATACGTATCCGTTCACCAAAGAATAACTATTTTCATTCAAATTCAATTTCATATTTAGATTTTGATCTATCAGAATTCAACAAGTGGCATAATGAAGAAATAATGGACACAATAAAAATTGATTAGAAACAGACTAATTAACAATATGAAATTTTGTTAAGAAACCACGCTAACAAGATCCTAGCTAATGGTTCCTAGCTAACTGTTAATTTTGTATTACATTTTATTTTATCGCAGTTTATTTATCGCAATTTATATTCTCGCAATTTTATTTATCGTCATTTAATTTCTGTTATTTATTTTACGCACTTTATTTATCGTCATTTAAATACTGTTATTTACGCATTTTAAATATCGGGACACGTATACAAGGTTTTGACATATCATATCGACGCATATATATATATATATATATATATATATATATATATATTATTTGGAATAATCATAGACACTCTATATGCAGTAATGCGGGAGTTAGCTATACAGGGTTGGGGTTGATTCTACAATAATATATATACTTTGAGTTGTGATCGAGTCTGAGACATGTACACGGGTCACGATACGTATTAATTAATTCGAATATTATATATTAAACTATATATGAATGATTGGACTGTTAACTGTGGACTATCGACTGTGGACGAATAATATTGGACAATTAAAATGAATTAAAATACTGGTTATAACATATGAAACTAAATAATTCTTCAAGTTTGCCACTTGATTTCATCCTAAACCTCATTTGTATCTTGACGATTACAATCTGCGTTTAAACCTTTCATGATTCTTGAAAACACCTCAATCGAGAGGATGAATCAATCGCACTTCATCTACGGGAGAAAAGATTGATACATATAGTTATTCACCTGAAAAACTCTCGAAACTTGAGTAAACGTTTAACACGTATCTGTGCTAACTCCTTTGGCGCTGTTATTACCGAAAATCAATTTGCAATCCCTTTCCAAATTAGCCAATTTCGTCACAGCTCCAGCAAGTCAACTTTGACATTTCAGTCGGACTAGCCTTACTATAACCTTGATATATATGTGTGCTCTTTTATTGTTACCGGGGAACCTTTTATATTCCACCATATTACCAGCAGATGTACCAGCAACCTTGTCGCTCCTTGGTTTAAATCCCTCCGACAAATCACTATATTTATCTATTGAACTCTCATCATGTACTCATCCGCATTTTATAACGAGAATTACCATACCAATTATCGAGAACTAGCAATCGGTATTTTGAATCTCGTAACGTTTATACATCAAGAGTTATATGTATCCATATAACATCTATCTCTTAGAATTATGATCTTTCGTTATAAAACTATGAAAAGCACCCAGTCTACGAATCTATACTCTAAATGTTGAAAAAGCTGAAGGAACCGGCAAAAACTGTAAACCACCTTAGCAATCAAAAGTTTGATGATAAAGAAGGGAGTGTTAGGAACGCTCGATAGAAAATCTGGTACTGAAAAACGAATCGAGCAAACCATGAAGAAGGCTGACGACAAATCACAAGGACTAAACTTGTACATTAAGAATCCTGATGATTCTGTTTCTTATGAAATCTTTAGCGAATACCTTGCTTCTGACTCCAAACTCTTGCGGACAAATTTTCTTCACCATCCTTTGATATTAGAAATTCCAAGATATCATCGTATCTTTCATTATAAATATCCTCCATATTTCTGAAGATATGTTATAACTATTCTTATCTGAAATCATTAATCTCGTCGTGCTATCAGTGTTACATCATATAGAAACTGTTAGTTTCTATATTATGTAAACTTTCGAACTTAAAATATGAATGTTATTGAAGTAATGTTGGGAACTGATGCATGAGTTAGTATAATATAATGACACTTGATCAACGTGATTATATTACAGTAAGTCATGCTGAGTTTCTAAATGAAACGTGATGATTCACAGATCATAGCGTCATCATGTGCAAGGTTACACGACTCTTGCATTCTGTCTAATCTATAAACATATCAAGAACATGTTTTTCTTGATAGTCCTATCTTTCCCTAGAATTCTGGTAATTTGACAAGTCAAATTGTGCTATTACTGTTTCTTTCCTAGAACATTAACAATGTTCATTCTCAAATTCATATCTGCGAATTCTGGACCATTACAAGCGGTGCTTAATCACAAGAAGAAGAAACGAAGGGACAAAACTCCGAAATAGAAATTGGGGTATAAATCGCAGCAACTAAAAGAGAGCATTAACTGTGAATGTCAATGATTATAGAAGACGGAAGCAGGGACTCCAAAATATAAGAGAGAATATAAAGCCCGATAACAACACATAAATTACAAACCGTGGATATTAATATGAATGGCAATATAAAGACACGGTATAATTATGAATAGTATCACCCCAAGGTAATAGTAGAAGTAAACAGATTTTTCTGGTGGATGAATGTAAAGAAGGATGACAGAAATGATAATTAGGAAAGTATCAGGGATTAGAACGGGATTAAGCATTTTCACGATCTTTTAGATGTATGAACTAAGAAAGAAAGTATAGGAATGGTGAGGATAATGGAACGGAAGAGTTTAATTTATAGTGGAAATATCAGACAGAGTAATCGAGGCAGATCATCGTATTTAATTATAGAGATCTTAATTTCCTTACTCGCCGAAGAATCAAATCTTTTAGATTTCGAAGATTTTCTTTAAATCCCTTGAATTCCAAAATTCAACCAATACAACGTCAAAAGTTAAGACGCACATTATTTTCTAAATTCAACCCTGACTCTGTTAAAAGCTAAGGCAAATCTTTATCCTTTCATTTCACTATTTGATGATAGCTTCACTCGTACACTCCGTATAATCGAATCGTTTAATTTATATTAATCAATAATGATAAAACGATATTTATCAACTCATATTCGTCATGAAAACATTTCTATTGTTAGCCATGACCACCTCACTCAAATTTCGGGACGAAATTTCTTTAACGGGTAGGTACTGTGACGACCCGTCAATTTCCGACCAAATTTAAACTTAATCTTAAAATGATTTCGACACGATAAGCAAAGTATGTTATGATGAGTCTCAAAAATTTTGAACTATTTCATGAAATCATTGACCCTCGACCAGTTCCGACGATTCACGAACAATTATTATAAATTAATAGGTATATAAATTTTTATATATGTAAGTGTATATAATAATTTGTAATTATAAAATATAAACATTAAGATTAAATATGTAAAATAAGATACAAAATAATTAAGTGTAAATTAAAATGAATCTATATAAATAAATATGATTCTATGTATAAGTATTATTATATGTATATATATATATATATATATATATATATATATATATATATATATATATATATATAGTGTGTGTGTGTGTGTAAATACTCAATTATATATTTTATAAATAGTAAACATTACATAAATAATAAAATGTAAAATTTATATACTAAGTATAATTACAAGTTTAATTAAAGTTGTTATATTATTACTATATTCATTATTATTATAAATAATACTATTAATATTATTAATGAAATTTGATACATTTGATTTAATATATCATTACTATTTAATATTATTGTTATAATTATTAATATTATTATAACTAGTAATAAAAATTATAACTCTAGATATTGTGATTAATGTTTGTATTATTATTAGATATTATTATCATTTAAAAATTATTATTATTATTATTATTATTATTATAAATTATTATTATCATTATTATAGTTATTAGAAAATAATACATTTATTATTTTTATCATTAATAATATTATTAATATCATTTTTAGTATGTTTATAACATTAATATTATAATTATTAATTCTATTAATGATATTATTAGAATTTTAATTATTATTAATATATTTATAATTATTAATTATATATATATATATATATATATATATATATATATATATATATATATATATATATATATATATATATATATATATATATATATATATATATATATATATATATATATATATATATATATATATATATATATATATGAATCTTACATATCATTATAGAATCCAACTCAATTGTAAAACACTATTTGTTCTTTTTGAATTTATCTGCTAGAGTTCACAAAATGATTCTCTTTGTCATTACAAACTAAAATCACTTTAATGTCACGATCCCCTTTTATTTTGATTTTATTCATTTTTTTTCTTCGGAGTTAATTGATCCTATCTGAAGATTTTTACGCGTATAATTCAATTTAATACTACAACATGATCAAATCAGATTCTTACATCCTTTACACACTTACATTACATATTTGTCTTCTGCAAATTCGAAAGAAAAGAGAAGGTAAAAACAGAAACCCAGTTCATCCCCTGTACGCCTAATTTTTGCTCTTAATTTGAAAACGGATCCATTTTAAAAATCTAAAAGTGCAGAAGTGTTTTAAATCACGTCATGAATGTTTCCTCCAAATCTCAGGTTCAAATTTGTTCTATCGAGTCCCAATTCTCGAGTCAAAGTTTTAAGACTTAAAAGTCAACTCTGTGTTCTTGATTAAAATTCGAATTTTATGTTTTGTATTAAGTTAAATTGATGATTTGGAAAGTTTCCACGAATGTTTTCTAAACTATTTCATGTAATAATTATAGTCTAATACGCGATCAAAATCAAGATCATTTTTTTTTCAAAAGTAAACAGCGACGCAGGCTGTTCTTTATTTTGTTTTTTTTTCGAATCTGTTAACTTAAAACATAATTATAAATTGTTTTCTATTTCTAGTGCAAGTTTAAAACAAATAGAATGAGAATTGGATGTGATGGTCGACCTTTAAAAAAAATTGAGAGGAAGAAGGAGATTAGGAAATAGAGGAGATATAGTTTATAATTAATTGGAAGGGTATTAAATCAGCAAAATGTAAACAGCTGGATGGTCAAGGGTGTTAGTGTGCGAGTGGGAGGTCTCGGGTTCGAGCTCGGTCGTGGGCAATTCTTTTTAGGACGGATTTTAAAAGGGTATACTTTATCATTTCTTTTACTTTTATTATTATTGATTATTGATATTATTATTATGCTTATGAATATAATTGTAATTAGGATATAGAAGATGATAATAGAAAGATAACTATAAGATAATGTATAACTATGATTAAAATTGTTATTTTGATTATTACCGTTAACTTTAGTATTAGTATTATTATCAACATAGTTATTAGTTAAAGTTATATACATATACAGATTATAAATACAAACATGATTATAAAGATGATTATACTTGTAATTGATTAACGAGTTAAAATGAAATATTATTATCATTAACATCGTTAAATTATTATTAATTATTATTATCATTATTGCCATTATTATTATTATCATCAATATTGTTAATATTATTAGCATTGTAAATTATTGAATATAAAAGATAATGAACATAACTAAAGTGAATATATGTAAATGTTAGTAAGTGTAATAATAAAGATTTTTGGATTATATTAGGATTACGTGTACGATAAGTATGAAATCTATTTAAGCTCATGGATTATATATGTACGTATAACATAGCTTTGAAACATTATTATAAGTATTACTATTAATATTATCATGAATATCATTATTATTATACTATTATTAGAATTTTTATCATAACTATCACTAACGGCAAAATTATTATTTTAAAGTTATTATTATTCAGCATTGTTACCATCAATAGAAGCATCATTGTTATTAATATTAGTATTATCGTTAATATTTTTATCATTACTGATATTATATCAATATAATTAAAAATAATATTTTTACAAACAAATGATATATATAATATATATAAATATATATTACTTATAACATAACTAAATTTATATTTTTAATATATAAAATGAATATATATTAGAATATAAGTTATTGATATAAAAATGGTATCACTAATAATATATATATATATATATATATATATATATATATATATATATATATATATATATATATATATATATATATATATATATATATATATATATATATATATATAATTGATATAGGTTCGTGAATCTGAGGCCAACCCTGCAGTTGTTCAAAGTCGTCATATGTATTTTTACTACAAAATACAGTATAGTGAGTTTCATTTGCTCCCTTTTTAAATGTTTTTGCAATATATATTTTTGGGACTGAGAATATATGCGCTTTTATAAATGTTTTACGAAATAGACACAAGTAATCAAAACTACATTATATGGTTGAATGATCGAAGCCGAATATGCCCCTTTTGCTTGGTAACCTAAGAATTTGGAAACCGATCTCCAAATTGACGCGAATCCTAAAGATAGATCTATGGGCCCGACGAACCCCATCCAAAGTACCGGATGCTTTAGTACTTCGAATTTGTTTATATCATGTCCGAAGGATTTCCCGAAATGATAGGGGATATTCTTATATGCATCTAGTTAATGTCGGTTACCAGGTGTTCAATCCATATGAATGATTATTTTGTCTCTATGCATGGGACGTATTTTTTTTTTATGAGAAATGGAAATGAAAATCTTGTGGTCTGTTAAATTGATGGAAATGATTATTTATGTTAAACTAATGAACTCACCAACCTTTTGGTTGACACTTTAAAGCATGTTTATTCTCAGGTATGAAAGAAATCTTCCGATGTGCATTTGCTCATTTTAAAGATATTACTTGGAGTCATTCATGACATATTTCAAAAGACGTTGCATTCGAGTCGTTGAGTTCATCAAGATTATTATTAAGTCAATTATAGTTAGATATATTATAAAATGGTATACATGCCGTCAACTTTCGATGTAATGAAAGATTGTCTTTTCAAAAACGAATGCAATGTTGTAAAATGTATCATATAGAGGTCAAGTACCTCGCGATGTAATCAACTGTTGTGAATCGTTTATAATCGATATGGACTTCGTCCGGATGGATTAGGACGGATCTCTTCAGCCAACATTTGTTGCGGAAAAAAAAAGAGTTTTAAAAGCTATGAAATGTAATGGAAATCATGCGGCGTAAAAGAGATAAAAAAAATAAGGAGAGAAATAGTAAAGTTAATAAAAAGTATAAATATTTTTTAAACTAAATATTTTTTATGGGACAATAGAATAAGAATGGAGAGAGTATAATATATAGCCGCCCTTTTCACTTATACTAAACAACAAAATATAATATTCTCAAAACATTACATGTATGTATATTAGCTCTTGGAGACTTAGGAATGATATCTTCTTTTCTTCTAACTTTATTTAAAAAGAAGATCTTTTTGTGATTATTAGATTGGTTTCTTTCTCTTAATTAAAAAGTAGAAGTAGATTAACTCCTTTCATGGAACACTTGACTATGTAACCCCTTTTATTTTTTTCTGACAAAATTTTGCAGGCCTGGGGGGTCCCTGTGGTATACATGAAAATGTGGATGGAGTCCAAAACTTTCATTTCAACTTTTGGGGTCCTCGTGGTGAAACCAAAGTTTCTTAAGGGGTCCAATTCCTTATTTTAGTGACTGCACATGGGAAACACATGAGGGTATTTTGGTCATGACACTTTTCACAAAACATAAACCCTAATCGTTCATTCCTCCAAGCGTTCAAACCTAATCCAATCTAACGATGATTAATAACCTAAACCCTAATCGTCTAATTGAATCCGAATCCCTTACTAATATTCATCAAAATATGGAATCAGTTGCAAATGTTTTTGGTATTTTGATCTGTTTTGTGCTTTTGAACTAGTTTGATGTAATTTAATCAAGTTTATGTACTTCTTTTGAACTAGTTTGATGCATTTGATCAAATTTATATGTACTTCTTTTGAACTAGTTTGATGTAATTTGATCAAGTTTATGTATTAATTATGTTGATGTGCTACTGTCGTTAATTATAATTGTCTTAATTTGATGTAGTTTGATGTAATTTGATGTGTTGGCGTGCTGCTGCTGCAGTAAGTGCATTTTTGTAGCATGCAAATTGGTGCCATAAACAATATGGTCATTTTTATAATTACAAAAATAATATGGTCAAAATGCTATGTTTCAAATTAAACAATTTCAGTATGCAATTGAAGCATATCAAATGCTACCCATTTTGACACCTACATGGGTGCCATAATGTAGTAAGCAACATAACCATATCAAATGCTATGTTTCAGATCAAGCAATTTTATTCAATACCTTAAAACATTACACACACAATGCTTACAATCGAAATATATTACAACATATCAGATTTTTTAGAACTAATTGAAATACATAACATAAACAACTAACAAGACCCAACTACATATAGCAATTAACTTCATTCTTTTAGCTTCAACTTTTGCATTTTTCAAGTTCTCTTCAGCTTCATATTTTGCGATTTTTATGTTCTCTTCAGCTTCATTCTTTCAAGTGAGCAACGTTTGAATGATTCCAGCTGATTGATCATTCGTAGGTGGTTCAGCCCATCCGAAAAACCCACAAACGTAAGTCTATAAATTCAGGTCAAGTCAGCAAAAAAAAAAAAAATTTAAAAAAACAAAAAAAAAAAACCAACAAATTGGAATTAAAATTCGAAAATGGAGGTTAAATACCTTTGATGTGCATTTGTAGAAACGTCCGTTAGGGTTAGAAGATGTCCGAGAGATTTTAATCAGAGCACGTTTTCCACACTAACACATAACCATTTTGAATCGCACTTTATGGTTGAAACATTGACTGAAGAACACGATTTAGGGTTTATGTTGAACTGACTGATTTGGGGGTTATAAAATGAACGATTGATTTGAGGTTTATAAGTATAACATGGAAGTGAGGTTAAAACTGTCATGACCAAAATACCCTCACGTGTTTCCCATGTGCAGTCACTAAAATAAGGAATTGGACCCCTAAGAAACTTTGGTATAACACGAGGACCCTCAAAGTTGAAATAAACGTTTTGGACTCCATCCACATTTTCATGTATACCACAGTCCACAGGGACCCCCCGCAAAATTTTGTCTTTTTTTTTTTTCTATCTCTTTGATAGTTTTTCTTAATAAAATTTCAGCTTTTCAAATATAAAAAAATAATACTAATAAAAAAATGTTACCGGTATGCAAGCATGTTAATAAAATATCTCTTTGATAGTTTTTCTTAATAAAATATACTTGATATACCAGTAATAGAACAAATACATTACTGATAGGCACACTTCTTTTTGAAAGTGAGCATGTTAATAAAATTTGGCTTCAATCATAATCATTAGTATTTCTATCAATCAGTTTGTGGATAAAGATAACCACTTGCGGTAGTTCTTAAATTTCTAATATATAAAGGCCAATGAAGGTAACAACTTATTGTCTTAAGGGGTAAATGTATTTAAACACACAAAAAAAACTCAATCTCACATATATTGAATATGGTAAGGTAATATGTAGATAATCATTTTTCTATCTAAAATACAGAGAAGGTTTTTTTTTCCACCTAGAGTGAAACACCTTAAGAATAAAAAGAGTTTTCTCTTTCAATGTTTTATAGATAGAGAGATTGCTTCTGAATAAACCTCCGGTCAATAAGTAGGTTAAAAAAAGTGTCATAATAAAAATGGTAGAATTAAATTTTCATGAGTTCTAAACCCGTGTCTGAAGACCAATTTAGACTCTAAGCATTAGAAATCGCCAATAAATCAACGCTGGTTGTTAACTCGATTAGTAGAGCAATAAATTAGATGTTATAATGATATTGGTAAAAGACTAAAGCCTAAAAGTCAGCCCAAGTGACCCACTCATTCTAGATTAACACATACCTAAAGAAAAAGCTTTGATCTTTATCAAATTGAGATTGAAGATCTAATGCCCCCATGCTTTGTCTACTTCTAGTAGCAATCTAATGACTATTCATGGCTTTTAGGCACAGCTAATTATAACCACCCAGAGTATGATTAGGTGTCATAATTGGACTTACCATTATGCAAATTCTCTAAGTGTTATCACATTCAGATACCGTTCGCACGCCTAAAAAAGATGTGACAAGATGTTGTTCGCCAAATGTGAGTCACACAGCATAAATGATACCATGTTTAGTAGCAGCAATACTCAAACCAACTAAAGATAGTAGATATTAGATATGTCATATTGATTGAATGATGAAAATGGAATTTTTATTCAAAGTAGTTTTCATACACACCTCAAAATGGGTTCCTGATTCTTGTTTCTTACTTCTTAGACCAATAATTTGATTCTTTGTCAGCATATAAAGAAAATTCACAGTGACCCCATTAAAAGGAACCATCAGGTGCTTTCTTTTACTAAAGTTTCGATTTTTCACTTGTAGTATAATTTTATATACTTGAGAAGACATAAAGTTTCGATTTTTACTAAGGATCAACATGTCTGTATGCTATTAGACATTGGTTTTTATTACAGTAGGTACAAAACTGTGTACCAATAATCTGTTACTAAAGTTTAACAGAATATAAAGAATAAAGATTTTAACTTTTGAGTTATAAAACATATCTTGACACTCCATGTGTACTCAACCATTAAAACATATTGGTATGGGAAATGCAATTGAAAAGAGAAGAAAATTGTGGATGAGGAATAAGTGAATAAGAAACCATATGCCCCCACTCTTAATTAGTATTAAATTCTTCTTGAAGCCTTTAAAAAAAATTAAAAATAACAATCTTCAATGGTGGCCTTCCAAAAAGTGGAAGTGGCAACATATTTAAAGTTTCATGGTGTTTTCTTTCTTAGTCTATAATTTTAGAAGAATAACATGACACATAAAGTAAAGAACAAAGACAACTATGTGATCTCTGAATCATCAAACACACCAATGAAACCTTTTCTAAAACATGTTTTCGATAGATTTCATGCCGCTGTTAATTCATGGCAAATATACCATTCGCCTTGCAGACGAAGAAGTTTACACAGAGACGTAGAACAAGAACAACTTCGATGCACAAACACCAACTGTCTCTCCTCGTACTACAGCGTCTTTGTTGCTAGACTTGCCATTATGGTACTGAAATTCAAACAACAACTTCAAATGTTTTCAAGATTGTTTAATTTTAATATATGTTCCCAAAACAATATTAAACTTTAGCTGATTTTGTTTGTTTGCAGGTAATGTTAGCAATTCTTATAGGACTGTTAACACTTCTGACCTGGCATTTTACTAAAGTCTACACAAGAACATCATTAAACGCTTTAGCAAATGGTTTGCGCTATGAGTTATTGCAGCGTCCTGTATTACGTATGTGGAGTATACTAAACTCAACTGTCGAAATAACGACTGCTCAAGTTAAGCTATCGGAATATGTCATCAGAAAGTACAACAAACCCGAAAACCACGCACAGCAAGTTGAGGTTTAAACATTTCGATTTTTTTTTTTTTTCAATTATTGTCTCAAAAATTTAAAAATCTAACATAAACTACACATTTATGTTTCAGTTATATGCAGCGATGAGGGATGTCACATGGGCGTTATTCGCAAGTCATAAAGCTCTAAACTCGATATCAATAAAGTACAATAATGGTTTTGTTCAAGCATTTCATAGAGATCCAAGAGATAACAGTACATATTACATATATTCAGATCTTACAAATTACACAATGGATGGACCGTATGATGTCAACATGACATCACCGCATCAAGGGTGGAACGATCAAACAATACATAGTAACGTGTCAGCAATTTGGTACCGAGAAGCACTTGATCCCGACACAGGTGAAAAAACCGGAAAACAAAAAGCAATACCACCCGACGAACTAATAAATATTGCAGGCATTTCACAAGTACCATATGGTGCACCTTCATGGCATGTAGCTGTAAGTAAATTTACTAAATCGCCCTTGTTGTCAGCTGCTATGCCAGTTCGAGATGCAACTGAGGGAAATATAGTGGCGGTTGTTGGTGTTACAACTGCGCTTTATAGTGTCGGTCAACTTATGAAAGAGCTTGTTGGGTTTCATAGTGGGCATATTTATTTGACTTCTCAAGAAGGTTGGTTGTTGGCTACTTCTTCAACGACGTCGTTATTGAGGAACTCGTCGACTGGACCAAAGCTTATGATGGCTGTTGACTCTCAAGACCCGGTTATACAAAGTGGGGCCAAGTGGCTGCTAAAAGCGTATGGGAACAAACCACCACCGAATCATGAGGTTCATATAGAGAATGCTAAATTATGCAACGAGCGGTATTATATAGATTCGTTTTTCTTGAATTTGAAGAGACTTCCTATGGTACGTTTAATTTCTCCATTCGTCCCAATTTTGATAGTCCCAATTTTGATTGTCCAAAATTAATAGTCAACTTCCATAAATATTTAAGAATAATATAAAAAAAAAAATTTATACCTTTACTTTATGCATGAAAAAAAATATGTATAAAGCTAGTAAGGGGTAAAATTGTAAATTTAAAACGAAGTACAGGGTAATAATGGCTTCTGTGTGTTTTTTTTTTTTTTTTTTTTCTGTGAACTATTAAACTGGGACGGAGGGATTAACTTTTTTCGAGTTATACATGTTAAGTTACGAGTAATATGTATAAATGGGATCTGCAACTTTCTCTTAAATTATCGTTCTGTATACCGATGCAGGTGGGAGTACTGATAATTCCAAGGAAGTATATAATGGGGAAGGTAGACGAGCGAGCTTTTAAGACGTTGATGATACTGATATCTGCATCTGTCTGTATATTAGTTATTGGATGTGTGTGTATTTTTGTATTAACAAATGGAGTGTCGAAAGAAATGAAGCTACGAGCAGAATTAATAAGCCATTTGGATGCTCGAAGGAAAGCAGAGGCGTCCAGTAACTACAAGAGCCAATTTCTAGCAAACATGAGGTGAATATTTATAAATTCTTTTTATTGATATTCATCATGGTAGTAATATTGTAAGAACATATTGTTGAAGGTGCATTTGTTTGCCTCTTAATTGAATGGTTCATCACAGATTGTTAAATCGTTCAACATTCAGTGCGTTTGATTTTGACATTTGAATGACAAATGATGTTGAACTGTTCAACAATTTGTGCTATATCATTCAGAGTTGAGAATTAAATTCAATCAAAACACTTTATTCATTCAGATTTTAAACTATTTAGCCTTCATCTGTTTAATCGAACACACCCGAAGTCATAAATCCTGGACTTTTTGTTTTAGTAAAGATCGTAAGTTTAGAAGATGTGTTGAATATGGACAGTTGTAGATTCATGGTTTTTAATGTTTCTGTTCGACAGTCACGAATTGAGGACACCAATGGCTGCAGTCATAGGATTGTTGGACATTCTTATATCGGACGAATGTCTCACAAACGAGCAATATGAAACAGTTAGTCAAATTCGTAGATGTTCAACAGCTCTCCTTCGGCTTCTCAATAATATTTTGGATATTAGTAAGGTAAGGTTGTTAAATAAATTATAAATATGATATATTTCGTCTAAATACATGGTACCAAAGAAATATAACAGATTATAAATTAACTAAGATATTGCTAATTTGCTAATTAACCAACTATGCACCAAAGGGCTTCTGGCCTTGCGGTATCAAAGGAACTCATCAACCTTGAGGTTGTGAGTTCGAGTCCCGTTGTGGACAAAAATGGTGTGTGTTTGTTGTTCAAAAAAAAAAAAACTATGCTGTAGAAATATGTTTTTCGACAAATTTGTTTACTAGTTCTAATTATACTCTGCAGGTTGAATCAGGAAAGCTGGTTCTGGAAGAAGCAGAGTTTGACCTGGGGCGAGAACTTGAAGGACTAGTCGATATGTTTTCAGTGCAGTGTAAAAATCACAATGTGGAGACCGTGATAGATCTTGCTGGTATTTAACAATTATTACAGCATAACTATTAGTATATCTTATCACTAATTAATAAGGTATTATGTATGAGATTTTCATGCTAAAAAGAATGATTATGCTGTCTGTTTGTGATCAGATGATATGCCAAAGGTAGTTCAAGGGGACTCTGCTAGAGTTGTCCAAATTTTTGCTAATCTAATCAGCAATTCAATCAAATTTACTACATGTAAGTGCAATTTTCTTAAGATAAAATTTTAAAGTTTTATATCAGTTGTTTAATATTAGCAATTGAATGAATTGCAGCAGGATACATTATTCTGAGAGGATGGTGCGAAGATCCACGTTCGTCTACTGATAATGGAAACTTTTCACTTGATCAAAAAACTTTAAGGTCCTGCAAGAAGGAAAATAGAGTTATTCTTTGGTTTGAAGTTGATGATTCTGGCTGTGGTATGGCCTTCAATCAATTTTTGATACATGACCTTTATATTTTCTGTTCTTTTATATTTATTTATTCAACAAAAAAAAACCTTATTTCTTTTATATTTTGAAATTGTATAGGCATTGATCAGAGTAAATGGGAGTCAGTATTCGAAAGCTTTGAACAAGCTGACCCATCAACAACTAGATTGTAAGCAATGTTTCATGTCACATCTTTTTTATAGTGATTTTCACCATCATTTTTGATAAATCCACCACATATATGCATTAATGAATTGTACAGTACAACTCGTTAATGCACATTCTCCTTTTCTATACGATCTCTGTTATTAACGTCCATACCGAGTAGAGACGGATGACTTTCTCGACCCGTGTTGAAAAATCTTTCTCTACACGGAATGAAACGACTTATCTTCTATTCTATTTTAGGATAGAAAAAGGATTGTCAACATGTTACCTCCCTCATACCTCGCATGTGCGTTTGGGATTGAGTATTGTTGTTGTTGTTGTTGTTGTTGTTGTAGTGTACCTGGTTATAAATGTTTGTACATGATTTTAGGCATGGTGGAACCGGACTTGGATTATGCATCGTTAGAACTCTGGTGAGATAAAAGGTTTTTTAAATATTTTATAAATATAATATAACTGCAGACTGTTTTAGCCTAAAAATATTGTTTTCTATTAACGAAACGTCAGTAACAGGTTAACAAAATGGGTGGAGATATTAGAGTTGTGAAGAAAAATGGATCAGGAACCCTAATGCGACTTTATCTTTTACTCGGTACACCATTGGATATTCCACAAGACAACTACAGACTAAAGTATGAAAATCATAATTTGAAGGTTAGCTATTTCTTTAAGGATTTTGCTAACAGACTGTCATTTGCAAAAATCCTTTTTTTAATATATTTTGTTGTTCTGTTATATCATAAAACCAAAAGCAATTTCTAACTCTTACTAAAAACATATTTGCAGGTAGTGCTAGCACTAAATGGAAGTATGGGCAGAATGATGATGTCACAATGGCTATATAAAGCGGGAATGCGTGTATGGAATGCGTCTGAATGGAACGAATTGACACACATACTTCAAGAGCTTTTTATACCAGCACGTTACGCCCAAAATTTGACATATGAATGTTCAAAAGTTGAATCATTAAGCAAACTGGAAATGGAGGTTTCGATTTTCATAATAGTGGTTGATATTGGACTGCTCAATTTAAGCACTGATATATGGAAAGAACAGCTTAATTTCTTGGATACATTTAATAGAAGAGCAAAGTTTGCATGGGTTTTAAATCATGATACTTCGAATTCTATTAAAATGGAGCTTCATAATAGAGGACATTTGTTAATGGTGAACGAACCGTTATACAAAACGAAAATGATTCAGATAATTGAAGCTGCCATTAGAGAAAAAACAATTTCTATGAGGAATTTGGGAAATGATACACATGAACTTGTGGAAATTGATTCTGTACATTCAGATTCCGAGAGTTCAAACGACTCTCAAGTTGAAGAAACACGATGTGCACAATTTAGTTCGCGATATGGAAGTGTAAATAACTGTTTTCTTGAGTTAACTGAAATGTCTTCGAAAAGGAACAAATTGTGCTGGAATGAAACAGTTTCAGTGTCGAAACATAATTCAAATTGCATGGAACTTTCAGAGAAGACGATGAATGGACAGAAGTTTCTAGAAGGAGTACGGATTTTACTTGCGGAAGATACACCGTTACTTCAAAGAGTAGCGACTATAATGCTTGAAAAAATGGGCGCGAGTGTTGTGGTTGTTGGTGACGGTGTGCAGGCAGTTGAAGCGCTACAAATGTTGCGTTTGGAAGATGAATCGAAGATTCAAACACAAATGTGCGATCCTCCACCGTACGATTTGATACTTATGGATTGTCAGGTAATTAACTACGAATATGTAAATCATATAGATTAGAATACATGTGGCATTTTATGGGTTTTGCAAATCTGCAGAACCCATGAAAATGCTACTACGCATTTTTATGTGAAATTCACATAAACTGCAAAAAAACGGTGGAATTTTTGTTAATGCCGCAAACATTTCTTTATTTCAGATGTATATCTATCACCGTTATCGTATAATTTTCATATGTTGGTTTATGTAATATTATTGGTGTATTGGAGATGGCAGATGCCAAAGATGGATGGTTATGAAGCAACTAAAGCGATACGAAGAGCAGAAATGGGAACGAATATGCATATTCCGATTGTTGCATTAACGGCACATGCCATGTCATCTGATGAAGCCAAATGCTTAGAGGTGGGAATGGATGCATATCTAACAAAACCGATAGACTGCAAGCTTATGGTTTCCACTATTTTGTCGTTAACCAAGCAACAATCGAATTCTCGCGTATAAGTGACGGGTGAATTCACAAGATCAAACAACATTTATATAGAAAGTAACTAGATATTGCATTAAAAATATTAGAGTTTTGACGTAACCATATGACAAATGGTGAGTTTAGCTGCTTCTTTTTTGTGGTTAAGTAGTCAATGTTAACGAATAAATGAAGGGGTCACTTGAACCAACGTTTGTATGATTGTATCAATTAAGATATCGTAATCAATTTCTAGTTTCAGTTTGAAGTGTACATGGTGACTTGTGAGGCCAAAAAATAAATCTTGCAGGTTTCGATTAAATCAGGGTGTTTCTGATATTTTTAAAAAATATGGCCCATGCAGGTCTCGAACCTGCGACCTTCGCGTTATTAGCACGACGCTCTAACCAGCTGAGCTAATAGGCCATTTGTTTTCTACATTTAATATCTATCATATAAATAATATAATCGTATAATGATTTAATATCATATATCACTCGAGACACGATACTTTCATCTATTTTTTTGCCTTGACTTACCACGCTTATTAGAAGCCTGAACGAAATGAGTCAAGCCGAGTTTGATAGTGTTTGAGCTCGATTCGAATTATTTGCAGAAATCTCAAGCTCGACTCAGCAAGTCTCAGTTTTTTAACTTAAGTTTAGCTCATGATACATATTAAATGCTCGAGCTCAGCTCGTGAAAAGTTCGCTATGCATCTAATAATTTGGCTCGACTCGTTAAGCAAAACTCGAGCTCATTAAGCAATATTTTAACTCGTTAACTTTTAGAGTAAGCACGTTAAAGAGCATGTTACACGTAAATCACGAGTATATCTACAAAAGTTATACTATATAACATCCTCCAATCTCTAACACTTCAAAATAAAACAACACTCGACCATAAATAGGAATACCGTTGAATCAGGGTGTAGGTTATACTTACCTTAGAAGTTAGAAGTAGCTACTTTTTGACATATAAAAATGGAATGTAAACAAGAGAATTTTTGACCAAACACCTGCATCTACGATCTATATCTTATTTAGACCATTCACAGTGGTGATGGGTGATGGAGGGCGTGATGGAGTGTTTTTGTGGGGTATAGTGCTGATTTGGCAAATGTGATTGCGTGATAGCGTGATGTAGTTTGTAGTGGTGGGCGTGATGGTTATGTGATGAGTTAATTTTAATTTAATTTTTCATTATTATTATTATTATTATTATTATTATTATTATTATTATTATTATTATTATTATTATTAATTATTAAATTTGTTATATTTATTATTATTATTACAAATATAAATCACTCAATTTTTTTTAAACGGCACTTTTATTATCACAAATTCACGGTTACAATTTTTTTAAAACTTAAGATTAAACACAATAACAACGATAATAAAACTAAATAACGATAATACAACACAACATTTAGAAATCATTGAGATCGGGAGAATCCGACGAATAGAATTTGCCATCCGTGTCGTACTGTGACCCGGAGGGTACGTAGTCCTCTTCATCAGACACAATGTTTTCGCTGTCATCTCGGAACTCGATATACAACTTGATGATTTCGTTGTTGGTCACAGCTCGACCCACAAGCATGGTCCAGTCTTCTTCATCTTTAAGAAGACTGGCCGGAACATTTGGTTCCTTGAAGAACCACACTTGTGAGAATGCAAGAGGTATGTCCTCTTTGAGAAAATCAAGTAGTTCAGACAACGGATAACTTCGGACATTCATGCAATACTCCCTCTGTTCAGAATCAACGGTGGAGTAATTCTTGACCTCGCGGTCGAATTCTCCACCATAGTTAACTTGAAGCATAACATTAATTTGAGACATTTTGAACTTATGAAATTTAGAATTAGTAGAGAAGTGTATGAGGTGTGGTCAGTTTACAAATGAAGGGTAGTATTTATAGTGGTAGAATCACCTGTTTGAACGAATCCAAAGTTTGATTTATAAACACATGTTGAATACATAGAATCTCTGCTCAATATTGCTTTATACAGAGAATCTCTGCTCAATATTGCTTTATACAGCTTTATGCAGAGCATCTCTGCTCAATAATGCTTTATGCAGAGCATCTCTGCTCAATATTTCTTTATACAGCTTTATGCAGAGAATCTCTGTTAGGCATCTTTGAACGAATCCAAGATTTAAATTACCAAATATAATGAAAATAAAAATCACACCATTTATTAAAATTCAAGATTACACAATTTATTAAAATTCAAAATATAACAATTTATTAAACATAATACATAATGAAAATTAAGCGTTTAAACTTCTAAAGTTCGGTGGAAGGGCCCAGATGTGTTCAGTGAGATCATTTCGAAGTTGGTCGTGAATGTTTCTATCTCTTATTTCTTGTTCTCTTACTTCACGACTTCTAGATCGATTCCTTACATAGTTAGGATTAGCTTCATCAGTCCTAAGTAATTCTTCCTCTAGCCATGAAATGTTGAAGCCATTATCCTCGACTATCATGTTGTGCAAGAGCACACAACAATACAATATCCGCCTCAACTTGTTGACGGTGTGTGATCGTCCAACCATTTGTAAAATATGGAATCTACCTTGAAGAATACCGAATGTTCTTTCGACATCTTTACGTGCACTTTCTTGAAATCTTTTAAATTTTGCATGTGGCTCGTCGGTTGGGGTCGAATATGCCTTCATCAATATTGACCAATCTAGATAAATACCATCCGTTAAATAATAACCATTTATGTATTCATTTTCATTAGCAGTAAATGGAGCAAATGGTGCATTTCCATTCTTAATGTCATCAAACAACGAAGATTGATTTAAAACATTAACATCGTTGTTTGCACCTGCGGCACCGAAGAATGCATGCCAAATCCATGTATCATATGAAGCAACTGCTTCAAAAACTATGGTCGGATGACCTTGATGGTCACTAGTATATTGCCATTTCCAAGCATTTGGACAATTCTTCCACTTCCAATGCATGCAATCAATGCTTCCAAGCATTCCCTTAAACCCATGTTTTTCTTCGTGCGCGCTATACAAACGAGCTATATCGCTACTCGTTGGTTTCCTCAAATATTCATCAACATATAGTTCTAACACACATTTACAAAAGCTATTGAGATAGAGAATTGATGTACCTTCAGCCATTTGTAAATATTCGTCAAACATGTCCGCTGTTGTACCGTAAGCCAATTGACGCATCGCGGATGTACATTTCTGTATCGTAGTAAAACCTTGTCGACCAAGAGCATCATTTTTTTGTTTAAAATATTCAAAATGAAGTGGTAATGGATCGACATCGTAATTGATTATATCATTCACGATACGCTTAAATAATCTACTACTCATTCTAAAACGTCTCTTAAATCTATTTTCAGGATAAACTGGATTATTTGAGAAATAGTGTTTGTATAGATTATCACCTGCAAGTTCACGATCTCTACGAATATAAATTCGAGTTCGTGGAACACGTACATTGTTTGTAGCCTCTTCTGCTGCAGCCTCTTCAGCGTCTAATTCTTCGGCCAATTCTCGTAAAATCATCAAATCATCTTCATCATCCGAATCCCATAAATCAAAAAGTTTAAACAAAGCTTTTGCCATTGAATTTTTTGTTAAGTGTATAAAGTGATATATTGATAAAATTGTGTGAATAATTAAAATGGGAAGAGTGAGATATATATATATATATATATATATATATATATATATATATATATATATATATATATATATATATATATATATATATATATATATATATAAAGAAAAAAAAAATTCCTGCAATATTCAAACGGCTATATAGCCGTTACATCCACGTGGCTCACTCCCATTCGATATTCGCGTTTTCTTCTCCGGTGATGGAGTCATTGCGCCGAGCAAAAAATCCCTCCATCACGCCGCACAGGGGCGCGATGGAGGCGGGATCAAGGCAAAAATGGTTCGATCACGTTGCGTTGCAAATGGTCTTATGTATCTCTAAAAAAGGTCCCGCAGCCCCTATTATCATTATACAACCTCGTTCTTTTTCCCACAATCACTAATCTTCCTGACTCTTAAAATCGATTTCCCTTTTAATTAAATATATATTATACTAGGTTTTTGGCCCGTACAATGCACGATTTTTGAAAAATCAACTAAAAGATTAGTTTGATTAACTCAGAAAGAAGTTGCGTTGTTAAATTTAGAGGAGACATCTATAAATAAAAATTAGATGAATATGTAACATATATATCTATGAACAATGATCTTTCATCCCACAATTTCATCCTACTAATCCCTATATTATCATGAGATCACATCTGTCTTCCATTAATTATCTCTCCAATCCATTTTTCTTGAATTTTCATGTGTACTTGTATTATTGAGTAGCATTAATGGTAAGTTGAATTAGTAGGTTGATAAATCATTACTCATGTATATAAAATTTAATTAAATGAATAAATTAATTAAAATGGATAATTTCACAAGTTTTCTCAAAAGCTATTTTCATATAAAGATTTTTTAAAGTTTCAACAATATTTCCAATATCATAATTTAGTTCAACTTAGATAGATATAATCAAAATGCACATGATAATTCAATGTATATGTCACTATTATGCTTAAGAAAATACGTATATCACCTAGATGCCGTAAATTTTCAGGATAAAAAAATACTCTAAAAACTCTATATAGAGTAATTTTATTAAATTTACATCTTAATTCGAGTCATGATATTTCAATCTTACTTCTATTTTTTCGTATATTTATACTTTCTTCGTTTGTAAGTTATCAAATGTATACTAATCATATGTAATTCAAGAAGCAGATGATTGATATTCATAACTTATTTTTGTATTAAAATAGATACTTTATTATAAAATGATCAAAATAGATACTTTATTTTACAAATTATCAATATTCATAACTTAGTTTATGTACTAAATTGAAAAATCATAAACTTTCATATCTTCTTCTTTATTAAGTTGCATTATTCTAAACTTAAGTCATAATTAAAATTATATGGTACTTGATCTTAAGTCCGTGCGATAAATAACCGTTTAAAAAATGGATAATGATAAATTCACATGTGTTTTTGATACATCCACTTGTTTAATGCATTAGATATTTGTACTGTACAACTGTTACTACATAATTGAAAGTTAAACTTTTAGTTGAATATTTAATTTTAAACTAAAAGGTGTAAAGTTTAATAATAATTCATATTTGTTTTATAGTATATAGTCTTTACATATATTACTACATATCTTATTAAAATAGTGAAACAAAATATAAAAAATTATTAAATTATATTATTGGTCTTCATTAGCTAATTAACATAAGAATAGTTATATATACGTAGTATATATTAGTATTATATATATTATTTTTTTAAACCTTTCAAATATAATTAAAAACCTTCCAAATATACATAATTAAAAGGTGTTTTGTCTACTGATCAAACCAAAATCGTCTAGTATGAATAGATTTCGGGTTTGAGTGCTTGATTTGGGAAAATAGTAGATCAAATGTTTTAAATAATTGTGCAAATCCCGATTTGGAATCTGGATTCCAAGGGCGTAAAATAATCGATTGAATTAACCTTATCCGATCGGAATCTAATAAGCTAATATCTAAGAGTGAGGATTAATTCCGACGATGATCGGAGCACCGGCTGGAATTGGTTTAACGACTGGAGTGGTGTTACCGCAATTGATTTTGGCAGAGTAACATTAATGCATCCAGTGTTGTCCGAATGAAAGATCTTGTTTACGTATTTATAGATGTCTAGGAGGGAATGATGACGTGACACATGTCCCTTTCATGGTTGTAATGAACTTTGTCAATCCCGAGGGATGACGTGGCACCTGTCCCTTTCGTGGGGAATAACAGATCCTAACGAACTTCCCTAGATTTGCGGACTGACGTGGCACGCAACTTGATTGCATGCTTACTCCGTCGTTAGGTAATCATTCCAGGATGAAGTGTCTGCTCCGGGACAGTGCACTTACTCCGGGATAGTGTGCTTGTCCCGAGAGAATATCTTCGTGCCGTGATGGAACGCCATGTAGGTCCTGACGGTAGGTTGGTTCCGGTTAAGGCATCACGGTGCTCCCAGTCTAGCTGGGAAGGTTTCGCTTTCCACTTTGTTCCAAGTGTTTCTTCACGGTTATAGTTATGATGGCTGGCTGCACGACACCGGTTATGTGCATGTCATCTGGGTTTTCGGTCTTGCCGTTGGTCCGGCGTGGTAAAGTTTTCGGGATAACACCAGACGGATGTTGGGAAAAGAAGTCCGTATCCCGGTACGCGCAGTACCGGGTAAGATTTTTGCCGGGATACTTGCCTATTTTGAGACGGATCATTATGCGTATCATTATCTACTAACTTGAAACGTCATCAATTTTTAAAATAGAGATTAAAGAAGCATGTCACGTAAGATGTTTAAAATCTTGTTATATATGTTGGTGCATAATCCCGAGTTCTATGATGTAATAAGTTCTATTTGTATTATCGTTTACATTTCAGTCGTGTATCAACATTGTCATTGATATTGTGTGTTTGAATTGTTTAAGCAATGACGTAAAATGGTTCAAGCTGTTTGGTTGGCAGCTCAGACCGACGACTGATGGTAGAGACCATCGGTCGAGGGACTATCACCATCGGCAGTAGGTCAGAGACCACCAGCCGATGGTCACTGTAACTTTATATATATACGGGTGTTGGGTTTCATTGTTAGGTTACACACCTTACACACCCTAGCCATCGTTTTTCGCTGTTACTATTGTCCCAGACCATACCCCAACCAAATACACTTATCTAGGCGACGATTCTATCAATATTTCATTGGTTAGATTGATACCAAAGTGAAACTAGTATTCGATTCACTCTAGGTTATTGTTTTCCGCCTTTAATCTAGATACAACGTTTAATCTAAGGTCCAAGATCGTTTACAAAGTGGTATCAGAGCTGAGGCTTGCTGATATAAATGTTTTTAAGTCGAATTAAGTGTTTTTGTATTAGGATTTTTGGTCTAAACGGGTTTTTTGAGTAAAAGTTGAGATTTTTACGTTTAAATCTTGTGTTTTTGTGTTTATTATTGTTACTGGGTGTTTTTCTGAAGTTTCACCGGCTTTGTTTAAGTCTAGAACGTCAAAATCGATCAAAATTGAAGTTTTTATCGAAAATCCTAGCTTTTTCTGCCCAGAATTCGTAAGAACTACCCTCGGTCGATCGTCTCTGACCATCGACCGTTCGTCCTGACCCTCGACCGTTCGTCATACACAATCGACCGAGCGTCTCTTATTGAACCGGAGGAAGGTCTTTCATAACATAGAATCGTTTGTCTTTACCATCGGCCGTTCGTCTCTTGACCATCGACCGATCGTCCCCTATCATCGGCCGATAGTATCTTCCATCGACCGACGGTCATAATTCTTAGATTCAGTTACAAAGTCTACACCATCGGCTGTTAGTCATAGAACTCCGAACGATTGTCATAGACCTCCCACCGATCGTCACAGACCTCCGACCGATTGTCTTGTCCTTCGGCCGATCCTCTTTTGAGATAGAATCTTATAATTATATTTAATTAATCTTAATCAATCTTAATCAGTTAAAATGCCTGACACAAACGAACATGTGATGAATGAATACAGTGCATTAGTTATTGCACCTGGACTACAAAAACTATTACTGAATGAAAGTGAATCTGGTTCTTCGAATAAAGTACCTAGACTTGACAATCTTAAGAACTTCTTGGACTGGAAAGTTAGGTTTGTTATTTACTTAAACGGTGTCGATTCTCGACTTTGGGAATGTATTGAGAATCCGTATGTATGGCCATGCGGAGTAGATGGTGAACCCAAAGAAACTTCACAGTTTAGTCCCACAGAGCGTGAAGAGTACAATCTTGAGTGTAGATGTTATGCTCAGCTAACCCAAGCTTTGTCAAAGGAGATTTTTCAGCAATTTAAGAACCGAAATAAAACATCGTATACTATCTGGTTGGCTCTTCAATCAGCAACAGAAGGTACAACTACTTATCGTGCGACTAAGGGTAAGGTTTTGAAGGATGAATGGAGGGTGTTTGCAGCTCTCCCATCAGAATCTCTTGGACAGACTTTGGAGAGATATCGATTATTGGTTGCAGAGATGGCAGATTATGGGATTGAGGTGCCTGATGAAAAGGCAGTAAGGGTGTTGAAAGATGGTCTTCCAGAAAAGTGGGATCATGAGATAGAAAAGATTCAGAACAGGTACAGTTCGTCAGGTCGTCCATTGACACTAACAGCTTTTACTTCGAAGTTGATGGAGAAGGACATTCAGGATGAAGCAAAGAGAAAGAGACTTGGTTCTGTAGCTGCTGCTGCATCAACTTTAGCTTCATCTTCTGGTACTCATGCTCCACTACAGACAGCATACATATCAGCCAATGCTTCACAAATGTCTGCACCATCGTCTCAGTCTGGCTACTTTAATGCTAAATTACAAGCTCAAAATTCAACAATTAAGATGATTGAAGATTCTCCGATTCAACAGACTCAGACTCAGACTCAGACTCAGACTCCTGTGTTTCAAACTGAGAATATCAAGAAGAGATCTCGTAAATCTATTCAGGAAGATATGGCATTGGCAGCTATTTTTGTTAACTCATACAATGATATGATTGGTAGACAAGTGCTTAATAGTCATCTTGAAAATGAAGACTATAATCAGATTGATGAGGATGAGCTTGAGAGAATGGATATACTCTACTGTATGGGTAGCATTGTGAGACATGCTAGAAAGTACTTGAAGAGAACAGGATAAAGATCGTTGAGTTTAAATCGAGATTCAAAGTTTGGTTTTGATATGTCAAAGGTTAGGTGCTACAATTGTGATGAATATGGTCACTTTAAGAAAACTTGCACGAGACCACCCAAACCTGGTTTTCATGATCCTTTTCACCAGACAACCATCTCAGTTACACCACAACATGTAATTGTAGAGAAAGAATCTTCGGGTTCTGTTCAATCTAAGGCTTTGACTACAACGTATGCGGATGAAGTATGTGACTGGTCCATCTCGGTAGATACACAGAAAGCTAACATTGTGTTTGTAGGTAAAAGCGAAGCAGAAATTGAAGAGGAAAGAATTGTTCGAAAAAATGCAGGTTGTACTGGTAAGGATAATCCGAATTGCACATGCTATGTGTGCAAATGTGATGCTAGGTTGAAGAGAGCAGAAGAGCTTATGAAATTTTGCTTCAGGAAGAGGATTAAAGATAGGTTGTATGATAAGTTTCGCAAAGCTAAGGACTTATCAGATCTTGAGTTTACTACTGACTCGTCTGATGAAGAAGAAGGGATGAGTTGTCATGTTGGTACTTGGTTCAGAAAAGAGCTGGAACATTTGCTCAACTGTGATCTTAAGAGTGGTGATGAGAAGATTGTTACTGTTCAGAGTCCAGTTTGTTCAGATCAAGGTGAGGGTAAAGGAGGTTATGAGGCTGATTACTCGGATAGTACGAGCTCAGAGTCAGAATCAGAATCGAATGCAGATTCTCAAGTTGGAAGAAATGACTATGCATTCATGGCTAACACATCCGGTAATGATAAGGTATGTAATGACTCAATCTCTAATTGTTCTAAATGCATTGGTTATGAACAGGAAATTGAGAGGCTTGAATGTGTTATCACTAAGCTTAATGAGATATCTGTTATATGTGAGATTTGTCCTAAGCTTAGAATTGACCTTAAGAACCTAAGTTTGGAGAATCAGACTAATAAAAAGAACTATGATGATGCGCTTTTCTACCTTAATAAACAGAAAGACTATGTTGATGTGATTAAGTCTTTAGAAAATCAGGTAGGTCACTTAAAATCAACTGTTATAGATGATGGAAAAGTGATTACTATGTATTTGGGACAAATAGAGACTCTTAAGGCAGAAATGGATTCATTTAAGTTGAAATACGAGTCTGAGAAAGCTAGGATTGACAATTGGCAGAGGATGTCTTATGTGAAACAGACTTTGAATCCTCCTAAACAGCAGGGTTTAGGTTATAACTAGGTTGCCCTGCCACTTTTGGGTGAATATATTAACAAACCGGTTGAGAAAAGTAAGGGTCCAGTTGTAGAACCAGGATATGGTAAGCCTAAGGAAACACCTGTTGAGAGTTCTGGTAAGGTAGCTGAGTCAAAGAAACCTTTAGATGTTGTCTATGAAACAGAGTCAGATACTGATATCGACACTGAGAAAGACAGCAAACCTTTTAAGCTTGTCACTAAACCAGTTACCATTCTGAAAAATCTTGCTAATGCTAGTAAAATGACTGAAAGTCAAAAGGCTCAGTCTAAGAGCACTGTGACTCCCAAACAGAATAAGAAGAAGAACACTCAGGGAGTGTCACCTAAGTTTGTCAGTAAGGGAAGGATAGACGAAACAGGTCCTAAGGTAGAACAACCACCAACAGGTGCGAGTTCCAATTCTGGTAATCTGTCCAAGTATGTTCCGCTTGGTCGTCGACAGACTGTTAAGCAACAAGTCTCGTCAACCCCTATGACTAGACAACGTACTGAACCACCTAGGAGATAGTTTTCACCAATTAGACGCAAATTGTTTAACTCTCATGATGTTGATAATGTTAACTGCTTCAATTGTGGAAGGTTGGGATACAGGGCTATGAATTGTAGACCCATTCGACAGACACCCAGAAGGAAGGTTGATCTTAGTCCAAATTGTTCCTTTAATAGGAGATCACCTTCACCAGTGCTTAATTCTTCTTCTGTGAAAACAAATGATAAAAGGGCTTTTCAAACTAATATTTACTATAGAAAACCATTACCGAATAACACAGTTTGGAAACCTAAATCAGAAGTTAAGGATGTTCAAAATCCTGACGGTCCTTCTGGATCTAAAGGACAATGGGTGGAGTTGCCAGTTGTTGGTGTTGATGGGAAACCCACTGCCATTAGGGCATGGGTGTCATACCCCGTCCAAAATCTTCCTGAACGAACACAATAACATATGGTACCATCGCGATGAACTGACTTCTATATGCCTTGAACGACTCTAAGTAATATCTTTAAAATGAGCAAATGCACAGCGGAAGGTTTCTTTCATACCTGAGAATAAACATGCTTTAAAGTGTCAACCAAAAGGTTGGTGAGTTCATAGGTTTATCATAAAATAATAAAATTCATCATTTTGATAGACCACAAAATTTAAATCCTGCATGGTACAAATGGGCCCGAATCCTATACCCACCTGTAATGTACATGCGATATCTTTTAAATACAGTACACTTTTCTCGTGTACGAAATCATCTCTCATAAATCTTAGTAACCGTACACATATCTCGTGCACAAAAATAACATACACATAACCTGTGTATAAAATCATTCTCTCGATACATAACATTCATATCAATTGGTGGCAATTATCATGTCCACATAAATCAATGGTGGCAATTATCATGTCCACATAATTCAATGGTGGCAATTATCATGTCCACATAATTCAACAATAATCCGCAGAACTTCTGTCTGCATAATAATTCATTCGAGGAATGTTTTGCTTGTGTCTATCTCGTCAAACATTTATAAAAGCATTTCATATATTCGCAGTTCAAAATATATTTCAAAAGCATTTAATAAAGCAGTTGTAAAAACAGCGCATGTATTCTCAGTCCCAAAAATGTAATGAGTAAAAAGGAATCAAATGAACTCACCTAATATATTTTGTAGTAAAAATACATATGACTATATTGAACAATGCAGGGTTGGCCTCGGATTCATGAACCTATATCAATTATATATATATATATATTAAAACATATAATGAAAATCAAATAATTCCATCTATTAATTATATAGTATTTGTATATTTAATGTTGTAGTTTATATATAATTTGTATTAAACTCTAATATATTCATATCTTAAATTGCATGTTATATATATATAGATATTTATTTTGCATATACATAATAGAAATGTTAATATTTTTAATATAAAATTATAGATGTTATTAATATAATTTTAGTATAAGTATATTTTTATATACAAAATATTTATTTGTTATTATGATATATTAATAATGAAAATGAAATTTTAAATAAAAAGGTAGTTTTACTAATAGTATTAGTTATAATAATAATATAAATAAAAAAATGATACTTTTGAATGATACTTTTGATAATACTAATAATGTTAATAAAAGTGTTAATTTTTAAAAAAAAATCGTTTAATAATAATAATATTAATACTAAAAATAATAATTATGATAGTATTAAAAATGATAATAATAATTCTAATAATAATAATAATAATAATAATAATAATAATAATAATAATAATAATAATAATAATAATAATAATAATAATATCAATAATCCAATTTATACCAGCAATCATAGTCATCATCATATCAACATCGTTCTATAACATTATCATCGTTCTACATTATTTTTATTAATCTTAATAATCATAACCAACTTTTATATCATCAATTATATCGTAAACCCTATTCTTACTACTTTATTCTTAAATTATAATTTTATTCATGAGTCCTACTGATAATCATACTTATAAACATAATATGTGCATGTGTGTTACGTTTTTATCTATTTTACTCAAGACATTTTTTGTACATCAAATCAAGATCTTTTATTGATCAAATAAGTTTGTCTAAGTTACCATGTTTGTAGCTAATACATGCTAGTAATACTAATTGTAGTTATACTATATATAAAGTGTATATTCGAACTAGAGTTTTAGTTAGTACCATAGGAGTAAATGATCGAAGAAAAATGGGTGCGCGTGAGTTTTGAAGAGACCGAACAGCTGCAAATAAAACTGGACAGCAGCAGCCCAGTTTAAAAACCCAACTGAAATTGCAGTCCAATAATATAACCCGATAAGAAAGATAGGCCCAACAGACGAATCACTCAGCCCAATCAATTTATGAGGCTGTGTTGTGGTTTGTTCTTGGATTGTGACAAAGAAAAGAAACAAGCAGCAACAAAGGAAATTCGTGGTTGATTCTTCGAACACAAAATCAACAGGATAACATCACGATAGTATTTATCATTATCATTCTACCTTTTTATAATCATAAACATCATTGCCCTAATCTCTTCATTATCAATTGTAATCCTCGTTAACCAGCATAAGTAAACAGAAAATAATATACTCACATCATCATCATATTATTCACGACTAACATCCATCATCATCATATCATAATCATAATCATAATCATAATTATAATCATAATCATAATTCTACTCATCAGTTAATTATTATGGTTACCATCCATCTATAATCATCTTCATCATCAATTATAATAACATCGTATCTAACATGTCATCTTTGTTATCACCAGAATGAAAACAGAAATTGATACAGCAACAGAATCACAAAACAGTGGCAATAATCTTAATATAAATGACGGTTTGATGATTCAAAAGAAAAAAAAATAATGAAACAGAAAGATAGCATAGCAGCAGCAAGAAGGATAGCATATCAACAACAAAAATAATCAATCATCTTGTTTTAAATCAATTAGCAGCTTCCAAATATTATGGGGTATCAGTCTGGTTTAATCACACAAAAGGAGAAAAGAAAAAAAATATCTGTACAGGGGTGATCAAAAACAATCAAAGAATGTGAATCGAATAATGGGTGCCCAAAATCGATTGGAACAGATCTTTTGGGTAGTGATTAATATACCTGTGAAGTAGCTTGATTCATAACAGCACCAAAAGAGGAATTAATCGAAGAACCGGACCGTTACACGTATGAACTCAAAATCAAAACTCAGAATTTAAAGAATTTTAGATCAAGAATTCTTCACGAAACCTGCTACAAATCACCATTAATATACTCCTGAGTTATCAATTGATCTTGAAACAACTTATAAATTTCAAATTTGAACAATTACGATTTATTTGACTTTTTGATCCGAAGTTTGACCCTTTGAATTTGAGTTTGATTTGGCGAGTTAAAACCTGAGGATTTGAAAAACATCCACTACATGATTTTGAACCCTTCTGCATTTCTACTTCTCTTCAATTCATCTTGAACCAATTCAAAGGTTAATTGGGTTTGAGTATATGAACAACAGATAGTCGATTGCCTTTCTTTTTAATTTCTGTTTCTTCTCTTCCGTATAGCAGCAATCAAAGGATTTATAAGAGTAGTTGAATGATTGATGTAGTAATAAGATGTGATTGAAGTTGTTTTCTAGCGATGATTGAAGGTGGATTGAGTCTCACGAGTTGAATAGAAGAGAAGGAAATAAATAAAGGGGATAATGATGTCTGATCTGTTTTATATATATTTATTATCTATTTCTATTATATATAATATATAATATATATTACTAATAATATTAATCATAATTACATTAATATTAATAATTAATAATAATATTAATTATAATTACATTAATAGTAATAATATTGATAATGTTAATAATAATAATAATAATAATAATAATAATATTAATAATAATAATAATAATAATAATAAAAGTAAAATAATGATAATAAAAATAAATTTTTTTAATAAGCTTATATAACCCATCTCAGATCCCCGTTTATTTTAGAATCATATAATTTCGAATTTATCTTGGTTAATATCAATCTGAACATCACACGAGTTATACATCATTTAATATTTATTTATTTATTATTAATATATTTTTTATATACTTTATATATATATATATATATATATATATATATATATATATATATATATATATATATATATATATATATATATATATATATATATATATATATATATATATATATATATATATATATATATATATATATATATATATATATATATATATATATATATATATATATGTGTGTGTGTGTGTGTGTGTGTATGTATCTATAATAATATCATATTTTAACCTTTTATTTTACATAGTTAATTCTAACAACTAAATCATTTCATAATTTTATTTAATATACATATAGATTCATTTTCATAAGAATTTAATTATATTTTTATTTTACATTTTTAGTTTTAACGATTAAATCGTATATCAATATTTTCAGTTATTATATATACATATATTTATATATATTTACATATATGCACATCGGTTGTTCGTGAATCATCGGCAGCAGTCGAAGGGTAAATGTATATATGAACACAGTTCAAAGTTTTTGAGACTTCAGCATTACAAACTTTGCTTATCGTATCGAAATCAAATAAGATTCAAGTTTAAATTTGGTCAAAAATTCCCGGGTCATCACAGTACCTACCAATTAAAGAAATTTCGTCCCGAAATTTGAGTGAGGTCGTCGTGGCTAACAATAAAAATGTTTTCATGACGAATATTAGTTGATGAATAGAGTTTTATCATCATTGAGTAATATGGATAAAACAATTTGATTCATTCGAAGAGTACGAATGAAGCTATCACAAAAGAGTGAAATGAGTAAATGACGATTTGACTTAACTGGTGACGTAATCACGTTTGAATTCCGGAATTCAAGGAATTTAAAGAAAATCTTCGAAATCTAAAAGATTTGATTCTTCGGTGAGTAAGGGAATTAAGATTTCTATAATTAAATACGATGATCTGCCTCGATTACTTTGTCTGATATTTCCATTATAAATTAAACTCTTTCGTTCTATTATTCTCACCATTCCTATACTTTCCTTCTTAGTTCATACATCCAAAAGATCGAAAAAATGCTTAATCCCATTCTAATCCCTGATATTTTCCTAATTATCATTTCTGTCATCCTTCTTTTCAATCTTCCACCAGAAAGATTTGGTTACTTCTACTATTACCTTGAGATGATACTATTCTTAATTCTACCGTGTATTTATATTGTTATTTGTATTAATATCCACGGTTTGTAACCTCCGTGTTTTTGTTGGGCTTTATATTCCCTCTTATATTTTGAAGTTTTATACTTTTGTTTTCTCTTCCCGACTTTAAGTCAAGCGAATAATGGTTCAGAATTCGTAGATATAAAGTTTCGAATGATTATAATGTTCTAAGCGAGAAAGAATGTAATAGCATGATTTAATTTGTCAAATTACCAGAATCACTGAGAATAGAACTATCAAGAATATATTTTCTTGATATGTTCAGAAGTTAATCAGAATGAAAGAGTTATGTAACATGACACATGGTGACGTTATAATCTGTGAATCATCATGTTCCATTTAGAAACTCAGCATGACTTACTGTAATATAATAACATTGATCAAGTGTCATTATATTATACTAACTCATGCATCAATTTCCAACACTACTCCAGAAGTCATTCATAATTTAAACTCGAATTTTAAAGAAATTTAGAAACTAAAATGGTTTCCTTTATGATGTAATACGGATAGCACGAAGAGATAACTAATTTTGGACAAGAAGAGTCATGAAAATATCCTCAGAAATATCAAAGATATTTATGATGATATTTTGGGATTCCTACGTTCGATGGTTGATGAAGAAAGATTTTACGCAAGATTTTAACATGAGTACGGAGCAAGATATTTGTTGAAGGTTTCATCGAATCCAGAATTACCTAGATTCTTTGAATATATGGTATGGTCCTGGTATTTAGCCTTGTTCTCCTTCATGGTTTGCTCAATCTGTTTTTTAGTACCAAATTTTCTAAGGTTTTCCAACGTATCCTTCTTTATCATCATACTTTTGACTGTTAGGGCCTTTTACGGTTGTCTACAGTTTCTGCTACTTCATTCAACTTTTCAACATTCAGAGTATTGATTTGTAGACTGAATGCTCTTCAGGATTTCAGAATGGAAGGTTATAATTCTAAGAGATAAATGTTATATGGATACATATAACTGTTGATATGGAAACGTTGTAAGGCTTACAATACAGATTTGCTGATTCCCGGTAATTGGTATGGCAATTCTTATTACAAGATGCGGATGAGTACATGATGAGACTTCAATAGATAAATATAGTGATTTATCGAAGAGTTTTAAGCCAAGGAGCAACGAGGTTGCTGGTACATCTGTTGGTAATATGATGGAATATAAAAGGTTCTCCGATAATAAAAGAGCATACATATATATCAAGGTTATAATAAGGTTGTTTCAGACGAAAAGTCGAAGTTGACTTGCTGGAGCTGTGACAAAATTTGCTACTTTGAAAAGGGATTGTAAAGGTATTTTGGGTAATAATAACGCTAAAGGAATTAGCACAGCTATGTGTTAAATGTTTACTCAGTTTCCGAGAGTTTTTCATGTGTATATCTATATGTATAAGTTCTTCCTTTAGTAGGTATCGTGTGGTTGGATCATCCTCTCGATTGAGGTGTTTTCAAGAGTCATGAAAGATTTTGAACGCAGATTGTAATCGTCAAGATACAAATGAGGTTTAAGATGAAATCAAGTGGCAAACTTGAAGAAATGTTTAGTTTCATATGTTTTAATCAATATTTTAATTCATTTTAATTGTCCAATGTTTTTAGTTCACAGTCGATAGTCCACAGTTAGCAATTTAATAATTCATATATAGTTTAATTTTTAATATCCAGATTAATTAATACGTATCGTGACCCGTGTACATGTCTCAGACTCGATCACAACTCAAAGTATATATATATTATTATAGAATCAACCTCAACCCTGTATAGAGAACTCGATCATTACTGCATATAGAGTGTCTATGGTGATTCCAAATAATATATATAGATGCGTCGATATGATATGTCAAAACATTGTATTCGTGTCCCGATATTTAAAGTGCGTAAAATAAATAACAGAAAATAAATGACGATAAATAAAGTGCGTAAAGTAAATAACAGAAATTAAATGACAATAAATAAAATTGCGAGAATTAAATTGCGATAAAATGTAATACGGAATTAACAGTTAGCTAGGAACAGTTAGCGTGGATTCTTAACAAAATTTTTCTCATAGATAATTTGTTTGTTTCTAACAAATTTTATTTTGTCCAATGTTTTTCTTCATTATGCCACTTGTTGGATTCTGATAGGTCAAAACTCAAATATGAAATGGAATGAAAATGGTTATTCTGTGGTGAACGGATTCGTATCTTTGTAGATGTAAGTAGGATAGTAAATGAATGTTGAATCAGATTTGAAGAATGTACAGTGTAACTTATTAATGTGAAATCTAAATATTCCTCGGGTATTACCTACCCGTTAAAATATTTTCATCATTAACAGTTTGTACAAAAATTTTCAATTACAATCTTTATGAAAATATATATACATATATATTTTCTTCAGATGTAATCATGGATTTAATGGGTTAATATAATATTAAACTCATTTAGTTTTCGGTTGGAACTAGAATAAATAATCTCTAATACTTTAGAAATTACATATTCGCCATGTCGAACGAAGATAAATGAGGTAGAACGATACGTAGAACGAAGATCATACTCGAAGTACAGATGGTGATATTAAAGCATGGATTGTTGATGGTACTGGTGCTGTTATTGATGGTACTGTTGGTGCCGGTAATGTTGCTGAAGTTGGTAGATTTTGCACCATATTCTCCAAATTGATTATTCGAGCTCGAAGTTCGCTAACTTCTTCTATTATTCCGGGATGATTGTCAGTCGGAACGAGCGGATGAATAAGGTTTAGAATTATGGATAGAATATAATCATGTCGAACTACTCTGGAAATGAGGCTGAAAATGGTGTTTCGGATAGATTTGTCGGTAGGTGCTTCAGGTTCTTCGCCAAGAGGGCAATTTGGTGGATGGAAAGGGTCGCCTTCTTCGTGTCTCCATTGTTTAAGTCGACTACGAACTCATCAGATGAATTAGGGATGACTGATTGGTTGATTCATTCTGGTTATACTGCTTTCGAAGTTCGAGTGGAAATCCATATCGGAATAGCTGTCGGAATAACTATCGGAATAGCTATCGGAATCTGAGGGACTCGAACTGGTTGAGGGATTCATCTCGTACGATCAGATGAAGGATTTTTGATAAGAAATAGATTATAGGATGTAGATTAGTACCCTGCAATACATAATTTACATATGCATATATAATACTAAAATCCCATAAGTTACGGAGGAATCTACGGAATATGTCAGGCAAAGTCTACAGTAACAGATATGCTAAGATATGAATTAGCAGATACGCTAAGATACGAATTTTTATCTATACACTATTCATGCAATCCAGGCAGTAAGATATGTCTAGATTAAGAATGATAAGCAAGTAATTTCCTAAGGATGATAAGCGGATGATTTTCGACACGAAATGATAAGCAAAACTTTTGACATGCAGACACGGTCGAAGTCCAGACTCACTAATGCATTCTAACGACTATCAGTTAGACACACTAATGCATGAACTGGTTCGCTAAGACCACCGCTCTGATACCACATGTCATACCCCGTCTAAAATCTTCCTGAACGAACACAATAACATATGGTACCATCGCGATGAACTGACTTCTATATGCCTTGAACGACTCCAAGTAATATCTTTAAAATGAGCAAATGCACAGCGGAAGGTTTCTTTCATACCTGAGAATAAACATGCTTTAAAGTGTCAACCAAAAGGTTGGTGAGTTCATAGGTTTATCATAAAATAATAAAATTCATCATTTTGATAGACCACAAAATTTAAATCCTGCATGGTACAAATGGGCCCGAATCCTATACTGTAACAACCCCGATCCGTTTAACCAAAAATAGAGTACATTTTTTTTTATTAGTTAGGTCCCATTAATACAATACATTTTCAACTCTGTTTTAATCAAAACATAACATCGTAATGATACGTTTAACAACCTATCATGACCCTTGGTACACAAATTACACTTTACAAAATCATTTGTAATAATGACCCGATCACAAGAAATACGGGTTAATACACAATAACCCAACCCGATACCAAGAGCATAATTCCGGGGACTACCAAATCCCCAAATCCCCAAATCCGCGTCCAAAACTCCAAAAGCTACCCCATCGAGCCCAAGCGCTCCTACACATCTAGTGTAACGACTAGCTAACTTCACATACACAATACCTGAAAAAGGTAAACAACGAGAGGGGTAAGCTTGAAGCTTAGTGAATGCAATAATTATACATATACATATATAACCTACTTACTTGCAATCACTTACACAATTACCGCATACACGCTAGCAATATAATTAGCATACCATCATAAAGTATAACGCTAAATCTCCAATACGCAAGCTAGCACAAACAATAGCATATAACTTGAACAATATAATATGCTACATTACAACACAAATAACATTGATGTTCACAACATCCATTAGTATTCAAGACTAGCCCCGTGAATGGTATCGTCAACATCGAACTTAAACCCCATTCGCCCTATTTAATGTGGTATCGTCAACATCGAACTTAAAACCCACATATGAGGTATCGTCAACATCGAACTTTAACCCCTCATCAAAATCACTACAATAGTGGTATGGCATCGTCAACATCGAACTTTAACTCCATACATTAAATAGCAACTCGCACGAGGATATGGTATCGTCAACATCGAACTTTAAACCCATACCCCACAAGTAAATAAATCATATATATACATATATAATTATTCCACTCACCTTGTGAACTCGAGCATTACAAACCATGAGCGAAATCTCCACCACACACAACCGAGCAAGATTTTACCTATAATACGCATATAGGTATACACATAATCAACATATAATCTTCTTTGGACTCTTGACCCACCCGAATGAACAACAAGTGCAAAATATACCCTTTTGCACTTTTAACGCTACCCGAAGGTCCAAAACTAACGAGACTAGTTCTCGCGTTCTCGAAATACCCAAATATGTCAACTTTAACCTCTAAACGCATACTAGCTCGTATTTTAAACAAAACCCATTCCATGGTTGACCAAGTTTGACTTTATTGCTAAAACATCAAATTTTAACCTAAAATCACTTCTCGCGAGTAATTACATCAAAAGCATCATTTAACACTTAACACATGCGTTTAACATCCAATTAATCCTAATTAGTGTCATCCTCAATTTTGACCCAATTCAAATTGCTCATTTTGACCAAAGTCATAAAACGCCCCAAAATCACTAACGACTAGTGATTATATTTCCAAGACAACCACTAACACTTAAATTAAGTATTTACCTACTTGATTTACCAAAACTTGACTTAAAACTTAATTTGACACCGAATCAAGCTTACTTGTCCCGAAATACCCATTTGACCCGTTTTGACCTAAATTAGGGTTTACACCCAAAAACCAAGTCAACACAAGTGTTCTAACGTTTAACCAATACACGCAAGACCCAAACTCATAATTTCATCACTCGAAACCCATTTTGACACATAAACCCTAATCTTGACCCATTTCAAAATTAGTCAACTCAAATACACCCAAAAGGGTTCCAACGCTTTCAAAATCACTAAACTAAGTGATTACACCCAAAACCAAAGCCTAGTCATGGCCAAAACGTCAATCAACCCAAAACCCGCCATGTATCAAAAATAACTAGTTTCCATAAACCCACTTCATCATCTAAATGGGTTTTACAACTAAAAAGCTAAAAACCCTAACTTGAATATCAAATCATAAAGATGAATTTCGGAGTTAGAACTTACCATCACTATCACAACGTAGCCGTGAACGAGGAGAACAACTTTAACTCTTGAGACCCGACCCGAATCACTCTTCTTCATCCCCGATTCGAGCTTTCTCTCTCTAAACCCTTTACTCTCTCTCTAGAGTTTGGGGTGTGAGTGGGAGGGAAGAAATGAGAAGGAAATGAGGTTTGGATAAGATTGGGTTCAGTTTTATGGCCAAAGACCCGTCCATATGTGAAATACCAACTTTGCCCCTCATTTAACTCATTAAAAGGCTGAAAAGTACCAGAACGTGCCTATTGTCGCGCCGCGGAGCAGGTTTGTCGCGCCGTAGTCCAAAGGGTGGTTTTAGATCACTTTTTTTTAAGCTTTCTGACCCTCAAAATAGGCATTTGTCGCGCTGTGGCCATTCTGGTCGCGCCGCGGCATTTGCCTGTTTCATCTGAACTTCAGCAAACTTGTTTTGGCCATAACTTTTTGACCGTAACTCCGTTTTCGATGAATCAAATATCGTTAGAAACGTAATAAGATTTTCTTTCCAATGGTATGGCTTTGAAACATCTACACAAACTTTATTTGGGGTCGAAAAGGTACGTACACACCTTGTGACTCCAAACAACGTCCAGTTTTCTTCGACGTTCGAGCAAGCAACACGTACATGTCTCGTACACTTCATACACGCATCGTACACCATAAATACATTATGTACAATAAATATTTGGGTCTTACAACTCTCCCCCACTTAAACCCGATCACATCCTCGTGATCTTCGTCACTTAACCCATCCGGACCTACATCCTATGGTCCTTCGACGTACTTTCGAACTCGAAGTCTACGAAATTTCCCGCAACACGAAGATCTTACACCGCACTTAAGCGACCCTTCCGATGAATCACCCCCTTTCAACTTAATCTCCATCCGCGATTTACCAAATCCACGAATCCGAGCACTAGAAACTTGCTCAATCCCTCACATCGGGAAGAACTCAACCAATCTCGTACCGAGATATCACCCCTTTAGTATACCCTTAACAAGTACAATGCCAATAGTAACCACCTACCACAATAAGGTCAACATCCAAAATGACGAAGATCGAGTAAAAGTAGATCCTTACGAATAACACTTACCACTTAACATCCCTTCAAGTTCTCTCGGATATAACTCGCAACAAGCTACATCCTTAACTATATCACCCAACGCGATCTACTAGGTCCACTCCGCTGTGACCCAAGTCTTGCATTAATCCAAATCGAGAAGGATTCATGCCGCGTTAAACTCCGTGCTTCACCGGTTCATAAATGTACACTCAACCGTTCAATCATGAATGTTCTCTAATTCAAGAACCAACTCCCCTCGTCTCCACAACCGGGTCATTCCTTCAACGAAGAAATTTTGGTATCACCAACTAATCACACTAGGGATACAAACTTTCCCATGAATGGATCCGCACACGACCTTCCGTCTCTGAATTAATCCAGGACGACAATAATACACCACAAGTTAGACAAAACATCAACACTTGACACAGGGTTTCTCCCCTAAACCCAATAACACATCCATACAATACGGCTTCCTAGCACTAGCATGGAAACTATTTACGTACTAGAATCCTGTCAATAGCGAATTATCATCCCAACAATTCGCAATTCGTCACGCGACCTTCAAAAGTATTCACCAACACTCGGTAAATCCTCTTACCTAGACCGCCCGTTAAGGATAGCCTCGACATTTCAATGCAACCAACACGTCACATCACTAGGGAACACACCCCTGCAAAGAAACAATATCCGCGTATCTCTATGTGACACAATCGGAACCGTCACTCCGCGCCTCACAATCGTCCATAAAATGGAATAATCCACTGACGATTTCCACGATCACGTTTCCCGAAAGGGAATATATAGTATCCATACCGAAATCGAACTCGTACCTACTCAACAGCACTATCCGAGTTTCGCACCAACCCAATTTTCATCACGAGAGCACCCGCAACGACAGTTACATTCTCTCACGTCCGTGATCTCACACTTCACACTTGGTCTCATACCGCACTTGGTACTGCACGACCACCTTATACAAGAAGACTTACACTTCACTTGATCTAACACCACCGGAGATTCCTCGGGCGGCAGTAAAAACTCCCCCACTTAGGATTTATCTCTCCATTCTCACCGCCAAGATGATAACATCCCGCGGAATTGTAATTCCACGTCACACCTGACCATTCTCACCGTTGGTCATAAACATCAAATCACCGCAAATTCACTTTAGGCTCTTAGAGCCGACATGTACTATCACTTGAGACATCGTACACGCCACGACATCGCGCCGTCATACCACAAATCATAATTAACAGCTCTTCATCGTTCGCAAAGTGAACTCCACCAAAGTCCCACTCACGCCTCTATGACTAGGCACATGCCACACCGCTTAATCAGTCAAGCATCACAGTCGAGATCACCCGACCTTCTATGCAATGAACCTTTATCAACAATTGCTCACTCTCATGGAGAAGAGTGACCAATCCGACACAATAATTGGATCGATCGCAATATCAACGCTTCATCATAACCTTCGACCTAATCGACCATTAAGTCCGGCACCGGCTCACCGGTCATCTTTACTCTTCTAACACTAAAAAGCAACAAGATTCGCTCATCCGTCACTTCCCAAGAAGTGTTTACCAAAATGCTCTTAAACTTCGACTTTCGCAACCGTCGAATTACTATCACCCTTCGATCACTATATAATATCCGCTGCTTCCAAGGGTATCTCACGGGCACCCTAAGCACAAAGTGATCACACCACTACTGGAGTTGGACATTACACTAGCAGGTAAAGAGGCACCTGACGTAGTGTCATGTAGACTCCTACCACAATCTATCGAATTTTAGAACTCGATCTTTAGGTTCCATACACCCAATGTCACCCATCTCACCACAATAATAACCCGAAGTCATACCTAACTGACAAGCCTTACGGTTTATTGTCTTCTCGAAAGTTCCTAGAGATCACACACTACCCACAATTTCCACAAGGCCAAAACGATATAGCCTAACGAAACCTTTCATCCAACACTAAGGAGATGCTTGGAAACACCAAGTCTTACATCCTTCCATACCTCGATAAAACTACTACTACAAGGGATATTCCATTAGGAATGTTACCCTATAATCCACAACACACTAACGCAACCGTCGTCATACGGGTCCTACTCCCATGAGCTTAATGACCCAAAGACTCCCCGATTCGCCAATTCCAAGGCAACTCACAACAAGAATCCTAACACAATTCTCTAACCACACACTCTACCGAGTGTAACTCAAACCACAATCATTAGACTTGTCGCATTCCATTACGGAATTCAAGTCCTCGTCGCACACGCGCACAGGTAAATCAGTCATCGTAGTTACGATGAGTAACTTCAACGAATGACAAATCTCAAAATGCACCCACTACTTAGTGTGACTAAGCATGCACCAACCTCGTGAGTTGGCTCACTCACTTAACCAAACAAATCTACAGTAACACTTCCCAACTCGCAAAGAACTCGATGTGATAACAAGCACATCACTCGAGACCACTATATCTTAGGAACCAATAAAAGATTCCTAATTCGTCCCGTTCTACCCCAACCATGCCACGTTTCCTCCGTTCGGTACTTGTCATGTCATGCTCGATGTCAAGATACACTTTCGTAATAATGGTGATCAATCACTATTACAAATGCGTACCTTACCATTTCCACATGGTCATGCAAAGTACTTTACCCGGACTGACGCAACATTCACACAAAATAACACGCGATAACTCCTAGTACCCAAATGACCAAAGTCCTTACCGCGAACTTGATCACTCAAACCGCCAAACATTCGAATCTCTCCAATAGATTCGTCTCTAGGACACCGCACCAATAGATACCTGTATATATACACCTATATACAATATAATAATAAATATACACAAGTACACCGCAACCACAAGTCAACCTACAACCTAGGTGACTATCACTAAAACAACGTCCAAGTTCGCCTACTTACATTAGGCACTAGCAAGCTAAGGCACTAATTTAAACACGAAATAAGGTCCCCACATAATCACACTTTGGACAAAAACAAGTCCTAGTTAGTCACCTACTCTAAGGCACTAACAAACCTAAATCTGACCCGTATTCCTACAAGTCCCGCAAATAACGCACATCCGCCAATAAGTCTAAGACTAGGCACCTATTCCAAGGTCACCTAATTCCCTTAGACTATGCTCTGATACCACTTGTAACAACCCCGATCCGTTTAACCAAAAATAGAGTACATTTTTTTTATTAGTTAGGTCCCATTAATACAATACATTTTCAACTCTGTTTTAATCAAAACATAACATCGTAATGATACGTTTAACAACCTATCATGACCCTTGGTACACAAATTACACTTTACAAAATCATTTGTAATAATGACCCGATCACAAGAAATACGGGTTAATACACAATAACCCAACCCGATACCAAGAGCATAATTCCGGGGACTACCAAATCCCCAAATCCCCAAATCCGCGTCCAAAACTCCAAAAGCTACCCCATCGAGCCCAAGCGCTCCTACACATCTAGTGTAACGACTAGCTAACTTCACATACACAATACCTGAAAAAGGTAAACAACGAGAGGGGTAAGCTTGAAGCTTAGTGAATGCAATAATTATACATATACATATATAACCTACTTACTTGCAATCACTTACACAATTACCGCATACACGCTAGCAATATAATTAGCATACCATCGTAAAGTATAACGCTAAATCTCCAATACGCAAGCTAGCACAAACAATAGCATATAACTTGAACAATATAATATGCTACATTACAACACAAATAACATTGATGTTCACAACATCCATTAGTATTCAAGACTAGCCCCGCGAATGGTATCGTCAACATCGAACTTAAACCCCATTCGCCCTATTTAATGTGGTATCGTCAACATCGAACTTAAAACCCACATATGAGGTATCGTCAACATCGAACTTTAACCCCTCATCAAAATCACTACAATAGTGGTATGGCATCGTCAACATCGAACTTTAACTCCATACATTAAATAGCAACTCGCACGAGGATATGGTATCGTCAACATCGAACTTTAAACCCATACCCCACAAGTAAATAAATCGTATATATACATATATAATTATTCCACTCACCTTGTGAACTCGAGCATTACAAACCATGAGCGAAATCTCCACCACACACAACCGAGCAAGATTTTACCTATAATATGCATATAGGTATACACATAATCAACATATAATCTCATTTGGACTCTTGACCCACCCGAATGAACAACAAGTGCAAAATATACCCTTTTGCACTTTTAACGCTACCCGAAGGTCCAAAACTAACGAGACTAGTTCTCGCATTCTCGAAATACCCAAATATGTCAACTTTAACCTCTAAACGCATACTAGCTCGTATTTTAAACAAAACCCATTCCATGGTTGACCAAGTTTGACTTTATTGCTAAAACATCAAATTTTAACCTAAAATCACTTCTCGCGAGTAATTACATCAAAAGCATCATTTAACACTTAACACATGCGTTTAACATCCAATTAATCCAAATTAGTGTCATCCTCAATTTTGACCCAATTCAAATTGCTCATTTTGACCAAAGTCATAAAATGCCCCAAAATCACTAACGACTAGTGATTATATTTCCAAGACAACCACTAACACTTAAATTAAGTATTTACCTACTTGATTTACCAAAACTTGACTTAAAACTTAATTTGACACCGAATCAAGCTTACTTGTCCCGAAATACCCATTTGACCCGTTTTGACCTAAATTAGGGTTTACACCCAAAAACCAAGTCAACACAAGTGTTCTAACGTTTAACCAACACACACAAGACCCAAACTCATAATTTCATCACTCGAAACCCATTTTGACACATAAACCCTAATCTTGACCCATTTCAAAATTAGTCAACTCAAATACACCCAAAAGGGTTCCAACGCTTTCAAAATCACTAAACTAAGTGATTACACCCAAAACCAAAGCCTAGTCATGGCCAAAACGTCAATCAACCCAAAACCCGCCATGTATCAAAAATAACTAGTTTCCATAAACCCACTTCATCATCTAAATGGGTTTTACAACTAAAAAGCTAAAAACCCTAACTTGAATATCAAATCATAAAGATGAATTTCGGAGTTAGAACTTACCATCACTATCACAACGTAGCCGTGAACGAGGAGAACAACTTTAACTCTTGAGACCCGACCCGAATCACTCTTCTTCATCCCCGATTCGAGCTTTCTCTCTCTAAACCCTTTACTCTCTCTCTAGAGTTTGGGGTGTGAGTGGGAGGGAAGAAATGAGAAGGAAATGAGGTTTGGATAAGATTGGGTTCAGTTTTATGGCCAAAGACCCGTCCATATGTGAAATACCAACTTTGCCCCTCATTTAACTCATTAAAAGGCTGAAAAGTACCAGAACGTGCCTATTGTCGCGCCGCGAAGCAGGTTTGTCGCGCCGTGGCCCAAAGGGTGGTTTTAGATCACTTTTTTTTAAGCTTTCTGACCCTCAAAATAGGCATTTGTCGCGCCGTGGCCATTCTGGTCGCGCCGCGGCATTTGCCTGTTTCATCTGAACTTCAGCAAACTTGTTTTGGCCATAACTTTTTGACCGTAACTCCATTTTCGATGAATCAAATATCGTTGGAAACGTAATAAGATTTTATTTCCAATGGTAAGGCTTTGAAACATCAACACAAACTTTATTTGGGGTCGAAAAGGTACGTACACACCTTGTGACTCCAAACAACGTCCAGTTTTCTTCGACGTTCGAGCAAGCAACACGTACATGTCTCGTACACTTCATACACGCATCGTACACCATAAATACATTATGTACAATAAATATTTGGGTCTTACATATACCCACCTGTAATGTACATGCGATATCTTTTAAATACAGTACACTTTTCTCGTGTACGAAATCATCTTTCATAAATCTTAGTAACCGTACACATATCTCGTGCACAAAAATAACATACACATAACCTGTGTATAAAATCATTCTCTCGATACATAACATTCATATCAATTGGTGGCAATTATCATGTCCACATAAATCAATGGTGGCAATTATCATGTCCACATAATTCAATGGTGGCAATTATCATGTCCACATAATTCAACAATAATCCGCAGAACTTCTGTCTGCATAATAATTCATTCGAGAAATATTTTGCTTGTGTCTATCTCGTCAAACATTTATAAAAGCATTTCATGTGTTCACAGTTCAAAATATATTTCAAAAGCATTTAATAAAGCAGTTGTAAAAACAGCGCATGTATTCTCAGTCCCAAAAATGTAATGAGTAAAAAGGAATCAAATGAACTCACCTAATGTATTTTGTAGTAAATATACATATGACTATATTGAACAATGCAGGGTTGGCCTCGGATTCACGAACCTATATCAATTATATATATATATATATTAAAACATATAATGAAAATCAAATAATTCCATTTATTAATTATATAGTATTTGTATATTTAATGTTGTAGTTTATATATAATTTGTATTAAACTCTAATATATTCATATCTTAAATTGCATGTTATATATATATATATATATATATATATATATATATATATATATATATATATATATATATATATATATATATATATATATTTGCATATACATAATAGAAATGTTAATATTTTTAATATAAAATTATAGATGTTATTAATATAATTTTAGTATAAGTATATTTTTATATACAAAATATTTATTTGTTATTATGATATATTAATAATGAAAATGAAATTTTAAATAAAAAGGTAGTTTTACTAATAGTATTAGTTATAATAATAATATAAATAAAAAAATGATAATTTTGAATGATACTTTTGATAATACTAATAATGTTAATAAAAGTGTTAATTTTAAAAAAAAATCGTTTAATAATAATAATATTAATACTAAAAATAATAATTATGATAGTATTAAAAATGATAATAATAATTCTAATAATAATAATAATAATAATAATAATAATATCAATAATCCAATTTATACCAGCAATCATAGTCATCATCATATCAACATCGTTCTATAACATTATCATCGTTCTACATTATTTTTATTAATCTTAATAATCATAACCAACTTTTATATCATCAATTATATGGTAAACCCTATTCTTACTACTTTATTCTTAAATTATAATTTTATTCATAAGTCCTATTGATAATCATACTTATAAACATAATATGTGCATGTGTGTTACGTTTTTATCTATTTTACTCAAGACATTTTTTGTACATCAAATCAAGATCTTTTATTGATCAAATAAGTTTGTCTAAGTTACCATGTTTGTAGCTAATACATGCTAGTAATACTAATTGTAGTTATAGTATATATATAAAGTGTATATTCGAACTAGAGTTTTAGTTAGTACCATAGGAGTAAATGATCGAAGAAAAACGGGTGCGCGTGAGTTTTGAAGAGACCGAACAGCTGCAAATAAAACTGGATAGCAGCAGCCAAGTTTAAAAACCCAACTGAAATTGCAGTCCAATAATATAACCCGATAAGAAAGATAGGCCCAACAGACGAATCACTAAGCCCAATCAATTTATGGGGCTGTGTTGTGGTTTGTTCTTGGATTGTGACAAAGAAAAGAAACAAGCAGCAACAAAGAAAATTCGTGGTTGATTCTTCGAACACAAAATCAACAGGATAACATCATGATAGTATTTATCATTATCATTCTACCTTTTTATAATCATAAACATCATTGCCCTAATCTCTTCATTATCAATTGTAATCCTCGTTAACCAGCAGAAGTAAACAGAAAATAATATACTCGCATCATCATCATATTATTCACGACTAACATCCATCATCATCATATCATAATCATAATCATAATCATAATTATAATCATAATCATAATTCTACTCATCAGTTAATTATTATGGTTACCATCCATCTATAATCATCTTCATCATCAATTATAATAACATCGTATCTAACATGTCATCTTTGTTATCACCAGAATGAAAACAGAAATTGATACAGCAACAGAAGCACAAAACAGTGGCAATAATCTTAATATAAATGACGGTTTGATGATTCAAAAGAAAAAAAAAATAATGAAACAGAAAGATAGCATAGCAGCAGCAAGAAGGATAGCATATCAACAACAAAAATAATCAATCATCTTGTTTTAAATCGATTAGCAGCTTCCAAATATTATGGGGTATCAGTCTGGTTTAATCACACAAAATGAGAAAAGAAAAAAAATATCTGTACAGGGGTGATCAAAAACAATCAAAGAATGTGAATCGAATAATGGGTGCCCAAAATCGATTGGAACAGATCTTTTGGGTAGTGATTAATATACCTGTGAAGTAGCTTGATCCATAACAGCACCAAAAGTGGAATTAATCGAAGAACAGGACCGTTACACGTATGAACTCAAAATCGAAACTCAGAATTTAAAGAATTTTAGATCAAGAATTCTTCACGAAACCTGCTACAAATCACCATTAATATACTCCTGAGTTATCAATTGATCTTGAAACAACTTATAAATTTCGAATTTGAACAATTACGATTTATTTGACTTTTTGATCCGAAGTTTGACCCTTTGAATTTGAGTTTGATTTGGCGAGTTAAAACCTGAGGATTTGAAGAAACATCCACTACGTGATTTTAAACCCTTCTGCATTTCTACTTCTCTTCAATTCATCTTGAAACAATTCAAAGGTTAATTGGGTTTGAGTATATGAACAACAGATAGTCGATTGCCTTTCTTTTTAATTTTTGTTTCTTCTCTTCCGTATAGCAGCAATCAAAGGATTTATAAGAGTAGTTGAATGATTGATGTAGTAATAAGATGTGATTGAAGTTGTTTTCTAGCGATGATTGAAGGTGGATTGAGTCTCACGAGTTGAATAGAAGAGAAGGAAATAAATAAAGGGGATAATGATGTCTGATCTGTTATATATATATTTATTATCTATTTCTATTATATATAATATATAATATATATTACTAATAATATTAATTATAATTACATTAATATTAATATTAATAATAATATTAATTATAATTACATTAATAGTAATAATATTGATAATGTTAATAATAATAATAATAATAATAATAATAATAATAATAATAATATTAATAATAATAATAATAAAAGTAAAATAATGATAATAAAAATAAATTTTTTTTAATAAGCTTATATAACCCATCTCGGATCCCCGTTTATTTTAGAATCATATAATTTCGAATTTATCTTGGTTAATATCAATCTGAACATCACACGAGTAATACATCATTTAATATTTATTTATTTATTATTAATATATTTTTTTATATACTTTATATATATATATATATATGTATGTATCTATAATAATATCATATTTTAACTTTTTTTTTACATAGTTAATTCTAACAACTAAATCATTTCATAATTTTATTTAATATACATATAGATTCATTTTCATAAGAATTTAATTATATTTTTATTTTACATTTTTAGTTTTAACGATTAAATCGTATATCAATATTTTCAGTTATTATATATACATATATTTATATATATTTACATATATGCACATCGGTTGTTCGTGAATCGTCGACAGCAGTCGAAGGGTAAATGTATTTATGAACACAGTTCAAAGTTTTTGAGACTTCAGCATTACAGACTTTGCTTATCGTATCGAAATCAAATAAGATTCAAGTTTAAATTTGGTCGGAAATTCCCGGGTCATCACAATGGGTGGGCCTTTCTAACTTATCCTCTTACTTTAATGTGCAGGTCGCCTACTGTAGTGACTCGAACTTTTCCATGTTTATATATATTAATTGAGATTGATATTTATATGATTAAATGTTTCCAACATGTTAAGCAATCAAACTTGTTAAGACTTGATTAACTGAAATAGGTTTCATATAGACAATTGACCACCCAAGTTGACCGGTGATTCACAAACGTTAAAACTTGTAAAAACTATATGATGACATATATATGGTTATATATATAGTTAACATGATATTATGATAAGTAAACATATCATTAAGTATATTAACAATGAACTACATATGTAAAAACAAGACTACTAACTTAATGATTTTGAAACGAGACATATATGTAACGATTATCGTTGTAACGACATTTAATGTATATATATCATATTAAGAGATATTCGTACATCATAATATCATGATAATATAATAATTTAAAATCTCTTTTGATATTATAAACATTGGGTTAACAACATTTAACAAGATCGTTAACCTAAAGGTTTCAAAACAACATTTACATGTAACGACTAACGATGACTTAACGACTCAGTTAAAATGTATATACATGTAGTGTTTTAATATGTATTCATACACTTTTGAAAGACTTCAAGACACTTATCAAAATACTTCTACTTAACAAAAATGCTTACAATTACATCCTCGTTCAGTTTCATCAACAATTCTACTCGTATGCACCCGTATTCGTACTCGTACAATACACAGCTTTTAGATGTATGTACTATTGGTATATACACTCCAATGATCAGCTCTTAGCAGCCCATGTGAGTCACCTAACACATGTGGGAACCATCATTTGTCAACTAGCATGAAATATCTCATAAAATTACAAAAAATATGAGTAATCATTCATGACTTATTTATATGAAAACAAAATTACATATCCTTTATATCTAATCCATACACCAACGACCAAAAACACCTACAAACACTTTCATTCTTCAATTTTCTTCATCTAATTGATCTCTCTCAAGTTCTATCTTCAAGTTCTAAGTGTTCTTCATAAATTCCAAAAGTTCTAGTTTCATAAAATCAAGAATACTTTCAAGTTTGCTCACTTCCAATCTTGTAAGGTGATCATCCAACCTCAAGAAATCTTTGTTTCTTACAGTAGGTTATCATTCTAATATAAGGTAATAATCATATTCAAACTTTGGTTCAATTTCTATAACTATAACAATCTTATTTCAAGTGATGATCTTACTTGAACTTGTTTTCGTGTCATGATTCTGCTTCAAGAACTTCGAGCCATCCAAGGATCCATTGAAGCTAGATCCATTTTTCTCTTTTCCAGTAGGTTTATCCAAGGAACTTAAGGTAGTAATGATGTTCATAACATCATTCGATTCATACATATAAAGCTATCTTATTCGAAGGTTTAAACTTGTAATCACTAGAACATAGTTTAGTTAATTCTAAACTTGTTCGCAAACAAAAGTTAATCCTTCTAACTTGACTTTTAAAATCAACTAAACACATGTTCTATATCTATATGATATGCTAACTTAATGATTTAAAACCTGGAAACACGAAAAACACCGTAAAACCGGATTTACGCCGTCGTAGTAACACCGCGGGCTGTTTTGGGTTAGTTAATTAAAAACTATGATAAACTTTGATTTAAAAGTTGTTATTCTGAGAAAATGATTTTTATTATGAACATGAAACTATATCCAAAAATTATGGTTAAACTCAAAGTGGAAGTATGTTTTCTAAAATGGTCATCTAGACGTCGTTCTTTCGACTGAAATGACTACCTTTACAAAAACGACTTGTAACTTATTTTTCCCACTATAAACCTATACTTTTTCTGTTTAGATTCATAAAATAGAGTTCAATATGAAACCATAGCAATTTGATTCACTCAAAACGGATTTAAAATGAAGAAGTTATGGGTAAAACAAGATTGGATAATTTTTCTCATTTTAGCTACGTGAAAATTGGTAAAAAATCTATTCCAACCATAACTTAATCAACTTGTATTGTATATTATGTAATCTTGAGATACCATAGACACGTATACAATGTTTCGACCTATCATGTCGACACATCTATATATATTTCAGAACAACCATAGACACTCTATATGTGAATGTTGGAGTTAGCTATACAGGGTTGAGGTTGATTCCAAAATATATATAGTTTGAGTTGTGATCAATACTGAGATACGTATACACTGGGTCGTGGATTGATTCAATATAATACTTATCGATTTATTTCTGTACATCTAACTGTGGACAACTAGTGGTAGGTTACTAACGAGGACAGCTGACTTAATAAACTTAAAACATCAAAATATATTAAAAGTGTTGTAAATATATTTTGAACATACTTTGATATATATGTATATATTGTTATAGGTTCGTGAATCAACCAGTGGCCAAGTCTTACTTCTCGACGAAGTAAAAATCTGTGAAAGTGAGTTATAGTCCCACTTTTAAAATCTAATATTTTTGGGATGAGAATACATGCAGGTTTTATAAATGATTTACAAAATAGACACAAGTACGTGAAACTACATTCTATGGTTGAATTATCGAAATCGAATATGCCCCTTTTTATTAAGTCTGGTAATCTAAGAATTAGGGAACAGACACCCTAATTGACGCGAATCCTAAAGATAGATCTATCGGGCCCAACAAGCCCCATCCAAAGTACCGGATGCTTTAGTACTTTGAAATTTATATCATATCCGAAGGGTGTCCCGGAATGATGGGGATATTCTTATATATGCATCTTGTTAATGTCGGTTACCAGGTGTTCACCATATGAATGATTTTTATCTCTATGTATGGGATGTGTATTGAAATATGAAATCTTGTGGTCTATTATTATGATTTGATATATATATAGGTTAAACCTATAACTCACCAACATTTTTGTTGACGTTTTAAGCATGTTTATTCTCAGGTGATTATTAAGAGCTTCCGCTGTCGCATACTTAAATAAGGACGAGATTTGGAGTCCATGCTTGTATGATATTGTGTAAAAACTGCATTCAAGAAACTTATTTTGTTGTAACATATTTGTATTGTAAACCATTATGTAATGGTCGTGTGTAAACAGGATATTTTAGATTATCATTATTTGATAATCTACGTAAAGTTTTTTTTTAAACCTTTATTGATGAAATAAAGGTTATGGTTTGTTTTAAAATGAATGCAGTCTTTGAAAAACGTCTCATATAGAGGTCAAAACCTCGCAACGAAATCAATTAATATGGAACGTTTTTAATCAATAAGAACGGGACATTTCAGTTGGTATCCGAGCGTTGGTCTTAGAGAACCAGAAAATTTGCATTAGTGTGTCTTATCGAGTTTGTTAGGATGCATTAGTGAGTCTGGACTTCGACCGTGTTTTCTTTAAAAATGATTGCTTAACATTTTTGTTGGAAACTATATATTATTAACATGTATATATTATGTGATATATTAATCTCTTAACATGTTTGATATTGTGTGATAGATGTCTACCTCTAGCACAAATCCCATTGACTCACCTAATAATAACGAAGAGTCGAATATATATTGGACTGATTCACAAGTTCCCGAAGAGGAACCGGAAGAAGAATCAGAACCGGAAGAAGAATCAGAACCGGAAGAGGAGGAACCGGAGGAGGAAATAGAACCGGTGGGGGAAATAATAAAACGGTTAAGTAAAAGAAAATCCTCAACCAACCGACCAAGGTTAATTATGGTCAATGGTGTTTCCGCCAAGGAAGCAAAATATTGGGAGGATTACCAATTCTCCGATGAATTGGATTCCGACGAGAATTCCGATGATGTTATAGAAATTACCCCAACTGAATTTAAAAAGGCAAAAGAAAATAATAAGGGAAAGGGCATAAAAATAGAGAAATCTAATTCCAACCCCGATGAACTTTATATGTATCGTCAACCCCCGAAGTCCTTAAGTTGTAATAATGACCCGGGAACCTCTAAACCACCAGGTTTTTCTAAACCAATGTGGAAAACGACGGCTCATATTAGGGGAACATCATATATCCCTAGAAACTTGGCAAAACCGAAGAAGAAGAAACAAGCGAGTCGGAATAAGATAGTTGTATTCGTGTGGTGTAATATATGTAATATAGTGTGCTTATGCTTTATGATATATGTAAAAATTGCTTGTATTAATAAGTATTTTTTTTATGAATCTAACTCTTGTCTATTTTACAGTATAAAAACACAAAATGGATAGACAACCCAATATTTTAAGAGACCTACCCGGAGACATGATTGATGAAATCTTGTCTAGAGTCGGTCAGAATTCTTCGGCACAACTATTTAAGGCGAGATCAGTTTGTAAGACATTCGAAGAACGTTCCAAGAATGTCTTGGTTTATAAGAGACTTTCGTTTGAAAGATGGGGGATATCACATTAGGAAACCCATAAGTTACGATGTGTTTACTTTGACGCATATATTGCGGGGAACCCAAATGCTATTTTACGCAATGGGTTAAGAAATTATTTTGACTCAATGTATCCGAATATAGGACTTCATGATTTAGAAAAAGCGGCTAAAATGCAACATAAAGAAGCATGCTATGCTTACGGGTTAGTAATGTTCGCTTCTCACCAAAGTGAGAAAAAGAACATCGGGCTACAACTATTAAACAAAACGTTTCCACAAGTGACGGAGTCGGTAATTGGGGTAAGAAATGAGGTTTTTAGATTGTTACGGGACTGTTGGACATTACGTAACCCTCGTCCCTTTGACGACGTTACTACACGCTGTCTTATCAACGGCCATAACGGTTATGTTCCACAAGACCAAGGATGGGAAGTAATCCTAGTAAAACCAGAATGCATGACTTGTTTCTGGACGTATGAATTACGTGTCTTTATTGCCTTTGCTGAACGACTTGTGTACTAGCTAGAATTATCTTCACAATCATCTTGTATCAAATTTATTGTGTGCTATATTTCATGCTATATGTAAAATAAGCGGTATTGTAAGTTTGTAAAATATTGTGTAAAAGTTTGAACGCGAAATATTATTATAATCAGTTTTTCATATAGAATTGTAGTAGTTGAATTGTATATTAGCTATTAAGTATGAACTTAACGGGTAGGTACTACCCGAATTTAAACTTATAAAACGCTAATATGAAGAAAAAGCTTTTATAAATGAGTTCATATTATGCTACGAAATACTATTAACTACTCTTAATATTCTGTATGATTAACTTGTTCCATTTGACTATTTTGAAGGAAATGGCACCGACTACTCGACACACAGTGAATATGAATGAAGAGGAATTCCGTACTTTTCTAGCTTCAAACATAGCCGCAGTACAAGCTGCGCTACATACCAACAATAACCTTGGATCAAGCAGTACAGGAAATCATGTAGGATGCACCTACAAAGAATTCACTGCCTGCAAACCTTTGGAATTTGATGGAACCGAAGGACTGATCGGATTGAAACGGTGGACCGAGAAGGTCGAATCGGTGTTTGCCATAAGTAAGTGTACTGAAGAGGACAAAGTGAAGTACGCTACGCATACCTTCACAGGTTCTGCATTAACATGGTGGAATACCTATCTAGAGCAAGTGGGACAAGATGATGCTTACTCACTACCGTGGTCAGCATTCAAGCACTTAATGAACGAGAAGTACCGTCCCAGAACCGAGGTCAATAAGCTCAAGACAGAACTTAGAGGGTTACGAACCCAAGGATTTGATATTACCACGTACGAAAGACGATTCACAGAATTATGCCTATTGTGTCCGGGAGCGTTCGAAGATGAGGAAGAGAAGATCGACGCGTTTGTGAAAGGATTACCGGAAAGAATCCAAGAAGATATAAGTTCACACGAGCCCGCCTCCATACAACAGGCATGTAGAATGGCTTACAAACTAGTGAACTAGATTGAAGAAAGAATTAAAGAACGAACTGCTGAAGAGGCCAATGTGAAGCAAGTCAAAAGAAAGTGGGAGGAAAACGGTGATAAGAATCACCAATACAACAACAACAGCAATTACAACAATAATCGCAACAATTATCCCAACAATCGCAACATCAATCGCAACTTCAACAAACGGCCCAACAACAACAACAACAACAACAGCAACTACAACAATCATCCCAACAACAATAACAACCGCAAAAACAACAACAATCAGAAGCAGCTATGCCAAAGGTGTGAAAAGTATCACTCGGGGTTCTGTACCAAATTTTGCAACAAGTGTAAAAGAAATGGTCATAGTGCGGCGAAGTGTGAGGTTTACGGACCAGGGGTTAACAGAACGAAAGAAACAAATGGTGTCGGAACGAGTAATGGCGGAGCAAGTAGTGTCGGAGCAAGTTATGCCAATGTAGTTTGTTATAAATGTGGAAAACCGGGCCACATTATTAGAAATTACCCGAACCAGGAGAACACAAATGGACAAGGCCGCGGAAGAGTTTTCAATATTAATGCGGCAGAGGCACAGGAAGACCCGGAGCTTGTTACGGGTACGTTTCTTATTGACAATAAATCTGCTTACGTTTTATTTGATTCGGGTGCGGATAGAAGCTATATGAGTAGAGATTTTTGTGCTAAATTAAGTTTCCCATTGACGCCTTTGGATAGTAAATTTTTACTCGAATTAGCAAATGGTAAATTAATTTCAGCAGATAATATATGTCGGAATCGAGAAATTAAACTGGGTAGCGAAACATTTAAGATTGACTTGATACCAGTAGAGTTAGGGAGTTTTGATGTGATAATCGGTATGGACTGGTTGAAAGAAGTGAAAGCAGAGATCGTTTGTTACAAAAATGCAATTCGCATTATACGAAAAAAAGGAAAACCCTTAATGGTGTACGGAGAAAAGGGCAACACAAAGCTACATCTTATTAGTAATTTGAAGGCACAAAAACTAATAAGAAAAGGTTGCTATGCTGTTCTAGCACACGTCGAGAAAGTACAAACTGAAGAAAAGAGCATCAATGATGTTCCCGTCGCAAAAGAATTTCCCGATGTATTTCCGAAAGAATTACCGGGATTACCCCCACATCGATCCGTTGAATTTCAAATAGATCTTGTACCAGGAGCTGCACCAATAGCTCGTGCTCCTTACAGACTCGCACCTAGCGAGATGAAAGAACTGCAAAGCCAATTACAAGAACTTTTAGAGCGTGGTTTCATTCGACCAAGCACATCACCGTGGGGAGCTCCTGTTTTGTTTGTCAAGAAGAAAGATGGTACATTCAGGTTGTGTATCGACTACCGAGAGTTGAACAAACTTACCATCAAGAACCGCTACCCACTACCGAGAATCGACGACTTATTTGATCAACTACAAGGCTCGTCTGTTTATTCAAAGATTGACTTACGTTCCGGGTATCATCAAATGCGGGTGAAAGAAGATGATATTCCAAAGACTGCTTTCAGAACACGTTACGGTCATTACGAGTTTATGGTCATGCCGTTTGGTTTAACTAATGCACCAGCTGTGTTCATGGACCTTATGAACCGAGTGTGTGGACCATACCTTGACAAGTTTGTCATTGTTTTCATTGATGACATACTTATTTGACATACTTATTTACTCAAAGAATGACCAAGAACACGGTGAACATTTGAGAAAGGTGTTAGAAGTATTGAGGAAGGAAGAATTGTACGCTAAGTTTTCAAAGTGTGCATTTTGGTTGGAAGAAGTTCAATTCCTCGGTCACATAGTGAACAAAGAAGGTATTAAGGTGGATCCGGCAAAGATAGAAACTGTTGAAAAGTGGGAAACCCCGAAAACTCCGAAACACATACGCCAGTTTTTAGGACTAGCTGGTTACTACAGAAGGTTCATCCAAGACTTTTCCAGAATAGCAAAACCCTTGACTGCATTAACGCATAAAGGGAAGAAATTTGAATGGAATGATGAACAAGAGAAAGCGTTTCAGTTATTGAAGAAAAAGCTAACTACGGCACCTATATTGTCATTGCCTGAAGGGAATGATGATTTTGTGATTTATTGTGACGCATCAAAGCAAGTTCTCCGTTGTGTATTAATGCAACGAACGAAGGTGATTGCTTATGCGTCTAGACAATTGAAGATTCACGAACAAAATTATACGACGCATGATTTGGAATTAGGCGCGGTTGTTTTTGCATTAAAGACTTGGAGGCACTACTTATATGGGGTCAAAAGTATTATATATACCGACCACAAAAGTCTTCAACACATATTTAATCAGAAACAACTGAATATGAGGCAGCGTAGGTGGATTGAATTATTGAATGATTACGACTTTGAGATTCGTTACCACCTGGGGAAGGCAAATGTGGTAGTCGATGCCTTGAGCAGGAAGGACAGAGAACCCATTCGAGTAAAATCTATGAATATAATGATTCATAATAACCTTACTACTCAAATAAAGGAGGCGCAACAAGGAGTTTTAAAAGAGGGAAATTTAAAGGATGAAATACCCAAAGGATCGGAGAAGAATCTTAATATTCGGGAAGACGGAACCCGGTATAGGGCTGAAAGGATTTGGGTACCAAAATTTGGAGATATGAGAGAAATGGTACTTAGAGAAGCTCATAAAACCAGATACTCAATACATCCTGGAACAGGGAAGATGTACAAGGATCTCAAGAAACATTTTTGGTGGCCGGGTATGAAAGCCGATGTTGCTAAATACGTAGGAGAATGTTTGACGTGTTCTAAGGTCAAAGCTGAGCATCAGAAACCATCAGGTCTACTTCAACAACCCGAAATCCCGGAATGGAAATGGGAAAACATTACCATGGATTTCATCACTAAATTACCAAGGACTGCAAGTGGTTTTGATACTATTTGGGTAATAGTTGATCGTCTCACCAAATCAGCACACTTCCTGCCAATAAGAGAAGATGACAAGATGGAGAAGTTAGCACGACTGTATTTGAAGGAAGTCATCTCCAGACATGGAATACCAATCTCTATTATCTCTGATAGGGATGGCAGATTTATTTCAAGATTCTGGCAGACATTACAGCAAGCATTAGGAACTCGTCTAGACATGAGTACTGCCTATCATCCACAAACTGATGGGCAGAGCGAAAGGACGATACAAACGCTTGAAGACATGCTACGAGCATGTGTTATTGATTTCGGAAACAGTTGGGATCGACATCTACCGTTAGCAGAATTTTCCTACAACAACAGCTACCATTCAAGCATTGAGATGGCGCCGTTTAAAGCACTTTATGGTAGAAAGTGCAGGTCTCCGATTTGTTGGAGTGAAGTGGGGGATAGACAGATTACGGGTCTGGAGATTATACAAGAAACTACCGAGAAGATCATCCAAATTCAACAACGGTTGAAAACCGCCCAAAGTCGACAAAAGAGCTACGCTGACATTAAAAGAAAAGATATAGAATTTGAAATTGGAGAGATGGTCATGCTTAAAGTTGCACCTTGGAAAGGCGTTGTTCGATTTGGTAAACGAGGGAAATTAAATCCAAGGTATATTGGACCATTCAAGATTATTGATCGTGTCGAACCAGTAGCTTACCGACTTGAGTTACCTCAACAACTCATGGCTGTACATAACACTTTCCACGTCTCGAATTTGAAGAAATGTTTTGCTAAAGAAGATCTCACTATTCCGTTAGATGAAATCCAAATCAACGAAAAACTTCAATTCATCGAAGAACCGTTGAAATAATGGATCGTGAGGTTAAAAGACTTAAGCAAAACAAGATACCAATTGTTAAGGTTCGATGGAATGCTCGTAGAGGACCCGAGTTCACCTGGGAGCGTGAAGATCAGATGAAGAAGAAATACCCGTATCTATTTCCAGAAGATTCGTCAACACCTTCAACAGCTTAAAATTTCGGGACGAAATTTATTTAACGGGTAGGTACTGTAGTGACCCGAACTTTTCCATGTTTATATATATTAATTGAGATTGATATTTATATGATTAAATGTTTCCAACATGTTAAGCAATCAAACTTGTTAAGACTTGATTAATTGAAATAGGTTTCATATAGACAATTGACCACCCAAGTTGACCGGTGATTCACGAACGTTAAAACTTGTAAAAACTATATGATGACATATATATGGTTATATATATAGTTAACATGATATTATGATAAGTAAACATATCATTAAGTATATTAACAATGAACTACATATGTAAAAACAAGACTACTAACTTAATGATTTTGAAACGAGACATATATGTAACGATTATCGTTGTAACGACATTTAATGTATATATATCATATTAAGAGATATTCGTACATCATAATATCATGATAATATAATAATTTAAAATCTCTTTTGATATTATAAACATTGGGTTAACAACATTTAACAAGATCGTTAACCTAAAGGTTTCAAAACAACATTTACATGTAACGACTAACAATGACTTAACGACTCAGTTAAAATGTATATACATGTAGTGTTTTAATATGTATTCATATACTTTTGAAAGACTTCAAGACACTTATCAAAATACTTATACTTAACAAAAATGCTTACAATTACATCCTCGTTCAGTTTCATCAACAATTCTACTCGTATGCACCCGTATTCGTACTCGTACAATACACAGCTTTTAGATGTATGTACTATTGGTATATACACTCCAATGATCAGCTCTTAGCAGCCCATGTGAGTCACCTAACACATGTGGGAACCATCATTTGGCAACTAGCATGAAATATCTCATAAAATTACAAAAATATGAGTAATCATTCATGACTTATTTATATGAAAACAAAATTACATATCCTTTATATCTAATCCATACACCAACGACCAAAAACACCTACAAAAACTTTCATTCTTCAATTTTCTTCATCTAATTGATCTCTCTCAAGTTCTATCTTCAAGTTCTAAGTGTTCTTCATAAATTCCAAAAGTTCTAGTTTCATAAAATCAAGAATACTTTCAAGTTTGCTAGCTCACTTCCAATCTTGTAAGGTGATCATCCAACCTCAAGAAATCTTTGTTTCTTACAGTAGGTTATCATTCTAATACAAGTTAATAATCATATTCAAACTTTGGTTCAATTTCTATAACTATAACAATCTTATTTCAAGTGATGATCTTACTTGAACTTGTTTTCGTGTCATGATTCTGCTTCAAGAACTTCGAGCCATCCAAGGATCCATTGAAGCTAGATCCATTTTTCTCTTTTCCAGTAGGTTTATCCAAGGAACTTAAGGTAGTAATGATGTTCATAACATTATTCGATTCATACATATAAAGCTATCTTATTCGAAGGTTTAAACTTGTAATCACTAGAACATAGTTTAGTTAATTCTAAACTTGTTCGCAAACAAAAGTTAATCCTTCTAACTTGACTTTTAAAATCAACTAAACACATGTTCTATATCTATATGATATGCTAACTTAATGATTCAAAACCTGGAAACACGAAAAACACCGTAAAACCGGATTTACGCCGTCGTAGTAACACCGCGGGCTGTTTTGGGTTAGTTAATTAAAAACTATGATAAACTTTGATTTAAAAGTTGTTATTCTAAGAAAATGATTTTTATTATGAACATGAAACTATATCCAAAAATTATGGTTAAACTCAAAGTGGAAGTATGTTTTCTAAAATGGTCATCTAGACGTCGTTCTTTCGACTGAAATGACTACCTTTACAAAAACGACTTGTAACTTATTTTTCCGACTATAAACCTATACTTTTTCTATTTAGATTCATAAAATAGAGTTCAATATGAAACCATAGCAATTTGATTCACTCAAAACGGATTTAAAATGAAGAAGTTATGGGTAAAACAAGATTGGATAATTTTTCTCATTTTAGCTACGTGAAAATTGGTAACAAATCTATTCCAACCATAACTTAATCAACTTGTATTGTATATTATGTAATCTTGAGATACCATAGACACGTATACAATGTTTCGACCTATCATGTCGATACATCTATATATATTTCGGAACAACCATAGACACTCTATATGTGAATGTTGGAGTTAGCTATACAGGGTTGAGGTTGATTCCAAAATATATATAGTTTGAGTTGTGATCAATACTGAGATACGTATACACTGGGTCGTGGATTGATTCAAGATAATACTTATCGATTTATTTCTGTACATCTAACTGTGGACAACTAGTTGTAGGTTACTAACGAGGACAGCTGACTTAATAAACTTAAAACATCAAAATATATTAAAAGTGTTGTAAATATATTTTGAACATACTTTGATATATATGTATATATTGTTATAGGTTCGTGAATCAACCAGTGGCCAAGTCTTACTTCTCGACGAAGTAAAAATCTGTGAAAGTGAGTTATAGTCCCACTTTTAAAATCTAATATTTTTGGGATGAGAATACATGCAGGTTTTATAAATGATTTACAAAATAGACACAAGTACGTGAAACTACATTCTATGGTTGAATTAACGAAATCGAATATGCCCCTTTTTATTAAGTCTGGTAATCTAAGAATTAGGGAACAGACACCCTAATTGACGCGAATCCTAAAGATAGATCTATCGGGCCCAACAAGCCCCATCCAAAGTACCAGATGCTTTAGTACTTCGAAATTTATATCATATCCGAAGGGTGTCCCGGAATGATGGGGATATTCTTATATATGCATCTTGTTAATGTCGGTTACCAGGTGTTCACCATATGAATGATTTTTATCTCTATGTATGGGATGTGTATTGAAATATGAAATCTTGTGGTCTATTATTATGATTTGATATATATAGGTTAAACCTATAACTCACCAACATTTTTGTTGACGTTTTAAGCATGTTTATTCTCAGGTGATTATTAAGAGCTTCCGCTGTCGCATACTTAAATAAGGACGAGATTTGGAGTCCATGCTTGTATGATATTGTGTAAAAACTGTATTCAAGAAACTTATTTTGTTGTAACATATTTGTATTGTAAACCATTATGTAATGGTCGTGTGTAAACAGGATATTTTAGATTATCATTATTTGATAATCTACGTAAAGTTTTTTTTTAAACCTTTATTGATGAAATAAAGGTTATGGTTTGTTTTAAAATGAATGCAGTCTTTGAAAAACGTCTCATATAGAGGTCAAAACCTCGCAACGAAATCAATTAATATGGAACGTTTTTAATCAATAAGAACGGGACATTTCACCTACAATCCACACTGCAGTACTTGGATTGTTGATAGTGGGGCGTCCAGGCACATGACAGGAAACTTGTCCTTGCTTTCTAATGTGAAAACAGTGGATGGAGGACCAGTTTCTTTTGCAAGTAGTGAAGGAGGATTTATTACCGCTCATGGTGTTATTGCTAATGAGAACGTCAACTTTGATAAAGTTAATTATGTAGAGCAGATGTCGAACAATCTGCTTTCAGTTTCACAAGTTGCTGACAAAAAGTATACCATTGCGTTTGATGATAAGTTTTGTTATATTTTGAGAAAAGAGTTTGTTATTCCGGAAGACATGATTCTGATGACGGCTCCAAGGTGCAAGGATCTCTATATCCTTGATATGCGTAAGGCTCATATTAAAGCAGCTACAGGCCATCAGGCATTCGTTTCTAAGGCTACTGAACAGGAGTCGATTATCTGGCATAAGCGTATGGGTCATCTGAGGGTAAGGAAGATGAATCATCTAGTCCACAATGAATTAGTTGAAGGTGTAAATGTTAAGAGTTTTCATATTCCTGAAGGTTGTCTTCCGTGTAAGCAAGGAAAACAGACTAAGAAGTCACATACTGCCAAGAAGCATCATTCAGTTAATATTCCTTTGGAATTGCTGCACATGGATCTCTTTGGTCCAGTTAACTGTAAAACTCTCACCGGAGAGTCTTATTGCTTGGTAGTTACAGATGAATATTCCCGTTTCTCGTGGGTTGTGATGTTGAAACACAAGTTAGATACTTTCGATCATATTAAAGTTTTGATTCTGAAGCTCGAAAGTTTGTATAAGCTGAAGGTTAGAAAGATTCGTACTGATAATGGTACGGAATTTAAGAACAATCAGATGCTGCTGTTCTGTAATGAGAAGGGGATACAAAAACAGTTCAGTCCTGCTTATACACCTCAATCAAACGGTGTTGCTGAAAGAAAGAATAGGACTCTAATTGAAACCGCAAGAACAATGCTAGCAGATTCATGTCTTCCAATTGTTTTCTGGGGTGAAGCCGTGAGTACTGCATGCTACGTGATGAACAGAGTTCTGGTGGTGAAGAGACATGGTAAAACATGTTATGAACTGTTACATAAGAGAAAGCCGAACATTAAACATTTTGAACCCTTTGGTGCACCTTGTACTATTCTGGTACGAGACGCTGGAGGAAAATTTAATTCAAAGGTGATCTCTGGTATCTTCTTGGGATATGGGAATCCGAACAAATGGGTGTATAATACTGAGTCAAAGTGTGTGGAAGAACGTTATGAGGTTGATATTCAATGCAATGCTCCACCTCGTGTTAGTAAAGGGTTCGCATGGTAATTTGAATATGATAAGTTATTTGATTCCTTCAATCTTCCACCAGATGCTACAGATGAAGAAGTTCTGACTCAGATATTGTTTGATTCTCAAAACTCTTCTGAGAATGTTATCACTACCCCAGCGCAGGTTTAGAATCTGATTTCTAGCTTGCAACCAAGTCCGCAGAGTGTTAGAGGTGATTTTTATTCAAATGAGGACGGGGTAGTATATACAGATGAATATAGTGAGCTTGAAGATGACGAGGAAGTTAGTCGAACGCAACTGACAGAGGAACATCTTAATCCTCTATATAATCAACCACCAACTGTAACAGTGACTGAACTGCCAACTGAAGCAGGAGGTGTACTGATAATGCTAAAAACGAACACATATTTCATAGCGTTATCCCTCAAGAAAGACAAGATTTTAGTTGCAATTGTTCTATTTACAAGTGATATTCGTTTAAATAATAAAAGGTGAAGACAAAAGGCAGATTCGACGATTTGAAGACGCAAACGATCAAAAAGCTCAAATGTACAAAGTACAATCCAAGTGGTTCAATATATTGATGAGAAACGTCTAAAAATTACAAACGTACAAGCCGCAAAACGCAAAGTACAGGATATTAAATTATACGAAAAGGCGTTCGAAAATCCGAAACCGAGACATGAACCAACTTTCAACGCTCGACGCAACGGAGCTGAAAGTACAAGTCAACTATGCACAAGAATATAATATAATATTTAAATAATTCATAATAAGAATAATAATAAATAATAAAAAGTTGTTAATTGAGCATAGTTAAGGGGTCATAAGTGAAAATTTCAAATCAACATTTGTCTATAAAATGAGACTACGGAGAATGAAGAAAGACACACCTTTTTCCAATCTTCTTTCTCTATATATGTAATTTATATATATTTATAATTATAATTTTAACTTAAGTTTAATAATAATTGAGTTATTGTAAGAAATGTTTTACGGGTTTTAAAGTCGGAACTCTGTCCGTGTAACGCTACGCAATTATTCACCACTGTAAGCTATGTTCTTCCTTTTTAAATTAATGTCTCGTAACTAAGTTATTATTATGCTTATTTGAGCCGAAATAATCATGATGTTGGACTAAATATTAAAGATTGGGTTATTGGATTTTGTACCATAATTAGGGTATGGACAAAAGACCGACACTTGTGGACATTGGACCATGGACCATTAATAGATTGGGGGTATTGTCTAATCGAATGACAACTCTTTGGAGTCTGTCGAACCTATCTTCAAATTAGTTAATCTAATAATTATTAAATGATTATGCATGTCCTATTTAGTGACATTTATACGACATCTTTTACAATCATTTAATTAATCAATTGGGTTGGGTAATTTATTATTCATTCTGGCCAAGTGGGTAAATTAATAATCATGGACTAATTAAAACAGGGGTGGATTACATACAAGGGTAATTGGTGTAATTGTTAACAAAGTATTAAGACCTTGGATTACACACAGTCGATAACCTGGTGTAATTATTAACAAAGTATTAAGACCTTGTTACAGTTCGAATCCCCAATTAGTTGGAATATTTAACTTCGGGTATAAGGTTAATTTAACGATCATTTTATAATTATGACCGATGAACTATTATGGGCAAAAACCAGATAGGTATCAAATAAATTGAGGACAAAGGACAATTAACCCAGCATAATAAATTAAAATCAAAACTTCAAACATCATGATTACAGAAGTTTAAATAAGCATAATTCTCTTATTGTATTTCTCATCGTACTTTCATTTACTCGCAATTTTATTTATTGTCATTTTAATATTGTTATTTATTTTACGCACTTTAATTATCGTCATTTATCTGTACGCTTAAAATATAAAATCGACAAACCGGTCATTAAACGGTAAATTCCCCCAAAGTTACCTATAATTACTATATCAAGTTTAACTACTTAATTAACTAATTTGACCTAGTAAGACACCCAATAATAGTGTCCACGGATCGACCTCCCGGACTTTACCTTAGCTATATTATTACACGATACGTATACTTGCCTTTTGTGTTTTAGTTTAATTTAGGTGATTTCCTGTAGTAAATAAATATAAAACTGATAGCCGTTTCATACATACCTTAGAGAACACATCAAGTTTTTGGCGCCGCTGCCGGGGACACTTTTTGTGTCTTCACGGGGTATTTAAGTTTTTTTTTTAGTTTTTTATTGATTAAAGATATATTAATTTAAATATAATAATTTAAAAAATATAATAATATAATAATATTGAAATAAAATATAATAATATAATAATATTGAAATAAAATATAACAATATAATAATATTGAAATAAAATATAATAATATAATAATAATTTTGAATATCGTAAAGTTTTAAAAAGTCGTATTTATTAAATACTTCAAGGGTATATTATGTAACTTTTAATTAATAATTTCTATCATGTCGCTTTCATGTGAATAGTAAATTAATTAATTTTGTTTCATTTACTATTCATGAATAGTAAATGAGTTAAAAAAAGTTTTTTTAAAAAAAAAATAAAAAAAAATTATTAAGTTTAATAAAAAAAATTAAAATCCTTAAAAAAGAAATATTAAAATCGTTAAAAAAAATTTAAAAATAAATATAAAAATAATTTTTTTTTTTTAAAAAAATTTTTTTAAAAAAAAAAATATATATATATATATATTTTTAAGATTTTGTCTATAAAATTAAAAAAATATATATATTTATTTTAAGTTTTATTACCTTTAGATTTTTAGACTCTAGTTACAACTTTTAGTATTAAGTTTAGTTTTGCCATATTTATTTTTATACTTTTAGATTTTTAGGTTTTGCCGTAAAATCCCTTAAGTGCTTTTTCTTTAGACTAAGATTTAGGTGGCTTAAAATTTTGCGACGCCGTGTTAAAATTTTAGTATCATTTTAAGTAATTGCCGTTTTTCGTTTAGAATCCCTTTTAAGTTTCGACGCGCAACTTTCTTATTTTTATTTTTCGACCTTTTATTTTTTCGACGTTTTTCGACGTAATCTTTTTCTTTCTTATTTCTCAACGCTCTAGTTTTTAGGACATAGAATTTTCTATTTCTTCTCTAAAATTTCAAACGAAAAATTATTTTAAGCGATTAAATTGATAGACATCCAAATTTTCTGGTTCGTAGTAATAGTTGGATTTGTTAGTGGCTGAGTTGTGAGCTTCCGATTTAAAGAGTTCTGGCTCCCTGCTGCATCTATTGGCTATTCGAAACGTGGGCAAAATCAGAAAAGTCTATTAATTTGATAACTTATATAATTTTTATTTTTATAACTAATAGGATATTCAGTGAATGCACCGAGCAAAACGTTCACCGCCTTTCATACGTTCACCACCTGTAACTCGATCAAGACATCTAGCCAATATTGTCGCCGTTGATTTTTCTTTAGAATCATCATCCAGTCGACCAAATACTCCAATTCAAATTTCCGACAATCCATCTTTTGAACCCGACTTCACAACTGAGAATCCGGAGGATATTCAAGGACAATTCCAAGATCCTGAACCACTAATCATTCCTCCTGAACCACAAATAGTTAAATCAGAATCTTCTAGTGATTCAGATTCAACAAATTCAATTATGGAAGTAACAGAACCTCAAAGTATGGAAGACCGAATGAGAGCCACACGCACGGGCCAAGGTCACGCTATTAATCAGCCAGATGTTAGAGCATCAGATTTTGAAATCAAAGGACAAATCCTACACATAATCACCAATCAGTGCCAATTTGGTGGTACAACAAAAGAAGATCCAAACGAACATCTTCAAACTTTTAATAGGATTTGTAATATATTTAAAATCCGAGAAGTTGAGGATGAAACTATTTATCTTATGTTGTTCCCATGGACTTTAAAAGGAGAAGCCAAAGATTGGTTAGAATCGTTACCTGAAGGAACGATTGACTCATGGGATATTTTAGTTGAGAAATTTTTTCAAAGATTCTTTCCGGCATCTAAAGCCGTGAGACTTCAAGGAGAAATTGCCACGTTCGTGCAAAAGCCAAATGAAACGTTATATGAGGCATGGACAAGATTCGGAAGGATGTTGAGAGGATGTCCTCAACACGGTTTAGATACTTTTCAAATAGTGCAAATTTTCTATAAAGGCGTCGACATCGCCACACGAAAAGACATCGACACAGCAGCTGGTGGTTCCATTATAAAGAAAACCGCAACCGAAGCTCACAAGATCATTGATAACATAGCATCCCACTCTCATGAGTGGTATCAGGAAAAAGATATTTTTCATTCATCTAAAGCGGCTAGAGCCGATTCTAACTATAACTTTGATTCTGTTTCCACAAAAATAGATGCTTTCGAGAGATGAATGGAAAAGATGACTAAAGATATTCATGCAATACGAATCAGTTGTGAGCAATGCGGTGGACCACACTTAACGAAAGATTGTAATGTTGAGCAAACGATGGAACAACGAGAGAATGTTTCCTACATAAACCAAAGGCCGGGAAATAATTATCAAAATAATTATCAACCGCCAAGGCCAAACTTTAATCGAAATCAAAACATTCTTTACAATCCAAATGGACCCAATAATAACTCATACAACCAACAAGGTCCGAATAACCAACCAACTCAAAACAACACTTTCAATCAACAAAGACCTAGCTTGTATAAACCACCACAACAAACCGAAGAGAAAAAGTTAAATCTGGAAGAAGTGGTATTTAAGCTAGTTGAATCTCAAACATAATTTATTGAAACTCAAACCCAAACAAATGAGAGGTTTGATCAGTCATTTAGAACTCAACAAGCTTCCATTTTGAATCTAGAAAAACAAGTAGGTACTCTTGTTAGATTGATGAGTGAAAGGGAACAAGGAAAGCTACCGAGTAATAATGAAGTAAATCCTCGGAATGAAAATGTTAACATGGTATCAACAAATTCTGAAAAACCAACACCGGAAGATGGGAAAGTTTTAGATGTGAGTAACAATGAAGAAGTTACAACACCACCACCCGAGTATGTAAAGCCAGTGGTGGCACTGATATCGCGTATTTTATACACATTTTCATTGGCGATATCGGTTACATTTTGGTCCATTTGGATACGATTTGGCGGTTATATTGATAATATTGAGTTGTTCGAAGTTTGACGAGCTAATTATTAGAAAGTGGTGTTTTATGAAGTTTATGGGGCATTTTGTTGGATTGTTATTCCTAATGGTGCACCGAGGATGGAAACGTTAAGTAATTAGCAGGTATATTGGGTTTTTAGATGATTCAAGATAAGAAAGTGTGTAAAAGTCGAAGGAACCAGAAACAGTTAATTGCCGCGGCGCGAGAAAGGCCTCCGCGGCGCGGCCGTACACGTGTTTTCAAATCAGAACTTGAGTTAAGAAGATCAAAATTTCATGTATAATGTCGCGGCGCGACCATTAACTCCGCGGCGCGACAGGTCTGTCGGTTCAGCTATTTTGGCAAGTATTTAAGCCCGAATTTAACCCTAATCAAGAATAATCGTATCCTGACGAATTCCAGCCACTTTTTGACGAACTTAGGTGATTTTTGGAGATCTTCAAGGTCATTCTAAGGTATTAATCATTCCGGGAACAAGTCTCGATTCGTGTATCATTCAGATTTCAATCTTTAATTAGTTTTATTCTTTTGTTATCAACAATGAATTATTCTATGTCTTTGATTGTTATTTTGATTTCAGCCATGATTGTAGGCTAAACTCTTAATGTTTGTCTAGATTGAATATTTGCAAGTGTTTGGATGTTACTTTGAGGTTTTATTAATTGATGCATGATTAATTATGAGTTTTGATTAAGAACCATTCTTGTGGGTGTTAATTATTGATACTAGGTTGATTAGTGAATCTTGTTTGAACAAAGGGAACCCTGTTTCAATTTAGTGATCTAATTTCCAATTGATTTGTCTTAACCGATTGGGTGCTTACTGGACCAAGGGGGTAAACCGGGTATGGTAATTAAATAAAACAGGGGTGAATTGTGTGGAGCGAACGCGTAACCAATTGAATCTTAATCTTATAATTAGCTAGTACTAAGTCACAAACGAAAGATAGTTTTTGGTGAAAGGGAACCCTAAGCCAATAAGTCCTAGTTTGACGTGTTTGCTAAAAGAGAACTCTGGGTAAACCGACTCTGTAATTGCGTGCATTGATTAATAGAACTAGTGCTTAATAACAAATCATCCAACACTGCGAATAGGATATCTAGGCGAACATTCTTTTATCCATTGAATTCAAATATCTTTATTTTTCTGTCGAGTCTGCATTTCTTTTATTTAAACTTAAAAACCAAAAATATTGTCTTTTATTTTCAAAGCTATCTTGATTTGGCTAATCGTTAAATAGCCGCAAAACGAACTATCTCGTACTTTCGATTTTCATAGTTTAACTTAGTTTACTTTTATTTACAAACTTAATTCTCACGTTAATACTGTCCTTGGAACGATCTTGGAATTACCATTTTTATACTATTGCACGATCGGGTACACTGCCCGTTAGTGTGTAGTAATCTTTAAACCAGGCATATTTCCAGTGATAAATTTATATACTAGATTTCACACATCAAGTTTTTGGCGCCGCTGCCGGGGACAGTTGTGTTGAAAATTAAGTTTGAAAATTAAGTTTGTTTTTAGTTAATTTTAACTGTTTAGTTTAATTTAATTCTAATTGAGTCGGTGCGTTTAATCGGTTTGTTAGCTGTGTTCTTGCAGTTACAGGTAGTGCATGCAACATACGCGTTCTTCAGATTCTCCAATTGTTAAACCATTTGACGAGCCTGAAAGAGAGTTGTTTAAAGCTTTAAGTCAGAAGCAAAAGTTAACAGTGGATTCATCAGTTTCATCGGGTGATACTTACGTTAATTTGGGAAGTACTTCTGAGACTGTGGTGCCCGAGACACCACCTGAAATTTTTAACGAAGAAGACTCTTACGCTTCGTCTGATACTACAGAAACTGAAGAAATGGCCGAAGGAGAAGCACCCCGTCCTCAGACTATGGCTGAAAAGTTAAAGGCCACCCGAGGAGGCCAAGGCAATTCGATTACTCAACCGAATATTACTCAGCCTTTTCAAATTACAGGGCCGATCCTGAATTTGATTTCTTCTGATTGCCGATTCTATGGCAAAGATACCGAGGATGCTAACGAGCATCTTCGTAATTTTAATGATGTTTGTAACTTGTTTAAGCTACATGAGGTTGCCGACACTTCAATTAAGACAAGACTTTTCCCTTGGACTCTTAAGGGAGAAGCTAAGAGATGGTTAGATAAGCAACCCGAGGGTACGATTAGATCTTGGGAGACTTTGGAGGATAAGTTTTTGTCAAAGTTTTTCCCTGCATCTCGAGCTGCTCGACTTCAAGCAGATATTTCTCAATTTAGACAAAAGAGCAGTGAGACATTGTTTGATGCTTGGGACCGTTTTGCTACTTTGTTACGCTCGTGTCCGCAACACGGGTTGAATGATTTACAGAAGGTTCAGATTTTCTACAAAGGTTGTGATATTCCTACGCGTCAGTGTATTGATCAAGCTGCAGGTGGTACGTTAATGGATAAGACTGAAGAAGAGGCGTTAGAAATCATTGAAAAGCAAGCTGCTTACTCTCATGAGTGGCATCAGGATCATGAGTCTTTCCATTCTGCTTCAGTTAAGAGAACAGAGACCACAGGTACAGGTGCTTATGATGATTTTGGGTCTATCAGTGCTAAGTTGGATTCGTTTGGTAGGAATTTGGAGAAGATGAACAAGGATATTCATGGTATGAAGGTTGGTTGTGAATACTGTGGAGGTTTGCATCTGGGCAAAGATTGTGATGCGGGTTTGACTATGAATCAGAAAGAAGAGGTCAACTATATTAGTCAGCAGAATAACAATCAGTTTCAGGGACGTGCTCAGTTTAATAGGAATTTCAATAATCCTTATAATCCGCAAGGTAATCAAGGTTCGAGGTTCCAACCGGGTTCTAGTGGAGGTTTTCAGCAGCAAGCTCCCGGTTATTTTCAGAAACCACAGGTCGAAGAGAAAAAGTCCAACCTTGAGGCTATGATCGAGAAGTTAGTGATATCTCAGACTCAACTTGTCACTACCGTTACTCAGAATAATGAAAAGAATGACCAAATGTTTCGAAATCAACAAGCAGCTATTCATAATCTTGAACAGCAGATTGGTCAACTTGCTAATAAGAGTAGTGAGAGAAAACCGGGGGAGTTACCGAGCAAGACGGACACTAACCCGAAAAACGGGCATGTTAATGCTATCACCACCCGAAGTGGTTTAGCGTATCATCCACCGAGGAAACCCGACGAGTATGATTTGAGGGTACCGTTAGTTAATGATAGTGAGCCGGTTGTTGAAAGTGAACCGGAAAGGGAAAAGGAGCCGGAACAGGTGGCTGAAAAAGTTGTTAAGGAACCGGTTACTGTTGCTGCTAAACCGGTAGTTAGAGAGTATCAACCACCGCTCCCATTCCCGAGGAAACAGCGATTGGAGAAGCTAGAGGCCGAAAAGTCCAAGTTCATGGACTTGATTAAAAAAGTTAACATAAATATGCCTTTTATTGATGTTATTGCAGGTATACCTAAGTATGCGAGGTTTCTTAAGGATTTGCTGACTAACAGGCGGAAACTGGAGAACGTGTCTTCAGTCAGGTTGAATGCCGCATGCTCAGCGGTTGTTGCAAACAAGCTTCCCGAGAAGCTTGAAGATCCTGGAAGTTTTACCATTCCTTGTTTACTTGGTAATTTGGACTGTATGAGGGCTTTGGCGGATTTGGGGGCTAGCATTAATTTAATGCCTTATTCTATTTACTTAAAGCTAGACCCCGGGGAGTTAAAACCCACGCGTATGGCTGTGCAGCTAGCCGACCGCTCTATTAAATTCCCTCGTGGAATCATAGAGAATATGCTAGTGAAGACCGGGTCGTTAGTTTTTCCGGCGGATTTTGTGGTTTTGGATATGGAAGTGGATGAAAGGATTCCACTAATTTTGGGTCGGCCATTCTTAAATACTGCTAGGTGTATGATTGATGTGTATGGCCAAAAGTTGACCCTTAGGATAGATGATTTGAGTGCAACATTCTCAATCGACCATGCTTTGAAATACCCTGGTTACACTGATGATACATGTTATTTTCTTAACACTGTGAATGTCCAGTCTGAGTTTTTGCAGGAATTCCCAGAGTTACAGGGTTCAGGAGAATGCTCATTGGTTGAGATTGATGAGGATGTGCAGGTTGAGGAGGTGGATCTTTTAACCACCTTGATGGAAAACGGCTATGAGCCGACTGAAGAGGAGTTCAAAGAACTCGAACGTGATTCAAATTACCGGAGCAAGTCTTCAATTGAAGAACCTCCCGAGCTTGAATTGAAGCCACTTCCAGATCATTTGGAATACGCTTACTTGCAAGAGGAATCTAAGCTTCCGGTAATTATTTCTTCTTCTCTTTCAGCAGGTCAGAAAAATGAGCTTATTACCATGCTAAAGGCCCATAAACCGGCCATTGCATGGAAGATTCACGACATTAAGGGTATTAGTCCCTCCTATTGCACCCACAAAATCCTAATGGAGGATAACTCCAAACCTGTGGTGCAACGTCAAAGGAGGTTGAACCCGCACATGCAGGATGTCGTGAAGAAAGAAATCGTTAAGCTCCTTGATGCAGGTCTGATATACCCGATTTCTGATAGCCCGTGGATTAGCCCGGTACACTGTGTACCTAAGAAAGGTGGTATGACTGTTACCACCAATGATAAAAATGAGTTAATTTCCACCCGGACTGTCACGGGGTGGCGTGTTTGTATCGACTACCGTAAGTTGAACGACGCCACACGTAAAGACCACTTCCCGCTACCTTTCATGGATCAAATGCTAGAGAGGTTGGCGGGAAACAGTTTCTATTGCTTTCTCGATGGTTTCTCGGGCTATTTTCAAATTCCTATCTCGCCCGAGGACCAAGAGAAGACCACTTTCACGTGCCCGTATGGCACGTTCTCTTATCGACGCATGCCCTTTGGCCTTTGCAATGCTCCGGCCACTTTTCAAAGGTGCATGATGGCCATATTCCATGACATGATAGAAGATTGCATGGAGGTGTTCATGGATGACTTCTCGGTCTTCGGTGACACTTTCGATTCATGCCTTCTTAATTTAGAACGGATGTTGGTCAGGTGCGAAAAATCTAATCTTGTGCTCAACTGGGAGAAGTGCCATTTCATGGTTCAAGGGGGCATCGTTCTCGGGCACAAGATTTCTAAAAACGGTATAGAGGTGGATCCCGCAAAGGTTACCGCTATTAAGAACCTTCCACCCCCTACCGATGTTAAGGGTGTTAGGAGTTTTCTCGGGCACGCCGGTTTTTACAGGCGATTCATTAAAGATTTTTCTAAGATTGCCAACCCGATGAATAAACTCCTTGAAAAGGACACCCCGTGGAACTTCTCCGACGAGTGCCAAAAGGCATTCGAGCTTTTGAAGGAGAAACTCATCAATGCACCGATCATAATTGCTCCGAATTGGTCTCTTCCATTCGAGCTTATGTGCGATGCATCTGATTTCGCTGTTGGCTCAGTTTTGGGTCAAAGGGTCGAGAAGCATTTCCGACCCATCTACTATGCAAGCAAGACCTTGCAAGGAGCGCAATTAAATTATACTACCACTGAAAAAGAGCTCCTTGCGGTGGTCTTTTCGTTTGATAAGTTCCGGTCCTACTTAGTCTTATCTAAGACTATTGTCTTTACGGACCATTCTGCTCTAAAGTACCTTTTTGCTAAACCGGATGCAAAACCACGACTTCTTAGATGGATCTTGCTTTTGCAAGAATTTGATGTGGAGATCCGGGATAAAAAGGGTGCTGAAAACTTGGCGGCCGATCACCTTTCACGTCTTGAGAACCCCTCCCGTGAGGTTCTCGATGAGACGACCATTCATGATGATTTTCCCGGCGAATATCTCATGAAGGTGGATAAGGTTGATGAGCCGTGGTACGTGGACATAGCTAATTATCTCGTTGGGAGATTCTTGGAGAAAGGGTGGTCACATCAAAAGAGGAAGAAATTCTTCAGTGACCTTAAGTACTATTTCTGGGAGGATCCCTATCTTTTTCGTTGTTGTCCTGATGGTATTATCCGCCGGTGTGTTTCCGGTGATGAGTGTATGCGGATTTTAACCGAGTGCCATAGTGGGCCTACCGGTGGGCATTTTGGACCCCAAATTACGGGGCGTAAAGTTTATGATGCCGGCTTTTATTGGCCGACAATCTTCAAGGATGCCCACTTGGTTTGTAAGTCTTGTGATTCGTGCCAAAGGGCCGGTAAAGTCACCAAACGGGATGAGATGCCTCAACAAAGCATCCAAGTTTGCGAAGTATTTGACGTTTGGGGAATTGACTTTATGGGGCCATTTCCGAAATCTCAGAATTATTGTTACATACTCGTTGCCATTGACTACGTGTCTAAATGGGCCGAAGCGCAAGCTTTACCCACAAATGATGCACGAGTTGTGATTTCGTTCCTTAAGCGTTTATTCTCTCGATTTGGAACTCCTAAAGCTTTAATTAGCGATAGGGGTACTCATTTTTGTAACGCTCAAATGGAGAAGGTATTGAAGCGATATGGAGTTGTCCATAAAGTTTCTACTTCATACCATCCCCAAACGAGCGGACAAGTTGAGAATACCAATCGAGTTCTTAAAAGTATTCTTGAGAAAACTGTGGGTTCGAATCCGAAGGAGTGGGCAAATAAGCTCGATGAAGCTTTGTGGGCGTTTAGAACCGCCTTCAAAACGCCACTTGGTACCACTCCTTATCGGTTGGTTTATGGGAAAGCGTGCCATCTCCCATTGGAGATTGAGCATAAAGCTATGTGGGCACTTCAAAAGTGCAATTTAGACTTGAAGGAAGCCGGACGCCTAAGGGCGGGGCAATTGAATGAGCTTGGTGAGTTACGCCTTGATGCGTACGAGAATTCATTGATTTATAAAGAAAAGACCAAGCAATGGCATGATAGGAAGTTAAAGGGTCCAAAAGAGTTTAACGAAGGCGATCGAGTGCTTTTGTTTAACTCTAGGTTAAAGCTTTTACCGGGAAAACTCAAGTCCCGGTGGACGGGACCATTTGAGGTTGTTAAGGTGTTCCCATACGGTACGGTCGAGTTGAAAAATGCGAATGGTATCACCTTTAAGGTTAACGGACATCGTGTGAAGAAGTATGTTGATGGTCCGTTAGTGATTGATGACGAGGTTCACGTTGAACCCGATCCCAACGCCACTTGAAGTTGGGGACGAGTTGCGTGAACGACTCATTAAATAAGGTTCACATTGTTGTATAGTGTGTATAATTAGGTGCGATCGCGGGTTTGTTGAGTCCAAATTGCTAAATGATTGATTTTGATTGATTACTAGTTGGATTTGTGGTAGTTTTTGGTTATTGTTTTTTTTAAAAAGGATGCTGAATTGTAAAAAAACGAAGTGGCTTTTCCCTTTGTATTGCCGCGTCGCGGCAACGGCCTTCGCGGCGCGGAGAAGTGCATAGGTTGGAAACAGAAAGGGACTTAAAGATGATATTTAAATATGTGTATTACCGCGTGGCGGCAATTTTGGTCGCGGCGCGAGGTATCATTGGTTTGGGGATTCACGTTTCTCAAAAGAATTAACCATCAGGGGTAGTGTACTGCCGCGGCGCGGCAGTTAACATCGCGGCGCGACGAATCACGCGACCAGATACTGAACCCCCGGTTTTGTTTAAAGTTAATTGGGCCAACCCGAATAATTACATGACCCGTCGCGAATTTGACCCTTTTTAGGGTATATGCATCAGTTTTACACCACATATTATCACACTTATCTCAAGAACACCTAAGGCTTTTCAAACCCTAAATTCAATTACCCAAATCACTTCTTAATTTCTTCAATTAATTGCTACATCATGCCGGTTAAGGTCCGATTTTAACTAATCTCTTGCTTTTTCTTTCATTAATCTTGATTAATCTTGTTAATTTTAGGGTTCATGTTTGAAAATTTAAGGGGTTATGTTTAATTGAATCTTTTATGCTTTAATATGAATTTGATATTATTGTGTTTCTTCATGATTTATTGTGTTGATTATGCATGATATTGATTCTTGAAATTATGGTAGTGATTAAATTCGAATTTCATGTTAAATATTTGGGGATTTTGTTTGAAAGGGTGTTGATTGTTAATGATGGTATGTTTTAAGATAGTGTGGGGTAATTTGGGCGGGTTTCATGTGAGAATTTGGAATTGGTTAAGTTTGTTGAGTTTTTGTGATTAATGAGATGACTATTTGAATGTGGAGTTGTTTAATCTTGATGTAATTGGATGGTTGATATGATGAAGTTTGTTATATGGAGTTTAAAGTTAGTTGTTTAAAGAAACACATTTATGCTATAAGAGTTTTGGAATTAGTTTGAATGTGATACATGAAACACAAACATATGTTTTGGATACTTGCTATTGTTTAAATGTTTAATTGAAGTTGAAACGAGTTTGATGACAATTGATGCAAGTATGTGGAACATGTTGATTTCGCTTAACGCTAACTCTTCAATGTTTGTGTCTGGATTTGTTTTTGTTTAATTTGTGCAGAGAAGCAGAGCTAGTGCACCATCATCCTCCACGGCTCAGGCCCGTATGGAGGAAGAACGACGAACCGACCCGGAAGTGTGGTTGGAAACAGTTCAGGAAGAATTTTCTCAATACTATGCATTTATTTCGGTTCGAAACATCCAAGCTACTTGGTTCTTCAGCTGGGATGAGTTAGACAGAGCATCTGATGAGGTTAAAGAGGAAATTGCTTCCATGTTGTCGTTGTCTTATTGTGGGTTCGAACTAGATGCATGGGAACGCGCTATGTCCCTAAGAGAGGATCTTTATAGGGAATTAATTGTTGAATTTTTCTCCTCTCTAAGCTTTCGTACTAGACGAAATGGGGAAGATAAAGGGTTCTTAACTTTTCGATTGGGGGGCGAGAGAAGAGCGATGAGTCGATTCGATTTAGCGCGAGCGTTGAATTTGTTTGAAGGGTGGACCGATAATCTTTTGAAACGGTATTTACAGGAGACAGAGTTTATTGGTAATCAGGAAGGCTATCTTGAGCGTGATTTTTGGGAGGAAATATCGGGTTTGGTGCCTTTTGTGTCAAATGAATCCAAGGGCTCTGATATTCAATGAAAAGACTTACGGTTGTTTCAAAAGCTTTTATCAAGTACTTTTTGTGCCCGACGAAATGGGAATGATAAAGTAAATTCCACCGAGCTATGGATTTTGTTTAGGTATACGCGAGGTGCACATGTGGATTTGTGCAATCTTATTGGCACATATTTGTCAAATCATTCGCGAGAGATTCGAGCCACACGGCCAATTCTTGGTGGCCATTATGTTACGCGAATTGCAAAGTTTTTCAATATAGATTTCAGCAGGTGTACCAGATTGACTGATCAGCTGCAGATTATGAAACCTTTTAATCTAAGGTTTTATTTTAATGCGAATTTCGTTATGTGGAATGAGAGTCGAGATGTTGTGGTGCCGTTTGTTGAGCCACAAGCACCCGAGGTTGGGGGTGCTAATCAGGGTGTAAATGAGCCGGAGCCGGTTGCTCCAAATGTGCAAGCTGGGGGTGAGCAGCAATGGGGAATTTCCCAAGAAATTTGGGATGGTTTGGTTTCATCGGTGGGTAATATACAGGTTGGTATGTCGAGTGGGTTTCGTGATTTCCGTAGTGATCAGCGGGAACATGATAACAGAATGTGGGCGAGCCAACAAAGAGTTGAGGCGAGTAATGTTAGGCAGGAGGAAAGGTTGGATGAAATAAACCATGATCAGCAGTGGATTGCCTATGGTCATGACTGGCAGCGCCACAACGATCGCCTCTATTACCACGATCCAGAGAATTATTTTGGTACCATCGCTCAGCAACCAGTATACTATCGGAGTGAGGTTAGGCCTCGAGTTGAGGCCCCGATTTATGATGAGAGGGAGAGATTTCAGGATGCCCAGCGCAGATATGAGCAGCAGTACCCGTACGGCAGCTGGCCGTATGACGGGTTTCAGTGATGAGGGCCTGCGTGCCCGTTGATCTTGTTGTATTGGTTTAAGACTATTTTCTTTTCGATTTGGTTGTACTTGATATTTTTATTTTTCGTATGATGTACTTTGAGACCTATTTGGGGCAAGGCGTTTCGGTACCGGGTGGTACCACCTTGCCCATTTATGTATTTGGTGTGTTTTTCTTTTTGTTAGGTGTGTTGGTGAAACGGTTTTTCAAGTCTGGCATTAAGTTCAGCAAAACTACTTTAATGATGGTATTGGTGTGAGGATCGGGAATGGACGATGTTCTTATGCTGGCAGTCAGTTCAGCGCCATCTGTCACTGTCATTCCACGATCTGTGGTTAAGCTCGATAAGTTTTTATTTTTCTTACCCTTTTGATTTTAATCCATTTTTGATCTCAAGTGATGGGGACATTACTTAATCTCAAGTGTGGGGTGGGGGATGTAAAATCTCTCGGGTTGGTTATTAATAGAATCATCATTATTTTGGTTTTGACATTTAAAAGACTTAACGTTTCACGGGGTTTTGGTCGTAAAAAAAAAAATTGAAAAATTTAGGGGAAAATATAAAAAAAATGAGAAAATTAGTTAGTTAAAAAAAAAAAAGAAGAAAAAAATAAAATATAAAAGTAGTTAAAAAATTCGGCCAAAACCCTTGTTTTAGTATGGCTTGGTATTTATATTTTATGATGTTTCAAGAAGCCAAAGTTGTTCCACATGTTCATTACCATTGAACATGAAATCCTACGAGTTCGGGGAACTCAATAGTAGGTCACCTGTACCAAAACGGGTGTAAACCGTGAGAGAGCGGTGATTGCATAGCGTGATTGTGACCGAATCACGTGCCAGATCAAAAACTTTTGGTTACTTGGTATAGCATACTTCCGAAACTATATCATTTTATTATTACATCATCTAATGGTGTGATACTGTGGGAAGAGGAGCCTTGAGCTTCACCAGTGCTGTCCTTTTCAGGAGCAATAGCTACGTGCTTGTGTTTGCTTAGACAACACAACCCATAGCCAAAAGCTATGGAACCCGAAGGTTTTCGGGATTTTTCAAAACCGGTGTCAATTGAAACAAATTGGCACTTCCGAGTGACTCAGATCCACTCATTAAGGAAGTAAAGTCTTCCGACCGTCCTACTTGGTACGTATACCTCTTAAGCGTGCCATTTCATTACCCATCATTTCACGATGAGGTACTGTTAGAGGAGAAAGTCTTGAACTTTCAAAACACGTTCATTATTTTGAATGTGAAATCCTACATGAACATTCAGTTCATACGTAGGTCACTTGTACAAAAACGGGTGTCAACCGTATGAACGGTGATTGGATCGTGTGGTCGAAGCCGGGCCATACGCTAGATCGAAAACTTTTTAGGGCGGTCTTCATTGTTTCTCCTAACAAGGACAATGTATGCGCTCGACCACCTTTTATGACCATACAGGATGTATCCATTCCATCCTTAAGGGAGTCAAGTCTCCCGAACGACACACTTGCTGATTTATTTCAGAAGTTGTAGTCCAGACCAGTTGTAGGGTGACGAAAAGTCTTGAAAAGTCATTGCTAAAATCGACTGGAAATCTACCAGGCCTCAACATCAAACAGGGAAACTGGTAGTCGAAGCTTTTCTCAATGAGGGAGATTTGCTAGCTTAATGGGAAGCGCACCATGATACACAAAATGTCAGTGATTGATCAGATTCCCAGTGGATAACCTCCGGAAAGGTAAGATATCAGCTTTTAAGCCTGATGAACTTCAATCTTTATGGTTGACTTAACGGATTAGACGGTTACCTCATAACCATCGATGATATCCGGACGTAATGTGTATCCTCCTAAGCACATTATTTTCTACCGACATCTCGCGATGTTAGGTACTGTGGGAGGCTTGGCTTGACCAATTGCGGGGTAGCCCGTGCGTTCTCTTGGCACATGTGTTCGATTGCTTATTCTTTGGTGCTAGGTTCCCACTTGATTCCCGGTTCCATTGAAGATTATATTCGAGATTCTTTACTTCATCATTATGGTACGTTATCGAGATTATTTTTGGTTACTATATTGATTTATATTGATTGCGGTTTGGGAAGTTACATCGGGGGAATGCAAGTGGGAACCATGGTTGTTATTTTTGCCAAATCGTGCCCACGCTAGATGCTTGTTTGGTTTCTTTTTCATTGGTTCTACAATCATATTTGAAGACGTTATTATATTGTAGAAGATAATTTTCGAGTTCTATTGCTTGAGGGCAAGCAAAACTCTAGTGTGGGGTGGTTTGATATCGCGTATTTTATACACATTTTCATTGGCGATATCGGTTACATTTTGGTCCATTTGGATACGATTTGGCGGTTATATTGATAATATTGAGTTGTTCGAAGTTTGACGAGCTAATTATTAGAAAGTGGTGTTTTATGAAGTTTATGGGGCATTTTGTTGGATTGTTATTCCTAATGGTGCACCGAGGATGGAAACGTTAAGTAATTAGCAGGTATATTGGGTTTTTAGATGATTCAAGATAAGAAAGTGTGTAAAAGTCGAAGGAACCAGAAACAGTTAATTGCCGCGGCGCGAGAAAGGCCTCCGCGGCGCGGCCGTACACGTGTTTTCAAATCAGAACTTGAGTTAAGAAGATCAAAATTTCATGTATAATGTCGCGGCGCGACCATTAACTCCGCGGCGCGACAGGTCTGTCGGTTCAGCTATTTTGGCAAGTATTTAAGCCCGAATTTAACCCTAATCAAGAATAATCGTATCCTGACGAATTCCAGCCACTTTTTGACGAACTTAGGTGATTTTTGGAGATCTTCAAGGTCATTCTAAGGTATTAATCATTTCGGGAACAAGTCTCGATTCGTGTATCATTCAGATTTCAATCTTTAATTAGTTTTATTCTTTTGTTATCAACAATGAATTATTCTATGTCTTTGATTGTTATTTTGATTTCAGCCATGATTGTAGGCTAAACTCTTAATGTTTGTCTAGATTGAATATTTGCAAGTGTTTGGATGTTACTTTGAGGTTTTATTAATTGATGCATGATTAATTATGAGTTTTGATTAAGAACCATTCTTGTGGGTGTTAATTATTGATACTAGGTTGATTAGTGAATCTTGTTTGAACAAAGGGAACCCTGTTTCAATTTAGTGATCTAATTTCCAATTGATTTGTCTTAACCGATTGGGTGCTTACTGGACCAAGGGGGTAAACCGGGTATGGTAATTAAATAAAACAGGGGTGAATTGTGTGGAGCGAACGCGTAACCAATTGAATCTTAATCTTATAATTAGCTAGTACTAAGTCACAAACGAAAGATAGTTTTTGGTGAAAGGGAACCCTAAGCCAATAAGTCCTAGTTTGACGTGTTTGCTAAAAGAGAACTCTGGGTAAACCGACTCTGTAATTGCGTGCATTGATTAATAGAACTAGTGCTTAATAACAAATCATCCAACACTGCGAATAGGATATCTAGGCGAACATTCTTTTATCCATTGAATTCAAATATCTTTATTTTTCTGTCGAGTCTGCATTTCTTTTATTTAAACTTAAAAACCAAAAATATTGTCTTTTATTTTCAAAGCTATCTTGATTTGGCTAATCGTTAAATAGCCGCAAAACGAACTATCTCGTACTTTCGATTTTCATAGTTTAACTTAGTTTACTTTTATTTACAAACTTAATTCTCACGTTAATACTGTCCTTGGAACGATCTTGGAATTACCATTTTTATACTATTGCACGATCGGGTACACTGCCCGTTAGTGTGTAGTAATCTTTAAACCAGGCATATTTCCAGTGATAAATTTATATACTAGATTTCACACATCAGGCACCATACAAAACACCCATCTCGTTTCCAAGAAAAGGAGTTGAGTATGAGCAAGTGATAGGTAATAAAGTTTGTGATACCTTTGGGAAAAAAAAGAAGAAGAAGAATAAGAAAGTGCAAGAAACAAAAACCGTAGAAGTAAACCCGGTGAAGACAGTTCCACCAAAACCTCCACCTAGGGTAGGTGATCTGGGTGAATTTATTGTTCCTTGTCTACTAAGTGACTGTGTCATGTATGATGCACTAGCAGATTTAGGTGCAAGTGTGAGTGTTATGCCTCTTTCATTATATAAGAGATTAGGAGTATGTGAGTTAAGTCCAACAGATATGAGTGTTCGACTCCTTGATCAAACCATTAATCACCCAGTTGGAATTGCTGACAACCTACCCATTCAAGTAGGTAATTTAACCTTTCTAGTCGAATTCATTGTCATTGACATAGAAGAGGACCCAAACATTCCTCTAATTTTAGGTCGACCATTCTTAGCGTCCACCGGGACGTTATTTGATGTAAGAAAGGGTAGAATGACACTTAGTAATGATGAGAAATCGATTACCTTTATGATTCAAAAGTCTAAATCTCCACCAACCAAAACTGTTGAACCAGCAAAAATGATTGGTAAGAACCATGTTGTTTTACCAACTCCAACGGTAGTACTCAACAATAATAAAACGCCTAAATGTGGGGAAAATGAAGTAACGCCTAATGATGACCTGATAACAAAAAACCCCGTTGTTGATACGAAATTAAATGATCCCGCTATTAATAGTTCAATGAAGAAACTTATTAAACGAATTCGCGATGCTAGAACCAAGGGAAACTTTAAGTTATGTAACCGGTTAGTATCCAATCTGTCGCCTAAAGAAAAGGCGAAATTAGTTGAATTTGTGGATATTACACAAGAATCCGACCAATGGTTCAAAGCAAAAGTCACAGATATGCAAGTTGATTATGGTCCAAGAAAAATTGACGATGAAGTTAATCACAATTTTGACACCACAGCTACCTAAGTGTGGGGAGATTCAAAATGTTCTAAAAAGAAAATGCTGTCTAGAGTTAGTTGTTCTGTTCTCGTGTAGTTCCGAGAATGGAATCCGATTGGTCTTTTCCACTAGCAGACACTAAAGAACTAGTTTTCTCCCTCCATTCTGAATTTTTTTTTTATTTTGTAGGTTTTATATGAAATTAATATGCTTTTTAAATTTAAGTTTTGTGTGATTTTAAAAACAAAAAATTACTTTATTTAATTAAGTTTAAAAAAAATGATTTCTAAAATTCGTCATGAGTTAAACACTAGGTCATTGAACCGAAATTGCTTTACCCGAGGGCGGGACGACAAATTTTGTTATCATTATTTTTAATTTTATTGATTTAAAGTATGTCAAAAAAAATATATTAGATTTTATAAATTTTTGAAAGTGGGGTAATATACCAAACTTCAAAAATATGTATATATGTTTGTAGTTTATCTTATGTACAAAACAGGGTAAAACAACGCACTTTCAAAGACTGTCATTAAGTTCAGCAAAAGCTACTAATTTTGACGACAAGACGCAAAATATCAAATGTGAAATAACAACAATATGTTTGCAAACTCGGTAATTTTAATCATTTTTCTACACTAATCACCCTCATGAATTTAAATTTTTACCGATTTCTTGCAAATGAGGGCATTGCAAGATCTCAAGTGTGGGGAAGGGTTATAAATTCTCTCGGGTTTACACTTGGTTTAATTGCCAAATTTTGTGAAAATTTGAAAAATTTTCAACTAAATGAATTCAAAATCATGTTTATACATATTTATGAACGATAAAACTAGGTGATACTACCGAAATTATTGTTACCTTGGAAAGGACATAAATTGAGAAACAACCCAAAACGCTTGAATTCATTTAAAATAGAATAGAGGGGAATAAAACGGCAAAGAAAGAAATAAATAAAAGCTGAGTGTGGGAAGAATTCACCAAGTTCTTTAAAACATATATCACATATCTGTACAAGCTTATTGCAGGTACTTTTGTTTTGGACTAAACTAATCAGTTTTACCCGATTTACTGTAATATATTCGAAAGAAAGATGGATCTACACGATGAATCAATTCCATCATTAAAAGGAAGTAAAGTCTTCCGAAAAAGAGACGCGCTTCTTGATTTAGGTCAAGAAGTTGTCGTCCAGACCAGCTGTAGGTTGAAGAAAAATCTAGAAAAGTCATCTCTAAATTTTAGCAGGAAATCCACGGACCTCAGCATCAAACAGGGTCGCCATGTGGTCAGACTTATCCTAACCATGAGAGGATCTGTCTCGTAAAATGGAGAGGGCACCGTGCAAATTAGCTTGATAAGACTAATGAATCAGACCCCCAGTAAGGATAATCTCCTTAAAGATTAAAAATCAGCTTTTAAGCCTGATATTACTCAATCCTTGAGATTGACTTTAAAGATTGAGAATTACAAACTCATGGAATTCGATGATATCTAAACTCGAACTTGAACGAGAAAATATTTTGATCAAATTACAAACCGATTTGTTTTCTGAAAACCTATTTTCAATGCGTTCATTACCATTGAACGTAAAATCCTGAGAATTCATCAGAATTCATTAGGTCACCTGAATCAAATCGGGTGTCAACCGTAAGAACGGTGGTTGCATAGCATGGTCGAAGACAGGACCTTGTGCCAGACCAGAAAAATTATAGGATGATCTTTACTATTGCTCCTACAAAGGATAGTAATAGCATCCGACACGTTTTAGACCATGAATAAATGCATGTCATTAGACATTGCCTTAACAGTTTCTTGTTCATCGCTTTCCTTTACAACCGGACGGTAGTTTACCGAAAGGTAATATACGGGACAAGTAAACTGGACGTGTTGTTTTCCTAATACAAGGTTAGCAAGTGGGTGATACAAAACCACAAGTTTTGAGCTAAAATTTTAAAATCTGAAACCCACAACCCACAAAAATATTTTGCAAACACCGGTGAAGGGTTATTCCGGAAAACTTGTCTAGGGTAAAATCTAGCTTGAATTTTTAAAAGATCAAATGTTTTCATATAGATCCAATTTCCTAACGGATCTAAATTTTTATAGTCATGTGAGACTGTAAACCACATCGTTACTATCATTGTTCATAACCGCCGTATTGAAATCACTGATGTACAAAGAGTGAAGAATAAAGAAGTGATTCAAGTATGTTTTTATTTCAAGACTATATTGCTTGAGGACAAGCAACGCTCAAGTGTGGGAATATTGAAAATGCTAAAAACGAACACATATTTCATAGCATTATCCCTCAAGAAAGACAAGATTTTAGTTGCAATTGTTCTATTTACAAGTGATATTCATTTAAATAATAAAATGTGAAGACAAAAGGCAGATTCGACGATTTGAAGACGCAAATGACCAAAAAGCTCAAATGTATAAAGTACAATCCAAGTGGTTCAATATATTGATGAGAAACGTCTAAAAATTACAAACGTACAAGCCGCAAAATGCAAAGTACAAGATATTAAATTATACGAAAAGGCGTTCGAAAATCCGGAACCGAGACATGAACCAACTTTCAACGCTCGACGCAATGGAGCTGAAAGTACAAGTCAACTATGCACAAGAATATAATATAATATTTAAATAATTCATAATAAGAATAATAATAAATAATAAAAAGTTGTTAATTGAGCATAGTTAAGGGGTCATAAGTGAAAATTTCAAATCAACATTTGCCTATAAAACGAGACTACGAAGAATGAAGAAAGACACACCTTTTTCCAATCTTCTTTCTCTATATATGTAATTTATATATATTTATAATTATAATTTTAATTTAAGTTTAATAATAATTGAGTTATTGTAAGAAATGTTTTACGGGTTTTAAAGTCGGAACTCTGTCCGTGTAACGCTACGCGATTATTCACCACTGTAAGCTATGTTCTTCCTTTTTAAATTAATGTCTCGTAACTAAGTCATTATTATGCTTATTTGAGCCGAAGTAATCATGATGTTGAACTAAATATTAAAGATTGGGTTATTGAATTTTGTACCATAATTAGGGTATGGACAAAAGACCGACACTTGTGGACATTGGACCATGGACCATTAATAG